>NC_091285.1:895000-1495000 GCF_032444005.1 Ranitomeya imitator | reverse complement strand
ATAGTGTGTATATAGTGTATGTATAGTGTATATATATATATAGTGTGTATATAGTGTGTATATAGTGTGTGTATATAGTGTGTATATAGTGTGTGTATAGTGTATATATATATATATAGTGTGTATATAGTGTGTATATAGTGTGTGTATATAGTGTGTGTATAGTGTATATATATATAGTGTGTATATAGTGTGTGTATATAGTGTGTGTATATAGTGTGTGTATAGTGTATATATATATATATATATAGTGTGTATATAGTGTGTATATAGTGTGTGTATATAGTGTGTGTATAGTGTATATATATAGTGTGTATATAGTGTGTATATAGTGTGTATATAGTGTGTGTATATAGTGTGTGTATAGTGTATATATATATAGTGTGTATATAGTGTGTATATAGTGTGTGTATATAGTGTGTGTATATAGTGTGTGTATAGTGTATATATATATATAGTGTGTATATAGTGTGTATATAGTGTGTGTATATAGTGTGTGTATAGTGTATATATATAGTGTGTATATAGTGTGTATATAGTGTGTATATAGTGTGTATATAGTGTATATATATAGTGTGTATATAGTGTGTATATAGTGTGTGTATATATATAGTGTGTATATAGTGTGTATATAGTGTGTGTATATAGTGTGTGTATAGTGTATATATATATAGTGTGTATATAGTGTGTATATAGTGTGTATATAGTGTATATATATAGTGTGTATATAGTGTGTATATAGTGTGTGTATATATAGTGTGTATATAGTGTGTATATAGTGTGTGTATAGTGTATATATATATAGTGTGTATATAGTGTGTGTATATAGTGTGTGTATAGTGTATATATATATAGTGTGTATATAGTGTGTATATAGTGTGTGTATATAGTGTGTGTATAGTGTATATATATATAGTGTGTATATAGTGTGTATATAGTGTGTATATAGTGTATATATATAGTGTGTATATAGTGTGTATATAGTGTGTGTATATATAGTGTGTATATAGTGTGTATATAGTGTGTGTATATAGTGTGTGTATAGTGTATATATATATAGTGTGTATATAGTGTGTATATAGTGTATATATATAGTGTGTATATAGTGTGTATATAGTGTGTATATATATAGTGTGTATATAGTGTGTGTATAGTGTATATATATATATAGTGTGTATATAGTGTGTATATAGTGTGTGTATATAGTGTGTGTATAGTGTATATATATATAGTGTGTATATAGTGTGTATATAGTGTGTGTATATAGTGTGTGTATAGTGTATATATATATATAGTGTGTATATAGTGTGTATATAGTGTGTGTATATAGTGTGTGTATAGTGTATATATATATAGTGTGTATATAGTGTGTATATAGTGTGTGTATATAGTGTGTATATATAGTGTGTATATAGTGTGTATATAGTGTGTGTATATAGTGTGTGTATAGTGTATATATATATATAGTGTGTATATAGTGTGTATATAGTGTGTGTATAGTGTATATATATATATAGTGTGTATATAGTGTGTATATAGTGTGTGTATATAGTGTGTGTATAGTGTATATATATATAGTGTGTATATAGTGTGTATATAGTGTGTGTATATAGTGTGTGTATAGTGTATATATATATAGTGTGTATATAGTGTGTATATAGTGTGTGTATATAGTGTGTGTATAGTGTATATATATAGTGTGTATATAGTGTGTATATAGTGTGTGTATATAGTGTGTGTATAGTGTATATATATATAGTGTGTATATAGTGTGTATATAGTGTGTGTATATAGTGTGTGTATAGTGTATATATATATAGTGTGTATATAGTGTGTGTATATAGTGTGTGTATAGTGTATATATATATAGTGTGTATATAGTGTGTATATAGTGTGTGTATATAGTGTGTGTATAGTGTATATATATATATAGTGTGTATATAGTGTGTGTATATAGTGTGTGTATATAGTGTGTGTATAGTGTATATATATATAGTGTGTATATAGTGTGTATATAGTGTGTGTATATAGTGTGTGTATAGTGTATATATATATAGTGTGTATATAGTGTGTATATAGTGTGTGTATATAGTGTGTGTATAGTGTATATATATAGTGTGTATATAGTGTGTATATATAGTGTGTATATAGTGTGTGTATATAGTGTGTATATATAGTGTGTATATATAGTGTGTATATATAGTGTGTATATATAGTGTGTGTATATATAGTGTGTATATAGTGTGTATATAGTGTGTATATATAGTGTGTATATAGTGTGTGTATATAGTGTATATATAGTGTGTATATATAGTGTGTATATAGTGTGTATATAGTGTGTGTATATAGTGTGTGTATATATAGTGTGTATATAGTGTGTATATATAGTGTGTATATAGTGTGTGTATATAGTGTGTATATAGTGTGTGTATATAGTGTGTGTATATAGTGTGTATATATAGTGTGTATATAGTGTGTGTATATAGTGTGTATATATAGTGTGTATATAGTGTGTATATAGTGTGTGTATATAGTGTGTGTGTATATAGTGTGTATATAGTGTGTATATATAGTGTGTATATAGTGTGTGTATATAGTGTGTATATAGTGTGTGTATATAGTGTGTGTATATAGTGTGTATATATAGTGTGTATATAGTGTGTATATAGTGTGTATATATAGTGTGTATATAGTGTGTATATAGTGTGTGTATATAGTGTGTGTATAGTGTATATATATAGTGTGTGTATATAGTGTGTATATATAGTGTGTATATAGTGTGTGTATATAGTGTGTATATATAGTGTGTATATAGTGTGTATATAGTGTGTGTATATAGTGTGTGTATATAGTGTGTATATAGTGTGTATATAGTGTGTGTATATAGTGTGTATATAGTGTGTATATAGTGTGTATATAGTGTGTATATAGTGCGTATATAGTGTGTGTATATAGTGTATATAGTGTGTATATAGTGTGTGTATATAGTGTGTATATAGTGTGTATATATATATAGTGTGTGTATATAGTGTGTATAGGTTGTATATAGTGTGTGTATATAGTGTGTATATAGTGTGTATATATAGTGTGTATATAGTGTGTATATATATATAGTGTGTGTATATAGTGTGTATATAGTGTGTACATATAGTGTGTGTATATAGTGTATATAGTGTGTATATAGTGTGTGTATATAGTGTATATAGTGTGTATATAGTGTGTGTATATAGTGTGTATATAGTGTGTATATATATATATAGTGTGTGTATATAGTGTGTATAGTGTGTATATAGTGTGTGTATATAGTGTGTATATAGTGTGTATATATAGTGTGTGTATATAGTGTGTATATAGTGTGTACATATAGTGTGTGTATATAGTGTATATAGTGTGTATATAGTGTGTGTATATAGTGTGTATATATAGTGTGTGTATATAGTGTGTATATAGTGTGTATATAGTGTATATAGTGTGTGTATAGTGTGTATATAGTGTATATATAGTGTGTATATAGTGTGTGTATATAGTGTATATAGTGTGTGTATATAGTGTATATATAGTGTGTATATAGTGTGTATAGTGTGTATATAGTGTGTGTATATAGTGTGTGTATATAGTGTATATAGTGTGTATATATAGTGTGTATATATAGTGTGTATAGTGTGTATATATAGTGTGTATATAGTGTATATAGTGCGTGTATATAGTGTGTATATATAGTGTGTGTATATAGTGTATATAGTGTGTATATATAGTGTGTGTAGTGTGTATATATAGTGTGTATATAGTGTGTATATAGTGTATATAGTGCGTGTATATAGTGTGTATATATAATGTGTGTATATAGTGTATATAGTGTGTATATAGTGTGTATATATAGTGTGTGTATATAGTGTGTGTATATAGTGTGTATATAGTGTGTATATATAGTGTGTATATAGTGTGTATATATATAGTGTGTATATAGTGTGTACATATAGTGTGTGTATATAGTGTGTATATAGTGTGTGTATATAGTGTGTATATACTGTATATAGTGTGTGTATATAGTGTGTATATAGTGTGTGTGTATATAGTGTATATATATAGTGTGTATATAGTGTGTATATAGTGTATATATAATGTGTGTATATAGTGTATATAGTGTGTATATATAGTGTGTGTATATAGTGTGTATATATAGTGTATATAGTGTGTATATAGTGTGTGTATATAGTGTGTGTATATAGTGTGTGTATATAGTGTGTGTATATAGTGTGTGTATAGTGTGTATATAGTGTGTATATAGTGTGTATATAGTGTGTATATATAGTGTGTATATAGTGTGTGTATATATATATAGTGTGTGTATATAGTGTGTATATATAGTGTGTGTATATAGTGTATATAGTGTGTATATAGTGTGTATATATAGTGTGTGTATATAGTGTGTGTATATAGTGTGTATATAGTGTGTATATATAGTGTGTATATAGTGTGTATATATATAGTGTGTATATAGTGTGTACATATAGTGTGTGTATATAGTGTGTATATAGTGTGTGTATATAGTGTGTATATACTGTATATAGTGTGTGTATATAGTGTGTATATAGTGTGTGTGTATATAGTGTGTATATATATATAGTGTGTATATAGTGTGTATATAGTGTATATATAATGTGTGTATATAGTGTATATAGTGTGTATATATAGTGTGTGTATATAGTGTGTATATATAGTGTATATAGTGTGTATATAGTGTGTGTATATAGTGTGTGTATATAGTGTGTGTATATAGTGTGTGTATAGTGTGTGTATAGTGTGTATATAGTGTGTATATAGTGTGTATATAGTGTGTATATAGTGTGTATATAGTGTGTGTATATATATATAGTGTGTGTATATAGTGTGTATATATAGTGTATATAGTGTGTATATAGTGTGTGTATATAGTGTGTATATATATATAGTGTGTATATAGTGTGTATATATAGTGTGTGTATATAGTGTGTATATAGTGTGTATATAGTGTGTGTATATAGTGTGTATATATAGTGTGTATATAGTGTATATATAATGTGTATATAGTGTATGTATATAGTGTATATAGTGTGTATATATAGTGTGTGTGTATATAGTGTGTATATATAGTGTGTATATATAGTGTGTATATAGTGTGTATATATAGTGTGTGTATATAGTGTGTATATAGTGTGTCTATAGTGTGTCTATAGTGTGTATATAGTGTGTATATAATGTGTGTATATAGTGTATATATAATGTGTGTATATAGTGTGTATATAGTGTGTGTATATAGTGTGAAGACACAAAAGAGAATAGTAAAACCAAAAACACTCAGTTTGAAAAAATGTTGCAGTAATCCGCAAGTGCTAGTAAAAGATGTAAAAAACAGGGTATTTGGTTGATACGTTTTTTGCAAAAAATGTATACTAAGCTGCTCTACCAATCTTCACGGTATACCCTTATCAGAGCAGTCCTAACTAATGTATGCAATCCCTATCTGATGTATTTAAAAACCTGATCATCTGTATATTACCTGTGTATATGTAGCCCATGTGTTCCTGTGTATATAGTGTGTGTATATAGTGTGTGTATATAGTGTGTGTATAGTGTGTATATAGTGTGTATATATAGTGTGTATATAGTGTGTATATATAGTGTGTGTATATAGTGTGTGTATATAGTGTATATATAATGTGTGTATATAGTGTGTATATAGTGTGTATATAGTGTGTATATATAGTGTGTGTATATAGTGTATATAGTGTGTATACAGTGTGTGTATATAGTGTGTATATATAGTGTGTATATAGTGTGTATATATAGTGTGTGTATATAGTGTATATAGTGTGTATATAGTGTATATAGTGTGTATATAGTGTGTATATATAATGTGTATATAGTGTGTATATAGTGTATAAAGTGTGTGTATATAGTGTGTATATAGTGTGTATATAGTGTGTATATAGTGTGTATATATAGTGTGTGTATATAGTGTATATATAATGTGTGTATATAGTGTGTATATAGTGTATATAGTGTGTATATATAGTGTGTGTGTATATAGTGTGTATATATAGTGTATATAGTGTGTATATAGTGTGTGTATATAGTGTGTATATAGTGTGTGTGTATAGTGTGTGTATATAGTGTGTGTATATAGTGTGTGTATATAGTGTATATAATGTGTATATAGTGTGTGTATATAGTGTGTGTATATAGTGTGTATATAGTGTATATATAGTGCGTGTATATAGTGTGTATATAGTGCGTGTATATAATGTGTGTATATAGTGTATATATAATGTGTATATATAGTGTATATAGTGTTTATATAGTGCGTGTATATAGTGTGTATATAGTGTGTGTATAGTGTGTGTATATAGTGTGTATATAGTGTGTATATAGTGTGTATATATAGTGTGTGTATATAGTGTGTATATATAGTGTGTATATAGTGTGTATATATAGTGTGTATAGTGTGTGTATATAGTGTATATATAATGTGTGTATATAGTGTGTATATATATAGTGTATATATAATGTGTGTATATATAGTGTGTATAGTTTGTGTATATAGTGTGTATATAGTGTGTATATAGTGTGTGTATATAGTGTGTATATAGTGTGTATAGTGTGTGTATAGTGTGTGTATATAGTGTGTGTATATAGTGTGTATATATAGTGTGTATAGTGTGTGTATATAGTGTGTATATAGTGTGTATAGTGTGTGTATATAGTGTGTGTATATATATATAGTGTGTGTATATATAGTGTGTATATAGTGTGTACATTTTGTGTGTATATAGTGTGTGTATATAGTGTGTGTATAGTGTGTGTTATGGCATGTTAGGTTAGGCTATGGGTTGAACTAGATGGACATATAGTCTTCCTTCAACCTTAATAACTATGTAACTATGTAACTATGTATATAGTGTGTATATAGTGTGTATATAGTGTGTGTATATAGTGTGTATATAGTGTGTATATAGTGTGTATATAGTGTGTATATATAGTGTGTATATAGTGTGAATATAGTGTGTATATAGTGTGTGTATATAGTGTGTATATATAGTGTGTATATAGTGCGTGTATATAGTGCGTGTATATAGTGCGTGTATATAGTGTGTGTATATAGTGTGTGTATATAGTGTGTATATAGTGTGTGTATATAGTGTGTATATAGTGTGTGTATATAGTGTGTATATATATAGTGTGTATATATAGTGTGTGTATATATAGTGTGTGTATATATAGTGTGTATATAGTGTGTGTATAGTGTGTGTATATAGTGTGTGTATATAGTGTGTATATATAGTGTGTATATATAGTGTGTATAGTGTGTGTATATAGTGTGTATATAGTGTGTGTATATAGTGTGTGTATATAGTGTGTATATAGTGTGTATATATATAGTGTGTGTATATATAGAGTGTATATAGTGTGTATATAGTGTGTGTATATAGTGTGTGTATATAGTGTGTGTATATAGTGTGTGTATATAGTGTGTATATATAGTGTGTATATATAGTGTGTATAGTGTGTGTGTGTATATAATGTGTATATAATGTGTATATAGTGTGTATATAGTGTATATAGTGTGTATATTGTGTGTATAGTGTGTGTGTGTATAGTGTGTGTATATAGTGTATATAGTGTGTATATATAGTGTGTATATAGTGTGTGTATATAGTGTGTATATAGTGTGTATATATAGTGTGTGTATATAGTGTGTATATAGTGTGTATATATAGTGTGTGTATATAGTGTGTATAGTGTGTATATATAGTGTGTATATAGTGTGTGTATATAGTATATATATAGTGTATGTATAGTGTGTATATAGTGTGTATATAGTGTGTATATATATATATATTGTGTGTGTATATATAGTGTATATATAGTGTGTATATAGTGTGTATATAGTGTGTATATAGTGTATATATATAGTGTGTGTATATATAGTGTATATATATAATGTGTGTATATAGTGTGTATATATATATATTGTGTGTGTATATATAGTGTATATATAGTGTGTATATAGTGTGTATATAGTGTATATAGTGTGTATATATAGTGTGTATATATAGTGTGTATATATAGTGTGTATATATAGTGTGTATATATAGTGTATATATAGTGTGTATATAGTGTATATAGTGTGTATATATAGTGTGTATATAGTGTGTATATAGTGTATATATTGTGTGTATATATACTGTGTATATATAGTGTGTGTATATAGTGTGTATATAGTGTGTATATATAGTGTGTATATATAGTGTGTATATAGTGTGTATATATAGTGTGTATATAGTGTGTATATATAGTGTGTGTATAGTGTGTATAGTGTGTATATATAGTGTGTATATATAGTGTGTGTATAGTGTGTATAGTGTGTATATATAGTGTGTATATAATGTGTATATAGTGTATATATAGTGTGTATAGTGTGTATATAATGTGTATATAGTGTGTGTATATATAGTGTGTATAGTGTGTATATAGTGTGTATATATAATGTGTATATAGTGTGTATATAGTGTGTATATATAGTGTGTATATAGTGTGTGTATATAGTGTGTGTATATAGTGTGTGTATATAGTGTGTGTATATAGTGTGTGTATATAGTGTGTATATAGTGTGTGTATATAGTGTGTATATAGTGTGTATATAGTGTGTATATAGTGTGTATATAGTGTGTGTATATAGTTTGTGTTTATAGTGTGTATATAGTGTGTGTATATAGTATATATAGTGTGTATATATAGTGTGTATATAGTGTGTGTATATATATATATAGTGTATATATAATGTGTGTATATAGTGTGTATATAGTGTGTATATATAGTGTGTATATAGTGTGTATATAGTGTATATAGTGTGTATATAGTGTGTATATAGTGTGTATATATAGTGTGTATAGTGTGTATGTAATGTGTATATAGTGTATGTATAGTGTGTATATAGTGTGTATATAGTGTATATAATATGTATATAGTGTGTATATATAGTGTGTATATAGTGTGTATATAGTGTGTATAGTTTGTATATAATGTGTATATAGTGTGTATATATAGGGTGTATATAGTGTGTATAGTGTGTGTATATAGTGTGTATATAGTGTGTATAGTGTGTATATAGTGTGTATAGTGTGTGTATATAGTGTGTATACGGGGCAGCACGGTGGCACAGTGGTTAGCACTACAGCCTTGCAGTTCTGGGGTCCTGGGTTCTAGTCCCACCCAGGACAACATCTGCAAAGAGTTTGTATGTTCTCTCCGTGTTTGCGTGGGTTTCCTCCGGGCACTCCGGTTTCCTCCCACATTCCAAAGACATACTGATAGGGATTCTAGATTGTGAGCCCCATCAGGGACAGTCATGATGATGTGTGCAAAACTGTAAAGCGCTGCGGAATATGTTAGCGCTATATAAAAATAAAGATTATTATTATATATAATGTGTATATATAGTGTGTATATAGTGTGTATATAGTGTGTATATAGTGTGTGTATATATAATGTGTATATAGTGTGTGTATATAGTGTATATATAGTGTGTATAGTGTGTATATATAATGTGTATATAGTGTGTGTATAGTGTGTGTATATATAATGTGTATATATAATGTGTATATAGTATGTGTGTATAGTGTGTATATAGTGTGTATAGTGTGTATATATAATGTGTATATAGTGTGTGTGTAGTGTGTATAGTGTGTATATAGTGGGTGTATATAGTGTGTATAGGGTGTATATAGTGTGTGATATTGTGTATAGTGTGTATATATAATGTGTGTATATAGTGTATATATAGTGTGTATATATAATGTGTATATAGTGTGTGTATAGTGTGTATAGTGTGTATATAGTGTGTGTATAGTGTGTTTATAGTGTATATAGTGTATATATAGTGTGTGTATATAGTGTGTGTATATAGTGTGTATATAGTGTGTGTATATAGTGTGTATATAGTGTGTGTATAGTGTGTTTATATAGTGTGTATATATAGTGTGTGTATATAGAGTGTATATAGTGTGTGTATATAGTGTGTATATAATGTGTGTATATAGTGTGTGTATATAGTGTGTATATAGTGTGTGTATAGTGTGTGTATATAGTGTATATATAATGTGTGTATATAGTGTGTGTATATATATAGTGTGTGTATATAGTGTGTACATAGTGTGTATAGTGTGTATATAGTGTATTTAGTGTATATATAATGTGTGTATATAGTGTGTATAGTGTATGTATAGTGTGTGTATATAGTGTGTATATAGTGTGTGTATATAGTGTGTATATAGTGTGTATATATAGTGTGTATAGTGTATATAGTGTGTATATATAGTGTGTGTGTATATAGTGTGGATATATAGTGTGTATAGTGTATATATATAATGTGTGTATATAGTGTGTATAGTGTATATAGTGCGTGTGTATAGTGTGTATAGTGTGTATATATAGTGTGTATATAGTGTGTATATATAGTGTGTATAGTGCGTGTGTATATAGTGTGTATATAGTGTGTATAGTGTATATAGTGCATGTGTATAGTGTGTATAGTGTGTATATATAGTGTGTATAGTGTATATATAGTGTGTATATAGTGTGTGTATATAGTATGTGTGTATAGTGTATATAGTGTGTATATATAGTGTGTGTATAGTGTGTATATAGTGTGTATATATAGTGTGTATATAGTGTGTGTATAGTGTGTATATAGTGTGTATATAGTGTGTATATATAGTGTGTGTATATAGTGTGTATATAGTGCATGTGTATAGTGTATATAGTGTGTATATAGTGTGCATATATAGTGTGTATATAGTGTGTGTATATAGTGCGTGTGTATAGTGTATATAGTGTGTATATATAGTGTATATATAGTGTGTGTATAGTGTGTACATAGTGTGTATATATAGTGTGTATATAGTGTGTGTATAGTAGGAATATAGTGTGTATATAGTGTGTATATAGTGCGTGTGTATAGTGTATATAGTGTGTATATAGTGTGCATATATAGTGTGTATATAGTGTGTGTATATAGTGTGTATATATAGTGTGTATAGTGTATATAGTGCGTGTGTATATAGTGTGTATATATAGTGTGTATATAGTGTGTATAGTGTGTCTATATAGTGTGTATATAGTTTGTGTATATAGTGTGTATATATAGTGTGTATAGTGTATATAGTGCGTGTGTATATAGTGTGTATATATAGGGTGTATAGTGTGTGTATATATAATGTATATATGGTGTGTATAGTGTGTGTATATAGTGTGTATATAGTGTGTGTATAGTGTGTTTATATAGTGTATATAGTGTATATATAGTGTGTGTATATAGTGTGTGTATATAGGGTGTATATAGTGTGTATATAGTGTGTACATATATAGTGTGTATATAGTGTGTGTATATAGTGTGTATATAGTGTGTATATATAGTGTATATAGTGTGTGTATAGTGTGTTTATATAGTGTATATAGTGTATATATAGTGTGTGTATATTGTGTGTGTGTATATAGGGTGTATATAGTGTGTATATAATGTGTGTATATAGTGTATATACAGTGTGTGTATATAGTGTATATATAGTGTGTGTATATAGTGTGTATATAGAGTGTATATAATGTGTGTATATAGTGTGTGTATATAGTGTGTGTATATAGTGTGTATATAGTGTGTGTATAGTGTGTGTATATATAATGTGTATATATATAGTGTGTGTATATAGTGTGTATATAGTGTATATAGTGTGTGTATATATAGTGTGTATATAGTGTGTATAGTGTGTATATATAGTGTGTATATATAGTGTGTGTATAGTGTGTACATAGTGTGTATATATAGTGTGTATATAGTGTGTGTGTATAGTGTATATAGTGTGTATATAGTGTGCATATATAGTGTGTATATAGTGTGTGTATAGTAGGAATATAGTGTGTGTATAGTGTATATATAGTGTGTATATAGTGCGTGTGTATAGTGTATATAGTGTGTATATAGTGTGCATATAGTGTGTATATAGTGTGTGAATATAGTGTGTATATAGTGTGTATAGTGTATATAGTGCGTGTGTATATAGTGTGTATATATAGTGTGTATAGTGTGTGTATATATAATGTGTATATAGTGTGTATATATAGTGTGTGTATATAGTGTGTATATAGTGTATATAGTGTGTGTATAGTGTGTTTATATAGTGTATATAGTGTATATATAGTGTGTGTATATAGGGTGTATATAGTGTGTATATAGTGTGTATACATAGTGTGTATATAGTGTGTGTATATAGTGTGTATATAGTGTATATAGTGTGTGTATAGTGTGTTTATATAGTGTATATAGTGTATATATTGTCTGTATATAGTGTGTGTATATAGGGTGTATATAGTGTGTATATAGTGTGTGTATATAGGGTGTATATAGTGTGTATATAGGGTGTATATAGTGTGTGTATATAGTGTGTATATAGTGTGTATATACAGTGTGTGTATATAGTGTATATATAGTGTGTGTATATAGTGTGTATATAGGGTGTATATAGTGTGTGTATAGTGTGTGTATATATAATGTGTATATATATAGTGTGTGTATATAGTGTGTGTATATATAGTGTGTGTATATAGTGTATATAGTGTGTGTATATAGTGTGTGTATATAGTGTGTATATAGTGTGTGTATATAGTGTGTGTATATAGTGTGTGTATATATAATGTGTATATATATATAGTGTGTGTATATAGTGTGTGTATATATAGTGTGTATATAGTGTGTATATAGTGTATATAGTGTGTGTACATAGTGTGTATATATAGTGTGTGTATATAGTGTGTATATAGGGTGTATATAGTGTGTATATAATGTGTGTATATAGTGTGTATATAGTGTGTGTATATAGTGTGTGTATATAGTGTGTGTATATATATATATATATATATAGTGTGTGTATATAGTGTGTACATAGTGTGTGTATAGTGTGTATATAGTGTATTTAGTGTATATATAATGTGTGTATATAGTGTGTATAGTGTATGTATAGTGTGTGTATATAGTGTGTATATAGTGTGTGTATATAGTGTGTATATAGTGTGTGTATAGTGTGTATATAGTGTGCATATATAGTGTGTATATATAGTGTGTATAGTGTATATAGTGCGTGTGTATATAGTGTGTATATAGTGTGTATAGTGTATATAGTGCGTGTGTATAGTGTGTATATAGTGTGTATATAGTGTGTATATATAGTGTGTATATAGTGTATATATAGTGTGTATATATAGTGTGTATATAGTGTGTGTATAGTGTGTATATAGTGTGCATATATAGTGTGTATATATAGTGTGTATAGTGTATATAGTGCGTGTGTATATAGTGTGTATATAGTGTGTATAGTGTATATAGTGCGTGTGTATAGTGTGTATATAGTGTGTATATAGTGTGTATATATAGTGTGTATAGTGTATATAGTTATATGTTATATACAGATGATCAGGTTTTTAAATACATCAGATAGGGATTGCATACATTAGTTAGGACTGCTCTGATAAGGGTATACCGTGAAGATTGGTAGAGCAGCTTAGTATACATTTTTTGCAAAAAACGTATCAACCAAATACCCTGTTTTTTACATCTTTTACTAGCACTTGCGGATTACTGCAACATTTTTTCAAACTGAGTGTTTTTGGTTTTACTATTCTCTTTTGTGTCTTCAGGTTTCTTGGTGGTGTGTGAACATGATCATACAGACTTGTTCACTGTGCAAGTAGCCCATGTGTTCCTGTTTCCATGCGTGTGTATATAGTGTGTATATAGTGTGTATAGTGTATATAGTGCGTGTGTATAGTGTGTATAGTGTGTATATATAGTGTGTATAGTGCGTGTGTATATAGTGTGTATAGTGTATATAGTGCATGTGTATAGTGTGTATATATAGTGTGTATAGTGTACCCAACATCCCCTCAGTCCCTATCCCTATTGCCTCTATACACTTGCTTTGGCAAAACTGATGTGTATTTGGTCCTGCCAATAAAGCTTCTTTGAATCTTGAATCTTGAATCTTTGAATCTTGTGTATATATAGTGTGTATATAGTGTGTGTATATAGTATGTGTGTATAGTGTATATAGTGTGTATATATAGTGTGTGTATATAGTGTGTATATATAGTGTGTATATAGTGCGTGTGTATAGTGTATATAGTGTGTATATAGTGTGCATATATAGTGTGTATATAGTGTGTGTATATAGTGCGTGTGTATAGTGTATATAGTGTGTATATATAGTGTGTGTATAGTGTGTACATAGTGTGTATATATAGTGTGTATATAGTGTGTGTATAGTAGGAATATAGTGTGTATATAGTGTATATATAGTGTGTATATATAGTGTGTGTATATAGTGTGTATATAGTGCGTGTGTATAGTGTATATAGTGTGTATATAGTGTGCATATATAGTGTGTATATAGTGTGTGTATATAGTGTGTATAGTGTATATAGTGCGTGTGTATATAGTGTGTATATATAGTGTGTATAGTGTGTGTATATATAGTGTGTGTATAGTGTGTATGTATAGTGTGTGTATATAGTGTGTATATAGTTTGTGTATATAGTGTGTATATATAGTGTGTATAGTGTATATAGTGCGTGTGTATATAGTGTGTATATATAGTGTGTATAGTGTGTGTATATATAATGTGTATATAGTGTGTATATATAGTGTGTATATAGTGTGTATATAGTGTGTATATATAGTGTGTATAGTGTATATAGTGCGTGTGTATATAGTGTGTATATATAGTGTGTATAGTGTGTATATATAATGTGTATATAGTGTGTATATATAGTGTGTATATAGTGTGTATATAGTGTGTATATATAGTGTGTATAGTGTATATAGTGCGTGTGTATATAGTGTGTATATATAGTGTGTATATATAGTGTGTATATATAGTGTGTATAGTGTGTATATATAATGTGTATATAGTGTGTATATATAGTGTGTGTATAGTGTGTGTATATAGTGTATATAGTGTGTATAATGTATATAGTGTATATAGTGTATAGTGTAAACAGAAATCCCAACTGCATAATGTGAGAAAACGAGATCTGGCGAAAATACCGCCAACCACCCCCGAACTCACTAAATCCGCTCAAAACATATCATGATACACGGAGAAAAATACAGAGCATTGATGAACATTCCATTAAACAAATTTTATTCCAGAAATGGTACAAGGACATATAATTTAATATTAAATATCGTAAATTAGTAATAAGAGCAAGAATGAATGCCTGAAACATGCTGCGCAAAAGGCCCCCCTACCACCCACCCCGCCCCCACAGGTGTAACTGCCAAAACGGGAGCTCAAAAGACACCCCTGCACCACCCCCTCCAAGAAGGGGAAGAGGAAAGTAATAAATATCCCAACACTGATTACAGGCAGATCCAGGCACCAGTGCGCCTAACCTGAGAAGCACACACCCATGTATACAGCAAAAACATCTCCATATTAGGACTCCATAGTGGCACCAAAAGTCGTGGTGGCTGACATGGGGGCAGAGACTTACCAGGTACGAGGGCAGGGTGGGGAGACAGTCAGGAGGTGGTCCCCGACGTGCGTTTCGCGGCCGCATGGTGCCGCTTCCTCAAGGGGATAGCTGTATTGTGCCGAAAAGGACCTTAAAATAGCCCCTGACCCCGGTCACATGATACCCGGCGGCCAGTTACAGTGGCGCTGTCGGCGCATGCGCACTGCGTCCGGCAGGTCCCGGCTGTGAAACACAGCGTCAAGACAAGTGCACACCCCTGGGAAAAACCCAGGCGTGCGGACGAGCCCTAGAGACGCCAGTTCACACCGAGGCATGACAGACCGCAGCGCGACACGCACGGCCACCAATGAAAGAAGGTATAATTATGGGAAATAGACACATAATTATTATTAAATCTACAAGCCGCCCCGTGGATAAGCTGGAGACCCATCAAATATAATTCTCATGAACCACATACATGAAAAAAAAGCGCGCATATAAACAAATACATAATTAGAAAAACAAGAGAGATAATCCAGTCGCTGTACAACAAATCCACGCTGTAGTAAGCGTATTCCTCATTCGTAAAGATGATGTCCACAATAATAGACTGGAATTATCCCATTCATTTTCTTAGTGGTATTTATTGGCGGGTCCCCATTACACCAACTGGGGTGGTATCCGTGATGGATGTTTAACGAGGCCAAGGACACATTTGCAAGGAACACCTTAGGGCATGACATCAATTCAAATCACTAATAATGATACAAACAAAAGAAACAAGAATTAAAATCACAAACACAAAATTACAAAAAATAAAATGCATAAAAACAACATCCCGACTGCTATCAGGTATAGAGGACCGGATAGGGGGAGGGGAAAAGATTTTTAAGGATGCCATATTCAAAAGAGAAAGAGGCGGGAGGTAAAATGTATCCCAAACACGCCATGAACAGTTCTGGAGCATATACTTATAGGTAGGAGGCGAAACTCAATGCCTCATTAAGGCCATTTGGTGACATTGTACCAAGTTGCACTATCCATTTTGTTTCTTTTTGCGCCAGTAACTTTTTATTGTCCCCACCCCGAATACCCAGATGCAAGGCATCAATGCCTCTCACCTTGAGTAATTTTGCGTCACACTTATGGCGTGACCTAAAGTGGCGTGGAATTGATTTAAGATCAGAAATGTCAGGCACTGTCCTGGCCGCACCAATGTCCCGCACATGCTCACGGACCCTGACTCTCAGTTCCCGAGTTGTTAGCCCCACATAAACCATGGGGCAGGGACACGTAGCGTAATAAATTACGTTGGTTGTACTGCAGGAAATCCGTTCCTTAATGTCAAATTTTCTCATTCCATCTGTGGACATAAAACTAGAACAGCGCAGGACATTGGTGCAGGCAAGACAGTGCCCACACGGGAAACACCCCAGATTGGGACCCCTCGTACCAAATGGGTTATTCGGGGTGGGGACATAATGGCTGCGTACTAGTAAATCATTTAAATTTTTACACCTCCTAGAGGTCATCTGTGGACCAGGGCCAAGGGAGGCCGCCAGGGAGGGCTCGGTCCCCAGAAAGGACCAATGTTTAGCAAGGATAAAGCGCATATTGCTCCACTCGTGATTATAAGTTGAAATAAAACGAATGGGACCAGCCGCATCCTTGTTGGTCCGTTTACTGAGTGAATGTAATAGAGTCTCACGTGGGGTTTTTCTGGCACGGTTATAGCCGTATTTGATAGATCTCCGGCAATAACCCCGGGCCAGAAAACGGTCTTTCAGATCCGAGGCCTGTGCCTCGAATCTGGACTCAGAAGAGCAGATTCGCCGCATCCTGAGGAACTGTCCGACCGGGACGGCCCTAACCGTGGATGGGTCATGTGCCGATGAGGCATGTAGCAGTGAATTAACAGAGGTCGATTTTCTGAAGACATCCGCCTGGATACGCCGACAATTGTCGACCTCCAGACGGATGTCCAGAAAATCGACCGTAACATCACTATATGTATGTGTTAATCTTATATTTAGAGTATTATTGTTCAAAATACCCATAAAATCCTCGAGCTGCTGGACGGTCCCGTCCCATAAAAAGAAAATATCATCAATGAAGCGATACCAGCACAGCACATGGGAAGCGGCCGGCGGGCCCCCGTCGCCAAAAAGGGATCTCTCCCAGTGACCCAGGAAGAGATTGGCGTACGAGGGTGCGCAGGCCGCACCCATGGCCGTGCTTCTGTAAATAAAAAACGTCTTTGAAGACGAAAAAATTATGGGTAAGGACATAGTCCAGCAGCTCGAGGATTAATCCACGTATCGGGCCGTCCAGGTCGGAGGTCCCCAAGAAGAAGCGAGCTGCCTCTATCCCACAAGAATGTGCTATACAGGTATACAAACCCTCCACGTCAGCAGTGACGAGGAGGGTTGTATTGTCCACAAGGATGCCATCAACCCGCGCCAGGACGTCGGTAGTGTCACGAACATACGAAGGTAATGTTTGGACCAGGGGTTTTAGATAAAAATCTATAAATTGATACACATGGTCACATAGACCCCCGATCCCGGACACAATAGGACGTCCCGGAGGGTTGAGGGCATCCTTGTGGACGTTAGGTAACAAATAAAAGGTTGGAGTCCTGGGGGACCTGATCATCAAACCATCGAAAACATTTTTGGGGATAATACCCCCCTCCAAAGCTCCAACAAGGATCTGCTCCAACTCCCGCAAATAAGTGCCCATCGGATTGAAGGACAACTTGAGGTAGGTATTAGAATCCCGAAGCTGGCGAAATGCCTCACGCTCATATTTCTCACTTGGCCAGACCACAATGTTCCCCCCCTTGAACGCAGGTTTAAACACAACATCTCGCAGTGATTGCAGTTGCGAGATGGCCGGACGCTGTTTGGCGGTTAAATTATCAAAGGTCCGTCTAGTGGACAATTTTTTGAAGTCTTCACTCACCAGTTTCGTAAATATCTCAACTGCCGGACTGAGGGACAAGGGGGGAACCTGGTGGATCTGGGCAAGACAGAGGGCGGAAACTTACTGGCATTCGGGTGCTCTCGTTGGAGAGAAGGTCAGGCCCCTAGTCAGGACATCCAATTGAGACTCAGTAAGTACATATGATGACAAATTTAGTACCTGGAGTCCTCCCTGGCGGCCAGCCCGAGCTGTAGCTCCCCCGGCTCCCTTGCTCCTGGCGTGTTGTCTAGTAGTCATCCTTTTATTATTGGACTCAGACGTGGAAACCAATTCAGATTGGGATACATTGGACCTTGTGTCTTCATCATAATTAGATCTGCCCGAGAGTACTGAAGTAGATCTAGACCCGGAATAGGACGTATTCCTGGACCTCGGACGTGATCGGCCCCATGGATTCTGCCATCTGTAAACCCTGGACTGTTGTTTGTCCTGGATATCTCGATTACATTTTTTTATTTTAGTCATTTGGATATCATGGGCCCATTTTTGTAGGTCCACATCAATTTCTTCATTTAATTTCTTTAATGCATCACTTGACATATCCAGTGTGTATAGTGTGTATATAGTGTGTATATAGTGTGTGTATAGTGTGTGTATATAGTGTGTGTATAGTGTGTATATAGCGTGTGTATATAGTGTGTGTATATCGTGTGTATATAGTGTATATATAGTGTGTGTATATAGTGTGTATATAGTGTGTATATAGTGTGTGTATAGTGTGTGTATATAGTGTGTGTATATCGTGTGTATATAGTGTATATATAGTGTGTATATAGTGTGTATATAGTGCGTGTATATAGTGTGTATATAGTGTGTGTATAGTGTGTGTGTATATAGTGTGTGTATAGTGTGTATATAGTGCGTGTATATAGTGTGTATATAGTGTGTGTATAGTGTGTGTATAGTGTGTATATAGCGTGTGTATATAGTGTGTGTATATCGTGTGTATATAGTGTATATATAGTGTGTGTGTATATAGTGTGTATATAGTGCGTGTATATAGTGTGTATATAGCGTGTGTATATAGTGTGTGTATATAATGTATATATAGTGTGTGTATATAGTGTGTATATAGTGTGTGTTTAGTGTGTATATAGTGCGTGTATATAGTGTGTGTATATAGTGTGTGTATATAGTGTGTATATAGTGTATATATAGTGTGTGTATATAGTGTGTATATAGCGTGTATATAGTGTGTGTATATAGTGTGTATATAGTGTATATATAGTGTGTGTATATAGTGTGTGTTTAGTGTGTATATAGTGTGTGTATATAGTGTGTATATAGTGTGTGTTTAGTGTGTATATAGTGTGTATATAGTGTGTGTATATAGTGTGTGTATATAGTGTGTGTATAGTGTGTATATAGCGTGTGTATATAGTGTGTGTATATAGTGTGTATATAGTGTATATATAGTGTGTGTATATAGTGTGTATATAGTGCGTGTATATAGTGTGTATATAGCGTGTGTATATAGTGTGTGTATATAGTGTGTATATAGTGTATATATAGTGTGTGTATATAGTGTGTATATAGTGTGTGTATAGTGTGTATATAGTGCGTGTATATAGTGTGTATATAATGTGTATATAGTGTGTATATAGTGTGTGTATAGTGTATATATAGTGTGTGTATATAGTGTGTATATAGTGTGTGTATATAGTGTGTATATATAGTGTGTATAGTGTGTATATAGTGCATGTGTATAGTGTGTATATAGTGTGTATAGAGTGTGTATATAGTGTGTGTATAGTGTGTATATAGTGTGTGCATAGTGTGTATATAGCGTGTGTATATAGCGTGTGTATATAGTGTGTGTATATAGTGTGTGTATATAGTGTGTATATAGTGTGTGTATATAGTGTGTATATAGTGTGTATAGAGTGTGTATATAGTGTGTGTATATAGTGTGTGTATAGTGTGTATATAGTGTGTGCATAGTGTGTATATAGCATGTGTATATAGTGTGTATAGTGTGTATATAGTGCATGTGTATAGTGTGTATATAGTGTGTCTAGTGTGTATATAGTGTGTGCATAGTGTGTATATAGCGTGTGTATATAGTGTGTGTATATAGTGTGTGTATATAGTGTGTATATAGTGTGTGTATAGTGTGTGTATAGTGTGTATATAGTGTGTGCATAGTGTGTATATAGCGTGTGTATATAGTGTGTGTATATAGTGTGTATATAGTGTGTGTATATAGTGTGTATATAGTGCGTGTATATAGTGTGTATATAGCGTGTGTATATAGTGTGTATAGTGTGTATATAGTGCATGTGTATAGTGTGTATATAGTGTGTCTAGTGTGTATATAGTGTGTGCATAGTGTGTATATAGCGTGTGTATATAGTGTGTGTATATAGTGTGTGTATATAGTGTGTATATAGTGTGTGTATAGTGTGTGTATAGTGTGTATATAGTGTGTGCATAGTGTGTATATAGCGTGTGTATATAGTGTGTGTATATAGTGTGTATATAGTGCGTGTATATAGTGTGTATATAGCGTGTGTATATAGTGTGTGTATATAGTGTGTATATAGTGTATATATAGTGTGTGTATATAGTGTGTATATAGTGTGTATATAGTGTGTGTATAGTGTGTATATAGTGCGTGTATATAGTGTGTATATAATGTGTATATAGCGTGTATATAGCGTGTGTATATAGTGTGTGTATATAGTGTGTATATAGTGTATATATAGTGTGTGTATATAGTGTGTATATAGTGTGTGTATATAGTGTGTATATATAGTGTGTATAGTGTGTATATAGTGCATGTGTATAGTGTGTATAGAGTGTGTATATAGTGTGTGTATAGTGTGTATATAGTGTGTGCATAGTGTGTATATAGCGTGTGTATATAGTGTGTGTATATAGTGTGTGTATATAGTGTGTATATAGTGTGTGTATATAGTGTGTATATAGTGTGTATAGAGTGTGTATATAGTGTGTGTATAGTGTGTATATAGTGTGTGCATAGTGTGTATATAGCGTGTGTATATAGTGTGTATAGTGTGTATATAGTGCATGTGTATAGTGTGTATATAGTGTGTCTAGTGTGTATATAGTGTGTGCATAGTGTGTATATAGCGTGTGTATATAGTGTGTGTATATAGTGTGTGTATATAGTGTGTATATAGTGTGTGTATAGTGTGTGTATAGTGTGTATATAGTGTGTGCATAGTGTGTATATAGCGTGTGTATATAGTGTGTGTATATAGTGTGTATATAGTGTGTGTATATAGTGTGTATATAGTGTGTGTATATAGTGTGTATATAGTGTGTGTATAGTGTGTATATAGTGTGTGTATATAGTGTGTGTATATATAGTGTGTATATAGTGTGTATATAGTGTGTGCATAGTGTGTATATAGCGTGTGTATATAGTGTGTATATATAGTGTGTGTATAGTGTGTGTATATAGTGTGTATATAGTGTGTGTATAGTGTGTGTATATAGTCTATAGTGTGTGTATATAGTGTGTGTATATAGTCTGTATAGTGTGTGTATATAGTGTGTATATAGTGTGTATAGTGTGTGTGTGTATATAGTGTGTATATAGTGTGTGTATATAGTGTGTATAGTGTGTGTATATATATAGTGTGTATATAGTGTGTACATTTTGTGTATATAGTGTGTGTATATAGTGTGTGTATAGTGTGTATATAGTGTGTATATATAGTGTGTATATAGTGTGTGTATATAGTGTGTACATTTTGTGTATATATAGTGTGTGTATATAGTGTGTGTGTATAGTGTGTATATAGCGTGTGTATATAGTGTGTATATAGTGTGTACATTTTGTGTGTATATAGTGTGTATATATAGTGTGTGTGTATAGTGTGTATATAGTGTGTGTATATAGTGTGTGTGTATAGTGTGTATATATTTTGGGTTCTGTCTTAGGCTCAGTCTCGAGTTCCGTCTCAGGCTCAGTCTTGGGTTCAGACTTGCTATTTCCTCCTGAGTGTTGGGAGAGCTATCAGTATTGGGGGCTCTCTGCTATTTGTGGGTGCTGTAGCTTAGCAGTGCCTGTCTCGGGCTCTATCAGTATTGGGGGCTCTGTGCTATTTGTGGGTGCTGTAGCTTAGCAGTGCCTGTCTCGGGCTCAGCCTCAGGCTCTATCTTAGACCCAGTTTTGGGATCAGTCTCAGGCTCAGTCTTGGGTTCAGACTTGCTATTCCCTCCTGAGTGTTGGGAGAGCTATCAGTATTGGGGGCTCTGTGCTATTTGTGGGTGCTGTATCTTAGCAGTGCCTGTCTCGGGCTCTATCAGTATTGGG
Organism: Ranitomeya imitator; assembly: GCF_032444005.1. Classification (NCBI taxonomy): domain Eukaryota; kingdom Metazoa; phylum Chordata; class Amphibia; order Anura; family Dendrobatidae; genus Ranitomeya; species Ranitomeya imitator. Next base: position 1,472,190 of record NC_091285.1, on the reverse strand, counting down.
GGCTCTGTGCTATTTGTGGGTGCTGTATCTTAGCAGTGCCTGTCTCGGGCTCAGCCTCAGGCTCTATCTTAGACCCAGTTTTGGGTTCAGTCTCAGGCTCAGTCTCGAGTTCCGTCTCAGGCTCAGTCTTGGGTTTAGACTTGCTATTCCCTCCTGAGTGTTGGGAGAGCTATCAGTATTGGGGGCTCTCTGCTATTTGTGGGTGCTGTATCTTAGCAGTGCCAGTCTTGGGATTAGCCTGAGGCTCTGTCTTAGTATCAGTTTTGGGTTCAGTCTCAGGCTGAGTCTCAAGTTCCATCTCAGGCTCAGTCTTGGGTTCAGACTTGCTATTCCCTCCTGAGTGTTGAGGGAGCTATCAGTATTGGGGGCTCTGTGCTATTTGTGGGTGCTGTATCTTAGCAGTGCCAGTCTTGGGATTAGCCTGAGGCTCTGTCTTAGTATCAGTTTTGGGTTCAGTCTCAGGCTGAGTCTCAAGTTCCATCTCAGGCTCAGTCCTGGGTTCAGACTTGCTATTCCCTCCTGAGTGTTGGGAGAGCTATCAGTATTGGGGGCTCTCTGCTATTTGTGGGTGCTGTATCTTAGCAGTGCCAGTCTTGGGATTAGCCTGAGGCTCTGTCTTAGTATCAGTTTTGGGTTCAGTCTCAGGCTGAGTCTCAAGTTCCATCTCAGGCTCAGTCTTGGGTTCAGACTTGCTATTCCCTCCTGAGTGTTGGGAGAGCTATCAGTATTGGGGGCTCTCTGCTATTTGTGGGTGCTGTATCTTAGCAGTGCCAGTCTTGGGATTAGCCTGAGGCTCTGTCTTAGTATCAGTTTTGGGTTCAGTCTCAGGCTCAGTCTCGAGTTCCGTCTCAGGCTCAGTCTTGGGTTTAGACTTGCTATTCCCTCCTGAGTGTTGGGAGAGCTATCAGTATTGGGGGCTTTCTGCTATTTGTGGGTGCTATATCTCAGCAGTGCCTGTCTTGGGCTCAGCCTCAGGCTCTATCTTAGACCCAGTTTTGGGATCAGTCTTAGGCTCAGTCTCGAGTTCCGTCTCAGGCTCAGTCTTGGGTTTAGACTTGCTATTCCCTCCTGAGTGTTGGGAGAGCTATCAGTATTGGGGGCTCTCTGCTATTTGTGGTGCTGTATCTTAGCAGTGCCAGTCTTGGGATTAGCCTGAGGCTCTGTCTTAGTATCAGTTTTGGGTTCAGTCTCAGGCTGAGTCTCAAGTTCCATCTCAGGCTCAGTCTTGGGTTCAGACTTGCTATTCCCTCCTGAGTGTTGAGGGAGCTATCAGTATTGGGGGCTCTGTGCTATTTGTGGGTGCTGTATCTTAGCAGTGCCAGTCTTGGGATTAGCCTGAGGCTCTGTCTTAGTATCAGTTTTGGGTTCAGTCTCAGGCTGAGTCTCAAGTTCCATCTCAGGCTCAGTCCTGGGTTCAGACTTGCTATTCCCTCCTGAGTGTTGGGAGAGCTATCAGTATTGGGGGCTCTCTGCTATTTGTGGGTGCTGTATCTTAGCAGTGCCAGTCTTGGGATTAGCCTGAGGCTCTGTCTTAGTATCAGTTTTGGGTTCAGTCTCAGGCTGAGTCTCAAGTTCCATCTCAGGCTCAGTCTTGGGTTCAGACTTGCTATTCCCTCCTGAGTGTTGGGAGAGCTATCAGTATTGGGGGCTCTCTGCTATTTGTGGGTGCTGTATCTTAGCAGTGCCAGTCTTGGGATTAGCCTGAGGCTCTGTCTTAGTATCAGTTTTGGGTTCAGTCTCAGGCTCAGTCTCGAGTTCCGTCTCAGGCTCAGTCTTGGGTTTAGACTTGCTATTCCCTCCTGAGTGTTGGGAGAGCTATCAGTATTGGGGGCTTTCTGCTATTTGTGGGTGCTATATCTCAGCAGTGCCTGTCTTGGGCTCAGCCTCAGGCTCTATCTTAGACCCAGTTTTGGGATCAGTCTTAGGCTCAGTCTCGAGTTCCGTCTCAGGCTCAGTCTTGGGTTCAGACTTGCTATTTCCTCCTGAGTGTTGGGAGAGCTATCAGTATTGAGGACTCTGCTATTTGTGGGTGCTATATCTTAGCAGTGCCTGTCTCGGGCTCAGCCTCAGGCTCTATCTTAGACCCAGTTTTGGGATCAGTCTCAGGCTCAATCTCGAGTTCTGTCTCAGGTTCAGTCTTGGGTTCAGACTTGCTATTCCCTCCTGAGTGTTGGGGGAGCTATCAGTATTGGGGGCTCTGTGCTATTTGTGGGTGCTGTATCTTAGCAGTGCCTGCCTCGGGCTCAGCCTCAGGCTCTATCTTAGACCCAGTTTTGGGTTCAGTCTCAGGCTCAGTCTCGAGTTCCGTCTCAGGCTCAGTCTTGGGTTTAGACTTGCTATTCCCTCCTGAGTGTTGGGAGAGCTATCAGTATTGGGGGCTCTCTGCTATTTGTGGGTGCTATATCTTAACAGTGCCTGTCTTGGGCTCAGCCTCAGGCTCTATCTTAGACCCAGTTTTGGGATCAGTCGTAGGCTCAGTCTCGAGTTCCGTCTCAGGCTCAGTTTTGGGTTTAGACTTGCTATTTCCTCCTCAGTGTTGGGAGAGCTATCAGTATTGAGGACTCTGCTATTTGTGGGTGCTATATCTTAGCAGTGCCTGTCTCGGGCTCAGCCTCAGGCTCTATCTTAGAGCCAGTTTTGGGTTCACTCTAAGGGTCAGTCTCGAGTTCTGTCTCAGGCTCAGTCTTGGGTTCAGACTTGCTATTCCCTCCTGAGTGTTGGGGGAGCTTTCAGTATTGGGGGCTCTCTGCTGTTTGTGGGTGCTGTAGCTTAGCAGTGCCTGTCTTGGGCTCAGCCTCAGGCTCTATCTTAGACCCAGTTTTGGGATCAGTCTCAGGCTCAGTCTCGAGTTCTGTCTCAGGCTCAGTTTTGGGTTCAGACTTGCTATTCCTTCCTGAGTTTTGGGGGAGCTATCAGTATTTGGGGCTCTCTGCTATTTGTGGTGCTGTATCTTAGCAGTGCCAGTCTCGGGCTCAGTTTTTAGCTCAGTCTTGAGTTCACTCTCGGGTTCTGTCTCAGGCTCAGTCTTGCTCTTTTCTCCTGAGTGTTGTGGGGAACGTCCATATTGCGGGCTGTCTTCTTTGTGTATGTGTCGTATCTCATACTTGAGCTCACGCATAAGTTCATTCTCAGTCTGTCTCGCTCTTCTCTCCTGAATGTTGGGGTACTGTCAGCATTGGGAATTCTCTGCTATTTGTGGGTACAGTATCTCAGCAGTGTCATTCTTTAGCTCAGTCTCTGGTTCAGGCTCAGTCATGGGATCAGTCTTGCGCTTCTCTCCTGAATGTTGGGGGCTGCCTGTACCGGAGGCTCTCTTATATTTGTGGGCACCGTATCTGCAGCGATGTCAGTCTTATGATTAGTCTCTGATTCTGTCACAGTCTTGAGCTCAGTCTTGGGATCCGTCTTGGGCTCAGTTTTAGTCTTGAGCTCATTCTCGTGCTTAGTCTCTGGATCATTCTCAGGTTTAGTCTTGAGTCCAGTCTCAGTCTTGCTCTTCTCTCCTGAGTGTTGGAGGCTGTCTGTAGCGGAGGCTCCCTGCTATTTGTTGGTAGCGTGTCTCAGCGGTGTCAGTCTTATGCTTAGTCTCTGGCTCTGTTGCAGTCTTGGACTCAGTCTCGGTTACAGTCTTGGGCTCAGTCTCTGGACCATTCTCAGGTTTAGTCTTGGGTCCAGTCTCAGGCTCAGTCTTGCTCTCCTCTCCTGAGTTTTGGGGGCTGTCAGTAGTGGGGGCTCTCTGCTATTTGTGGGTACCTTTTCTTAGCAGTGCCAGTCTTGGGCTCAGTCTCGGGCTCAGTCTTGCTTTTCTCTAATGAGTGTTGGGGGCTGTCAATATTGGGGGCTCTCTACTATTTATGGGTGCTGTATCTTAGCTGTGCCAGTCTTGGTCTCAGTCTCGAGTTCACTCTTGGATTCATTCTCAGGATCAGTCTTTGGTTCATTATCAGGGTCAGTCTTGAATTCATTCTCGAGGTCACTCTCTGGCTCAGTCTTGGGCTCAGTCTCAGACAGAGACTGAACCCAAGACTGAGCCTAAGTCTTAAGCCCAGTATTGCTTTTTTCTTCTTACTGTTGGGGAGCTGTCAGCATTGGGGGCTGTCTGCTATTTGTGGGTGCCTTATCTCAGCAGTACCAGTCGCAGGCTCAGTTTTGGGTTCATTCTCGGGGCCAGTCTTGGGTTAATTCTCAAGGTCAGTCTCGAGCTTAGTCTCAGGCTCAGTCTTGCTCTGCTCTCCTGACTATTGGGGGGGGGCTGTCAGTATTGGGGGCTCCCTGCTATTTGTAGGTGCCGTATCTCAGCAGTACCAATCTCGGTTTCATTTTTCGGCTCATTCTCTGGCTCAGCCTCTGGTTCAGTCTCAGGCTGAGTTTTGGGCTCAGTTAGTCTTGAGCTCAGTCTTGCTCTTTTCTCCTGACTGTTTGGGGGGCTGTCAGTATTGGGGGCTCTCTGCTATTTGTAGGTGCCGTAGCTCAGCAGTACCAATCTCGGTTTCATTTTTGGGCTCATTCTCTGGCTCAGCCTCTGGTTCAGTCTCAGGCTGAGTTTTGGGCTCAGTCTCTGTCTAAGTCTTGAGCTCAGTCTTGCTCTTTTCTCCTGACTGTTTGGGGGCTGTCAGTATTGGGGGCTGTCTACTATTTTTGGGTGCCTTATCTCAGTAGTGCAAGTCTTAGGTCCAGTCTCGGGTTCAGTTTTGGGTTCATTCTCAGGGTGAGTCTTGGGTTCTTCCTGAGGGTCAGTCTGGGGCTCAGTCTTGTTCTTCTCTCCTAAGTGTTGGGTGGCTGTCAGTATTGGAGGCTCTATCTATTTGTGTGTGTGGTATTTCAGCAGTGCCAGTCTCTGGCCCAGTTTCAGGCCTAGTCTTGGGTTCAGTCTTACTCTTCTCTCTTGAGTGTTTGGGGGCTGTCAGTATTGCGGGCGCATTGCTGTTTATGGGTGCTGTATTTTAGCAGTGCCTGTCTTTGGGTCATTCTTGGGCTCAGTCTCGTGCTCAGTCTTGCTCTTCTCTCCTGAGTGTTGGGGGCTGTCAGTATTGGGGTCTCTTTGCTATTTGTGGGTGCCGTATCTCAGCAGTGAAAGCCTTGAGCTTGGTCTCAGTCTCTGGCTCAGTCTCGGGCTCATTCTTGCTCTTCTCTCCTGAGTGTTGGAGGCTGTTAGTATTGGGGCTCTTTGATATTTGTGGGCGCTGTATCTCAGCAGTGCCAGGCTCGGTCTCGGGCTCAGTTTGGGATCACTCACGCTCAGTCTCTGGCTCACTCTCGGAACCAGTCTATCTCTTCTCTCTTGAGTATTGAGGGCTCTCTGCTATATGTGGGTGCCTCATCTTAGCAGGGCCCAGTGTCACATTCAGGTTCGGGCTCAGTGTCATCCTCAGTCTCGTCCTCAGGCTTAGGCTTAGTCTTCCTCTTCTCTCCTGAGTCTTGGAGGCTGTCAGTATTGGGGGCTCTCTGCTATTTGTGGGTGCTGTATCTCAGCAGTGCCAGTCTCGGGCCCAGTCTCGGGCCTAGTCCTGGGCTCAGTTTTTCGCTTTCCTCCTGAGTATTGGGGGCTCTCTGCTATATGTGGGTGTCGTATGTCAGCAGTGCCAGTCTCGGTGCAGCCTTGTGTTCAGTTTCGGGCCCAGTCTTGCTCTTCCCTCCTGAGTATTGGGGGCTCTCTGCTATGTGTGGGTGTCCTATCTCAGCAGTGCCAGTCTCGGGCCCAGTTTCTCGCTCATTCTCGGGCTCAGTCTCGGGCCCAGTCTCGGGCTCAGTTTCAGGCTCATTCTCGGACCCAGTCTTGGGTTCAGCCTTGTGCCCAGTCTTGTGCCCAGTCTTTCTCTTCTCTCCTGAGTATTGGGGGGCTGTCAGTATTGGGGGCTCTCTGCTATATGTGGGTGTCCTATCTCAGCAGTGCCAGTCTCGGGCCCAGTTTCTCGCTCATTCTCGGGCCCAGTCTCGGGCTCAGTCTCGGGCCCAGTCTCGGGCTCAGTTTCAGGCTCGTTCTCGGACCCAGTCTTGGGTTCAGCCTTGTGCCCAGTCTTGGGCACAGTCTTTCTCTTCTCTCCTGAGTATTGGGGGGCTGTCAGTATTGGGGGCTCTCTGCTATATGTGGGTGTCCTATGTCAGCAGTGCCAGTCTTGGGCTCAGTCCTGCTCACCCGCTCTTGGCCTTAGCCAGGCGACCGCACTTTGCTGCTATGGAAACAGTAATTAAACTGATAAGAGTGGAGAAATGTCAGAATCTCGCACTCCGCAGCTGCACAGAGGAAGGGGGGAAGCAAATTGGTTCCCAGCTTCAGTGCTCAAAAAAGGAGGAGGTTTAGGGGTGGCTGAGGAGGGGGCTGCTCAGCGCTGGGGACCTGGATTAGCACTGGGGGCTGCAAGGGTCTCTGGGCCGCTGAGCAGAGGAAAACAAGGCCCAGAATGAGAGGGGACAAGGAGGCTTTGTCCGCCCTCCCCGGGGTGTGAATGGCTGCCGGCACCCATGCTCTGACTCCAGCACCGAGCACAGGTAGGTTGTCACTGCGGTGGGGGTGCTGTGCTTGGAGGTAATTATGGGGGGTGGTGCGTGTAAGTCGCCACCTGTAGGTGAGATGATGGGTGTTGTAGTTAGCACAGTGAGGGTACTTTGTAGTGTTGATGCTGGGACTGTGCAGATGAATGGAACCAAGCAAGGGGATAATGGGGGCACTCAAGCAAGCGGAGACCCCACAATGCGATCCGGGCAATTAACAGCACAGATCAGTGTGTGCCGACCCATCCTCAGACTCCACTGTCACACCCCACTGTAAGATCCTGCTGTCAGACCCACTCCTCTTAACCCTTGATGTTCTGCTTCCAGGCGCCTCCTCATCGACTCCACATCTGTCCAATCCCAAGAGCAGATCTTGTGGAGCGGCATTTGGTGGTGCCGCATTTAGCGGAGAAGCAGGTGGTGCAGCGGCATGTACTAGAGCGGCATGTGGTGCAGCGGCATGTGGTGGAGCAGCATGTACAAGAGCAGCATGTACAAGAGCAGCATGTGGTGCAGCGGCATGTGGTGGAGCATCATGTGGTGGAGCAGCATGTGGTGCAGCGGCATGTGGTGGAGCAGCATGTGGTGCAGCGGCATGTGGTGGAGCAGCATGTACTAGAGCAGCATGTGGAGGAGCGGCATGTGGTGGAGCAGCATGTGGTGCAGCGGCATGTGGTGGAGCGGCATGTGGTAGAGCAGCATGTGGTGCAGCGGCATGTGGTGGAGCATCATGTGGTGGAGCAGCATGTGGTGCAGCGGCATGTGGTGGAGCAGCATGTACTAGAGCAGCATGTGGAGGAGCGGCATGTGGTGGAGCAGCATGTGGTGGAGCAGCATGTACAAGAGCAGCATGTGGTGCAGCGGCATGTGGTGGAGCATCATGTGGTGGAGCAGCATGTGGTGGAGCATCATGTGGTGGAGCAGCATGTGGTGCAGCGGCATGTGGTGGAGCAGCATGTACTAGAGCAGCATGTGGAGGAGCGGCATGTGGTGGAGCATCATGTGGTGGAGCAGCATGTGGTGCAGCGGCATGTGGTGGAGCAGCATGTACTAGAGCAGCATGTGGAGGAGCGGCATGTGGTGGAGCAGCATGTGGTGCAGCGGCATGTTGTGGAGCGGCATGTGGTAGAGCAGCATGTGGTGCAGCAGCATGTGGTGGAGCGGCATGTGGTGGAGCGGCATGTGGTGGAGCGGCATGTGGTGCAGCGGCATGTGGTGCAGCGGCATGTGGTGGAGCGGCATGTGGTGGAACGGCATGTGGTGGAGCGGCATGTGGTGGAGCGGCATGTGGTGGAACGGCATGTGGTGGAACGGCATTTGGTGCAGCGGCATGTAGTGGAGCAGCATGTTGTGCAGCGGCATGTGGTGCAGCGGCATGTGGTGGAGCGGCATGTGGTGGAGCGGCATGTGGTGCAGCAGCATGTACTGGATTGGTAAGTAGTGGAACGCCATGTGGTGGAGCAGCATGTGGTGCAGTGGCATGTAGTGGAGCAGCCTGTGGTGCAGCGGCATGTGGTCGAGCAGCATGTGGTGCAACAGCATGTACTGGAGTGGCAAGTAGTGGAGCACCATGTGGAGGAGCGGCATGTGTTGCAGCGGCATGTGGTGGAGCGGCATGTGGGGCAGCAGCATGTGGTGGAGTGGCATGTGGTGGAGCAGCATGTGGTGCAACAGCATGTACTGGAGTGGCAAGTAGTGGAGCGCGATGTGGTGGAGCAGCATGTGGCATGTGGTGCAGTAGCATGTGGTGGAGCGGCATGTGGTGGAGCGGCATGTGGTGGAGCAGCATGTACTGGAGTGGCAAGTAGTGGAGCGCCATGTGGTGCAGCGGCATGTGGTGGAGCAGCATGTGGTGCAGCAGCATGTACTGGATTGGTAAGTAGTGGAACGCCATGTGGTGGAACGGCATGTGTTGCAGCGGCATGTGGTGGAGCGGCATGTGGGGCAACAGCATGTGGTGGAGCGGCATGTGGTGCAACAGCATGTACTGGAGTGGCAAGTAGTGGAGCGCCATGTGGTGGAGCAGCATGTGTTGCAGTGGCATGTGGTGCAGTGGCATGTGATGGAGCGGCATGTGGTGGAGCGGCATGTGGTGGAGCGACATGTACTGGAGAGGCAAGTAGTGGAGCGCCATGTGGTGGAGTGGCATGTGGTGCAGCGGCATGTGGTGGAGTGGCATTTTGTGCAGCGGCATGTGATGCAGTGGCATGTGGTGGAGTGGCAAGTAGTGGAGCGCTGTTATGATCCGGTGACCTTGGAGCAGCATGAAAACTTTCACTGGAGTAGGTGGTAACTATACTGACCGCAAATCCTGATCTTAACACCGCAACTAGAAGTAGCCGTGGGGTGTGCCTAACAAAACCTAGACACCTCGACACTGCGGCAGGACTAAATACCCCTATAGATGGAAATAGGAATACTATCTTGCCTCAGAGCAGAACCCCAAAGGATAGGCAGCCCCCCACAAATATTGACTGTGAGTAGTAGAGGAAAAGACACACGCAGGCAGGAAACAGGATTTAGCAAATGAGGCCACACTAGCTAAATAGGAAAGGATAGGACAGGATACTAGGCGGTCAGTAATAAAAATCCTTCCAAAAATATCCACAGCAGAAAATACAAAAATTCCACCATCTAACTAAAGATGTGGAGCGTATATCTGCAACTCCAGAGAATCCAACAAGACTGAGAAAACACTGACACAGTCTAAGCTGGACAAGAGAAAAACAAATGAATAGCACAAAATATAAGCACACTGCATGTGTGCCACAGAAAAAGAAACAGACACTTATCTTTGCTGAATTGGCAGCTAAGCAGGAGAAGCCAGAAAGTGATCCAACACTTCACAAGAAACATTGACAACTGGCAAGGACTAATGAATCCTGCACACCTAAATTTCCCCAGTCAGAACTGCAATCAGCAGATACACCTGGCCAGGACTGTGACTCAGAGACAACTGCATTCCCACCTACAACCACTGGAGGGAACCCAAAAGCAGAATTCACAACAGAAGATGCCATGTGGTGGAGCGGCATGTGGTGGAGCAGCATGTGGTGGAGCAGCATGTAGAGGTGCGGCATTTGGCGGAGCAGCATGTACTAGAGTGCCAAATAGTGAAGCGGCATGTGGTGGAACAGCATGTGGTGTAGCGGGATGTGATGGAGCAGCATGTGGTGTAGCGGGATGTACTGAGGCGGCATGTAGTAGGGCAGCATTTAATGGAGCAGCATGTGGTGGAGCAGTATGTAGTGGGGTGACGTGTAATGGGGCAGCATGTGGTGGAGCTTCATGTGGTGTAGCGGGATGTGATGGAGCAGCATGTGGTGTAGCGGGATGTACTGAGGCGGCATGTAGTAGGGCAGCATTTAATGGAGCAGCATGTGGTGGAGCAGTATGTAGTGGGGTGACGTGTAATGGGGCAGCATGTGGTGGAGCTTCATGTGGTGGAGCAGCATGTGGTGGAGCAGTATGTAGTGGGGTGACATGTAATGGGGCAGCATGTGGTGGAGCTTCATGTGGTGGAGCGGCATGTGGTGGAGCAGCATGTGGTGGAGCGGCATGTGGTGAAGCGGCATGTGGTGGAGCAGCATATGGTGCAGCGGCATGTGGTGAAGCGGCATGTGGTGGAGCAGCATGTGGTGCAGCAGCATGTGGTGGAGCGGCATGTGGTGCAGCGGCATGTACTGGAGTGGAAAGTAGTGGAGCGCCATGTGGTGGAGCGGCACGTGGTGCAGCGGCATGTGGTGGAGCAGCATGTGGTGGAGCGGCATGTGCTATAGTGGCAAGTAGTGGAGCAGCATGTTGTGCAGCAACATGTGGTGCAGCAGCATATGGTGGAGCGGCATGTGGTGCAGCGGCATGTTGTGGAGCGGCATGTGGTGGAGCGGCATATGGTGCAGCGGCATGTAGTGGAGCAGCATGTGGTGAAGCGGCATATACTGGAATGGCAAGTAGTGGAGCGCCATGTGGTGGAGCAGCATGTAGTGGACGGCATACGGTGCAGCAGCATGTGGTGGAGCAGCATGTGATGGAGTGGCATGTAGTGGGGCAGCATGCGGTAGGGCAGCATGCAGTGGGGCAGTATGTGGTGAAGCAGCATGTAGTGGGGCAGCATTTAGTGGGGCAGCATGCGATGGCGGGCAGCACGGTGGCGCAGTGGATAGCACAGCAGCCTTGCAGCGCTGGAGTCCTGGGTTCAAGCCCCACTAAGGACAACATCCTTCTCTCCGTGTTTGCGTGGGTTTCCTCCGGGTTCTCCGGTTTCCTCCCACATTCCAAAGACTGAATTTAGATTGTGAGCCCCATCGGGGACAGCGATGATAATGTGTGTAAAGCGCTGCGGAATATGTTAGCGCTATATAAAACTAAAGATTATTATTATGTGGTGGGGCAGCATTTAGTGAGGCGGTATGTAGTGGAGCCGGGTGGAGCGGCATTTGGTGCCACCATTCCGACCATTCTACTTCCTACCTGAATCACAGCGAACATAAGAAAAGGCCAAAATGACATAAAGTGACGTGTGATACGATGTATCCGGTGTGATATGATGTATCCGGTGTGACGTGTGATACGATGTATCCGGTGTGACGTGTGATACGATGTATCCGCTGTGACGTGTGATACGATGTATCCGGTGTGAGGTGTGATACGATGTATCCGCTGTGACGTGTGATACGATGTATCCGCTGTGACGTGTGATACGATGTATCCGGTGTGAGGTGTGATACGATGTATCCGGTGTGACGTGTGATATGATGTATCCGCTGTGACGTGTGATACGATGTATCCGGTGTGAGGTGTGATACGATGTATCCGGTGTGACGTGTGATACGATGTATCCGCTGTGACGTGTGATACGATGTATCCGGTGTGAGGTGTGATACGATGTATCCGGTGTGAGGTGTGATACGATGTATCCGCTGTGACGTGTGATACGATGTATCCGGTGTGAGGTGTGATACGATGTATCCGGTGTGACGTGTGATACGATGTATCCGCTGTGACGTGTGATACGATGTATCCGGTGTGAGGTGTGATACGATGTATCCGGTGTGAGGTGTGATACGATGTATCCGGTGTGATACGATGTATCCGGTGTGACGTGTGATACGATGTATCCGGTGTGACGTGTGATACGATGTATCCGGTGTGACGTGTGATACGATGTATCCGGTGTGATACGATGTACCCGGTGTGACGTGTGATACGATGTATCCGCTGTGACGTGTGATACGATGTATCCGGTGTGACGTGTGATGCGATGTATCCGGTGTGATACGATGTATCCGGTGTGACGTGTGATACGATGTATCCGGTGTGACGTGTGATACGATGTATCCGGTGTGATACGATGTACCCGGTGTGACGTGTGATACGATGTACCCGGTGTGACGTGTGATACGATGTATCCGGTGTGACGTGTGATACGATGTACCCGGTGTGACGTGTGATACGATGTACCCGGTGTGACGTGTGATACGATGTATCCGGTGTGACGTGTGATACGATGTACCCGGTGTGACGTGTGATGCGATGTATCCGGTGTAACATAGTAACATAGTAACATAGTTAGTAAGGCCGAAAAAAGACATTTGTCCATCCAGTTCAGCCTATATTCCATCATAATAAATCCCCAGATCTACGTCCTTCTACAGAACCTAATAATTGTATGATACAATATTGTTCTGCTCCAGGAAGACATCCAGGCCTCTCTTGAACCCCTCGACTGAGTTCGCCATCACCACCTCCTCAGGCCAGCAATTCCAGATTCTCACTGCCCTAACAGTAAAGAATCCTCTTCTATGTTGGTGGAAAAACCTTCTCTCCTCCAGACGCAAAGAATGCCCCCTTGTGCCCGTCACCTTCCTTGGTATAAACAGATCCTCAGCGAGATATTTGTATTGTCCCCTTATATACTTATACATGGTTATTAGATCGCCCCTTTCTTTTTTCTAGACTAAATTATCCTAATTTCGCTAATCTATCTGGGTATTGTAGTTCTCCCATCCCCTTTATTAATTTTGTTGCCCTCCTTTGTACTCTCTCTAGTTCCATTATATCCTTCCTGAGCACCGGTGCCCAAAACTGGACACAGTACTCCATGTGCGGTCTAACTAGGGATTTGTACAGAGGCAGTATAATGCTCTCATCATGTGTATCCAGACCTCTTTTAATGCACCCCATGATCCTGTTTGCCTTGGCAGCTGCTGCCTGGCACTGGCTGCTCCAGGTAAGTTTATCATTAACTAGGATCCCCAAGTCCTTCTCACTGTCAGATTTACCCAGTGGTTTCCCGTTCAGTGTGTAATGGTGATATTGATTCCCTCTTCCCATGTGTATAACCTTACATTTATCATTGTTAAACCTCATCTGCCACCTTTCAGCCCAAGTTTCCAACTTATCCAGATCCATCTGTAGCAGAATACTATCTTCTCTTGTATTAACTGCTTTACATAGTTTTGTATCATCTGCAAATATCGATATTTTACTGTGTAAACCTTCTACCAGATCATTAATGAATATGTTGAAGAGAACAGGTCCCAATACTGACCCCTGCGGTACCCCACTGGTCACAGCGACCCAGTTAGAGACTATACCATTTATAACCACCCTCTGCTTTCTATCACTAAGCCAGTTACTAACCCATTTACTCACATTTTCCCCCAGACCAAGCATTCTCATCCGGTGTGATGCGATGTATCCGGTGTGACGTGTGATGCGATGTATCCGGTGTGACGTGTGATATGATGTATCCGGTGTGATATGATGTATCCGCTGTGACGTGTGATGCGATGTATCCGCTGTGACGTGTGATATGATGTATCCGGTGTGATACGATGTACCCGGTGTGACGTGTGATACGATGTATCCGGTGTGACGTGTGATATGATGTATCCGCTGTGACGTGTGATGCGATGTATCCGGTGTGACGTGTGATACGATGTATCCGGTGTGACGTGTGATGCGATGTATCCGGTGTGACGTGTGATATGATGTATCCGGTGTGATATGATGTATCCGCTGTGACGTGTGATGCGATGTATCCGGTGTGACGTGTGATATGATGTATCCGGTGTGACGTGTGATACGATGTATCCGGTGTGATATGATGTATCCGCTGTGACGTGTGATACGATGTATCCGGTGTGATATGATGTATCCGCTGTGACGTGTGATATGATGTATCCGGTGTGACGTGTGATATGATGTATCCGCTGTGACGTGTGATGCGATGTATCCGGTGTGACGTGTGATATGATGTATCCGGTGTGACGTGTGATACGATGTATCCGGTGTGATACGATGTATCCGGTGTGACGTGTGATACGATGTATCCGGTGTGACGTGTGATATGATGTATCCGGTGTGACGTGTGATGCGATGTATCCGGTGTGATACGATGTATCCGGTGTGACGTGTGATACGATGTATCCGGTGTGACGTGTGATACGAAGTATCCGGTGTGACGTGTGATATGATGTATCCGGTGTGACGTTTGATGCGATGTATCCGGTGTGATACGATGTATCCGGTGTGACGTGTGATGCGATGTATCCGGTGTGATACGATGTATCCGGTGTGACGTGTGATACGATGTATCCGGTGTGACGTGTGATACGATGTATCCGGTGTGACGTGTGATATGATGTATCCGGTGTGACGTGTGATGCGATGTATCCGGTGTGATACGATGTATCCGGTGTGACGTGTGATATGATGTATCCGGTGTGACGTGTGATGCGATGTACCCGGTGTGATACGATGTATCCGGTGTGACGTGTGATACGATGTATCCGGTGTGATGTGTGATATGATGTATCCGGTGTGACGTGTGATGCGATGTATCCGGTGTGACGTGTGATATGATGTATCCGGTGTGATGTGTGATACGATGTATCCGGTGTGATACGATGTACCCGGTGTGACGTGTGATATGATGTATCCGGTGTGACGTGTGATACGATGTATCCGGTGTGACGTGTGATATGATGTATCCGGTGTGACGTGTGATACGATGTATCCGGTGCGACGTGTGATACGATGTATCCGGTGTGACGTGTGATACGATGTATCCGCTGTGACGTGTGATACGATGTATCTGCTGTGACGTGTGATGCGATGTATCCGGTGTGACGTGTGATGCGATGTATCCGATGTGATGTGTGATGCGATGTATCCGGTGTGACGTGTGATGCGATGTATCCGATGTGATGTGTGATGCGATGTATCCGGTGTGACGTGTGATACGATGTATCCGATGTGATGTGTGATACGATGTATCTGCTGTGACGTGTGATGCGATGTATCCGGTGTGACGTGTGATGCGATGTATCCGATGTGATGTGTGATGCGATGTATCCGGTGTGACGTGTGATACGATGTATCCGGTGTGACCTGTGATACAATGTATCCGGTGTGACCTGTGATGCGATGTATCCGGTGTGACGTGTGATATGATGTATCCGGTGTGACGTGTGATACGATGTATCCGGTGTGACGTGTGATACGATGTATCCGGTGTGACGTGTGATATGATGTATCCGGTGTGACGTGTGATACGATGTATCCGGTGTGACGTGTGATACGATGTATCCGGTGTGATACGATGTATCCGGTGTGACGTGTGATACGATGTATCCGGTGTGACCTGTGATACGATGTATCCGGTGTGACGTGTGATATGATGTATCCGGTGTGACGTGTGATACGATGTATCCGGTGTGACGTGTGATATGATGTATCCGGTGTGACGTGTGATACGATGTATCCGGTGTGACGTGTGATACGATGTATCCGGTGTGACGTGTGATGCGATGTATCCGGTGTGATACGATGTATCCGGTGTGACGTGTGATACGATGTATCCGCTGTGACGTGTGATATGATGTATCTGCTGTGACGTGTGATACGATGTATCCGGTGTGACGTGTGATACGATGTATCCGCTGTGACGTGTGATACGATGTATCCGGTGTGACGTGTGATACGATGTATCCGGTGTGACGTGTGATACGATGTATCCGGTGTGACGTGTGATACGATGTATCCGGTGTGACGTGTGATACGATGTATCCGGTGTGACGTGTGATACGATGTATCCGGTGTGACGTGTGATACGATGTATCCGGTGTGACGTGTGATACGATGTATCCGCTGTGACGTGTGATATGATGTATCTGCTGTGACGTGTGATACGATGTATCCGGTGTGACGTGTGATACGATGTATCCGGTGTGACCTGTGATACGATGTATCCGGTGTGACGTGTGATATGATGTATCCGGTGTGACGTGTGATACGATGTATCCGGTGTGACGTGTGATACGATGTATCCGGTGTGACGTGTGATACGATGTATCCGCTGTGACGTGTGATGCGATGTATCCGGTGTGACGTGTGATACGATGTATCCGGTGTGACGTGTGATATGATGTATCCGGTGTGACCTGTGATACGATGTATCCGGTGTGACGTGTGATACGATGTATCCGGTGTGACGTGTGATACGATGTATCCGCTGTGACGTGTGATGCGATGTATCCGGTGTGACGTGTGATATGATGTATCCGGTGTGACGTGTGATACGATGTATCCGCTGTGACGTGTGATACGATGTATCCGGTGTGACGTGTGATACGATGTATCCGCTGTGACGTGTGATGTGATGTATCCGATGTGATGTGTGATGCGATGTATCCGGTGTGACGTGTGATATGATGTATCCGGTGTGACGTGTGATACGATGTATCCGCTGTGACGTGTGATACGATGTATCCGCTGTGACGTGTGATGCGATGTATCCGGTGTGACGTGTGATATGATGTATCCGGTGTGACGTGTGATACGATGTATCCGCTGTGACGTGTGATACGATGTATCCGGTGTGACGTGTGATACGATGTATCCGCTGTGACGTGTGATGTGATGTATCCGATGTGATGTGTGATGCGATGTATCCGGTGTGACCTGTGATACGATGTATCCGGTGTGACGTGTGATATGATGTATCCGGTGTGACGTGTGATGCGATGTATCCGGTGTGACGTGTGATACGATGTATCCGCTGTGACGTGTGATACGATGTATCCGGTGTGACGTGTGATACGATGTATCCGGTGTGACGTGTGATACGATGTATCCGCTGTGACGTGTGATACGATGTATCCGGTGTGACGTGTGATACGATGTATCCGGTGTGACGTGTGATACGATGTATCCGGTGTGATACGATGTATCCGGTGTGATGTGTGATATGATGTATCCGGTGTGATACGATGTATCCGGTGTGACGTGTGATACGATGTATCCGGTGTGATACGATGTATCCGGTGTGACGTGTGATACGATGTATCCGGTGTGACGTGTGATGCGATGTATCCGGTGTGACGTGTGATGCGATGTATCCGATGTGATGTGTGATGCGATGTATCCGGTGTGACGTGTGATATGATGTATCCCGTGTGATACGATGTATCCGGTGTGACGTGTGATACGATGTATCCGGTGTGACGTGTGATACGATGTATCCGGTGTGACGTGTGATATGATGTATCCGGTGTGACGTGTGATATGATGTATCCCGTGTGATACGATGTATCCGGTGTGACGTGTGATATGATGTATCCGGTGTGACGTGTGATATGATGTATCCGGTGTGACGTGTGATATGATGTATCCGGTGTGACGTGTGATACGATGTATCCGGTGTGACGTTTGATACGATGTATCCGGTGTGACGTGTGATACGATGTATCCGGTGTGCCGTGTGATACGATGTATCCGGTGTGCCGTGTGATACGATGTATCCGGTGTGACGTGTGATACGATGTATCCGGTGTGACGTGTGATACGATGTATCCGGTGTGCCGTGTGATACGATGTATCCGGTGTGACGTGTGATACGATGTATCCGGTGTGACGTGTGATACGATGTATCCGGTGTGATACGATGTATCCGGTGTGACGTGTGATACGATGTATCCGGTGTGACGTGTGATACGATGTATCCGGTGTGACGTGTGATGCGATGTACCCGGTGTGATGTGTGATATGATGTATCTGGTGTGACGTGTGATGCGATGTATCCGGTGTGATACGATGTATCCGGTGTGACGTGTGATACGATGTATCCGGTGTGACGTGTGATACGATGTATCCGGTGTGATGTGTGATATGATGTATCTGGTGTGACGTGTGATGCGATGTATCCGGTGTGATACGATGTATCCGGTGTGACGTGTGATACGATGTATCCGGTGTGACGTGTGATACGATGTATCCGGTGTGATGTGTGATATGATGTATCTGGTGTGACGTGTGATACGATGTATCCGGTGTGACGTGTGATACGATGTATCCGGTGTGACGTGTGATACGATGTATCCGGTGTGACGTGTGATGCGATGTATCCGATGTGACGTGTGATATGATGTATCCGGTGTGACGTGTGATATGATGTATCCGGTGTGACGTGTGATATGATGTATCCCGTGTGATACGATGTATCCGGTGTGACGTGTGATACGATGTATCTGGTGTGACGTGTGATATGATGTATCCCGTGTGATACGATGTATCTGGTGTGACGTGTGATATGATGTATCCCGTGTGATGCGATGTATCCGATGTGATGTGTGATGCGATGTATCCGGTGTGACGTGTGATACGATGTATCCGGTGTGATGTGTGATATGATGTATCTGGTGTGACGTGTGATATGATGTATCCCGTGTGATACGATGTATCCGGTGTGACGTGTGATACGATGTATCCGGTGTGACGTGTGATGCGATGTATCCGATGTGATGTGTGATATGATGTATCTGGTGTGACGTGTGATACGATGTATCCGGTGTGACGTGTGATGCGATGTATCCGGTGTGACGTGTGATATGATGTATCCCGTGTGATACGATGTATCCGGTGTGACGTGTGATACGATGTATCCGGTGTGACGTGTGATATGATGTATCCGGTGTGACGTGTGATATGATGTATCCGGTGTGACGTGTGATATGATGTATCCCGTGTGATACGATGTATCCGGTGTGACGTGTGATACGATGTATCCGGTGTGACGTGTGATACGATGTATCCGGTGTGACGTGTGATATGATGTATCCGGTGTGACGTGTGATATGATGTATCCCGTGTGATACGATGTATCCGGTGTGACGTGTGATAAGATGTATCCGGTGTGACGTGTGATACGATGTATCCGGTGTGACGTTTGATACGATGTATCCGGTGTGAGGTGTGATACGATGTATCCGGTGTGAGGTGTGATACGATGTATCCGGTGTGACGTGTGATGCGATGTATCCGCTGTGACGTGTGATGCGATGTATCCGGTGTGACGTTTGATACGATGTATCCGGTGTGACGTGTGATACGATGTATCCGCTGTGACGTGTGATGCGATGTATCCGCTGTGACGTGTGATACGATGTATCCGCTGTGACGTGTGATGCGATGTATCCGGTGTGACGTGTGATACGATGTATCCGCTGTGACGTGTGATACGATGTATCCGGTGTGACCTGTGATACGATGTATCCGGTGTGCCGTGTGATACGATGTATCCGGTGTGACGTGTGATACGATGTATCCGGTGTGACGTGTGATACGATGTATCCGGTGTGCCGTGTGATACGATGTATCCGGTGTGACGTGTGATACGATGTATCCGGTGTGACGTGTGATACGATGTATCCGGTGTGACGTGTGATGCGATGTATCCGGTGTGCCGTGTGATACGATGTATCCGGTGTGACGTGTGATACGATGTATCCGGTGTGACGTGTGATGCGATGTATCCGGTGTGACGTGTGATGCGATGTATCCGGTGTGACGTGTGATACGATGTATCCGGTGTGACGTGTGATACGATGTATCCGGTGTGCCGTGTGATACGATGTATCCGGTGTGACGTGTGATACGATGTATCCGGTGTGACGTGTGATATGATGTATCCGCTGTGACGTGTGATGCGATGTATCCGATGTGATGTGTGATGCGATGTATCCGGTGTGACGTGTGATACGATGTATCCGGTGTGATGTGTGATGCGATGTATCCGGTGTGACGTGTGATGCGATGTATCCGGTGTGACGTGTGATACGATGTATCCGGTGTGATGTGTGATGCGATGTATCCGGTGTGAGGTGTGATACGATGTATCCGGTGTGACGTGTGATACGATGTATCCGGTGTGACGTGTGATACGATGTATCCGGTGTGCCGTGTGATACGATGTATCCGGTGTGACGTGTGATACGATGTATCCGGTGTGACGTGTGATATGATGTATCCGCTGTGACGTGTGATGCGATGTATCCGATGTGATGTGTGATGCGATGTATCCGGTGTGACGTGTGATACGATGTATCCGGTGTGATGTGTGATGCGATGTATCCGGTGTGACGTGTGATGCGATGTATCCGGTGTGACGTGTGATACGATGTATCCGGTGTGATGTGTGATGCGATGTATCCGGTGTGACGTGTGATACGATGTATCCGGTGTGACGTGTGATACGATGTATCCGGTGTGATGTGTGATGCGATGTATCCGGTGTGACGTGTGATGCGATGTATCCGGTGTGACGTGTGATACGATGTATCCGGTGTGATGTGTGATGCGATGTATCCGGTGTGACGTGTGATACGATGTATCCGGTGTGACGTGTGATGCGATGTATCCGATGTGATGTGTGATGCGATGTATCCGGTGTGACGTGTGATGCGATGTATCCGGTGTGACGTGTGATACGATGTATCCGGTGTGATGTGTGATGCGATGTATCCGGTGTGACGTGTGATGCGATGTATCCGGTGTGACGTGTGATGCGATGTATCCGGTGTGACGTGTGATGCGATGTATCCGGTGTGAGGTGTGATACGATGTATCCGATGTGATGTGTGATGCGATGTATCCGGTGTGAAGTGTGATGCGATGTATCCGGTGTGACGTGTGATACGATGTATCCGGTGTGACGTGTGATGCGATGTATCCGATGTGACGTGTGATGCGATGTATCCGGTGTGACGTGTGATGCGATGTATCCGGTGTGACGTGTGATGCGATGTATCCGATGTGACGTGTGATATGATGTATCCCGTGTGATACGATGTATCCGGTGTGACGTGTGATACGATGTATCCGGTGTGACGTGTGATACGATGTATCCGGTGTGACGTGTGATACGATGTATCCGGTGTGATACGATGTATCCGGTGTGACGTGTGATACGATGTATCCGGTGTGACATGTGATACGATGTATCCGGTGTGACGTGTGATATGATGTATCCGCTGTGACGTGTGATACGATGTATCCGGTGTGAGGTGTGATACGATGTATCCGGTGTGACGTGTGATATGATGTATCCCGTGTGATACGATGTATCCGCTGTGACGTGTGATATGATGTATCCGGTGTGACCTGTGATACGATGTATCCGGTGTGACGTGTGATATGATGTATCCGGTGTGACGTGTGATATGATGTATCCGGTGTGACGTGTGATACGATGTATCCGGTGTGACGTGTGATATGATGTATCCGGTGTGACGTGTGATGCGATGTATCCGGTGTGACGTGTGATACGATGTATCCGATGTGACCTGTGATACGATGTATCCGGTGTGACGTGTGATACGATGTATCCGATGTGACCTGTGATACGATGTATCCGGTGTGACGTGTGATACGATGTATCCGGTGTGACCTGTGATACGATGTATCCGGTGTGACGTGTGATATGGTGTATCCGCTGTGACGTGTGATGCGATGTATCCGGTGTGACGTGTGATACGATGTATCCGGTGTGACCTGTGATACGATGTATCCGGTGTGACGTGTGATACGATGTATCCGGTGTGACCTGTGATACGATGTATCCGGTGTGACGTGTGATACGATGTATCCGCTGTGACGTGTGATGCGATGTATCCGGTGTGACGTGTGATACGATGTATCCGGTGTGATACGATGTATCCGGTGTGACGTGTGATACGATGTATCCGGTGTGACCTGTGATACGATGTATCCGGTGTGACGTGTGATACGATGTATCCGGTGTGACCTGTGATACGATGTATCCGGTGTGACGTGTGATACGATGTATCCGCTGTGACGTGTGATGCGATGTATCCGGTGTGACGTGTGATACGATGTATCCGGTGTGACGTGTGATACGATGTATCCGGTGTGACGTGTGATACGATGTATCCGGTGTGACGTGTGATACGATGTATCCGGTGTGACGTGTGATACGATGTATCCGCTGTGACGTGTGATACGATGTATCTGCTGTGACGTGTGATACGATGTATCCGGTGTGACGTGTGATACGATGTATCCGGTGTGACCTGTGATACGATGTATCCGGTGTGACGTGTGATACGATGTATCCGCTGTGACGTGTGATACGATGTATCCGGTGTGACGTGTGATACGATGTATCCGGTGTGACGTGTGATACGATGTATCCGGTGTGACCTGTGATACGATGTATCCGGTGTGACGTGTGATACGATGTATCCGCTGTGACGTGTGATACGATGTATCCGGTGTGACGTGTGATACGATGTATCCGGTGTGACGTGTGATACGATGTATCCGCTGTGACGTGTGATGCGATGTATCCGGTGTGACGTGTGATACGATGTATCCGGTGTGACGTGTGATACGATGTATCCGCTGTGACGTGTGATGCGATGTATCCGGTGTGACGTGTGATACGATGTATCCGGTGTGACGTGTGATACGATGTATCCGGTGTGACGTGTGATACGATGTATCCGGTGTGATACGATGTATCCGGTGTGACCTGTGATACGATGTATCCGGTGTGACGTGTGATACGATGTATCCGGTGTGACGTGTGATACGATGTATCCGGTGTGACGTGTGATACGATGTATCCGGTGTGACGTGTGATACGATGTATCCGGTGTGACGTGTGATACGATGTATCCGCTGTGACGTGTGATATGATGTATCTGCTGTGACGTGTGATACGATGTATCCGGTGTGACGTGTGATACGATGTATCCGGTGTGACGTGTGATACGATGTATCCGGTGTGACGTGTGATACGATGTATCCGCTGTGACGTGTGATATGATGTATCTGCTGTGACGTGTGATACGATGTATCCGGTGTGACCTGTGATACGATGTATCCGGTGTGACGTGTGATACGATGTATCTGCTGTGACCTGTGATACGATGTATCCGGTGTGACGTGTGATACGATGTATCCGGTGTGACGTGTGATGCGATGTATCCGGTGTGACGTGTGATACGATGTATCCGCTGTGACGTGTGATGCGATGTATCCGGTGTGACGTGTGATACGATGTATCCGGTGTGACGTGTGATACGATGTATCCGGTGTGACGTGTGATACGATGTATCCGGTGTGACGTGTGATGCGATGTATCCGCTGTGACGTGTGATGCGATGTATCCGGTGTGACGTGTGATACGATGTATCCGGTGTGACGTGTGATACGATGTATCCGCTGTGACGTGTGATACGATGTATCCGGTGTGACGTGTGATACGATGTATCCGGTTTGACGTGTGATGCGATGTATCCGGTGTGACGTGTGATACGATGTATCCGGTGTGACGTGTGATACGATGTATCCGCTGTGACGTGTGATGCGATGTATCCGGTGTGACGTGTGATACGATGTATCCGCTGTGACGTGTGATACGATGTATCCGGTGTGACGTGTGATACGATGTATCCGGTGTGACGTGTGATACGATGTATCCGGTGTGACGTGTGATACGATGTATCCGCTGTGACGTGTGATACGATGTATCCGCTGTGACGTGTGATACGATGTATCCGATGTGACGTGTGATACGATGTATCCGCTGTGACGTGTGATACGATGTATCCGGTGTGACGTGTGATACGATGTATCCGCTGTGACGTGTGATACGATGTATCCGGTGTGACGTGTGATACGATGTATCCGGTGTGACGTGTGATGCGATGTATCCGGTGTGACGTGTGATACGATGTATCCGGTGTGACGTGTGATACGATGTATCCGCTGTGACGTGTGATGCGATGTATCCGGTGTGACGTTTGATACGATGTATCCGCTGTGACGTGTGATACGATGTATCCGGTGTGACGTGTGATACGATGTATCCGGTGTGACGTGTGATGCGATGTATCCGGTGTGACGTGTGATGCGATGTATCCGCTGTGACGTGTGATACGATGTATCCGCTGTGACGTGTGATACGATGTATCCGATGTGATGTGTGATGCGATGTATCCGGTGTGACATGTGATACGATGTATCCGCTGTGACGTGTGATGCGATGTATCCGGTGTGACGTGTGATACGATGTATCCGCTGTGACGTGTGATGCGATGTATCCGGTGTGACGTGTGATACGATGTATCCGCTGTGACGTGTGATACGATGTATCCGGTGTGACGTGTGATACGATGTATCCGGTGTGACGTGTGATACGATGTATCCGGTGTGACGTGTGATACGATGTATCCGCTGTGACGTGTGATACGATGTATCCGATGTGATGTGTGATGCGATGTATCCGGTGTGACGTGTGATACGATGTATCCGGTGTGACGTTTGATACGATGTATCCGCTGTGACGTGTGATACGATGTATCCGGTGTGACGTGTGATACGATGTATCCGGTGTGACGTGTGATGCGATGTATCCGGTGTGACGTGTGATACGATGTATCCGCTGTGACGTGTGATACGATGTATCCGGTGTGACGTGTGATACGATGTATCCGGTGTGACGTGTGATACGATGTATCCGGTGTGACGTGTGATACGATGTATCCGGTGTGACGTGTGATACGATGTATCCGCTGTGACGTGTGATACGATGTATCCGGTGTGACGTGTGATACGATGTATCCGCTGTGACGTGTGATACGATGTATCCGGTGTGACGTGTGATACGATGTATCCGGTGTGACGTGTGATACGATGTATCCGGTGTGACGTGTGATGCGATGTATCCGGTGTGATACGATGTATCCGGTGTGACGTGTGATACGATGTATCCGGTGTGACGTGTGATGCGATGTATCCGGTGTGACGTGTGATACGATGTATCCGGTGTGACGTGTGATACGATGTATCCGGTGTGACGTGTGATACGATGTATCCGCTGTGACGTGTGATGCGATGTATCCGGTGTGAGGTGTGATACGATGTATCCGGTGTGACGTGTGATGCGATGTACCCGGTGTGACGTGTGATACGATGTATCCGGTGTGACGTGTGATACGATGTATCCGCTGTGACGTGTGATGCGATGTATCCGGTGTGACGTGTGATACGATGTATCCGGTGTGACGTGTGATACGATGTATCCGGTGTGACGTGTGATACGATGTATCCGCTGTGACGTGTGATACGATGTATCCGGTGTGACGTGTGATACGATGTATCCGGTGTGACGTGTGATACGATGTATCCGCTGTGACGTGTGATGCGATGTATCCGGTGTGACGTGTGATACGATGTATCCGGTGTGACGTGTGATACGATGTATCCGCTGTGACGTGTGATACGATGTATCCGGTGTGACGTGTGATACGATGTATCCGGTGTGATACGATGTATCCGGTGTGATGTGTGATATGATGTATCCGGTGTGACGTGTGATGCGATGTATCCGGTGTGACGTGTGATACGATGTATCCGCTGTGACGTGTGATGCGATGTATCCGGTGTGACGTGTGATACGATGTATCCGGTGTGACGTGTGATACGATGTATCCGCTGTGACGTGTGATGCGATGTATCCGGTGTGACGTGTGATATGATGTATCCGGTGTGACGTGTGATACGATGTATCCGCTGTGACGTGTGATACGATGTATCCGGTGTGACGTGTGATACGATGTATCCGCTGTGACGTGTGATACGATGTATCCGGTGTGCCGTGTGATACGATGTATCCGGTGTGACGTGTGATACGATGTATCCGGTGTGACGTGTGATATGATGTATCCGGTGTGCCGTGTGATACGATGTATCCGGTGTGACGTGTGATACGATGTATCCGGTGTGACGTGTGATACGATGTATCCGGTGTGATGTGTGATATGATGTATCTGGTGTGACGTGTGATGCGATGTATCCGATGTGATGTGTGATGCGATGTATCCGATGTGATGTGTGATACGATGTATCCGGTGTGACGTGTGATACGATGTATCCGGTGTGATGTGTGATATGATGTATCTGGTGTGACGTGTGATACGATGTATCCGATGTGATGTGTGATGCGATGTATCCGGTGTGACGTGTGATATGATGTATCCCGTGTGATACGATGTATCCGGTGTGACGTGTGATACGATGTATCCGGTGTGACGTGTGATACGATGTGTCCGGTGTGACGTGTGATGCGATGTATCCGATGTGATGTGTGATGCGATGTATCCGGTGTGACGTGTGATGCGATGTATCCGGTGTGACGTGTGATGCGCTGTATCCGGTGTGACGTGTGATACGATGTATCCGGTGTGACGTGTGATATGATGTATCCCGTGTGACGTGTGATGCGATGTATCCGGTGTGACGTGTGATACGATGTATCCGGTGTGACGTTTGATACGATGTATCCGGTGTGACGTGTGATACGATGTATCCGGTGTGCCGTGTGATACGATGTATCCGGTGTGACGTGTGATACGATGTATCCGGTGTGACGTGTGATATGATGTATCCGGTGTGCCGTGTGATACGATGTATCCGGTGTGACGTGTGATACGATGTATCCGGTGTGACGTGTGATACGATGTATCCGGTGTGATGTGTGATATGATGTATCTGGTGTGACGTGTGATGCGATGTATCCGGTGTGACGTGTGATATGATGTATCCGGTGTGACGTGTGATGCGATGTATCCGATGTGATGTGTGATGCGATGTATCCGGTGTGACGTGTGATGCGATGTATCCGGTGTGACGTGTGATATGATGTATCCGGTGTGACGTGTGATGCGATGTATCCGGTGTGACGTGTGATATGATGTATCCGGTGTGACGTGTGATGCGATGTATCCGATGTGACGTGTGATATGATGTATCCCGTGTGATACGATGTATCCGGTGTGAGGTGTGATACGATGTATCCGGTGTGACGTGTGATACGATGTATCCGGTGTGACGTGTGATATGATGTATCCGGTGTGACGTGTGATATGATGTATCCGGTGTGATACGATGTACCCGGTGTGACGTGTGATACGATGTATCCGGTGTGACGTGTGATACGATGTATCCGGTGTGACATGTGATACGATGTATCCGGTGTGATACGATGTATCCGGTGTGACGTGTGATACGATGTATCCGGTGTGACGTGTGATATGATGTATCCGGTGTGATACGATGTATCCGGTGTGACGTGTGATACGATGTATCCGGTGTGACGTGTGATATGATGTATCCGGTGTGACGTGTGATATGATGTATCCGGTGTGATACGATGTACCCGGTGTGACGTGTGATACGATGTATCCGGTGTGACGTGTGATACGATGTATCCGGTGTGACATGTGATACGATGTATCCGGTGTGATACGATGTATCCGGTGTGACGTGTGATACGATGTATCCGGTGTGACGTGTGATATGATGTATCCGCTGTGACGTGTGATACGATGTATCCGGTGTGACGTGTGATACGATGTATCCGGTGTGACGTGTGATACGATGTATCCGGTGTGACGTGTGATACGATGTATCCGGTGTGACGTGTGATACGATGTATCCGGTGTGACGTGTGATACGATGTATCCGGTGTGACGTGTGATATGATGTATCCGGTGTGACGTGTGATGCGATGTATCCGGTGTGACGTGTGATATGATGTATCCGGTGTGACGTGTGATATGATGTATCCGGTGTGACGTGTGATACGATGTATCCGGTGTGAGGTGTGATACGATGTATCTGCTGTGACGTGTGATATGATGTATCCGGTGTGACGTGTGATACGATGTATCTGCTGTGACGTGTGATGCGATGTATCCGCTGTGACGTGTGATATGATGTATCCGGTGTGACGTGTGATATGATGTATCCGGTGTGACGTGTGATACGATGTATCCGGTGTGACGTGTGATACGATGTATCCGGTGTGACGTGTGATATGATGTATCCGGTGTGACGTGTGATGCGATGTATCCGGTGTGACGTGTGATATGATGTATCCGGTGTGACGTGTGATATGATGTATCCGGTGTGACGTGTGATACGATGTATCCGGTGTGAGGTGTGATACGATGTATCTGCTGTGACGTGTGATATGATGTATCCGGTGTGACGTGTGATACGATGTATCTGCTGTGACGTGTGATGCGATGTATCCGCTGTGACGTGTGATATGATGTATCCGGTGTGACGTGTGATATGATGTATCCGGTGTGACGTGTGATACGATGTATCCGGTGTGACGTGTGATGCGATGTATCTGCTATGACGTGTGATATGATGTATCCGGTGTGATGTGTGATACGATGTATCCGGTGTGACGTGTGATACGATGTATCCGGTGTGACGTGTGATACGATGTATCCGGTGTGACGTGTGATACAATGTATCCGCTGTGACGTGTGATACGATGTATCCGGTGTGACGTGTGATACGATGTATCCGGTGTGACGTGTGATACGATGTATCCGGTGTGACGTGTGATACAATGTATCCGCTGTGACGTGTGATGCGATGTATCCGGTGTGACGTGTGATACGATGTATCCGGTGTGACGTGTGATACGATGTATCCGGTGTGACGTGTGATACGATGTATCCGGTGTGACGTGTGATACGATGTATCCGCTGTGACGTTTGATGCAATGTATCCGCTGTGACGTTTGATGCGATGTATCCGCTGTGACGTGTGATACGATGTATCCGCTGTGATGTGTGATACGATGTATCCGGTGTGAGGTGTGATACGATGTATCCGGTGTGAGGTGTGATACGATGTATCCGGTGTGAGGTGTGATACGATGTATCCGGTGTGACGTGTGATACGATGTATCCGGTGTGAGGTGTGATACGATGTATCCGGTGTGAGGTGTGATACGATGTATCCGGTGTGACGTGTGATACGATGTATCCGCTGTGACGTGTGATACGATGTATCCGCTGTGACGTTTGATGCGATGTATCCGCTGTGACGTGTGATACGATGTATCCGCTGTGATGTGTGATACGATGTATCCGGTGTGAGGTGTGATACGATGTATCCGGTGTGAGGTGTGATACGATGTATCCGGTGTGAGGTGTGATACGATGTATCCGGTGTGACGTGTGATACGATGTATCCGGTGTGAGGTGTGATACGATGTATCCGGTGTGAGGTGTGATACGATGTATCCGGTGTGACGTGTGATACGATGTATCCGCTGTGACGTGTGATACGATGTATCCGGTGTGACGTGTGATACGATGTATCCGGTGTGACGTGTGATACGATGTATCCGGTGTGACGTGTGATACGATGTATCCGCTGTGACGTTTGATGCAATGTATCCGCTGTGACGTTTGATGCGATGTATCCGCTGTGACGTTTGATGCGATGTATCCGCTGTGACGTGTGATACGATGTATCCGCTGTGACGTGTGATACGATGTATCCGCTGTGATGTGTGATACGATGTATCCGGTGTGAGGTGTGATACGATGTATCCGGTGTGAGGTGTGATACGATGTATCCGGTGTGAGGTGTGATATGATGTATCCGGTGTGAGGTGTGATACGATGTATCCGGTGTGAGGTGTGATACGATGTATCCGCTGTGACGTTTGATGCGATGTATCCGCTGTGACGTGTGATACGATGTATCCGGTGTGAGGTGTGATACGATGTATCCGGTGTGACGTGTGATACGATGTATCCGCTGTGACGTGTGATGCGATGTATCCGGTGTGAGGTGTGATACGATGTATCCGCTGTGACGTTTGATGCGATGTATCCGCTGTGACGTGTGCTATGATGTATCCGCTGTGAGGTGTGATACGATGTATCCGGTGTGACGTGTGATACGATGTATCCGGTGTGACGTGTGATACGATGTATCCGGTGTGAGGTGTGATACGATGTATCCGGTGTGAGGTGTGATACGATGTATCCGCTGTGACGTGTGATATGATGTATCCGGTGTGACGTGTGATATGATGTATCCGGTGTGACGTGTGATACGATGTATCCGGTGTGAGGTGTGATATGATGTATCCGGTGTGACGTGTGATACGATGTATCCGGTGTGAGGTGTGATACGATGTATCCGCTGTGACGTGTGATATGATGTATCCGGTGTGACGTGTGATATGATGTATCCGGTGTGACGTGTGATATGATGTATCCGGTGTGACGTGTGATATGATGTATCCGGTGTGACGTGTGATACGATGTATCCGGTGTGAGGTGTGATATGATGTATCCGGTGTGACATGTGATACGATGTATCCGGTGTGACATGTGATACGATGTATCCGGTGTGAGGTGTGATACGATGTATCCGCTGTGACGTTTGATACGATGTATCCGCTGTGAGGTGTGATACGATGTATCCGCTGTGAGGTGTGATGCGATGTATCCGGTGTGAGGTGTGATACGATGTATCCGCTGTGACGTGTGATACGATGTATCCGCTGTGAGGTGTGATACGATGTATCCGCTGTGAGGTGTGATGCGATGTATCCGGTGTGAGGTGTGATACGATGTATCCGCTGTGACGTGTGATACGATGTATCCGCTGTGACGTGTGCTATGATGTATCCGCTGTGAGGTGTGATACGATGTATCCGGTGTGACGTGTGATACGATGTATCCGGTGTGAGGTGTGATACGATGTATCCGGTGTGACATGTGATACGATGTATCCGGTGTGAGGTGTGATACGATGTATCCGCTGTGACGTTTGATGCGATGTATCCGCTGTGACGTTTGATGCGATGTATCCGATGTGACGTTTGATGCGATGTATCCGCTGTGACGTTTGATACGATGTATCCGCTGTGACGTTTGATGCGATGTATCCGCTGTGACGTTTGATGCGATGTATCCGGTGTGAGGTGTGATACGATGTATCCGGTGTGACGTGTGATACGATGTATCCGCTGTGACGTTTGATGCGATGTATCCGCTGTGACGTTTGATGCGATGTATCCGCTGTGACGTTTGATGCGATGTATCCGCTGTGACGTTTGATACGATGTATCCGGTGTGAGGTGTGATACGATGTATCCGCTGTGACGTTTGATACGATGTATCCGGTGTGAGGTGTGATACGATGTATCCGCTGTGACGTTTGATACGATGTATCCGCTGTGAGGTGTGATACGATGTATCCGGTGTGAGGTGTGCTATGATATATCCCGTGTGATTCGTGTACCTGATCTCTGGCGGTCTCGCCTCCTCTCGGGACCCCATTTTTCTTCGCCTTCTGCCACCTCTAACACCTTTTCTCCGTTTCTCTCAGGAATACAAATGCTTTCTGTTCAGCCGGACACGAAGGCGAAGGGTTGTGCTGGCTGCAGCCGCAAGATCAAGGACCGCTACCTGCTGAAGGCGCTGGACAAGTACTGGCACGAGGACTGCCTGAAGTGCGCCTGCTGCGACTGCCGCCTGGGGGAGGTGGGCTCCACGCTGTACACCAAGGCCAACCTCATCCTGTGCCGGAGGGACTACCTGAGGTGAGGGCCACGCTGCCCACCCCAGCTCAGAGCTGCCTGTGTATTCCGCCCTCACAGTGTAACCCTGCCCTAGCTCCGAGCTACCTGTATAACCCCGCCCTCACCGTGTAACCCCGCCCTCAAAGTGTAACCCCGCCCTAGCTCCAAGCCACTTGTATAACCCCGCCCTCACCGTGTAACCCCGCCGTAGCTACATGCATAGCCCTGCCCTCACCGTGTAACCCCGCCCTCAAAGTGTAACCCCGCCCTAGCTCCAAGCCACTTGTATAACCCCGCCCTCACCGTGTAACCCCGCCCTAGCTCAGAGCTACATGAATAGCCCCGCCCTCACCGTGTAACCCCGCCCTCACAGTGTAACCCCACCCTAGCTCCGAGCTACCTGTATAACCCCGCCCTCACCGTGTAACCCCGCCCTAGCTCTGAGCTACATGCATAGCCCCGCCCTCACCGTGTAACCCCGCCCTCAAAGTGTAACGCCGCCCTAGCTCCGAGCTACCTGTATAACCCCGCCCTTACCGTGTAACCCCGCCCTAGCTCTGAGCTACCTGTGTAACCCCGCCCTCACCGTGTAACCCCGCCCTAGCTCTGAGCTACATGCATAGCCCCGCCCTCACCGTGTAACCCCGCCCTCAAAGTGTAACGCCGCCCTAGCTCCGAGCTACCTGTATAACCCCGCCCTTACCGTGTAACCCCGCCCTAGCTCCGAGCTACCTGTATAACCCGGCCCTCACCGTGTAACCCCGCCCTAGCTCCGAGCTACATGCATAGCCCCGCCCTCACCGTGTAACCCCGCCCTCACAGTGTAACCCCACCCTAGCTCCGAGCTACCTGTATAACCCCGCCTACACCGTGTAACCCCGCCCAATCTGTGAGCTACATGCATAGCCCCGCCCTCACCGTGTAACCCCGCCCTCAAAGTGCAACCCCGCCCTAGCTCCGAGCTACCTGTATAACCCCGCCCTCACCCTGTAACCCCACCCTAGCTCTGAGCTACATGCATAGCCCCACCCTCACCGTTTAACCCCACCCTCACAGTGTAACCCCCGCCCTAGCTCCGAGCTACCTTATAACCCCGCCCTCAATGTGTAACCCCGCCCTCAAAGTGTAACCCCGCCCTCACAGTGTAACCCCACCCTAGCTCCGAGCTACCTGTATAACCCCGCCCTCACCGTGTAACCCCGCCCTAGCTCTGAGCTACATGCATAGCCCCACCCTCACCATGTAACCCCGCCCTCAAAGTGTAACGCCGCCCTAGCTCCGAGCTACCTGTATAACCCGGCCCTCACCGTGTAACCCCGCCCTAGCTCCGAGCTACATGCATAGCCCCGCCCTCACCATGTAACCCCGCCCTCACAGTGTAACCCCACCCTAGCTCCGAGCTACCTGTATAACCCCGCCCACACCGTGTAACCCCGCCCTATCTATGAGCTACATGCATAGCCCCGCCCTCACGTGTAACCCCGCCCTCAAAGTGTAACCCCGCCCTAGCTCCGAGCTACCTGTATAACCCCGCCCTCACCCTGTAACTCCACCCTAGCTCTGAGCTACATGCATAGCCCCGCCCTCACCGTGTAACCCCACCCTCACAGTGTAACCCCCGCCCTAGCTCCGAGCTACCTGTATAACTCCGCCCTCAATGTGTAACCCCGCCCTCAAAGTGTAACACCGCCCTAGCTCTGAGCTACCTGTGTAACCCCGCCCTCAATGTGTAACCCCGCCCTCACAGTGTAACCCCACCCTAGCTCCGAGCTACCTGTATAACCCCGCCCTCACCGTGTAACCCCGCCCTAGCTCTGAGCTACATGCATAGCCCCGCCCTCACCATGTAACCCCGCCCTCAAAGTGTAACGCCGCCCTAGCTCCGAGCTACCTGTATAACCCGGCCCTCACCGTGTAACCCCGCCCTCAATGTGTAACCCCGCCCTCACAGTGTAACCCCACCCTAGCTCCGAGCTACCTGTATAACCCCGCCCTCACCGTGTAACCCCACCCTAGCTCCGAGCTACATGCATAGCCCCGCCCTCACCATGTAACCCCGCCCTCAAAGTGTAACGCCGCCCTAGCTCCGAGCTACCTGTATAACCCCGCCCTTACCGTGTAACCCCGCCCTAGCTCCGAGCTACCTGTATAACCCGGCCCTCACCGTGTAACCCCGCCCTAGCTCCGAGCTACATGCATAGCCCCGCCCTCACCGTGTAACCCCGCCCTCACAGTGTAACCCCACCCTAGCTCCAAGCTACCTGTATAACCCCGCCCACACCGTGTAACCCCGCCCTATCTATGAGCTACATGCATAGCCCCGCCCTCACGTGTAACCCCGCCCTAGCTCCGAGCTACCTGTATAACCCCGCCCTCACCCTGTAACTCCACCCTAGCTCTGAGCTACATGCATAGCCCCGCCCTCACCGTGTAACCCCACCCTCACAGTGTAACCCCCGCCCTAGCTCCGAGCTACCTGTATAACCCCGCCCTCAATATGTAACCCTGCCCTAGCTCTGAGCTACCTGTATAACCCCGCCCTCACCGTTTAACGCCGCCCTCACAGTGTAACCCCGCCCTAGCTCCGAGCTACCTGTATAACCCCACCCTCAACGTGTAACCCCACCCTAGCTCCGAGCTACATTTATAGCCCCGCCCTCACCAAGTAACCCCGCCTTCACAGTGTAACACCGCCCTAGCTCCAAGCTGCCTGTATAACCCCGCCGTCACCGTGTTACCCCGCCCTCAAAGTGTAACCCAGTCCTAGCGCAGAGCTACCTGTATAACCCCGCCCTCACCATGTAACCCCGCCCTAGCTCTAAGCTACCTGCATAGCCCCGCCCTCACCATGTAACCCCACCCTCACCGTGTAACCCCGCCCTAGCTCCGAGCTACCTGTATAACCCCACCCTCAACATGTAACCCCGCCCTAGCTCTGAGCTACCTGTATAACCCCGCCCTCACCGTTTAACGCCGCCCTCACAGTGTAACCCCGCCCTAGCTCCGAGCTACCTGTATAACCCCACCCTCAACATGTAACCCCGCCCTAGCTCCTAGCTGCATGCATAGCCCCGCCCTCACCGTGTAACACCGCCCTCAAAGTGTAACACCGCCCTAGCTCCGAGCTACCTGTATAACCCCGCCGTCAATGTGTAACCCCGCCCTCAAAGTGTAACCCCACCCTCAAAGTGTAACACCGCCCTAGCTCTGAGCTACCTGTGTAACCCCGCCCTCACCGTGTAACCCCGCCCTAGCTCTGAGCTACATGCATAGCCCCGCCCTCACCATGTAACCCCGCCCTCAAAGTGTAACCCCGCCCTAGCTCCGAGCTACCTGTATAACCCCACCCTCAACATGTAACCCCGCCCTAGCTCCTAGCTGCATGCATAGCCCCGCCCTCACCGTGTAACACCGCCCTCAAAGTGTAACACCGCCCTAGCTCCAAGCTGCCTGTATAACCCCGCCGTCAATGTGTAACCCCGCCCTCAAAGTGTAACCCCACCCTCAAAGTGTAACACCGCCCTAGCTCTGAGCTACCTGTGTAACCCCGCCCTCACCGTGTAACCCCGCCCTAGCTCTGAGCTACATGCATAGCCCCGCCCTCACCATGTAACCCCGCCCTCAAAGTGTAACCCCGCCCTAGCTCCGAGCTACCTGTATAACCCCACCCTCAACATGTAACCCCGCCCTAGCTCCTAGCTGCATGCATAGCCCCGCCCTCACCGTGTAACACCGCCCTCAAAGTGTAACACCGCCCTAGCTCCAAGCTGCCTGTATAACCCCGCCGTCACCGTGTAACCCCGCCCTCAAAGTGTAACCCAGTCCTAGCGCAGAGCTACCTGTATAACCCCGCCCTCACCATGTAACCCCGCCCTAGCTCTGAGCTACCTGCATAGCCCCACCATCACCGTGTAACCCCACCCTCACCGTGTAACCCCGCCCTAGCTCCGAGCTACCTGTATAACCCCGCCCTCACCGTGTAACCCCGCCCTAGCTCCGAGCTACCTGTATAACCCCGCCCTCACCGTGTAACCCCGCCCTAGCTCCGAGCTACCTGTATAACCCCGCTCTCAATGTGTAACCCCGCCCTAGCTGCATGCATAGCCCCACCCTCACCGTGTAACACCGCCCTCAAAGTGTAACACCGCCTTAGCTCCAAGCTACCTGTATAACCCCGCCCTCAACGTGTAATCCCGCCCTAGCTCCAAGCTACATGCATAGCCCCGCCCTCACAGTGTAACCCCACCCTCACCATGTAACCCCGGCATTAAAGTGTAACCCAGTCCTAGCGCAGAGCTACCTGCATAGCCCCGCCCTCACATTGTAACCCCACCTCAGCTCAGAGTTGCCTGTGTAACACCCCTCACAGTGTAACCCCACCCTCAAAGTGTATCCCTACCCTAGCTCCGAGCTACCTTTATAACCCCGCCCTCACGTGTAACCACGCCCTCAAAGTGTAACCCAGTCCTAGCTCAGAGCTACCTGCTTAGCCCCACCCTCACACTGTAACCCCATCCCAGCTTAGAGCTGCCTGTGTAACCCGCCCTCAAAGTAACCCCGCCCTCAAAGTAACCCCGCCCTAGCTCAGAGCTACCTGTATAGCCCCACCCTCACATTGTAACTCCGCTCCAGCTCAGTGCTGCCTGTGTAACCGGCCCTCACAGTGTAACCATGCCCCACCTCACAGCTGCCTGCGTAACCCCACCCTCAGTGTAATCCCGCCTCAGCTCAGAGCTGCCTCTGTAACCCCGCCCTCACAGTGATACCCTTCCTGAACTCAAAGCTGCCACTGTAACCCTGCCCTCAGTGTAACCCCGCACTATATCAGAGCTGCCTGTGTAACCCCTCCTTCACAGTGTAACCCAGATCAGAGCTGCCTGTGTAACCCTGCCCCAGATCAGAGCTGCCTGTGTAACCCTGCCCACACTGTGTAACCCTGCCCCAGATCAGTGCTGCCTGTGTAACCCCGCCCACACTGTGTAACCCAGATCAGAGCTGCCTGTGTAACCCCTCCTTCACAGTGTAACCCAGATCAGAGCTGCCTGTGTAACCCTGCCCCAGATCAGGGCTGCCTGTGTAACCCCGCCCACACTGTGTAACCCTGCCCCAGATCAGTGCTGCCTGTGTAACCCCGCCCACACTGTGTAACCCAGATCAGAGCTGCCTGTGTAACCCCGCCCACACTGTATAACCCTGCCCCAGATCAGTGCTGCCTGTGTAACCCTGCCCACACTGTATAACCCTGCCCCAGATCAGGGCTGCCTGTGTAACCCCGCCCACACTGTATAACCCTGCCCCAGATCAGGGCTGCCTGTGTAACCCTGCCCACACTGTATAACCCTGCCCCAGATCAGTGCTGCCTGTGTAACCCCGCCCACACTGTATAACCCTGCCCCAGATCAGAGCTGCCTGTGTAACCCCGCCCACACTGTATAACCCTGCCCCAGATCAGGGCTGCCTGTGTAACCCTGCCCACACTGTATAACCCTGCCCCAGATCAGTGCTGCCTGTGTAACCCCGCCCACACTGTGTAACCCAGATCAGAGCTGCCTGTGTAACCCCGCCCACACTGTATAACCCTGCCCCAGATCAGTGCTGCCTGTGTAACCCCGCCCACACTGTATAACCCTGCCCCAGATCAGTGCTGCCTGTGTAACCCTGCCCACACTGTGTAACCCTGCCCCAGATCAGTGCTGCCTGTGTAACCCCGCCCACACTGTGTAACCCAGATCAGAGCTGCCTGTGTAAGCCCGCCCACACTGTATAACCCTGCCCCAGATCAGTGCTGCCTGTGTAACCCCGCCCACACTGTGTAACCCTGCCCCAGATCAGTGCTGCCTGTGTAACCCTGCCCACACTGTGTAACCCTGCCCCAGATCAGGGCTGCCTGTGTAACCCCGCCCACACTGTGTAACCCTGCCCCAGATCAGAGCTGCCTGTGTAACCCCGCCCACACTGTATAACCCTGCCCCAGATCAGTGCTGCCTGTGTAACCCCGCCCACACTGTGTAACCCTGCCCCAGATCAGTGCTGCCTGTGTAAACCTGCCCACACTGTATAACCCTGCCCCAGATCAGTGCTGCCTGTGTAACCCCGCCCACACTGTGTAACCCTGCCCCAGATCAGAGCTGCCTGTGTAACCCCGCCCACACTGTGTAACCCTGCCCCAGATCAGTGCTGCCTGTGTAACCCCGCCCACACTGTGTAACCCTGCCCCAGATCAGAGCTGCCTGTGTAACCCTGCCCACACTGTGTAACCCTGCCCCAGATCAGTGCTGCCTGTGTAACCCTGCCCACACTGTGTAACCCTGCCCCAGATCAGTGCTGCCTGTGTAACCCTGCCCACACTGTGTAACCCTGCCCCAGATCAGTGCTGCCTGTGTAACCCTGCCCACACTGTGTAACCCTGCCCCAGATCAGTGCTGCCTGTGTAACCCCTCCTTCACAGTGTAACCCAGATCAGAGCTGCCTGTGTAACCCTGCCCCAGATCAGAGCTGCCTGTGTAACCCTGCCCACACTGTGTAACCCTGCCCCAGATCAGTGCTGCCTGTGTAACCCCGCCCACACTGTGTAACCCAGATCAGAGCTGCCTGTGTAACCCCGCCCACACTGTATAACCCTGCCCCAGATCAGTGCTGCCTGTGTAACCCTGCCCACACTGTGTAACCCTGCCCCAGATCAGGGCTGCCTGTGTAACCCCGCCCACACTGTGTAACCCTGCCCCAGATCAGAGCTGCCTGTGTAACCCCGCCCACACTGTATAACCCTGCCCCAGATCAGTGCTGCCTGTGTAACCCCGCCCACACTGTGTAACCCTGCCCCAGATCAGTGCTGCCTGTGTAAACCTGCCCACACTGTATAACCCTGCCCCAGATCAGTGCTGCCTGTGTAACCCCGCCCACACTGTGTAACCCTGCCCCAGATCAGAGCTGCCTGTGTAACCCCGCCCACACTGTGTAACCCTGCCCCAGATCAGTGCTGCCTGTGTAACCCTGCCCACACTGTGTAACCCTGCCCCAGATCAGTGCTGCCTGTGTAACCCCGCCCACACTGTATAACCCTGCCCCAGATCAGTGCTGCCTGTGTAACCCTGCCCACACTGTATAACCCTGCCCCAGATCAGTGCTGCCTGTGTAACCCCGCCCACACTGTATAACCCTGCCCCAGATCAGTGCTGCCTGTGTAACCCCGCCCACACTGTATAACCCTGCCCCAGATCAGAGCTGCCTGTGTAACCCCGCCCACACTGTGTAACCCTGCCCCAGATCAGAGCTGCCTGTGTAACCCTGCCCACACTGTGTAACCCTGCCCCAGATCAGTGCTGCCTGTGTAACCCTGCCCTCAGTGTAACCCTGCCCCCACCCTCACCCTCACCACTGATTGTCACCTCTGTGTAACCACGCCCACACGGTATAACCCCACCCACAATAACCCCGCCTCACCTCAGCGCTGCGTTGTTACCCCGCCTACACGGTATTAACACGCACACTATGTAACCTCATCTACACTGTGTAACCCCACCCCAGCTCTGTGCCGCCTGTGTAGCCCCGCCCACACAATGTTACTCCACCCACACCACTGATTTGCAGATTTCTCTGTGGTCCTTACACTGTGATGGTTCTGGTCCTTACACTGTGCTGCTCCCGGCCAGTGTTCCCCCATGTCTGCTGCTCCCGGCCAGTGTTCGCCCATGTCTGCTGCTCCCGGCCAGTGTTCGCCCATGTCTGCTGCTCCCGGCCAGTGTTCCCCCATGTCTGCTGCTCCCGGCCAGTGTTCGCCCATGTCTGCTGCTCCCGGCCAGTGTTCCCCCATGTCTGCTGCTCCCGGCCAGTGTTCCCCCATGTCTGCTGCTCCCGGCCAGTGT
Organism: Ranitomeya imitator; assembly: GCF_032444005.1. Lineage (NCBI taxonomy): Eukaryota > Metazoa > Chordata > Amphibia > Anura > Dendrobatidae > Ranitomeya > Ranitomeya imitator. The sequence goes on along the minus strand of NC_091285.1, from coordinate 1,433,118 downwards.
TCCCCCATGTCTGCTGCTCCCGGCCAGTGTTCCCCCATGTCTGCTGCTCCCGGCCAGTGTTCCCCCATGTCTGCTGCTCCCGGCCAGTGTTCCCCCATGTCTGCTGCTCCCGGCCAGTGTTCCCCCATGTCTGCTGCTCCCGGCCAGTGTTCCCCCATGTCTGCTGCTCCCGGCCAGTGTTCCCCCATGTCTGCTGCTCCCGGCCAGTGTTCCCCCATGTCTGCTGCTCCCGGCCAGTGTTCCCCCATGTCTGCTGCTCCCGGCCAGTGTTCCCCCATGTCTGCTGCTCCCGGCCAGTGTTCCCCCATGTCTGTTACTCCCGGCCAGTGTTCCCCCATGTCTGCTGCTCCCGGCCAGTGTTCGCCCCATGTCTGCTGCTCCCGGCCAGTGTTCCCCCATGTCTGCTGCTCCCGGCCAGTGTTCCCCCATGTCTGCTGCTCCCGGCCAGTGTTCGCCCATGTCTGCTGCTCCCAGCCAGTGTTCCCCCATGTCAGCTGCTCCCGGTCAGTGTTCCCCCATGTATGCTGCTCCCGGCCAGTGTTCCCCCATGTCTGCTGCTCCCGGCCAGTGTTCCCCCATGTCTGCTGCTCCCGGCCAGTGTTCCCCCATGTCTGCTGCTCCCGGCCAGTGTTCCCCCCATGTCTGCTGCTCCCGGCCAGTGTTCCCCCATGTCTGCTGCTCCCGGCCAGTGTTCCCTCATGTCTGCTGCTCCCGGCCAGTGTTCCCCCATGTCTGCTGCTCCCGGCCAGTGTTCCCCCATGTTTGCTGCTCCCGGCCAGTGTTCCCCCATGTCTGCTGCTCCCGGCCAGTGTTCCCCCATGTCTGCTGCTCCCGGCCAGTGTTCCCCCATGTCTGCTGCTCCCGGCCAGTGTTCCCCCATGTCTGCTGCTCCCGGCCAGTGTTCCCCCATGTCTGCTGCTCCCGGCCAGTGTTCCCCCATGTCTGCTGCTCCCGGACAGTGTTCCCTCATGTCTGCTGCTCCCGGCCAGTGTTCCCCCATGTCTGCTGCTCCCGGCCAGTGTTCCCCCATGTCTGCTGCTCCCGGCCAGTGTTCCCCCATGTCTGCTGCTCCTGGCCAGTGTTCCCCCATGTCTGCTGCTCCCGGCCAGTGTTCCCTCATGTCTGCTGCTCCCGGCCAGTATTCCCCCATGTCTGCTGCTCCCGGCCAGTGTTCCCTCATGTCTGCTGCTCCCGGCCAGTGTTCCCTCATGTCTGCTGCTCCCGGCCAGTGTTCCCCCATGTCTGCTGCTCCCGGACAGTGTTCCCCCATGTCTGCTGCTCCCGGCCAGTGTTCCCCCATGTCTGTTACTCCCGGCCAGTGTTCCCCCATGTCTGCTGCTCCCGGCCAGTGTTCCCTCATGTCTGCTGCTCCCGGCCAGTGTTCCCCCATGTCTGCTGCTCCCGGCCAGTGTTCGCCCATGTCTGCTGCTCCCGGCCAGTGTTCCCCCCATGTCTGCTGCTCCCGGCCAGTGTTCCCCCATGTCTGCTGCTCCCGGCCAGTGTTCCCCCATGTCTGCTGCTCCCGGCCAGTATTCCCCCATGTCTGCTGCTCCTGGCCAGTGTTCCCCCATGTCTGCTGCTCCCGGCCAGTGTTCCCCCATGTCTGCTGCTCCCGGCCAGTATTCCCCCATGTCTGCTGCTCCCGGCCAGTGTTCCCCCATGTCTGCTGCTCCCGGCCAGTATTCCCCCATGTCTGCTGCTCCCGGCCAGTATTCCCCCATGTCTGCTGCTCCCGGCCAGTGTTCCCCCATGTCTGCTGCTCCCGGCCAGTGTTCCCCCATGTCTGCTGCTCCCGGCCAGTGTTCCCCCATGTCTGCTGCTCCCGGACAGTGTTCCCCCATGTCTGCTGCTCCCGGCCAGTGTTCCCCCATGTCTGCTGCTCCCGGCCAGTATTCCCCCATGTCTGCTGCTCCCGGCCAGTATTCCCCCATGTCTGCTGCTCCCGGCCAGTGTTCCCCCATGTCTGCTGCTCCCGGCCAGTGTTCCCCCATGTCTGCTGCTCCCGGCCAGTGTTCCCCCATGTCTGCTGCTCCCGGCCAGTATTCCCCCATGTCTGCTGCTCCCGGCCAGTGTTCCCCCATGTCTGTTACTCCCGGCCAGTGTTCCCTCATGTCTGCTGCTCCCGGCCAGTGTTCCCCCATGTCTGCTGCTCCCGGCCAGTGTTCGCCCCATGTCTGCTGCTCCCGGCCAGTGTTCCCTCATGTCTGCTGCTCCCGGCCAGTGTTCGCCCCATGTCTGCTGCTCCCGGCCAGTGTTCGCCCATGTCTGCTGCTCCCGGCCAGTGTTCCCCCATGTCTGCTGCTCCCGGCCAGTGTTCCCCCATGTCTGCTGCTCCCGGCCAGTGTTCCCCCATGTCTGCTGCTCCCGGACAGTGTTCCCTCATGTCTGCTGCTCCCGGCCAGTGTTCCCCCATGTCTGCTGCTCCCGGCCAGTGTTCCCCCATGTCTGCTGCTCCCGGCCAGTGTTCCCCCATGTCTGCTGCTCCCGGCCAGTGTTCCCCCATGTCTGCTGCTCCCGGCCAGTGTTCCCCCATGTCTGCTGCTCCCGGCCAGTGTTCCCTCATGTCTGCTGCTCCCGGCCAGTATTCCCCCATGTCTGCTGCTCCCGGCCAGTGTTCCCTCATGTCTGCTGCTCCCGGCCAGTGTTCCCTCATGTCTGCTGCTCCCGGCCAGTGTTCCCCCATGTCTGCTGCTCCCGGACAGTGTTCCCCCATGTCTGCTGCTCCCGGCCAGTGTTCCCCCATGTCTGTTACTCCCGGCCAGTGTTCCCCCATGTCTGCTGCTCCCGGCCAGTGTTCCCTCATGTCTGCTGCTCCCGGCCAGTGTTCCCCCATGTCTGCTGCTCCCGGCCAGTGTTCGCCCATGTCTGCTGCTCCCGGCCAGTGTTCCCCCCATGTCTGCTGCTCCCGGCCAGTGTTCCCCCATGTCTGCTGCTCCCGGCCAGTGTTCCCCCATGTCTGCTGCTCCCGGCCAGTGTTCGCCCATGTCTGTTACTCCCGGCCAGTGTTCCCCCATGTCTGCTGCTCCCGGCCAGTGTTCCCCCATGTCTGCTGCTCCCGGCCAGTATTCCCCCATGTCTGCTGCTCCCTGCCAGTGTTCCCCCATGTCTGCTGCTCCCGGCCAGTATTCCCCCATGTCTGCTGCTCCTGGCCAGTGTTCCCCCATGTCTGCTGCTCCCGGCCAGTGTTCCCCCATGTCTGCTGCTCCCGGCCAGTATTCCCCCATGTCTGCTGCTCCCGGCCAGTGTTCCCCCATGTCTGCTGCTCCCGGCCAGTATTCCCCCATGTCTGCTGCTCCCGGCCAGTATTCCCCCATGTCTGCTGCTCCCGGCCAGTGTTCCCCCATGTCTGCTTCTCCCGGCCAGTGTTCCCCCATGTCTGCTGCTCCCGGCCAGTATTCCCCCATGTCTGCTGCTCCCGGCCAGTGTTCCCCCATGTCTGTTACTCCCGGCCAGTGTTCCCTCATGTCTGCTGCTCCCGGCCAGTGTTCCCCCATGTCTGCTGCTCCCGGCCAGTGTTCGCCCCATGTCTGCTGCTCCCGGCCAGTGTTCCCTCATGTCTGCTGCTCCCGGCCAGTGTTCGCCCCATGTCTGCTGCTCCCGGCCAGTGTTCGCCCATGTCTGCTGCTCCCGGACAGTGTTCGCCCATGTCTGCTGCTCCCAGCCAGTGTTCCCCCATGTCTGCTGCTCCTGGCCAGTGTTCGCCCCATGTCTGCTGCTCCCGGCCAGTGTTCCCCCATGTCTGCTGCTCCCGGCCAGTGTTCGCCCATGTCTTCTCCCGGCCAGTGTTCGCCCATGTCTGCTGCTCCCAGCCAGTGTTCCCCCATGTCTGCTGCTCCTGGCCAGTGTTCGCCCCATGTCTGCTGCTCCCGGCCAGTGTTCCCCCATGTCTGCTGCTCCCGGCCAGTGTTCGCCCCATGTCTGCTGCTCCCGGACAGTGTTCCCCCATGTCTGCTGCTCCCGGCCAGTGTTCCCTCATGTCTGCTGCTCCCGGCCAGTGTTCCCCCATGTCTGCTGCTCCCGGCCAGTGTTCCCCCATGTCTGCTGCTCCCGGCCAGTGTTCCCCCATGTCTGCTGCTCCCGGCCAGTGTTCCCCCATGTCTGCTGCTCCCGGCCAGTGTTCCCCCATGTCTGCTGCTCCCGGCCAGTGTTCCCCCATGTCTGCTGCTCCCGGCCAGTGTTCCCCCATATCTGCTGCTCCCGGCCAGTGTTCCCCCATGTCTGCTGCTCCCGGCCAGTGTTCCCCCATGTCTGCTGCTCCCGGCCAGTGTTCCCCCATGTCTGCTTCTCCCGGCCAGTGTTCCCCCATGTCTGCTGCTCCCGGCCAGTATTCCCCCATGTCTGTTACTCCCGGCCAGTGTTCCCTCATGTCTGCTGCTCCCGGCCAGTGTTCCCCCATATCTGCTGCTCCCGGCCAGTGTTCCCCCATGTCTGCTGCTCCCGGCCAGTGTTCCCCCATGTCTGCTGCTCCCGGCCAGTGTTCCCCCATGTCTGCTGCTCCCGGCCAGTGTTCCCCCATGTCTGCTGCTCCCGGCCAGTGTTCCCCCATGTCTGCTGCTCCTGGCCAGTGTTCCCCCATGTCTGCTGCTCCCGGCCAGTGTTCCCCCATGTCTGCTGCTCCCGGCCAGTGTTCCCCCATGTCTGCTGCTCCCGGCCAGTGTTCCCCCATATCTGCTGCTCCCGGCCAGTGTTCCCCCATGTCTGCTGCTCCCGGCCAGTGTTCCCCCATGTCTGCTGCTCCCGGCCAGTGTTCCCCCATGTCTGCTTCTCCCGGCCAGTGTTCCCCCATGTCTGCTGCTCCCGGCCAGTGTTCCCCCATGTCTGTTACTCCCGGCCAGTGTTCCCTCATGTCTGCTGCTCCCGGCCAGTGTTCCCCCATGTCTGCTGCTCCCGGCCAGTGTTCCCCCATGTCTGCTGCTCCCGGCCAGTGTTCGCCCCATGTCTCCTGCTCCCGGCCAGTGTTCCCTCATGTCTGCTGCTCCCGGCCAGTGTTCGCCCCATGTCTGCTGCTCCCGGCCAGTGTTCGCCCATGTCTGCTGCTCCCGGACAGTGTTCGCCCATGTCTGCTGCTCCCGGCCAGTGTTCCCCCATGTCTGCTGCTCCCGGCTAGTGTTCCCCCATGTCTTCTCCCGGCCAGTGTTCGCCCATGTCTGCTGCTCCCAGCCAGTGTTCCCCCATGTCTGCTGCTCCTGGCCAGTGTTCGCCCCATGTCTGCTGCTCCCGGCCAGTGTTCCCCCATGTCTGCTGCTCCCGGCCAGTGTTCGCCCATGTCTTCTCCCGGCCAGTGTTCGCCCATGTCTGCTGCTCCCAGCCAGTGTTCCCCCATGTCTGCTGCTCCCGGCCAGTGTTCCCTCATGTCTGCTGCTCCCGGCCAGTGTTCCCCCATGTCTGCTGCTCCCGGCCAGTGTTCCCCCATGTCTGCTGCTCCCGGCCAGTGTTCCCCCATGTCTGCTGCTCCCGGCCAGTGTTCCCCCATGTCTGCTGCTCCTGGCCAGTGTTCCCCCATGTCTGCTGCTCCCGGCCAGTGTTCCCCCATGTCTGCTGCTCCCGGCCAGTGTTCCCCCATGTCTGCTGCTCCCGGCCAGTGTTCCCCCATATCTGCTGCTCCCGGCCAGTGTTCCCCCATGTCTGCTGCTCCCGGCCAGTGCTCCCCCATGTCTGCTGCTCCCGGCCAGTGTTCCCCCATGTCTGCTTCTCCCGGCCAGTGTTCCCCCATGTCTGCTGCTCCCGGCCAGTATTCCCCCATGTCTGCTGCTCCCGGCCAGTGTTCCCCCATGTCTGTTACTCCCGGCCAGTGTTCCCTCATGTCTGCTGCTCCCGGCCAGTGTTCCCCCATGTCTGCTGCTCCCGGCCAGTGTTCCCCCATGTCTGCTGCTCCCGGCCAGTGTTCGCCCCATGTCTGCTGCTCCCGGCCAGTGTTCCCTCATGTCTGCTGCTCCCGGCCAGTGTTCGCCCCATGTCTGCTGCTCCCGGCCAGTGTTCGCCCATGTCTGCTGCTCCCGGACAGTGTTCGCCCATGTCTGCTGCTCCCGGCCAGTGTTCCCCCATGTCTGCTGCTCCCGGCCAGTGTTCCCCCATGTCTTCTCCCGGCCAGTGTTCGCCCATGTCTGCTGCTCCCAGCCAGTGTTCCCCCATGTCTGCTGCTCCCGGCCAGTGTTCCCCCATGTCTGCTGCTCCCGGCCAGTGTTCCCCCATGTCTGCTGCTCCCGGCCAGTGTTCCCCCATGTCTGCTGCTCCCGGCCAGTGTTCGCCCATGTCTTCTCCCGGCCAGTGTTCGCCCATGTCTGCTGCTCCCAGCCAGTGTTCCCCCATGTCTGCTGCTCCTGGCCAGTGTTCGCCCCATGTCTGCTGCTCCCGGCCAGTGTTCCCCCATGTCTGCTGCTCCCGGCCAGTGTTCGCCCCATGTCTGCTGCTCCCGGACAGTGTTCCCCCATGTCTGCTGCTCCCGGCCAGTGTTCCCTCATGTCTGCTGCTCCCGGCCAGTGTTCCCCCATGTCTGCTGCTCCCGGCCAGTGTTCCCCCATGTCTGCTGCTCCCGGCCAGTGTTCCCCCATGTCTGCTGCTCCCGGCCAGTGTTCCCCCATGTCTGCTGCTCCTGGCCAGTGTTCCCCCATGTCTGCTGCTCCCGGCCAGTGTTCCCCCATGTCTGCTGCTCCCGGCCAGTGTTCCCCCATGTCTGCTGCTCCCGGCCAGTGTTCCCCCATATCTGCTGCTCCCGGACAGTGTTCCCTCATGTCTGCTGCTCCCGGCCAGTGTTCCCCCATGTCTGCTGCTCCCGGCCAGTGTTCCCCCATGTCTGCTGCTCCCGGCCAGTGTTCCCCCATATCTGCTGCTCCCGGACAGTGTTCCCTCATGTCTGCTGCTCCCGGCCAGTGTTCCCCCATGTCTGCTGCTCCCGGCCAGTGTTCCCTCATGTCTGCTGCTCCCGGCCAGTGTTCCCCCATGTCTGCTGCTCCCGGCCAGTGTTCGCCCCATGTCTGCTGCTCCCGGCCAGTGTTCCCCCATGTCTGCTGCTCCCGGCCAGTGTTCCCCCATGTCTGCTTCTCCCGGCCAGTGTTCCCCCATGTCTGCTGCTCCCGGCCAGTGTTCCCCCATGTCTGCTGCTCCCGGCCAGTGTTCCCCCATGTCTGCTGCTCCCGGACAGTGTTCCCCCATGTCTGCTGCTCCCGGCCAGTGTTCCCCCATGTCTGCTGCTCCCGGCCAGTGTTCCCCCATGTCTGCTGCTCCCGGCCAGTGTTCCCCCATGTCTGCTGCTCCCGGCCAGTGTTCCCCCATGTCTGCTGCTCCCGGCCAGTGTTCCCCCATGTCTGCTGCTCCCGGCCAGTGTTCCCCCATGTCTGCTGCTCCCGGCCAGTGTTCCCCCATGTCTGCTGCTCCTGGCCAGTGTTCCCCCATGTCTGCTGCTCCCGGCCAGTGTTCCCCCCATGTCTGCTGCTCCCGGCCAGTGTTCCCCCCATGTCTGCTGCTCCCGGCCAGTGTTCCCCCATGTCTGCTGCTCCCGGCCAGTGTTCCCCCATGTCTGCTACTCCCGGCCAGTGTTCGCCTCATGTCTGCTGCTCCCGGCCAGTGTTCCCCCATGTCTGCTGCTCCCGGCCAGTGTTCCCCCATGTCTGCTGCTCCCGGCCAGTGTTCCCCCATGTCTGCTGCTCCCGGCCAGTGTTCCCCCATGTCAGCTGCTCCCGGCCAGTGTTCCCCCATGTCTGCTGCTCCCGGCCAGTGTTCGCCCCATGTCTGCTGCTCCCGGCCAGTGTTCCCCCATGTCTGCTGCTCCCGGATAGTGTTCCCCCATGTCTGCTGCTCCCGGCCAGTGTTCCCCCCATGTCTGCTTCTCCCGGCCAGTGTTCCCCCATGTCTGCTGCTCCCGGCCAGTGTTCCCCCATGTCAGCTGCTCCCGGCCAGTGTTCCCCCATGTCAGCTGCTCCCGGCCAGTGTTCCCCCCATGTCTGCTTCTCCCGGCCAGTGTTCCCCCATGTCTGCTGCTCCCGGCCAGTGTTCGCCCCATGTCTGCTGCTCCTGGCCAGTGTTCCCCCATGTCTGCTGCTCCCGGCCAGTATTCCCCCATGTCTGCTGCTCCCGGCCAGTGTTCCCCCATGTCTGCTTCTCCCGGCCAGTGTTCCCCCATGTCTGCTGCTCCCGGCCAGTGTTCCCCCATGTCAGCTGCTCCCGGCCAGTGTTCCCCCCATGTCTGCTGCTCCCGGCCAGTGTTCCCCCATGTCTGCTGCTCCTGGCCAGTGTTCCCCCATGTCTGCTGCTCCCGGCCAGTGTTCCCCCATGTCTGCTGCTCCCGGCCAGTGTTCCCCCATGTCTGCTGCTCCTGGCCAGTGTTCCCCCATGTCAGCTGCTCCCAGCCAGTGTTCCCCCATGTCTGCTGCTCCTGGCCAGTGTTCCCCCATGTCTGCTGCTCCCGGCCAGTGTTCGCCCATGTCAGCTGCTCCCGGCCAGTGTTCCCCCATGTCTGCTGCTCCCGGCCAGTGTTCCCCCATGTCAGCTGCTCCCGGCCAGTGTTCCCCCATGTCTGCTGCTCTTGGCCAGTGTTCCCCCATGTCAGCTGCTCCCGGTCAGTGTTCCCCCATGTTTGCTGCTCCCGGCCAGTATTCCCCCATGTCTGCTGCTCCCGGCCAGTGTTCCCCCATGTCTGCTGCTCCCGGCCAGTGTTCCCTCATGTCTGCTGCTCCCGGCCAGTATTCCCCCATGTCTGCTGCTCCCGGCCAGTGTTCCCCCATGTCTGCTTCTCCCGGCCAGTGTTCCCCCATGTCTGCTGCTCCCGGCCAGTGTTCCCCCATGTCTGCTGCTCCCGGCCAGTGTTCCCCCATGTCTGCTGCTCCCGGCCAGTGTTCGCCCATGTCTGCTGCTCCCGGCCAGTGTTCGCCCCATGTCTGCTGCTCCCGGCCAGTGTTCCCCCATGTCTGCTGCTCCCGGCCAGTGTTCCCCCATGTCTGCTGCTCCCGGCCAGTGTTCCCTCATGTCTGCTGCTCCCGGCCAGTGTTCGCCCCATGTCTGCTGCTCCTGGCCAGTGTTCCCCCATGTCTGCTGCTCCCGGCCAGTATTCCCCCATGTCTGCTGCTCCCGGCCAGTGTTCCCCCATGTCTGCTGCTCCCGGCCAGTGTTCCCCCATGTCTGCTGCTCCCGGCCAGTGTTCGCCCCATGTCTGCTGCTCCCGGCCAGTGTTCCCCCATGTCTGCTGCTCCCGGCCAGTGTTCCCCCATGTCTGCTGCTCCCGGCCAGTGTTCCCTCATGTCTGCTGCTCCCGGCCAGTGTTCCCTCATGTCTGCTGCTCCTGGCCAGTGTTCCCCCATGTCTGCTGCTCCTGGCCAGTGTTCGCCCCATGTCTGCTGCTCCCGGCCAGTGTTCCCCCATGTCTGCTTCTCCCGGCCAGTGTTCCCCCATGTCTGCTGCTCCCGGCCAGTGTTCCCCCATGTCTGCTGCTCCCGGACAGTGTTCCCCCATGTCTGCTGCTCCCGGCCAGTGTTCCCCCATGTCTGCTGCTCCCGGACAGTGTTCCCCCATGTCTGCTGCTCCCGGCCAGTGTTCCCCCATGTCTGCTGCTCCCGGCCAGTGTTCCCCCATGTCTGCTGCTCCCGGCCAGTGTTCCCCCATGTCTGCTGCTCCCGGCCAGTGTTCCCCCATGTCTGCTGCTCCTGGCCAGTGTTCCCCCATGTCTGCTGCTCCCGGCCAGTGTTCCCCCCATGTCTGCTGCTCCCAGCCAGTGTTCCCCCCATGTCTGCTGCTCCCGGCCAGTGTTCCCCCATGTCTGCTACTCCCGGCCAGTGTTCGCCCCATGTCTGCTGCTCCCGGCCAGTGTTCCCCCATGTCTGCTGCTCCCGGCCAGTGTTCCCTCATGTCTGCTGCTCCCGGACAGTGTTCCCCCATGTCTGCTGCTCCCGGCCAGTGTTCCCCCATGTCTGCTGCTCCCGGCCAGTGTTCCCCCCATGTCTGCTGCTCCTGGACAGTGTTCCCCCATGTCTGCTGCTCCCGGCCAGTGTTCCCCCATGTCTGCTGCTCCCGGCCAGTGTTCCCCCATGTCTGCTGCTCCCGGCCAGTGTTCCCCCCATGTCTGCTGCTCCCGGACAGTGTTCCCCCATGTCTGCTGCTCCCGGCCAGTGTTCCCCCATGTCAGCTGCTCCCGGCCAGTGTTCCCCCATGTCTGCTGCTCCCGGCCAGTGTTCCCCCATGTCTGCTGCTCCCGGCCAGTGTTCCCCCATGTCTGCTGCTCCCGGCCAGTGTTCCCCCATGTCTGCTGCTCCCGGCCAGTGTTCCCCAATGTCTGCTGCTCCTGGCCAGTGTTCCCCCATGTCTGCTGCTCCCGGCCAGTATTCCCCCATGTCTGCTGCTCCCGGCCAGTGTTCCCCCATGTCTGCTGCTCCCGGCCAGTGTTCCCTCATGTCTGCTGCTCCCGGCCAGTGTTCCCCCATGTCTGCTGCTCCCGGCCAGTGTTCCCCCATGTCTGCTGCTCCCGGCCAGTGTTCCCCCATGTCTGCTGCTCCCGGCCAGTGTTCCCCCATGTCTGCTTCTCCCGGCCAGTGTTCCCCCATGTCTGCTGCTCCCGGCCAGTGTTCCCCCATGTCTGCTTCTCCCGGCCAGTGTTCCCCCATGTCTGCTGCTCCCGGCCAGTGTTCCCCCATGTCTGCTTCTCCCGGCCAGTGTTCCCCCATGTCTGCTGCTCCTGGCCAGTGTTCCCCCCATGTCTGCTGCTCCCGGCCAGTGTTCCCCCCATGTCTGCTGCTCCCGGCCAGTGTTCCCCCATGTCTGCTGCTCCCGGCCAGTGTTCCCCCATGTCAGCTGCTCCCGGCCAGTGTTCGCCCATGTCTGCTGCTCCCGGCCAGTGTTCCCTCATGTCTGCTGCTCCCGGCCAGTGTTCCCCCCATGTCTGCTGCTCCCAGCCAGTGTTCCCCCATGTCTGCTGCTCCCGGCCAGTGTTCCCCCCATGTCTGCTGCTCCCGGCCAGTGTTCCCCCCATGTCTGCTGCTCCCAGCCAGTGTTCCCCCATGTCTGCTGCTCCCGGCCAGTGTTCGCCCCCATGTCTGCTGCTCCCGGCCAGTGTTCCCCCATGTCTGCTGCTCCCGGCCAGTGTTCCCCCATGTCTGCTGCTCCCGGCCAGTGTTCCCCCATGTCTGCTGCTCCCGGCCAGTGTTCCCCCCATGTCTGCTGCTCCCGGCCAGTGTTCCCCCATGTCTGCTGCTCCCGGCCAGTGTTCCCCCATGTCAGCTGCTCCCGGCCAGTGTTCTCCCATGTCTGCTGCTCCCGGCCAGTGTTCGCCCATGTCTGCTGGTCCCGGCCAGTGTTCGCCCATGTCTGCTGCTCCCAGCCAGTGTTCCCCCATGTCTGCTGCTCCCGGCCAGTGTTCCCCCATGTCTGCTGCTCCCGGACAGTGTTCGCCCCATGTCTTCTCCCGGCCAGTGTTCCCCCATGTCTGCTGCTCCCGGCCAGTGTTCCCCCATGTCTGCTGCTCCCGGCCAGTGTTCCCCCATGTCAGCTGCTCCCGGCCAGTGTTCGCCCATGTCTGCTGCTCCCAGCCAGTGTTCCCCCATGTCTGCTGCTCCTGGCCAGTGTTCCCCCATGTCTGCTGCTCCCGGCCAGTGTTCCCCCATGTCTGCTGCTCCCGGCCAGTGTTCGCCCATGTCTGCTGCTCCCGGCCAGTGTTCGCCCATGTCTGCTGCTCCCAGCCAGTGTTCCCCCATGTCTGCTGCTCCCGGCCAGTGTTCCCCCATGTCTGCTGCTCCCGGACAGTGTTCGCCCCATGTCTTCTCCCGGCCAGTGTTCCCCCATGTCTGCTGCTCCCGGCCAGTGTTCCCCCATGTCTGCTGCTCCCGGCCAGTGTTCCCCCATGTCAGCTGCTCCCGGCCAGTGTTCCCCCATGTCTGCTGCTCCCGGCCAGTGTTCCCCCATGTCTGCTGCTCCTGGCCAGTGTTCCCTCATGTCTGCTGCTCCCAGCCAGTGTTCCCCCATGTCTGCTGCTCCCGGCCAGTGTTCCCCCATGTCAGCTGCTCCCGGCCAGTGTTCCCCCATGTCTGCTGCTCCCGGCCAGTGTTCCCCCATGTCTGCTGCTCCCAGCCAGTGTTCGCCCATGTCTGCTGCTCCCAGCCAGTGTTCCCCCATGTCTGCTGCTCCCGGCCAGTGTTCCCCCATGTCTGCTGCTCCCGGACAGTGTTCGCCCCATGTCTTCTCCCGGCCAGTGTTCCCCCCATGTCTGCTGCTCCCGGCCAGTGTTCCCCCATGTCAGCTGCTCCCGGCCAGTGTTCCCCCCATGTCTGCTGCTCCCGGCCAGTGTTCCCCCATGTCTGCTGCTCCCGGCCAGTGTTCCCCCATGTCTGCTGCTCCCAGCCAGTGTTCGCCCATGTCTGCTGCTCCCAGCCAGTGTTCCCCCATGTCTGCTGCTCCCGGCCAGTGTTCCCCCATGTCTGCTGCTCCCGGCCAGTGTTCCCCCATGTCTGCTGCTCCCGGACAGTGTTCGCCCCATGTCTTCTCCCGGCCAGTGTTCCCCCATGTCTGCTGCTCCCGGCCAGTGTTCCCCCATGTCAGCTGCTCCCGGCCAGTGTTCCCCCATGTCTGCTGCTCCCGGCCAGTGTTCCCCCATGTCAGCTGCTCCCGGCCAGTGTTCCCCCATGTCTGCTGCTCCCGGCCAGTGTTCCCCCATGTCTGCTGCTCCCGGCCAATGTTCCCCCATGTCTGCTGCTCCCGGCCAGTATTCCCCCATGTCTGCTGCTCCCGGCCAGTGTTCCCTCATGTCTGCTGCTCCCGGCCAGTGTTCCCCCATGTCTGCTGCTCCCGGCCAGTGTTCCCCCATGTCTTCTGCTCCCGGACAGTGTTCCCCCATGTCTTCTGCTCCCGGCCAGTTTTCCCCCATGTCTGTTGCTCCCGGCCAGTGTTCCCCCATGTCTGCTGCTCCCCGCCAGTGTTCGCCCCATGTCTGCTGCTCCCGGCCAGTGTTCTCCCATGTCTGCTGCTCCCGGCCAGTGTTCCCCCATGTCTGCTGCTCCCGGCCAGTGTTCGCCCCATGTCTGCTGCTCTGTTATGATGCGGTGGTTTAGGAGCAACATGGAACAAGCTCTGAAGGAAGTGGTAACTGTACTGACCGCAGTCCCTAAGCTCAACACAACATTAGAAGTAGCCGTGGAATGCTCCTAACTCTCCCTAGGCATCTCGTCACAGCCTAAGAGCTAACTACCCCTAAAGATAGAAGCAGGAAAACTATCTTGCCTCAGAGAAAATCCCCAAAGGATAGATTAGCCCCCCACAAATAATGACTGTGAGTGGAGAGGGAAAATACATATACAGGATGAAACTAGGATGAGCACAGGAGGCCAGTCTAGCTTGATAGATAGGACAGGATGGAATACTGTGCGGTCAGTAAAAAAAAACACTACAAAAATCCACGCAGAGTTTACAAAAAATCTCCACACCTGACTAAAGGTGTGGAGGGCAAATCTGCCTCCCAGAGCTTCCAGCAAGACAGAATTAATTCATACTGATAACACTGGACAAACATGGAAGCACTGAACGGATAAGTCCACAATCTGTAAACAGAACAGAGCAAGCAAGAACTTAGCTTTGCTGAACTGGTCAGGAAAACAGGGAAATCCAAAGAGATGTGAATCCAACCAGAAACTATTTACAAGTGGCACTGGCTGAAGGAACAGCCAGGCCTAAATAGCCGAGCAGAAGAGACGATAAGTGGAGGCAGCTGATGACAGCTAACTCCAAGGAGCAGCCATACCACTTGAAACCACAAGAGGGAGCCCAAGAGCAGAACTCACAAAAGTGCCACTTACAACCACCGGAGGGAGCCCAAGAGCGGAATTCACAACACTGCTCCCGGCCAGTGTTCTCCCATGTCTGCTGCTCCCGGCCAGTGTTCCCCCATGTCTGCTGCTCCCGGCCAGTGTTCCCCCATGTCTGCTGCTCCCGGACAGTGTTCGCCCCATGTCTGCTGCTCCCGAACAGTGTTCCCCCATGTCTGCTGCTCCCGCACAGTGTTCCACCTTGTCTGCTGCTCCCGGACAGTGTTCCCCCATGTCTACTGCTCTCGGACAGTGTTCCTCCTTGTCTGCTGCTCCCGGACAGTGTTCCCCCATGTCTGCTGCTCCCGGCCAGTGTTTGCCCCATGTCTGCTTCTCCCGGCCAGTGTTCCCCCATGTCTGCTGCTCCCGGACAGTGTTCGCCCCCATGTCTGCTGCTCCCGGCCAGTGTTCCCCCATGTCTGCTGCTCCCGGCCAGTGTTCGCCCATGTCTGCTGCTCCCGGCCAGTGTTCGACCCATGTCTGCTGCTCCCAGCCAGTGTTCGCCCCATGTCTGCTGCTCCCGGCCAGTGTTCCCCCATGTCTGCTGCTCCCGGCCAGTGTTCCCCCATGTCTGCTGCTCCCGGCCAGTGTTCGCCCCATGTCTGCTGCTCCCGGCCAGTGTTCCCCCATGTCTGCTGCTCCCGGCCAGTGTTCCCCCATGTCTGCTGCTCCCGGCCAGTGTTCCCCCATGTCTGCTTCTCCCGGCCAGTGTTCCCCCATGTCTGCTGCTCCCGGCCAGTGTTCCCCCATGTCTGCTGCTCCCGGCCAGTGTTCCCCCATGTCTGCTGCTCCCGGCCAGTGTTCCCCCATGTCTGCTGCTCCCGGCCAGTGTTCCCCCATGTCTTCTCCCGGCCAGTGTTCCCCCATGTCTGCTGCTCTTGGCCAGTGTTCCCCCATGTCTGCTGCTCCCGGCCAGTGTTCCCCCATGTCTGCTGCTCCTGGCCAGTGTTCCCTCATGTCTGCTGCTCCCGGCCAGTGTTCCCCCATGTCTGCTGCTCCCGGCCAGTGTTCGCCCCATGTCTGCTGCTCCCGGCCAGTATTCCCCCATGTCTTCTGCTCCCGGCCAGTGTTCGCCCCATGTCTGCTGCTCCCGGCCAGTGTTCCCCCATGTCTGCTGCTCCCGGCCAGTATTCCCCCATGTCTGCTGCTCCCGGCCAGTGTTCCCCCATGTCTGCTGCTCCCGGCCAGTGTTCCCCCATGTCTGCTGCTCCTGGCCAGTGTTCCCTCATGTCTGCTGCTCCCGGCCAGTGTTCCGCCATGTCTGTTACTCCCGGCCAGTGTTCCCCCATGTCAGCTGCTCCCGGCCAGTGTTCCACCATGTCTGCTGCTCCTGGCCAGTATTCCCCCATGTCTGCTGCTCCCGGCCAGTGTTCGCCCCATGTCTGCTGCTCCCGGCCAGTGTTCCCCCATGTCTGCTGCTCCCGGCCAGTGTTCCCCCATGTCTTCTGCTCCCGGCCAGTGTTCCCCCATGTCTGCTGCTCCCGGCCAGTGTTCCCCCATGTCTGCTGCTCCCGGCCAGTGTTCCCCCATGTCTGCTGCTCCCGGCCAGTGTTCCCTCATGTCTGCTGCTCCCGGCCAGTGTTCCCCCATGTCTGCTGCTCCCGGCCAGTGTTCCCCCATGTCTGCTGCTCCCGGCCAGTGTTCCCTCATGTCTGCTGCTCCCGGCCAGTGTTCCCCCATGTCTGCTGCTCCTGGCCAGTGTTCCCTCATGTCTGCTGCTCCCGGCCAGTGTTCCCCCATGTCAGCTGCTCCCGGCCAGTATTCCCCCATGTCTGCTGCTCCCGGCCAGTGTTCCCCCATGTCAGCTGCTCCCGGCCAGTGTTCCCCCATGTCTGCTGCTCCCGGCCAGTGTTCCCCCATGTCTGCTGCTCTCGGCCAGTGTTCCCCCATGTCTGCTGCTCCCGGCCAGTGTTCCCTCATGTCTGCTGCTCCCGGCCAGTGTTCCCTCATGTCTGCTGCTCCCGGCCAGTGTTCCCCCATGTCTGTTACTCCCGGCCAGTGTTCCCCCATGTCAGCTGCTCCCGGCCAGTGTTCCCCCATGTCTGCTGCTCCCGGCCAGTGTTCCCCCATGTCTGCTGCTCCCGGCCAGTGTTCCCCCATGTCTGCTGCTCCCGGCCAGTGTTCCCCCATGTCTGCTGCTCCCGGCCAGTGTTCCCCCATGTCTGCTGCTCCCGGCCAGTGTTCCCCCATGTCTGCTGCTCCCGGCCAGTGTTCCCCCATGTCTGCTGCTCCCGGCCAGTGTTCCCTCATGTCTGCTGCTCCTGGCCAGTGTTCCCTCATGTCTGCTGCTCCCGGCCAGTGTTCCCCCATGTCAGCTGCTCCCGGCCAGTGTTCCCCCATGTCTGCTGCTCCCGGCCAGTGTTCCCCCATGTCAGCTGCTCCCGGCCAGTGTTCGCCCATGTCTGCTGCTCCCGGCCAGTGTTCCCCCATGTCTGCTACTCCCGGCCAGTGTTCCCCCATGTCTGCTGCTCTCAGCCAGTGTTCCCCCATGTCTGCTGCTCCCGGCCAGTGTTCCCCCATGTCTGCTGCTCCCGGCCAGTGTTCCCCCATGTCTGCTGCTCCCGGCCAGTGTTCCCTCATGTCTGCTGCTCCCGGCCAGTGTTCCCCCATGTCTGCTGCTCCTGGCCAGTGTTCCCTCATGTCTGCTGCTCCCGGCCAGTGTTCCCCCATGTCTGCTGCTCCCGGCCAGTGTTCCCTCATGTCTGCTGCTCCCGGCCAATGTTCCCCCATGTCTGCTGCTCCCGGCCAGTGTTCCCTCATGTCTGCTGCTCCCGGCCAGTGTTCCCTCATGTCTGCTGCTCCCGGCCAGTGTTCCCCCATGTCTGCTGCTCCCGGCCAGTGTTCCCTCATGTCTGCTGCTCCCGGCCAGTGTTCCCCCATGTCTGCTGCTCCTGGCCAGTGTTCCCTCATGTGTGCTGCTCCCGGCCAGTGTTCGCCGATGTCAGCTGCTCCCGGCCAGTATTCCCCCATGTCTGCTGCTCCCGGCCAGTGTTCGCCCCATGTCTGCTGCTCCCGGCCAGTGTTCCCCCATGTCTGCTGCTCCCGGCCAGTGTTCCCCCATGTCTGTTACTCCCGGCCAGTATTCCCCCATGTCTGCTGCTCCCGGCCAGTGTTCCCCCATGTCTGCTGCTCCCGGCCAGTGTTCCCCCATGTCTGCTGCTCCTGGCCAGTGTTCCCTCATGTCTGCTGCTCCCGGCCAGTGTTCCCCCATGTCTGCTGCTCCCGGCCAGTGTTCGCCCCATGTCTGCTGCTCCCGGCCAGTGTTCCCCCATGTCTGCTGCTCCCGGCCAGTGTTCCCCCATGTCTGTTACTCCCGGCCAGTGTTCCCCCATGTCTGCTGCTCCCGGCCAGTGTTCCCCCATGTCTGCTGCTCCCGGCCAGTGTTCCCCCATGTCTGCTGCTCCTGGCCAGTGTTCCCTCATGTCTGCTGCTCCCGGCCAGTGTTCCCCCATGTCTGCTGCTCCTGGCCAGTGTTCCCTCATGTCTGCTGCTCCCGGCCAGTGTTCGCCCATGTCAGCTGCTCCCGGCCAGTATTCCCCCATGTCTGCTGCTCCCGGCCAGTGTTCGCCCCATGTCTGCTGCTCCCGGCCAGTGTTCCCCCATGTCTGCTGCTCCTGGCCAGTGTTCCCTCATGTCTGCTGCTCCCGGCCAGTGTTCCCCCATGTCTGCTGCTCCCGGCCAGTGTTCCCTCATGTCTGCTGCTCCCGGCCAGTGTTCGCCCATGTCAGCTGCTCCCGGCCAGTATTCCCCCATGTCTGCTGCTCCCGGCCAGTGTTCGCCCCATGTCTGCTGCTCCCGGCCAGTGTTCCCCCATGTCTGTTACTCCCGGCCAGTATTCCCCCATGTCTGCTGCTCCCGGCCAGTGTTCCCCCATGTCTGCTGCTCCCGGCCAGTATTCCCCCATGTCTGCTGCTCCCGGCCAGTGTTCCCCCATGTCTGCTGCTCCCGGACAGTGTTCCCCCATGTCTGCTGCTCCCGGCCAGTGTTCCCCCATGTCTGCTGCTCCTGGCCAGTGTTCCCTCATGTCTGCTGCTCCCGGCCAGTGTTCCCCCATGTCTGCTGCTCCCGGCCAGTGTTCGCCCCATGTCTGCTGCTCCCGGCCAGTGTTCCCCCATGTCTGCTGCTCCCGGCCAGTGTTCCCCCATGTCTGTTACTCCCGGCCAGTGTTCCCCCATGTCTGCTGCTCCCGGCCAGTGTTCCCCCATGTCTGCTGCTCCCGGCCAGTGTTCCCCCATGTCTGCTGCTCCTGGCCAGTGTTCCCTCATGTCTGCTGCTCCCGGCCAGTGTTCCCCCATGTCTGCTGCTCCTGGCCAGTGTTCCCTCATGTCTGCTGCTCCCGGCCAGTGTTCGCCCATGTCAGCTGCTCCCGGCCAGTATTCCCCCATGTCTGCTGCTCCCGGCCAGTGTTCGCCCCATGTCTGCTGCTCCCGGCCAGTGTTCCCCCATGTCTGCTGCTCCTGGCCAGTGTTCCCTCATGTCTGCTGCTCCCGGCCAGTGTTCCCCCATGTCTGCTGCTCCCGGCCAGTATTCCCCCATGTCTGCTGCTCCCGGCCAGTGTTCCCCCATGTCTGCTGCTCCCGGACAGTGTTCCCCCATGTCTGCTGCTCCCGGCCAGTGTTCCCCCATGTCTGCTGCTCCTGGCCAGTGTTCCCTCATGTCTGCTGCTCCCGGCCAGTGTTCCCCCATGTCTGCTGCTCCCGGCCAGTGTTCGCCCCATGTCTGCTGCTCCCGGCCAGTGTTCCCCCATGTCTGCTGCTCCCGGCCAGTGTTCCCCCATGTCTGCTGCTCCCGGCCAGTGTTCCCCCATGTCTGCTGCTCCCGGCCAGTGTTCCCCCATGTCTGCTGCTCCCGGCCAGTGTTCCCCCATGTCTGCTGCTCCCGGCCAGTGTTCCCCCATGTCTGCTGCTCCCGGCCAGTGTTCCCCCATGTCTGCTGCTCCTGGCCAGTGTTCCCTCATGTCAGCTGCTCCCGGCCAGTGTTCCCCCATGTCTGCTGCTCCCGGCCAGTGTTCCCTCATGTCTGCTGCTCCCGGCCAGTGTTCCCCCATGTCTGCTGCTCCCGGCCAGTGTTCCCCCATGTCTGCTGCTCCCAGCCAGTGTTCCCCCATGTCTGCTGCTCCTGGCCAGTGTTCCCTCATGTCTGCTGCTCCCGGCCAGTGTTCCCCCATGTCTGCTGCTCCTGGCCAGTGTTCCCTCATGTCTGCTGCTCCCGGCCAGTGTTCCCCCATGTCTGCTGCTCCTGGCCAGTGTTCCCTCATGTCTGCTGCTCCCGGCCAGTGTTCCCCCATGTCTGCTGCTCCCGGCCAGTGTTCCCCCATGTCTGCTGCTCCCGGCCAGTGTTCCCCCATGTCTGCTGCTCCCAGCCAGTGTTCCCCCATGTCTGCTGCTCCTGGCCAGTGTTCCCTCATGTCTGCTGCTCCCGGCCAGTGTTCCCCCATGTCTGCTGCTCCTGGCCAGTGTTCCCTCATGTCTGCTGCTCCCGGCCAGTGTTCCCCCATGTCTGTTACTCCTGGCCAGTGTTCCCCCATGTCTGCTGCTCCCGGCCAGTGTTCCCCCATGTCTGTTACTCCCGGCCAGTGTTCCCCCATGTCTGCTGCTCCCGGCCAGTGTTCCCCCATGTCTGCTGCTCCCGGCCAGTGTTCCCCCATGTCTGCTGCTCCCGGACAGTGTTCCCCCATGTCTGCTGCTCCCGGCCAGTGTTCCCCCATGTCTGCTGCTCTTGGCCAGTGTTCCCTCATGTCTGCTGCTCCCGGCCAGTGTTCCCCCATGTCTGCTGCTCCCGGGCAGTGTTCGCCCCATGTCTGCTGCTCCCGGCCAGTGTTCCCCCATGTCTGCTGCTCCCAGCCAGTGTTCCCCCATGTCTGCTGCTCCTGGCCAGTGTTCCCTCATGTCTGCTGCTCCCGGCCAGTGTTCCCCCATGTCTGCTGCTCCTGGCCAGTGTTCCCTCATGTCTGCTGCTCCCGGCCAGTGTTCCCCCATGTCTGCTGCTCCTGGCCAGTGTTCCCTCATGTCTGCTGCTCCCGGCCAGTGTTCCCCCATGTCTGCTGCTCCTGGCCCGCTTACGCCCCATGTCTGTGTATACCTTTTTTTTTGCTCCTGGCCTGTTTTTGCTACCCCAGTCCATAGTCACCCCCATTCTTCCCACGCCGGCTCCTGGCCTGTGTTCACCCTTTTTTTTTCTCCCGGCCTTTGCTCGCCCCCGTCTGGTCGCGGCACTTCTTTGCCCCCCCCCCCTTCATCTCATGATCTTCAGGTTTGAAGATTAAGAAGCGCCATGATTTCCAGTTAATTAGATGAGCTTTCCGCTGCCTCGGTCTGGCAGTTCACTAAAATGTTCCTGTGTAAGGGGTGATAATTCATCATTAGGGCTTCAGAGTCCAGGTGCAGATGAAAACTGATGGAGCCTCCAGCGCGGCGGCACCACCACGTGTGGTAAGCCCAATTCCCCGGCCCTGCAATGCCTAGCAATCGCATATGCAGAATGTATGGACAGCAGACGCTGCAGCCGCCCGTCTCGTGCTGGAAGGTTCCTGGCAGCCGCGTGGTGCAGCTGACAGGCGCCAAGGACCAGGCCGCATCCAAGGACTTTGTTTAGGTGCAACAAATCATTTGTCTGTTATTAACCCAGAGCTTGTAATTATGCAGATTGCATAGATCCCAGCCCGGAGTGCGGCGGCCGAGCATTGCGGAGCGCAACCCATTCATCATGCTGACTGATGGCCGCTGCGCGAGTCCCAGTGCTTAATGTACTGGGTAATTAACTGTCATCTGCCCGGTAATAGGCGGATGATCAATGGTTTTTGCGTAAGAAATTCTAATCAGGAGCTGATAAATGTCTGCAGCTCAGAGGAGAGTGCTCCCAGGTGACAGGGGAAATCCTCACGTCGCCCCAGTGCAGAGAGTGGAAAGTGTGAGAGATCAGGCAGAGCGCCCCCTGTGCCCTGAGGTGACAGCCACAGTGTGCGAAACATGGCTGCAAATATCTCCTCACCCTCTGCTCTGCTGAGAAAGGTCTGCTGCTCAGAGGAGAGCGCTGACGTCTGAACTCCCAGGTGACAGGGGAATGTTGTGAATTCTGCTTTTGGGCTCCCTCCGGTGGTTGTAGGTGGTAATGCAGTTGTCCCTGGGCTGCAGTCTTGGACAGGTATATCTGCTGATTGCAATTCTGACTGGGGTATTTAGGTTTGCAGGACTCATTAGTCCTTGCCAGTTGTCAATGTTTCTTGGGAAGTGTTGGATCTTTGTCTGGTTCCTCCTGCCTTGCTGCCATTTCAGCAAAGATAAGTGTCTGTTTCTTTTTCTGTGGCACACAAGCTGTGTGCTTATATTCTGTGCTATTCTTTTGTTTTCTCTTGTCCAGCTTAGACTGTGTCAGTGTTTTCTCAGTCTTGTTGGATTCTCTGGAGTTGCAGATATACACTCCACATCTTTAGTTAGATGGTGGAATTTTTTGTATCATCTGCTGTGGATATTTTTGGAAGGGTTTTAATACTGACCGCTTAGTATCCTGTCCTATCCTGTCCTATTTTAGCTAGAGTGGCCTCTTTTGCTACATCCTGTTTCCTGCCTGCGTGTGTCTTTTCCTCTACTACTCACAGTCAATATTTGTGGGGGGCTGCCTATCCTTTGGGGTTCTGCTCTGAGGTAGAATTCCTATTTCCATCTATTTAGTATTTAGTCCTCCGGCTGTGTCGAGGTGTCTTGGATTTGTTAGGCACACCCCACGGCTACTTCTAGTTGCGATGTTAAGATCAGGATTTGCGGTCAGTATAGTTACCACCTTTTCCAGTGAAAGTTTTCATGCTGCTCCAAGGTCACCTGATCATAACAGGGGAAATCCTCACATCGCCCCAGTGCAGAGAGTGGAAAGTGTGAGAGATCAGGCAGAGCGCCTCCCGTGCCCTGAGGTGACAGCCGCAGTGTGCGAAACAAGGCTGCAAATATCTCCTTACCCTCTGCTCTGCCGAGAGAGGTCTGCTGCTCAGAGGAGAGCGCTGACGTCTGAACTCCCAGGTGACAGGGGAAATCCTCACATCGCCCCAGTGCAGAGAATGGAAAGTGTGAGAGATCAGGCAGAGCGCCCCCTGTGCCCTGAGGTGACAGCCGCAGTGTGCGAAACAAGGCTGCAAATATCTCCTCACCCTCTGCTCTGTCGAGAAAGGTCTGCTGCTCAGAGGAGAGCACTGACGTCTGAACTCCCAGGTGACAGGGGAAATCCTCACATCGCCCCAGTGCAGGGAGTGGAAAGTGTGAGAGATCAGGTAGAGCGCCCCCTGTACCCTGAGGTGACAGCCGCAGTGTGCGAAACAAGGCTGCAAATATCTCCTTATCTTCTGCTCTGTCGAGAAAGGTCTGCTGCTCAGAGGAGAGCGCTGACGTCTGAACTCCCAAGTGACAGGGGAAATCCTCACGTCGCCCCAGTGCAGGGAGTGGAAAGTGTGAGAGATCAGGCAGAGCGCCCCCTGTGCCCTGAGGTGACAGCCACAGTGTGTGAAACATGGCTGCAAATATCTCCTCACCCTCTGCACTGCTGAGAAAGGTCTGCTGCTCAGAGGAGAGCGCTGACGTCTGAACTCCCAGGTGACAGGGGAAATCCTCACGTCGCCCCAGTGCAGGGAGTGGAAAGTGTGAGAGATCAGGCAGAGCGCCCCCTGTACCCTGAGGTGACAGCCACAATGTGCGAAACATGGCTGCAAATATCTCCTCACCCTCTGCTCTGCCGAGAAAGGTCTGCTGCTCAGAGGAGAGCGCTGACGTCTGAACTCCCAGGTGACAGGGGAAATCCTCACGTCGCCCCAGTGCAGGGAGTGGAAAGTGTGAGAGATCAGGCAGAGCAGCCCCTGTGCCCTGAGGTGACAGCCACAGTGTGTGAAACATGGCTGCAAATATCTCCTCACCCTCTGCACTGCTGAGAAAGGTCTGCTGCTCAGAGGAGAGCACTGACGTCTGAACTCCCAGGTGACAGGGGAAATCCTCACGTCGCCCCAGTGCAGGGAGTGGAAAGTGTGAGAGATCAGGCAGAGCAGCCCCTGTGCCCTGAGGTGACAGCCACAATGTGCGAAACATGGCTGCAAATATCTCCTCACCCTCTGCTCTGCTGAGAAAGGTCTGCTGCTCAGAGGAGAGCGCTGACGTCTGAACTCCCAGGTGACAGGGGAAATCCTCACGTCGCCCCAGTGCAAGGAATGGAAAGTGTGAGAGATCAGGCAGAGCAGCCCCTGTACCCTGAGGTGACAGCCACAGTGTGCGAAACATGGCTGCAAATATACAGGGACGTGACAGGGATCGGGCCCTGTATACAGGGACGTGGCAGGGATCGGGCCCTTTATACAGGGACGTGGCAGGGATTGGGCCCTGTATACAGGGACCGGGCCCTGTATACAGCGACGTGGCACGGAGCGGGCCCTGTATACAGGGACGTGGCAGGGAGCGGGCCCTGTATACAGGGACGTGGCAGGGAGCAGGCCCTGTATACAGGGACGTGGTAGGGAGCGGGCCCTGTATACAGGGACGTGGCCGGGATCGGGCCCTGTATACAGGGACATGGCAGGGATCGGGCCCTTTATATAGGGACGTGGCAGGGATCGGGCCCTGTATTCAGGGACTGGGCCCTGTATACAGGGACGTGGCAGGGAGCGGGCCCTTTATATAGGGACGTGTATTATATAACACAGAAGTTACCACGGAATATCACAAAATCTATGTCTATGCCACATATACCATAAATTATTTAAAGTAGTGATTCCAGGTACTCTGTGAAAAGATGTGTGTTTACCACCACCACACGGAGTAAAGAAAACACTCCTACCCCGTGACCATAGACCTACCAGAGATTAACACCACACCAGGATCTTAATCATTAAAAATTAATTTTTATTATACAATTCAAAATAGCAACATTACAACAACATATAAAATCAAATACCAGTATGCACCACAGGACAATAATATAATAATAATATAATATACAATATAATAGCAGCAATACCCAGAGCAATATAGATCCCTACCAATGTTATATGCAGTATCCAAATTTAATATATAGCAAAAGGAGCAATTTTTACAGAAAATATTAATATGAAACAATTTAACTGTCGAAGTATTAAAAAGAAGACTGGATTAAATAATTAAAGTGTTTATATGCTACAAAAATCTATTCTATCACAGAATGATCAAACCAAGGTAAAAAAAATATATATACACAAAAATCCGTGAAAAAACTAAAAATCATAAAAAAAATATATATATATAAATATATGATATATATAAAAAAGATGTGCCCATAAGACAGTCAATACATATTATGCCACACACTAGTGTATATAAAAAAATGTGCTGAAGTGCTGTAAACCAAAGAAGAAATGCCACATGCAGGAGTATGCAAGACCCAGCTGATTACTATTACCAAATATTGCTTCCTCACTTAAATGAGTAAAGATCACATGAAAAGTGCTATGTGCTGTGCATATGAAGACTATATATCTGTGCCACAGAAAATAGGTAATTGCTCAGCTGTAGGTGATGCACTGAATACAATAGAGCGCTGTGATACCTGGGATACAATAAAGCGCACACTGAAAGTGCTATGTGCTGTGCATATAAAAAGTCTATGTATGTGCCACAGAAGTACTACTAAATCTAGTGCTAAAAAAGATAATTCGCTCAGCTACGAGGGATGCATGGGATGCAATAGAGCACCGTGCTATCAGGGATACAATGAGGTGCACACAGAAAGTGCTATGTATATAAAGAGTCTGTATGTGCCACAAAAGGTTCTGCTATATATAGTGCTCAGCTGCGGGGGATACACGGAATACAATAGACCGCTGTGCTACCAGGGTTACAATGAGGTACTATATACTTATAACAAATGCAGAAGGGGATCTAAAAATATATTGCCAATATATACCTTGGGTTGCTGAGTCCTGTGGGAAACGCACCCCGACGCGCGTTTCGGAAGAATTCCTTCGTCAGGGGAAATCCTCACGTCGCCCCAGTGCAGGGAGTGGAAAGTGTGAGAGATCAGGCAGAGCGCCCCCTGTGCCCTGAGGTGACAGCCACAGTGTGCGAAACATGGCTGCAAATATCTCCTCACCCTCTGCTCTGCTGAGAAAGGTCTGCTGCTCAGAGGAGAGCGCTGACGTCTGAACTCCCAGGTGACAGGGGAAATCCTCACGTCGCCCCAGTGCAGGGAGTGGAAAGTGTGAGAGATCAGGCAGAGCGCCCCCTGTACCCTGAGGTGACAGCCACAGTGTGCGAAACATGGCTGCAAATATCTCCTCACCCTCTGCTCTGCCGAGAAAGGTCTGCTGCTCAGAGGAGAGCACTAACGTCTGAACTCCCAGGTGACAGGGGAAATCCTCACGTCGCCCCAGTGCAAGGAATGGAAAGTGTGAGAGATCAGGCAGAGCGGCCCCTGTACCCTGAGGTGACAGCCACAGTGTGCGAAACATGGCTGCAAATATACAGGGACGTGGCAGGGATCGGGCCCTGTATACAGGGACGTGGCAGGGATCGGGCCCTTTATACAGGGACGTGGCAGGGATTGGGCCCTTTATATAGGGACGTGGCAGAGATCGGGCCCTTTATACAGGGACATGGCAGGGATCGGGCCCTTTATACAGGGACGTGGCAGGGAGCGGGCCCTGTATACAGGGACGTGGCAGGGAGCGGGCCCTGTATACAGGGACGTGGCAGGGAGCGGGCCCTGTATACAGGGACGTGGCAGGGAGCGGGCCCTTTATATAGGGACGTGGCAGAGATCGGGCCCTTTATATAGGGACGTGGCAGGGATCGGGCCCTGTATACAGGGACGTGGCAGGGATCGGGCCCTGTATACAGGGACGTGGCAGGGAGCGGGCCCTGTATACAGGGACGTGGCAGGGAGCGGGCCCTGTATACAGGGACGTGGCAGGGAGCGGGCCCTTTATATAGGGATGTGGCAGAGATCGGGCCCTTTATATAGGGACGTGGCAGGGAGCGGGCCCTGTATACAGGGACGTGGCAGGGAGCGGGCCCTTTCTATAGGGACGTGGCAGGGATCGGGCCCTGTATACAGGGACGTGGCAGGGAGCGGGCCCTTTATATAGGGACGTGGCAGGGATGGGGCCCTTTATATAGGGACCTGGCAGGGAGCGGGCCCTGTATACAGGGACGTGGCAGGGATCGGGCCCTTTATATAGCGACACGGCAGGGATCGGGCCCTTTATATAGGGACCTGGCAGGGATCGGGCCCTGTATACAGGGACCTGGCAGGGATCGGGCCTTGTATACAGGGATGTGGCAGGGATCGGGCCCTGTATACAGGGACGTGGCAGGGATCGGGCCCTGTATACAGTGATGTGGCAGGGATCGGGCCCTTTATATAGCGACACGGCAGGCAGCGGGCCGTTTATACAGGGATGTGGCAAGGAGCGGGCCCTGTATATAGGGATGTGGCAGGGAGCTGGCCCTTTATATAGCGACACGGTAGGGAGCGGGCCCTTTATACAGGGACGTGGCAGGGATCGGGCCCTTTATACAGGGATGTGGTAGGGATCGGGCCCTGTATACAGGGACGTGGCAGGGACCGGGACCTGTATACAGGGATGTGGCAGGGATCGGGCCCTGTATACAGGGACGTGGCAGGGAGCGGGCCCTTTATATAGGGACGTGGCAGGGATCGGGCCCTGTATACAGGGACGTGGCAGGGAGCGGGCCCTTTATATAGGGACGTGGCAGGGAGCGGGCCCTTTATATAGAGACGTGGCAGGGATCGGGCCCTGTATACAGGGACGTGGCAGGGATCGGGCCCTGTATACAGGGACGTGGCAGGGAGCGGGCCCTGTATACAGGGATGTGGCAGGGAGCGGGACCTGTATACAGGGACGTGGCAGGGATCGGGACCTGTATACAGGGACGTGGCAGGGATCGGGCCCTGTATACAGGGATGTGGCAGGGAGGGGGCCCTTTATATAGTGACACGGCAGGGAGCGGGCCCTTTATATAGGGACACGGCAGGGAGCGGGCCCTTTATATAGGGACGTGGCAGGGAGCTGGCCCTGTATACAGGGACGTGACAGGGATCGGGCCCTGTATACAGGGACATGGCAGGGAGCTGGCCCTGTATACAGGGACGTGGCAGGGATCGGGCCCTGTATACAGGGACGTGGCAGGGATCGGGCCCTGTATACAGGCACATGGCAGGGAGTGGGCCCTTTATATAGGGACGTGGCAGGGAGCGGGCCCTGTATACAGGGATGTGGCAGGGAACTGGCCCTGTATACAGGGACGTGGCAGGGACGGGCCCTGTATACAGGGACGTGGCAGGGAGCGGGCCCTGTATACAGGGATGTGGCAGGGATCGGGCCCTGTATACAGGGACGTGGCAGGGATCGGGCCCTGTATACAGGGACGTGGCAGGGATCGGGCCCTTTATACAGGGACGTGGCAGGGAGCGGGCCCTGTATACAGGGACGTGGCAGGGAGCGGGCCCTTTCTATAGGGACGTGGCAGGGATCGGGCCCTGTATACAGGGACGTGGCAGGGAGCGGGCCCTTTATATAGGGACGTGGCAGGGATGGGGCCCTTTATATAGTTACCTGGCAGGGAGCGGGCCCTGTATACAGGGACGTGGCAGGGATCGGGCCCTTTATATAGCGACACGGCAGGGATCGGGCCCTTTATATAGGGACCTGGCAGGGATCGGGCCCTGTATACAGGGACCTGGCAGGGATCGGGCCCTGTATACAGGGATGTGGCAGGGATCGGGCCCTGTATACAGGGACGTGGCAGGGATCGGGCCCTGTATACAGTGATGTGGCAGGGATCGGGCCCTTTATATAGCGACACGGCAGGCAGCGGGCCCTTTATACAGGGATGTGGCAGGGAGCTGGCCCTTTATTTAGCGACACGGTAGGGAGCGGGCCCTTTATACAGGGACGTGGCAGGGATCAGGACCTTTATACAGGGATGTGGTAGGGATCGGGCCCTGTATATAGGGATGTGGCAGGGAGCTGGCCCTTTATATAGCGACACGGTAGGGAGCGGGCCCTTTATACAGGGACGTGGCAGGGATCGGGCCCTTTATACAGGGATGTGGTAGGGATCGGGCCCTGTATACAGGGACGTGGCAGGGACCGGGACCTGTATACAGGGATGTGGCAGGGATCGGGCCCTGTATACAGGGACGTGGCAGGGAGCGGGCCCTTTATATAGGGACGTGGCAGGGATCGGGCCCTGTATACAGGGACGTGGCAGGGAGCTGGCCCTGTATACAGGGACGTGGCAGGGATCGGGCCCTGTATACAGGGACGTGGCAGGGAGCGGGCCCTGTATACAGGGATGTGGCAGGGATCGGGACCTGTATACAGGGACGTGGCAGGGATCGGGACCTGTATACAGGGATGTGGCAGGGAGTGGGCCCTTTATATAGTGACACGGCAGGGAGCGGGCCCTTTATATAGGGACACGGCAGGGAGCGGGCCCTTTATATAGGGACGTGGCAGGGAGCTGGCCCTGTATACAGGGACGTGGCAGGGATCGGGCCCTGTATACAGGGACATGGCAGGGAGCTGGCCCTGTATACAGGGACGTGGCAGGGATCGGGCCCTGTATACAGGGACGTGGCAGGGAGCTGGCCCTTTATATAGCGACACGGTAGGGAGCGGGCCCTTTATACAGGGACGTGGCAGGGATCGGGCCCTTTATACAGGGATGTGGTAGGGATCGGGCCCTGTATACAGGGACGTGGCAGGGACCGGGACCTGTATACAGGGATGTGGCAGGGATCGGGCCCTGTATACAGGGACGTGGCAGGGAGCGGGCCCTTTATATAGGGACGTGGCAGGGATCGGGCCCTGTATACAGGGACGTGGCAGGGAGCTGGCCCTGTATACAGGGACGTGGCAGGGATCGGGCCCTGTATACAGGGACGTGGCAGGGAGCGGGCCCTGTATACAGGGATGTGGCAGGGATCGGGACCTGTATACAGGGACGTGGCAGGGATCGGGACCTGTATACAGGGACGTGGCAGGGATCGGGCCCTGTATACAGGGATGTGGCAGGGAGTGGGCCCTTTATATAGTGACACGGCAGGGAGCGGGCCCTTTATATAGGGACACGGCAGGGAGCGGGCCCTTTATATAGGGACGTGGCAGGGAGCTGGCCCTGTATACAGGGACGTGGCAGGGATCGGGCCCTGTATACAGGGACGTGGCAGGGATCGGGCCCTGTATACAGGGACATGGCAGGGAGTGGGCCCTTTATATAGGAACGTGGCAGGGAGCGGGCCCTGTATACAGGGACGTGGCAGGGAGCTGGCCCTGTATACAGGGACGTGGCAGGGACGGGCCCTGTATACAGGGACGTGGCAGGGATCGGGCCCTGTATACAGGGACGTGGCAGGGAGCGGGCCCTGTATACAGGGACGTGGCAGGGATCGGGCCCTGTATACAGGGACGTGGCAGGGATCGGGCCCTGTATACAGGGACGTGGCAGGGATCGGGCCCTGTATACAGGGACGTGGCAGGGAGCGGGCCCTTTATATAGGAAGGTGGCAGGGAGCGGGCCCTGTATACAGGGACATGGCAGGGAGCTGGCCCTGTATACAGGGACGTGGCAGGGATCGGGCCCTGTATACAGGGACGTGGCAGGGATCGGGCCCTGTATACAGGGACGTGGCAGGGATCGGGCCCTGTATACAGGGACGTGGCAGGGAGCGGGCCCTTTATATAGCGACACGGCCGGGAGCGGGCCCTGTATACAGGGACGTGGCAGGGATCGGGCCCTATATACAGGGACGTGGCAGGGATCGGGCCCTTTATATAGGGAACTGGCAGGGGTCTGCTACTGACCTGATCTGCAGGAAACTTCTGCTTTTCCTGCGATTTCCTGTGGCTCTGGGGTGGATCAGGACTATAAACACCATCATCCTCATCATTACCAGTGTAACCACCATCCTCTCCCCAGAGGAGTCTGCCCATGCACTCAGCACTTGTGATCTTTGCGCAGGTTGTTTGGCGTGACTGGGAATTGCGCGGCGTGCAGTAAGCTGATCCCGGCCTTCGAGATGGTGATGCGCGCAAAGGACAACGTCTACCACCTGGACTGCTTCGCCTGCCAGCTGTGCAACCAGAGGTGGGTGGCGCCTGCACTGCTAGGACACGCCCCTGCTCAGGTGTCCAGAGGGGTCCACACTTTGCATCATGGGGGGGTCCGCACGTTGCATCATGGGGGGCTGCACAAACCTACACAAGAGGAAGAACTGAGCCCAAAAGGTAAGATTCAATAATATTTATTGGTATAAACAAACAAAAAAAGGAAAAGCAAAAAATGTTTTACAAATTACTATTAACAAGCTACTGCAAGGTATGTAAGTGACAGGAAGGCATCCATAATGTGATTAACCTGCAGAAATGCATATAAACCACAGCTAGCTAGCTATGAACGCCATCCAATAATGGGCAATAGCCACAATATTAGCACACAGTGTGCAGAGAGCATAAAGTACAGTGCAATAACAACAACCAGGAAGGGTATGAGAATAAATACATCCTGATGGATTGTTTCCAAAAAATACAAAACCAACACCGAGCATAAAACAGAACAAGTACATAAAGGAGGATAGGGCAGAGTTGGGTAGACAACCTGCAGGACGTAGAGAGGACCCCGACGCGCGTTTCGCATTAGCTTCTTCCAAATGGGGGAGAGTAAAGACCACGACTATTTATGGTGGATCTCACCAATTCTGGCACAGAAGCAGTGCTCACACTGCTCAGATTAGCAACACAGATGTCCGGGGTTCGGCGTCTTACGTTCCCATCAGACACGTGATGAGAGCTGGGAGAGGGAGGCCGGAGAGATGTGTCACGATGGAGACCCGGTGCCAAGTGGTCAAGGTGAGCACATGCCGCACTTAATAGACTGGAGCACAGTATAAGAAGCAGTGAAGTCCAATCTTGTGATGCAAGGACATGGGTAACAAAGCAGAGGGAAGGTAGTGGAAAGGGGAATCAAAAATGATACACACAGTAAGCAACAATGTGGTAAGGGGATAGAAAAATAAAGTAAAATAGTGTATGGAAAAAATAATAGCTAAGGACTGAGGAGTATGAAAAGTGAGAGGTATGAATAAAGCCAAGTCTGTAATAAACAGTGTATAAAGTGCAAGTGCAAAATAGATAATAGAAATAATGTGAACACTCCATACTTTATATACCGACATGAAGAGACTGCAAAACGGAACGGATGGATGTGCTGTGGACACTATGTCTCTACATGAGCAGAATAGTGACGGTAAATGGGGAGGAAGTGTTCTATAAAGTGTAAAAAAAAATCTCTAAATATGAAATCATTATTATAATAGACGCAGAATGAGAAACAACGTGTAAGAAACATATTCTGAAGAAAATCCTTATATTCACAAAAAGGATCATATAGATTCTAATAAGAAAGGGTGATGTTTGTAGGTGACAAAACACATGAGAAGACACCTAACGAAGGCTGAAAAAAGTGCAAGTGCATCAATTGTACTGAATATACAAGATATATCATTCTCTATATTCATCTTTTAAAAAGAAATTCACTGCAGCTCCAATACCAGCCGTAACTCAACATGTACAAAACTGAGGAAACATTAATAGTTTGCAGAAAAGCAGCAAAACTAATAACCTCATTCAATCCAATCAGCCGGACACGATTCATCTTAGAAATCCATCTAGTTTCCAGCTGCACTAGGGTCTTCTTCCAATTACTGCCGCCACTATCTCTCTGGACCCGATCGATACATACAACTTTTAAAAACATTTACATCACTCTTCTGGGCAGTCCTGAAATGCCAGGGTACAGGTAGAGGCTGGAGCCCGGGCTACAGGTAGAGGCTGGAGCCCGGGCTACAGGTAGAGGCTGGAGCTGGGCTACAGGTAGAGGCTGGAGCCCGGGCTACAGGTAGAGGCTGGAGCCGGGCTACAGGTAGAGGCTGGAGCCCGGGCTACAGGTAGAGGCTGGAGCCCGGGCTACAGGTAGAGGCTGGAGCCCGGGCTACAGGTAGAGGCTGGAGCTGGGCTACAGGTAGAGGCTGGAGCTGGGCTACAGGTAGAGGCTGGAGCCCGGGCTACAGGTAGAGGCTGGAGCTGGGCTACAGGTAGAGGCTGGAGCCCGGGCTACAGGTAGAGGCTGGAGCCCGGGCTACAGGTAGAGGCTGGAGCTGGGCTACAGGTAGAGGCTGGAGCTGGGCTACAGGTAGAGGCTGGAGCCCGGGCTACAGGTAGAGGCTGGAGCCCGGGCTACAGGTAGAGGCTGGAATCTACACATTGCATCATGGGGCTACAAATTGTATAATTGGAGGGGCTACACATTGTATTATTGATGGTCTGCTCATTGCATCATGGGGTCTACAAATAGTTTTTTTGAGACAAAGGAGAGATCAACCCAGAAGAAGCTTTATAAAGGAGCATGCAGAAGGTTATGCCCACAGTCCGTGGATAGCTAGGCCTACATTCATTCATGGGTAGGTGTATGTGGCACCCCAGGAGTTCGGGTGCCACAGTGGTGCTGCCTTCCTCTCGGGGAGGGTAATGCCATGCCTGGAAGCAGGAGGGATCCCTTTGGCAGGTAATCTTACATTCAACACATTCTGACTCAAGGCCAGAAGGGGGAGCTCTAAACCCAGTTTAAGAGGAGCGTCCCTGATATACATCCTAGTCTGGAGGAGGAGTTAGACAGTTGGTAGCAGACAGTGAAGGAGCACAGAGGAACTTAGGAGTTAGAGGAGGGCTGCGACTGGGCCCCTCTAAGTAGAGTGCCGAAACCAAGCACCGGGAGTCCGAGGCTGTGGGGAACTGCAAGTCCCAGAGCAGAACGGGAGGGCAGGAAGCTAAAAGTGACTTGCCCACATTAAACCTGAGGTACAGCAGCATTCCAGAGTCACTGTGTATAGAGACCCCAGAGAAACGGCTCAAGTTGCCTACCATGCAAGTACTGTCCCAGGACAGACATTAACTGAGGACCTTGTTAGGACCCCACAGGCAGCAAAGGACTAGAAACCAGCGCATTGAGGAAGGCTCCAAACTGACCTGGCAAAGGGATTCCTGCCTGCTTTCAGGCTGCCTGGACTCCATCGACACCTATTGCCGGTAGCCTGGACTGAGGCTGACTACAACATCACTAAACCAGGTAAAGACTGCAACCTTGTGTCCTGCATTTATTTGCCAGCATTCACCATCCCTGCCAAACAAACCGGGAGCCCTTGGGACCCCGCTTCACCTGTGGAAAGCGTCGCCATCTTTGCTGCAGTAGCATCGCCCCAAAGGACCCCTTTAAGCAGCATTGGTCCCCTCTGACCGAGAACCACTGGTGGCTTCACGGACACAAACTTTATTAAAACTCTTTTAAAGACCTTTCCCCATTTACTTGAGTGCCCAGGGCTACGGACCGGGTCACTGCCACCGTGACCACCCAGTACCCTAGGCCCTGGCGGGCGACTCATGTACACTTACTGAATGGCTAAGTCTACTCTTGCTGGACGGCTGCCGATGCTTGATGGATGTCTCGGTCTACGCCAGATGGATGTCTTGGTCTGCGCTCAATAGGGAAACTAAATATTAGCTGGACAGCTAGGTCTATGCTTGATGGACAGTAGATGGCAAAGTCTACGGTCGGTAGGCAACTAGGTTTGCGCTTGGTAGATGACTTAAGTTTATGCTCAGCGGATAGGTCTATGCTCAGTAGATGATGGTCTACGCACGGTGGACAAAGCGTTGGACAGCTAGGTCTACACTCAGTGGACGGCTATATCTACACTTGGTAGATGGCAAACTCTACTCTGGATAGGCGGCCAAGTTTATGTTCTTTAACTGGCTGGATCTACGCTCGGTAGATGGCTGGGTCTATGCTCTGTAGATGGCTGGGTCTATGCTCTGTAGTTAGCAAAGTCTTTGCTCTGTGGGCGCCTAGGTCTACACTCAGTAGACGGCTGGCTCTACGCTTAGTGAGCGGCTGGGTTTACCCTTAGTGGCCAACTTGCTCTATGCTCAATAACCCAATACAAAAAGAAATGGAGAACTCTTATTAAAAAAAAAAAACAATACAATGATCTTTATTACATATAACAACAATTAAAAAACAAGGGTTGTGAGGTAGAACATGATAGGACAACACATGGTCCAATGTATGGTTCTATGTATAGTGCTGCACAACATATATATATATATATATATAATGTGTATATATATATACTAGCTATTGAACCCGTTCTACGCCCGGGTGGCGAGCATTTATATTGGTATATTGTCTCCATCATGGTATGTGCTGCTCCATCCTGCGTCCCCATCCTGTCATGCGCTGCTCCATCCTGCGTCCCCATCCTGTCATGTGCTGCTCCATCCTGCGTCCCCATCCTGTCATGTGCTGCTCCATCCTGCGTCCCCATCCTGTCATGCGCTGCTCCATCCTGCGTCCCCATCCTGTCATGTGCTGCTCCATCCTGCGTCCCCATCCTGTCATGCGCTGCTCCATCCTGCGCTCCCTTTCCTGTCATGCGCTGCTCCCATCCTGCGTCCCCATCCTGTTATGCGCTGCTCCCATCCTGCGTCCCCATCCTGTGATGCGCTGCTCCCATCCTGTGATGCGCTGCTCCCATCCTGCGTCCCCATCCTGTCATGTGCTGCTCCATCCTGCGTCCCCATCCTGTGATGCGCTGCTCCCATCCTGTGATGCGCTGCTCCCATCCTGCGTCCCCATCCTGTCATGTG
This sequence comes from Ranitomeya imitator, assembly GCF_032444005.1. Classification (NCBI taxonomy): domain Eukaryota; kingdom Metazoa; phylum Chordata; class Amphibia; order Anura; family Dendrobatidae; genus Ranitomeya; species Ranitomeya imitator. Next base: position 1,398,615 of record NC_091285.1, on the reverse strand, counting down.
CTGCTCCATCCTGCGTCCCCATCCTGTCATGCGCTGCTCCATCATGCATCCCCATCCTGTCATGCGCTGCTGCATCCTGCGTCCCCATCCTTATGTGCTGCTGCATCCTGCGTCCCCATCCTGTCATGCGCTGCTGCATCCTGCGTCCCCATCCTTATGTGCTGCTGCATCCTGCGTCCCCATCCTTATGTGCTGCTGCATCCTGCGTCCCCATCCTTATGTGCTGCTCCACCCTGCGTCCCCATCCTTATGTGCTGCTCCATCCTGCGTCCCCATCCTTATGTGCTGCTCCATCCTGCGTCCCCATCCTTATGTGCTGCTCGATCCTGCATCCCCATCCTTATGTGCTGCTCCATCCTGCGTCCCCATCCTTATGTCCTGCTCCATCCTGCGTCCCCATACTGTTATGTGCTGCTCCATCCTGCGTCCCCATCCTTATGTGCTGCTGCATCCTGCGTCCCCATCCTTATGTGCTGCTCCATCCTGCGTCCCCATCCTTATGTGCTGCTGCATCCTGCGTCCCCATCCTTATGTGCTGCTCCATCCTGTGTCCCCATTTTTATGTGCTGCTCCATCCTGCGTCCCCATCCTTATGTGCTGCTGCATCCTGCGTCCCCATCCTTATGTGCTGCTCCATCCTGCGTCCCCATCCTTATGTGCTGCTGCATCCTGCGTCCCCATCCTTATGTGCTGCTCCATCCTGTGTCCCCATTTTTATGTGCTGCTCCATCCTGCGTCCCCATCCTTATGTGCTGCTGCATCTTGCGTCCCCATCCTTATGTGCTGCTCCATCCTGTGTCCCCATTTTTATGTGCTGCTCCATCCTGCGTCCCCATCCTTATGTGCTGCTGCATCCTGCGTCCCCATCCTTATGTGCTGCTCCATCCTGCGTCCCCATCCTTATGTGCTGCTCCATCCTGCGTCCCCATCCTTATGTGCTGCTCCATCCTGCGTCCCCATCCTTAAGTGCTGCTCCATCCTGCGTCCCCATCCTTATGTGCTGCTCCATCCTGCGTCCCCATCCTTATGTGCTGCTGCATCCTGCGTCCCCATCCTTATGTGCTGCTCCATCCTGCGTCCCCATTTTTATGTGCTGCTCCATCCTGCGTCCCCATCCTTATGTGCTGCTGCATCCTGCGTCCCCATCCTTATGTGCTGCTCCATCCTGTGTCCCCATCCTTATGTGCTGCTGCATCCTGCGTCCCCATCCTTATGTGTTGCTCCATCCTGTGTCCCCATCCTTATGTGCTGCTGCATCCTGCGTCCCCATCCTTATGTGCTGCTGCATCCTGTGTCCCCATCCTTATGTGCTGCTCCATCCTGCGTCCCCATCCTTATGTGCTGCTCCATCCTGCGTCCCCATCCTTATGTGCTGCTCCATCCTGCGTCCCCATCCTTATGTGCTGCTCCATCCTGCGTCCCCATCCTTATGTGCTGCTGCATCCTGCGTCCCCATCCTTATGTGCTGCTCCATCCTGTGTCCCCATCCTTATGTGCTGCTCCATCCTGCGTCCCCATCCTTATGTGCTGCTCCATCCTGTGTCCCCATCCTTATGTGCTGCTGCATCCTGCGTCCCCATCCTTATGTGCTGCTCCATCCTGCGTCCCCATCCTTATGTGCTGCTCCATCCTGTGTCCCCATTTTTATGTGCTGCTCCATCCTGCGTCCCCATCCTTATGTGCTGCTCCATCCTGTGTCCCCATCCTTATGTGCTGCTGCATCCTGCGTCCCCATCCTTATGTGCTGCTCCATCCTGTGTCCCCATCCTTATGTGCTGCTGCATCCTGCGTCCACATCCTTATGTGCTGCTCCATCCTGTGTCCCCATCCTTATGTGCTGCTCCATCCTGCGTCCCCATCCTTATGTGCTGCTCCATCCTGTGTCCCCATCCTTATGTGCTGCTCCATCCTGCGTCCCCATCCTTATGTGCTGCTCCCATCCTGCGTCCCCATCCTTATGTGCTGCTGCATCCTGCGTCCCCATCCTTATGTGCTGCTCCATCCTGCGTCCTCATCCTTATGTGCTGCTCCATCCTGTGTCCCCATTTTTATGTGCTGCTCCATCCTGCATCCCCATCCTTATGTGCTGCTCCATCTTGCGTCCCCATCCTTATGTGCTGCTCCATCCTGCGTCCCCATCCTTATGTGCTGCTCCATCCTGCGTCCCCATCCTTATGTGCTGCTCCATCCTGCGTCCCCATCCTTATGTGCTGCTCCATCCTGCGTTCCCATCCTTATGTGCTGCTCCATCCTGCGTCCCCATCCTTATGTGCTGCTCCATCCTGCGTCCCCATCCTTATGTGCTGCTCCATCCTGCGTCCCCATACTGTTATGTGCTGCTCCATCCTGCGTCCCCATCCTTATGTGCTGCTCCATCCTGCGTCCCCATACTGTTATGTGCTGCTCTATCCTGCGTCCCCATACTGCCTCTGACCCGCTCGGCGCCGAGTGCTGGGGGGCCTGAGCAGGCGGGGACACCGGCGCGCTGTGGGGGTCAGGTACCGGTATCGCCGCCAGCTCAGGCCCCCCCAGCACTTACTATACTCACCTGTCCGGCGTTCCATCGCTGGGCGCCGCCATCTTCCCGGTCTCCTGGCTGTGACTGTTCAGTCAGAGGGCGGCGCCGGCGCGCATTAAGCGCGTCATCGCGCCCTCTGAACTGAAGGCCACAGACCGAAGACCGGGAAGATGGCGGCGCTCAGCGATGGAACGGGGACAGGTGAATATAGGCGATACCCTCCTGGCGGTCCCTGCTTCTGCGGTGGAGATCGCGGTGTGTGTTCAGTGTGAACGCACACCGCGATCTCCCGGGAGCGTCGCTCTGTGAGGCCCAGACTGCGCTTGCGCTTGCGCAGTCTATAGAGGCTTCGGACAGAGTGACGCTCCCAGCGTTATAGATATATATATATATAAACTCGGCCTAAGTACAACCAGGCTTCCCAGTGAATTTATTATAAAGAAGTAGCAGCAGCTTGTGCAGATTTTTGGATGAAGGAGGGAGTACGAGTCCCAGGCTGTACGGCCCGAGTCCAGGAATGGGCTTCCAGGTATTAGCACTCACATAGCGCAGTTATACCGCCATCCAGTGGTAGATATGGAGAAGTGTTCAAGAATTATTCCCAAGGAGCGATTCCTACTAAGAGAAGAAAATGTCTGTATATGAGAGGTGGAGACGCGCGGCACTAACGCTGTTCTGTAACTCACATTAGTGTGTGATATCAGCAGAACAATGAAGGCTCGTGTCACAGTGCGGCGTCCTATAAAGAGCAGAGCCGGATAATGAGTAGAGTCGGATAACGAGCAGAGCCCTAGAAAGAGCAGAGCCGGATAAAGGGCAGAATCCTATAAAGAGCAGAACCCTAGAAAGAGCAGAGCCCTAGAAAGAGCAGAGCCGGATAAAGAGCAGAGTCCTAGAAATAGCTGAGCAAGATAAAGAGCAGAGTCCTAGAAAGAGCAGAGCCCTAGAAAGGGCAGAATCCTATAAAGAGCAGAGCCAGATAAAGGGCAGAATCCTATAAAGAGCAGAACCCTATAAAGAGCAGAGCCCTAGAAAGAGCAGAGCCGGATAAAGGGCAGAATCCTATAAAGAGCAGAGCCCTAGAAAGAGCAGAGCCCTAGAAAGAGCAGAGCCGGATAAAGGGCAGAATCCTATAAAGAGCAGAGCCCTATAAAGAGCAGAGCCCTAGAAAGGGCAGAATCCTATAAAGAGCAGAGCCGGATAAAGGGCAGAATCCTATAAAGAGCAGAACCCTATAAAGAGCAGAGCCCTAGAAAGAGCAGAGCCCTAGAAAGAGCAGAGCCGGATAAAGGGCAGAATCCTATAAAGAGCAGAACCCTATAAAGAGCAGAGCCCTAGAAAGAGCAGAGCCGGATAATGGGCAGAATCCTATAAAGAGCAGAACCCTAGAAAGAGCAGAGCCCTAGAAAGAGCAGAGCCGGATAAAGGGCAGAATCCTATAAAGAGCAGAACCCTATAAAGAGCAGAGCCCTAGAAAGAGCAGAGCCGGATAAAGGGCAGAATCCTATAAAGAGCAGAGCCCTATAAAGAGCAGAGCCCTAGAAAGGGCAGAATCCTATAAAGAGCAGAGCCGGATAAAGGGCAGAATCCTATAAAGAGCAGAACCCTATAAAGAGCAGAGCCCTAGAAAGAGCAGAGCCGGATAAAGGGCAGAATCCTATAAAGAGCAGAACCCTATAAAGAGCAGAGCCCTAGAAAGAGCAGAGCCGGATAATGGGCAGAATCCTATAAAGAGCAGAGCCCTATAAAGAGCAGAGCCCTAGAAAGAGCAGAGCCGGATAAAGAGCAGAGTCCTAGAAATAGCTGAGCAAGATAAAGAGCAGAGTCCTAGAAAGAGCTGAGCCCTAGAAAGGGCAGAATCCTATAAAGAGCAGAGCCGGATAATGAGTAGAGTCGGATAACGAGCAGAGCCCTAGAAAGAGCAGAGCCGGATAAAGGGCAGAATCCTATAAAGAGCAGAACCCTATAAAGAGCAGAATCCTATAAAGAGCAGAACCCTATAAAGAGCAGAGCCCTAGAAAGAGCAGAGCCGGATAAAGGGCAGAATCCTATAAAGAGCAGAACCCTAGAAAGAGCAGAGCCGGATAATGGGCAGAATCCTATAAAGAGCAGAACCCTAGAAAGAGCAGAGTCCTAGAAAGAGCAGAGCCGGATAAAGAGCAGAGTCCTAGAAATAGCTGAGCAAGATAAAGAGCAGAGTCCTAGAAAGAGCAGAGCCCTAGAAAGGGCAGAATCCTATAAAGAGCAGAGCCAGATAAAGGGCAGAATCCTATAAAGAGCAGAGCCGGATAAAGGGCAGAATCCTATAAAGAGCAGAGCCGGATAAAGAGCAGAGTCCTATAAAGAGCAGAGCCCTATAAAGAGCAGGGCCAGATAACAAGCAGAGCCCTATAAAGGGCAGAATCCTATAAAGAGCAGAGCCCTATAAAGAACAGAGCCCTATAAAGAGCAGAGCCCTATAAAGACCAGAGCCCTATAAAGAGCAGAGCCCTATAAAAGAGCAGAGCCGGATAAAGGGCAGAATCCTATAAAGAGCAGAGCCCTATAAAGAGCAGAGCCGGATAAAGAGCAGAGCCGGATAACGAGCAGAGCCCTATAAAGGGCAGAACCCGATAAAGAGCAGAGTCCTATAAAGAGCAGCGTCCTATAAAGAATGGAGTACTATAAAGAGCAGAGTCCTATAAAGAGCAGAGTCCTATAAAGAGCTGAGTCCTATAAAGAGCAGAGTCCTATAAAGAGCAGAGTCTTATAAAGAGCAGAGTCCTATAAAGAGCAGAGTCCTATAAAGAGCAGAGTCCTATAAAGAGCAGAGTCCTATAAAGAGTGGAGTCCTATAAATTGGGCAGGCAGAGTCCGCCATCACAAGAGCCATAAATAGGGATTGGGAGGCAGAGTCCGCCATCACAAAAGCCATAAATAGGGATTGGGCAGGCAGAGTCCGCCATCACAAGAGCCATACATAGGGATTGGGCAGGCAGAGACCACCATCACAAGAGCCATACATAGGGATTGGGCAGGCAGAGACCACCATCACAAAAGCCATAAATAGGGATTGGGCAGGCAGAGTCCGCCATCACAAGAGCCATACATAGAGATTGGGCAGGCAGAGACCACCATCACAAAAGCCATAAATAGGGATTGGGCAGGCAGAGTCCGCCATCACAAGAGCCATACATTGGGATTGGGCAGGCAGAGACCACCATCACAAAAGCCATAAATAGGGATTGGGCAGGCAGGGTCCGCCATCACAAGAGCCATACATAGGGATTGGGCAGGCAGAGACCACCATCACAAGAGCCATAAATAGGGATTGGGCAGGCAGAGTCCGTCCTCACAAGAGCCATAAATAAGGATTGGGCAGGCAGAGTCCACCATCACAAGAGCCATACATAGGGATTGGGCAGGCAGAGTCCGTCCTCACAAGAGCCATAAATAGGGATTGGGCAGGCAGAGTCCACCATCACAAGAGCCATAAATAGGGATTGGGCAGGCAAAGTCCACCATCACAAGAGCCATAAATAGGGATTGGGCAGGCAGAGTCCGCCATCACAAGAGCCATAAATAGGGATTGGGCAGGCAGAGTCCGTCATCACAAGAGCCATACATAAGAACTGGGCAGGCAGAGTCCGATATCACAAGAGCCATACATAGGGATTGGGCAGGCAGAGTCCGTCATCACAAGAGCCATACATAGGGATTGGGCAGGCAGAGTCCGCCATCACAAGAGCCATACATAGGGATTGGGCAGGCAGAGTCCGCCATCACAAGAGCCATAAATAAGGATTGGGCAGGCAGAGTCCGTCATCACAAGAGCCATAAATAGAGATTGGGCAGGCAGAGTCCGCTATCACAAGAGCCATACATAGGGATTGGGCAGGCAGAGTCCGCCATCACAAGAGCCATACATAGGGATTGGGCAGGCAGAGTCCGCCATCACAAGAGCCATAAATAAGGATTGGGCAGGCAGAGTCCGCCATCACAAGAGCCATACATAGGGATTGGGCAGGCAGAGTCCGCCATCACAAGAGCCATACATAGGGATTGGACAGGCAGAGTCCGTCATCACAAGAGCCATACATAGGGATTGGGCAGGCAGAGTCCGCCATCACAAGAGCCATAAATAGGGATTGGGCAGGCAGAGTCCGATATCACAAGAGCCATACATAGGGATTGGGCAGGCAGAGTCCGATATCACAAGAGCCATACATAGAGATTGGGCAGGCAGAGTCCGCTATCACAAGAGCCATAAATAGGGATTGGGCAGGCAGAGTCCGCCATCACAAGAGCCATACATAGGGATTGGGCAGGCAGAGTCCACCATCACAAGAGCCATAAATAGGGATTGGGCAGGCAGAGTCCGTCATCACAAGAGCCATACATAGGGATTGGGCAGGCAGAGTCCACCATCACAAGAGCCATAAATAGGGATTGGGCAGGCAGAGTCCGTCATCACAAGAGCCATAAATAGGGATTGGGCAGGCAGAGTCCGTCATCACAAGAGCCATACATAGGGATTGGGCAGGCAGAGTCCACCATCACAAGAGCCATAAATACGGATTGGGCAGGCAGAGTCCGTCATCACAAGAGCCATACATAGGGATTGGACAGGCAGAGTCCGTCCTCACAAGAGCCATACATAGGGATTGGGCAGGCAGAGTCCACCATCACAAGAGCCATACATAGGGATTGGGCAGGCAGAGTCCGTCCTCACAAGAGCCATACATAAGAATTGGGCAGGCAGAGTCCACCATCACAAGAGCCATAAATAGGGATTGGGCAGGCAGAGTCCGTCATCACAAGAGCCATAAATAGGGATTGGGCAGGCAGAGTCCGTCATCACAAGAGCCATACATAGGGATTGGGCAGGCAGAGTCCACCATCACAAGAGCCATAAATACGGATTGGGCAGGCAGAGTCCGTCATCACAAGAGCCATACATAGGGATTGGACAGGCAGAGTCCGTCCTCACAAGAGCCATACATAGGGATTGGGCAGGCAGAGTCCACCATCACAAGAGCCATACATAGGGATTGGGCAGGCAGAGTCCGTCATCACAAGAGCCATACATAGGGATTGGGCAGGCAGAGTCCACCATCACAAGAGCCATAAATACGGATTGGGCAGGCAGAGTCCGTCATCACAAGAGCCATACATAGGGATTGGACAGGCAGAGTCCGTCCTCACAAGAGCCATACATAGGGATTGGGCAGGCAGAGTCCACCATCACAAGAGCCATACATAGGGATTGGGCAGGCAGAGTCCGCTATCACAAGAGCCATACATAGGGATTGGGCAGGCAGAGTCCACCATCACAAGAGCCATAAATAGGGATTGGGCAGGCAGAGTCCGTCATCACAAGAGCCATACATAGGGATTGGACAGGCAGAGTCCGTCATCACAAGAGCCATAAATAGGGATTGGGCAGGCAGAGTCCGCTATCACAAGAGCCATACATAGGGATTGGGCAGGCAGAGTCCACCATCACAAGAGCCATACATAGGGATTGGGCAGGCAGAGTCCGCCATCACAAGAGCCATACATAGAGATTGGGCAGGCAGAGTCCGCTATCACAAGAGCCATACATAGGGATTGGGCAGGCAGAGTCCGTCATCACAAGAGCCATACATAGGGATTGGACAGGCAGAGTCCGTCATCACAAGAGCCATACAAAGGGATTGGGCAGGCAGAGTCCGCCATCACAAGAGCCATAAATAGGGATTGGGCAGGCAGAGTCCGATATCACAAGAGCCATACATAGGGATTGGGCAGGCAGAGTCCGATATCACAAGAGCCATACATAGAGATTGGGCAGGCAGAGTCCGCTATCACAAGAGCCATAAATAGGGATTGGGCAGGCAGAGTCCGCCATCACAAGAGCCATACATAGGGATTGGGCAGGCAGAGTCCACCATCACAAGAGCCATAAATAGGGATTGGGCAGGCAGAGTCCGTCATCACAAGAGCCATACATAGGGATTGGGCAGGCAGAGTCCACCATCACAAGAGCCATAAATAGGGATTGGGCAGGCAGAGTCCGTCCTCACAAGAGCCATAAATAGGGATTGGGCAGGCAGAGTCCACCATCACAAGAGCCATAAATAGGGATTGGGCAGGCAGAGTCCGTCATCACAAGAGCCATACATAGGGATTGGACAGGCAGAGTCCGTCCTCACAAGAGCCATACATAGGGATTGGGCAGGCAGAGTCCGCCATCACAAGAGCCATACATAGAGATTGGGCAGGCAGAGTCCGTCATCACAAGAGCCATAAATAGGGATTGGGCAGGCAGAGTCCGCCATCACAAGAGCCATACATAGGGATTGGGCAGGCAGAGTCCGTCCTCACAAGAGCCATAAATAGGGATTGGGCAGGCAGAGTCCACCATCACAAGAGCCATACATAAGAATTGGGCAGGCAGAGTCCACCATCACAAGACCCATACATAGGGATTGGGCAGGCAGAGTCCGCTATCACAAGAGCCATACATAGGGATTGGGCAGGCAGAGTCCACCATCACAAGAGCCATAAATAGGGATTGGGCAGGCAGAGTCCGTCATCACAAGAGCCATACATAGGGATTGGGCAGGCAGAGTCCACCATCACAAGAGCCATAAATAGGGATTGGGCAGGCAGAGTCCACCATCACAAGAGCCATACATAGAGATTGGGCAGGCAGAGTCCGCTATCACAAGAGCCATACATAGGGATTGGGCAGGCAGAGTCCGCCATCACAAGAGCCATACATAGGGATTGGGCAGGCAGAGTCCGATATCACAAGAGCCATACATAGGGATTGGGCAGGCAGAGTCCGTCATCACAAGAGCCATACATAGGGATTGGGCAGGCAGAGTCCACCATCACAAGAGCCATACATAGGGATTGGGCAGGCAGAGTCCGCCATCACAAGAGCCATACATAGGGATTGGACAGGCAGAGTCCGCCATCACAAGAGCCATACATAGGGATTGGGCAGGCAGAGTCCGCCATCACAAGAGCCATAAATAGGGATTGGGCAGGCAGAGTCCGCCATCACAAGAGCCATACATAGGGATTGGGCAGGCAGAGTCCGTCATCACAAGAGCCATACATAGGGATTGGGCAGGCAGAGTCCGTCATCACAAGAGCCATACATAGAGATTGGGCAGGCAAAGTCCGCCATCACAAGAGCCATAAATAGGGATTGGGCAGGCAGAGTCCGTCCTCACAAGAGCCATACATAGGGATTGGGCAGGCAGAGTCCGCCATCACAAGAGCCATAAATAGAGATTGGGCAGGCAGAGTCCACCATCACAAGAGCCATAAATAGGGATTGGGCAGGCAGAGTCCGTCCTCACAAGAGCCATACATAGGGATTGGGCAGGCAGAGTCCACCATCACAAGAGCCATAAATAGGGATTGGACAGGCAGAGTCCGTCATCACAAGAGCCATACATAGGGATTGGGCAGGCAGAGTCCACCATCACAAGAGCCATAAATAGGGATTGGGCAGGCAGAGTCCACCATCACAAGAGCCATAAATAGGGATTGGGCAGGCAGAGTCCGCCATCACAAGAGCCATAAATAGAGATTGGGCAGGCAGAGTCCACCATCACAAGAGCCATAAATAGAGATTGGGCAGGCAGAGTCCACCATCACAAGAGCCATAAATAGGGATTGGGCAGGCAGAGTCCGCTATCACAAGAGCCATACATAGGGATTGGGCAGGCAGAGTCCGTCATCACAAGAGCCATACATAGAGATTGGGCAGGCAGAGTCCACCATCACAAGAGCCATAAATAGGGATTGGGCAGGCAGAGTCCACCATCACAAGAGCCATAAATAGGGATTGGGCAGGCAGAGTCCACCATCACAAGAGCCATAAATAGGGATTGGGCAGGCAGAGTCCGCCATCACAAGAGCCATACATAGAGATTGGGCAGGCAGAGTCCACCATCACAAGAGCCATACAAGAGCCATAAATAGGGATTGGGCAGGCAGAGTCCACCATCACAAGAGCCATACATAGGGATTGGGCAGGCAGAGTCCACCATCACAAGAGCCATAAATAGGGATTGGGCAGGCAGAGTCCACCATCACAAGAGCCATAAATAGGGATTGGGCAGGCAGAGTCCGTCATCACAAGAGCCATACATAGGGATTGGGCAGGCAGAGTCCGCCATCACAAGAGCCATACATAGGGATTGGGCAGGCAGAGTCCACCATCACAAGAGCCATACATAGGGATTGGGCAGGCAGAGTCCGCCATCATGCTTCTCACGTGTAGACCAATCACTGAAGGGAATGTCTGACTAAAAGAGGGCAATGAGCAGTATCCAAGTCCCAAACAAGGTGCCACACACAGTATTTGGTTTTGTCCTATGGGCGGGCAGAGTCCGCTCTCCAGGTCCATGGTGACTCTAGGTGGGCTAGCTTTTTCTTGATGTCCCTTCCCCAGTCGATCACATGGATCCTCTGTCCCCCTTACAATTAGGTGCCGACTATAAATGTTGGGGGATGGGTTTGAGTTGGGAGAAGTCTTTGATTTCAGACGCTGCCAATGTCGAGGATATGTGCCCTTACTCGGACTTTACGTTTTCTGGGTGTCAGTCCTATGTAAATAATTTTACAAGGGCAAATAGCGTAATAAACGACTCCTCCGGTCTCACACATTATGTGTCTTGTGATTTTAAAGGTTTTATCTCAATTAAAAGAGAGCTATAGTGCAGTCTTAAAGGGATAGCCCCCATATCAGTCATTCATGTCTTCATTTTTTGGCTACAAAACAATCCACTGGATTACACTCTGTGCATCTAATTCATTTCTATGGCAGAAATAGTGCAGTTCCGTCAGCATGGCTGCTTCTGTAGTTGCGACCACCGGATTTTGAACAGCTGAGGTGGATACCCCTTTAAGAGATGACACTTTGCGTGAACCTATGCATTTTTCACATCTTTCCCAGAATATTACCCTGATATAAGTACTCAGCTTGACTACTACTCACTGTTATCATCCATTACAAGCCTGGGCGGGGCGCATAGTGATCGTGGGCTCACGACGCTGCGTTGACGCGTTTTTCTCATTTGCTTGTGTTGTTTTCCAGGTTTTGTGTCGGAGATAAGTTTTTTCTGAAGAATAACATGATTCTGTGCCAGACGGACTATGAGGAGGGTCTGATGAAGGAGGGCTTCATGGCGCGCTGAGCGGACCACCCTGAGTGCTGTATATACAGACTGCGGACCATTATGCTGTTGTTTCTGGACCCCTTTCCTTTTGCTTGCTCCGGTCGGTTTTGCTCGGCATGAGACTGTACATAATGTATCGTACGACACAAATGGGATACAGTTTTATTGTGTTACGTTTGTGTCGCTGTCACTTACTTTGTAATTGTTGCATTTAGAACAATCAGTGTTTACACAACAAACAATTCTGCTCCGAGTCCGAGGGACTTTTCACATCACCCGGAACTTTCTACAAGAATAAAGAGCAGAACATTGGAATATAATGATGAGCGGCTTCTCCGTGACACATGAAGGTGGGGGCTGGGGTCACACGATGGTGGCGGGCTGGGGTCACACTGCTCTGATTACACAAGGTTGGGGGCTGGGGTCCCTCTACCTCTCCCGCTCCCACTCTTCTCCCCACACCCTTCCTCTCCCCCACACCCCACCCCTCCTCTCCCGTCCCCATACCCCCACCTCTTCCAAAACCCCACACTCCCTTCTTTTTCCACCCCCCACATTATACTTTCTACCTGCAGTAACCACTAGGTGGAGCTCACAGCACACAGTGTATACAGCTCCCATAGAGATACATTATACATTCTACCTGTAGTCACCACTAGGGGGAGCTCGCAGCACACAGTGTATGCAGCTCCCATAGAGATACATTATACATTCTACCTGTAGTCACCACTAGGGGGAGCTCACAGCACACAGTGTATACAGCTCCCATAGAGATACATTATACATTCTACCTGTAGTCACCACTAGGGGGAGCTCACAGCACACAGTGTATACAGCTCCCATAGAGATACATTATACATTCTATCTGTAGTCACCACTAGGAGGAGCTCACAGTACACATATACAGCTCCCATAGAGATACTTTATACTTTCTACCTGCAGTAACCACTAGGAGAAGCTCATATCACTCAGTGTATACAGCTCCCATAGAGATACATTATACATTCTACCTGCAGTCACCACTAGGAGGAGCTCACAGCACACAGTGTATACAGCTCCCATAGAGATATACATTATACATTCTACCTGTAGTCACCACTAGGAGGAGCTCACAGCACACAGTGTATACAGCTCCCATAGAGATACATTATACATTCTACCTGCAGTCACCACTAGGAGGAGCACACAGTGTATACAGCTCCCATAGAGATACATTATACTTTCTACCTGCAGTCACCACTAGGAGGAGCTCACAGCACACAGTGTATACAGCTCCCATAGAGATATACATTCTACCTGCAGTCATCAATAGGAGGAGATCACAGCACACAGTCTATACAGCTCCCATAGAGATACATTATACTTTCTACCTGCAGTCACCACTAGGAGGAGCTCACAGCACACAGTGTATACAGCTCCTATAGAGATACATTATACATTCTACCTGTAGTCACCACTAGGAGGAGCTCACAGCACACAGTGTATACAGCTCCCATAGAGATACATTATACATTCTACCTGCAGTCACCACTAGGAGGAGCACACAGTGTATACAGCTCCCATAGAGATACATTATACTTTCTACCTGCAGTCACCACTAGGAGGAGCTCACAGCACACAGTGTATACAGCTCCCATAGAGATACATTATACTTTCTACCTGCAGTCACCACTAGGGGGAGCTCACAGCACACAGTGTATACAGCTCCCATAGAGACACATTATACATTCTACCTGCAGTCATCACTAGGAGGAGATCACAGCACACAGTCTATACAGCTCCCATAGAGATACATTATACATTCTATCTGCAGTCACCACTAGGAGGAGCTCACAGCACACAGTCTATACAGGTCCCATAGAGATACATTATACATTCTATCTGCAGTCACCACTAGGAGGAGCTCACAGCACACAGTCTATACAGCTCCTATAGAGATACATTATACATTCTATCTGCAGTCACCACTAGGAGGAGCTCACAGCACACAGTGTACACAGCTCCCATAGAGATACATTATACATTCTACCTGCAGTCATCACTAGGAGGAGATCACAGCACACAGTCTATACAGCTCCTATAGAGACACATTATACATTCTACCTGCAGTCACCACTAGGAGGAGCTCACAGAACAGTGTATACAGCTCCCATAGAGATACATTATACATTCTATCTGCAGTCACCACTAGGAGGTGCTCACAGCACACAGTGTATACAGCTCCCATAGAAATACATTATGCATTCTACCTGCAGTCACCACTAGGAGGAGCTCATATCACTCAGTGTATACAGCTCCCATAGAGATACATTATTCATTCTACCTGCAGTCACCACTAGGAGGAGCTCACAGCACACAGTGTATACAGCTCCCATTGAGATACATTATACCTGCAGTCACCACTAAGAGGTGCTCACAGCACACAGTGTATACAGCTCCCATAGAGATACATTATACTTTCTACCTGCAGTCACCACTAAGAGGAGCTCACAGCACACAGTGTATACAGCTCCCATAGAGATATATTATACATTCTACCTGCAGTCAGCAATAGGAGAAGCTCACAGCACACAGTGTATATAGCTCCCATAGAGATATATTATACATTCTACCTGCAGTCACCACTCGGAGGAGCTCACAGCACACAGTGTATATAGCTCCCATAGAGATATATTATACATTCTACCTGCAGTCACCACTAGGAGGAGGTCACAGCACACTGTATACAGCTCCCATAGAGATACATTATTCATTCTACCTGCAGTCACCACTAGGAGGAGCTCACAGCACACAGTGTATACAGCTCCCATAGAGATACATTATACATTCACGCAATGATGGGGTCCTGGGGTCACAAAATGGTGGGTGCTGGGGTCCCTCTTCCTTCCCCACTCTCCCCACACCCCACCCCTCCTCTCCCCACAGATGATCATATGTTATACCCATCACCCCAAGCATTGTGTTGGCTGTGTCTGATCATCGCCCATCAGACTTCTGGTCTCAGATGAATACAAGAGATTAACAGAAAATTAGAGGAAAGAGTTCACTGGATGCATCACCAATGTTGCACATTATAATATTATCTGCTGTACAGTAGACTGCCTCTCCGTGCTGCACAGTCTTGTATTATCTGCTGTACAGTTAATAATCTTTATTTTTATATAGCCCTAACATATTCCGCAGCGCTTTACATTTTGCACACATAATCATCACTGTCCCAGATGGGGCTCACAATCTAGATTCCCTATCAGTATGTCTTTGGAATGTGGGAGGAAACCGGAGTGCCCGGAGGAAACCCACGCAAACACGGAGAGAACATACAAACTCTTTGCAGATGTTGTCCTGGGTGGGATTAGAACCCAGGACCCCAGCGCTGCAATGCTGCTGTGCTAACCACTGCGCCACCGTGCTGCCCAGTTGATTTATTATCTGCCATGAATCTATAATCTTTACAATTTCACTGTTTTCCTTTACACTGGAGTATTCA
This sequence comes from Ranitomeya imitator, assembly GCF_032444005.1. Taxonomy (NCBI): domain Eukaryota; kingdom Metazoa; phylum Chordata; class Amphibia; order Anura; family Dendrobatidae; genus Ranitomeya; species Ranitomeya imitator. The sequence continues at coordinate 1,383,449 of NC_091285.1, read as the reverse complement.
GAAGACTACATTTCCCAGGATCCTGTGGTCCTCATTGGCCTGCGCACCACTCCCCCTCCCTTCCCCCCCCCCCCCCAGGCAACACCTTTCCTCTGCCCGAACTCATCTGCAGACTTTCCGCTGAAATTTATTGACAGTTTCAGAGTGGAAGCTGTGAACCAAACACCGTCACTGATAAACTTCATATGTCGCCGCCTGGAGCTGCACTGAGTTCTGACACAATCATCATCTGCAAGATCGTCCGGAGCCGACACCAGTGTGAGGTCTGGAAACAGAATGAGAGAGACAGTCACCACTAGGGGGCACTCAAAACAAAATGTATACAGCTCTCATAGAGATACATTATACATTCTACCTGCAGTCGCTACTAGACGGAGCTCACAGCACACAGTGTATACAGCTCCCATAGAGATACATTATACATTCTACCTGCAGCCACCACTAGGAGGAGCTCACAGCACACAGTGTATACAGCTCCCATAGAGATACATTATACATTCTACCTGCAGTCACCACTAGGAGGAGCTCACAGCACACAGTGTATACAGCTCCCATAGAGATACATTATACATTCTACCTGCAGTCACCACTAGGAGGAGCTCACAGCACACAGTGTATATAGCTCCCATAGAGATACATTATACCTGCAGACACCACTAGGAGGAGCTCACAGCACACAATCTATACAGCTATCATAGAGATACATTATACATTCTACCTGCAGTCACCACTAGGAGGAGCTCACAGCACACAATGTATACAGCTCCCATAGAGATACATTATACATTCTACCTGCAGCTACCACTAGGAGGAGCTCACAGCACACAGTGTATACAGCTCCAATAGAGATACATTATACATTCTACCTGCAGTCGCTACTAGACGGAGCTCACAGCACACAGTGTATATAGCTCCCATAGAGATACATTATACATTCTACCTGCAGTCACCACTAGGAGGAGCTCACAGCACACAGTGTATACAGCTCCCATAGAGATATATTATACATTCTACCTGCAGTCACCACTAGGGGGAGCTCACAGCACACAGTGTATACAGCTCCCATAGAGATATATTATACATTCTACCTGCAGTCACCACTAGGGGGAGCTCACAGCACACAGTGTATACAGCTCCCATAGAGATATATTATACATTCTACCTGCAGTCACCACTAGGGGGAGCTCACAGCACACAGTGTATTCAGCTCCCATAGAGATACATTATACATTCTACCTGGGATCACCACTACGAGGAGCTCACAGCACACAGTGTATACAGCTCCCATAGAGATATATTATACATTCTACCTGCAGTCACCACTAGGGGGAGCTCACAGCACACAGTGTATACAGCTCCCATAGAGATATATTATACATTCTACCTGCAGTCACCACTAGGGGGAGCTCACAGCACACAGTGTATACAGCTCCCACAGAGATATATTGTACATTCTACCTGCAGTTACCACTAGGAGGAGCTCACTGCACACAATGTATACAGCTCCAATAGAGATACATTATACATTCTACCTGCAGTCGCTACTAGGAGGAGCTTACAGCACACAGTGTATACAGCTCCCATAGAGATATATTATACATTTTTTCTGCAGTCACCACTAGAAGGAGCTCACAGCACACAGTGTATACAGCTCCCATAGAGATATATTGTACATTCTACCTGCAGCTACCACTTGGAGGAGCTCACAGCGCACAATGTATACAGCTCCAATAGAGATACATTATACATTCTACCTGCAGTCACCACTAGGAGGAGCTCACAGCACACAGTCTATACAGCTCCCATAGAGATACATTATACTTTCTACCTGCAGTCACCACTAGGAGGAGCTCACAGCACACAGTGTATACAGCTCCTATAGAGATACATTATACATTCTACCTGTAGTCACCACTAGGAGGAGCTCACAGCACACAGTGTATACAGCTCCAATAGAGATACATTATACATTCTACCTGCAGTCGCTACTAGACGGAGCTCACAGCACACAGTGTATACAGGTCCCATAGAGATACATTATACCTGCAGACATCACTAGGAAGAGTTTCCAGCACACAGTGTACACAGCTCCCATAGAGATACATTATACATTCTACCTGCAGTCACCACTAGGAGGAGCTCACAGCACACAGTGTATACAGCTCCCATAGAGATACATTATACTTTCTACCTGCAGTCGCTACTAGACGGAGCTCACAGCACACAGTGTATATAGCTCCCATAGAGATACATTATACCTGCAGACACCACTAGGAGGAGCTCACAGCACACAGTCTATACAGCTCTCAGAGAGATACATTATACATTCTACCTGCAGCTACCCCTAGGAGGAGCTCACAGCACACAGTGTATACAGCTCCAATAGAGATACATTATACATTCTACCTGCAGTCGCTACTAGACGGAGCTCACAGCACACAGTGTATATAGCTCCCATAGAGATACATTATACATTCTACCTGCAGTCACCACTAAGAGGAGCTCACAGCACACAGTGTAATCAGCTCCCATAGAGATACATTATACATTCTACCTGGGATCACCACTACGAGGAGCTCACAGCACACAGTGTATACAGCTCCCATAGAGATATATTATACATTCTACCTGCAGTCAGCACTAGGGGGAGCTCACAGCACACAAGTGTATACAGCTCCCATAGAGATATATTATACATTCTCACTTGCAGTCACCACTAGGAGGAGCTCACAGCACACAGTGTATACAGCTCCCACAGAGATACATTATACATTCTACCTGCAGTCGCTACTAGAAGGAGCTTACAGTACACAGTGTATGCAGCCCCCATAGAGATACATTACATGTTCTACCTGCAGTCACCACTAGAGGGAGCTCACAGCACACAGTGTATACAGCTCTCATAGAGATATATTATACATTTTTTCTGCAGTCACCACTAGGAGGAGCTCACAGCACACAGTGTATACAGCTCCCATAGAGATATATTGTACATTCTACCTGCAGTCGCTACTAGACGGAGCTCACAGTACACAGTGTATGCAGCCCCCATAGAGATACATTACATGTTCTACCTGCAGTCACCACTAGGAGGAGCTCACAGCACACAGTGTATACAGCTCCCATAGAGATACATTATACATTCTAAAAGAAGTCACCACTAAGAGGAGGACACAGTGTATACAGCTCACATAGAGATATATTATACATTCTACCTGCAGTCACCACTAGGAGGAGCTCACAGCACACAGTGTATACAGCTCGCATAGAGATATATTGTATATTCTACCTGCAGTTACCACTAAAAGGAGCTCACAGCACACAGTGTATGCAGCTCCCATAGAGATACATTATACATTCTACCTGCAGTCACCACTAAGAGGAGCATACAGTGTATACAGCTCCCATAGAGATATATTGTACATTCTACCTGCAGTTACCACTAGGGGGAGCTCACAACACAGTGTATACAGCTCCCATAGAGATACATTATACATTCTACCTGCAGTCACCACTAGAAGGAGCGCACAGCACATAGTGTATACAGCTCCCATAGAGATATATTATACATTCTACCTGCAGTCAGCACTAGGGGGAGCTCACAGCACACAGTGTATACAGCTTCCATAGAGATACATTATACATTCTACCTGCAGTCACCACTAGGAGGAGCTCACAGCACACCGTGTATACAGCTCCCATAGAGATACATTATACATTCTACCTGCAGTCACCACTAGGGGGAGCTCACAGCACACAGTTTATACAGATCCCATAGAGATACATTATACATTGTACCTGGGATCACCACTAGGAGGAGCTCACAGCACACAGTGTATACCGCTCCCATAGAGATACATTATACATTCTACCTGCAGTCACCACTAGGGGGAGCTCACAGCACACAGTTTATACAGATCCCATAGAGATACATTATACATTGTACCTGGGATCACCACTAGGAGCAGCTTACAGCACAGTGTATACAGCTCCCATAGAGATACATTATACATTCTACAAGAAGTCACCACTAAAAGGAGCACACAGTGTATACAGCTCCCATAGAGATACAGTGGGGCAAAAAAATATTTAGTCAGTCAGCAATAGTGCAAGTTCCATCACTTAAAAAGATGAGAGGCGTCTGTAATTTACATCATAGGTAGACCTCAACTATGGGAGACAAACTGAGAAAAAAAATCCAGAAAATCACATTGTCTGTTTTTTTAACATTTTATTTGCATATTATGGTGGAAAATAAGTATTTGGTCAGAAACAAACAATCAAGATTTCTGGCTCTCACAGACCTGTAACTTCTTCTTTAAGAGTCTCCTCTTTCCTCCACTCATTACCTGTAGTAATGGCACCTGTTTAAACTTGTTATCAGTATAAAAAGACACCTGTGCACACCCTCAAACAGTCTGACTCCAAACTCCACTTTGGTGAAGACCAAAGAGCTGTCAAAGGACACCAGAAACAAAATTGTAGCCCTGCACCAGGCTGGGAAGACTGAATCTGCAATAGCCAACCAGCTTGGAGTGAAGAAATCAACAGTGGGAGCAATAATTAGAAAATGGAAGACATACAAGACCACTGATAATCTCCCTCGATCTGGGGCTCCTGGCAAAATCCCACCCTGTGGGGTCAGAATGATCACAAGAACGGTGAGCAAAAATCCCAGAACCACGCGGGGGGACCTAGTGAATGAACTGCAGAGAGCTGGGACCAATGTAACAAGGCCTACCATAAGTAACACACTACGCCACCATGGACTCAGATCCTGCAGTGCCAGACGTGTCCCACTGCTTAAGCCAGTACATGTCCGGGCCCATCTGAAGTTTGCTAGAGAGCATTTGGATGATCCAGAGGAGTTTTGGGAGAATGTCCTATGGTCTGATGAAACCAAACTGGAACTGTTTGGTAGAAACACAACTTGTCGTGTTTGGAGGAAAAAGAATACTGAGTTGCATCCATCAAACACCATACCTACTGTAAAGCATGGTGGTGGAAACATCATGCTTTGGGGCTGTTTCTCTGCAAAGGGGCCAGGACGACTGATCCGGGTACATGAAAGAATGAATGGGGCCATGTATCGTGAGATTTTGAGTGCAAACCTCCTTCCATCAGCAAGGGCATTGAAGATGAAACGTGGCTGGGTCTTTCAACATGACAATGATCCAAAGCACACCGCCAGGGCAACGAAGGAGTGGCTTCGTAAGAAGCATTTCAAGGTCCTGGAGTGGCCTAGCCAGTCTCCAGATCTCAACCCTATAGAAAACCTTTAGAGGGAGTTGAAAGTCCGTGTTGCCAAGCGAAAGGCCAAAAACATCACTGCTCTAGAGGAGATCTGCATGGAGGAATGGGCCAACATACCAACAACAGTGTGTGGCAACCTTGTGAAGACTTACAGAAAACGTTTGACCTCTGTCATTGCCAACAAAGGATATATTACAAAGTATTGAGATGAAATTTTGTTTCTGACCAAATACTTATTTTCCACCATAATATGCAAATAAATTGTTAAAAAAAACAGACAATGTGATTTTCTGGATTTTTTTTTCTCAGTTTGTCTCCCATAGTTGAGGTCTACCTATGATGTAATTTACAGACGCCTCTCATCTTTTTAAGTGGTGGAACTTGCACTATTGCTGACTGACTAAATACTTTTTTGCCCCACTGTATGTTATACATTCTACCTGCAGTCACCACTAGAGGGAGCTCACAGCACACAGTGTATACAGCTCCCATAGAGATATATTATACATTCTACCTGCAGTCACCACTAAGAGGCGATCACAGCACACAGTGTATACAGCTCCCATAGAGATACATTATACATTCTACCTGCAGTCAGCACTAGGAGGAGTTACAGCACACAGTGTATACAGCTCCCATAAAGATACATTTTACATTGTACCTGCAGTAACCAAAAGGAGGAGCTCAGGGCACACAGTATGTACAGCTCCCATAGATATACATTATACATTCTCCCTGCAGTCACCACTAGGAGGAGCTCCAGCACACAGTGTATACAGCTCGCATAGAGATGCATTATAGATTCTACCTGCAGTAACCAATAGGAGGAGATCACAGCGCACAGTGTATACAGCTCCTATAAAGATACATTATACCTGCAGACACCACTAGGAAGAGTTTCCAGCACACAGTGTATACAGCTCCCATAGAGATGCATTATACATTCTACCTGTAGTCACCACTAGGAGGAGCTCACAGCATACAGTGTATACAGCTCCCATAGAGATACATTATACATTCTACCTGCAGTAACCGCTAGGAGTAGCTCACAGCACACAGTGTATACAGCTCCCATAGATATACATTCTACCTGCAGTAACCACTAGGAGGAGCTCAGAGCACACAGGTTATACAGCTCCCATAGAGATACATTATACATTCTACCTGCAGTCACCACTAGGAGGAGCTCACAGCACACAGTGTATACAGCTCCCATATACATATATTATACATTCTACCTGCAGTCACCTCTAGGAGCAGCTCACAGCACACAATGTATACAGCTCCCTTAGAGATACATTATATAGTCTACCTGCACTCACCACTAGGAGGAGCTCACAGCACAAAATGTATACAGCTCTCATAGAGATATATTATATATTCTACCTGCAGACACCTGTAGGAGGAGCTCACAGTACACAGTGTATGCAGCGCCTATAGAGATACATTATGTATACCCACAGCCACCAATAGGAGGAGCTCAGCACACAGTGTATACAGCTTCCATAGAGATACATTACACATTTTACCTGCAGTCACCACTAGCGGGAGCTCACAGCACAGTGTATACAGCTCTCATAAAGATACATTATACATTCTATCTGCAGTCATCACTAGGAGGAGCAAACAGTGTATACAGCTTCGATAGAGATACATTCTACCTCCAGACACCACTAAGTGGAGCTCGGAGTACAAAGCTCCCATAGAGATACTGTGATGATAATGTATAATATGATTTTTAGTTTTCCCTGTTAGCACACATACTGTGGGCTCTGACCCCCCTTCTCTCTGTGTTTCTGCTTGCTGAGATGTGCATGTGTGGATCCCAAATCCCTCATTCCTTCCCACCACAAGAATTTTTATGACTTCTGTAGCTGCAATGCACAATTCTCTCATCTAGTACCAGCTGAAACTGGTCTAGTCTCTCTCAAAAGACATGAGGTTCTTTGTTCTATTATAATAAGATATTGGGCCACCGATTTGGGCTAGAAAAATAAGGAGTATATATTGCTAACTTCCATCAGTAGATCTGTCAAACACTGTAAGCGCGAGCAGCTAAACACAACGAGTACAAAGTGCGGATTTCTCTGGAACCGTCTACCTTACTGCAGGTAGAATGTATAATATATCTCTATGGGAGCTGTATACACTGTGTACTGTGAGCTCCTCCTAGTTGTGACTGCAGGTAGAATGTATAATATATCTCTATGGGTGCTATATACACTGTGTGCTGTGAGCTCCTCCTAGTGGTGACTGCAGGTAGAATGTATAATATATCTCTATGGGTGCTATATACACTGTGTGCTGTGAGCTCCTCCTAGTGGTGACTGCAGGTAGAATGTATAATATATCTCTATGGGTGCTATACACACTGTGTGCTGTGAGATCCTCCTATTGGTGTCTGCAGGTAGAATGTATAATGTATCTCTATGGGAGCTGTATACACTGTGTGCTGTGAGATCCTCCTATTGGTGTCTGCAGGTAGAATGTATAATGTATGTCTATGGGAGCTGTACACAGTGTGTGCTGTGAGTTCCTCCTAGTGGTGACTGCAGGTAGAATGTATATCTCTATGGGAGCTGTATACACTGTGTGCTGTGAGCTCCCCCTAGTGGTGACTGCAGGGAGAATGTATAATGTATCTCTATGGGAGCTGTATACAGTGTGTGCTGTGAGCTCCTCCTAGTGGTGACTGCAGGTAGAATGTATAATGTATCTCTATGGGAGCTGTATACACTGTGTGCTGTGAGCTCCTCCTAGTGGTGACTACAGGTAGAATGTATAATGTATCTCTATGAGAGCTGTGCACAGTGTGTGCTGTGAGCTCCCCTAGTGGTGACTGCAGATAGAATGTATAATGTATCTCTATGGGAGCTGTATACACTGTGTGCTGTGAGCTCCTCCTAGTGGTGACTGCAGGTAGAATGTATAATGTATCTCTATGGGAGCTGTATACACTGTGTGCTGTGAGCTCCCCCTAGTGGTGACTGCAGGTAGAATGTATAATGTATCTCTATCGGAGCTGTATACACTGTGTGCTGTGAGCTCCACCTAGTGGTGACTGCAGGTAGAAAGTATAATGTATCTCTATGGGAGCTGTATACACTGTGTGCTGTGAGCTTCTCCTAGTGGTGACTGCAGGTAGAATGTATATCTCTATGGGAGCTGTATACACTGTGTGCTGTGAGCTCCCCCTAGTGGTGACTGCAGGTAGAATGTATAATGTATCTCTATCGGAGCTGTATACACTGTGTGCTGTGAGCTCCACCTAGTGGTGGCTGCTGATAGAATGTTATGATATAGCTGTATAGGCAGGAAAATATCAAGAGAGTTGGCAGTAGCCCTGGATGCTGCCTGCAGGGGACAGACATGGGACTTTGCAACCTTTTGGAGTCTTTGCATTCATTTCTACTGGCGCCTTTCAAGCATGAGGCGTAGCGTTGAAACTTTGACTTCCGGCAGTTGTGGGGTTAATGGTGCAGTCACACTAGCAGTATTTGGTCAGTATTTTACATCAGTATTTGTAGCCAAAACCAGGAGTGGGTGATAATACAGAAGTGGTGCAGATGTTTCTATTATACTTTTCCTCTAATTGTTTCACTCCTGATTTTGGCTTAGGCCGGCGTCACACTAGCGAGTTTTACGGACGTATGAGAGGTGCAGAAAATACGGATTGCATACGGTACAATGATTCTCTATGGCCCAGCTCCTATCTGTCGTATTTTACTGATCCGTAGAAAATCGCAGCATGCTGCGTTTGTCACCATATTGCGCAAAAAAAATCACCAATGAAAGTCTATGGGGGCCAGAAAAATACGGATTACACACGGACCAGCAGTGTGACTTGCGAGAAATACGCAGCGGTGTTAGCGAGAAAAGCCGACAATTCAGTGCGGTGTACAGTAAAATCACACTGACAGCTTACAGTAGAATAGCTAAGATAAATGTCTACACATAGTATAGGGGTATATATATATATATATATATATATATATGTCAGTGAGACACATATATATATATACTGTATATTAATATTTCATCCAGCGCGAGATAGCTTTAAAGCCGGTAATTCAATTGTCGGCTTTTCCTTTCTCCTTCACAAACCCGACATGATATGAGACATAGTTTACATACAGTAAACCATCTCATATCCCCATTTTTTTTGCATATTCCACACTACTAATGTTAGTAGTGTGTATGTGCAAAATTTGGGCGCTCTAGCTATTAAATTAAAGGGTTAAATGCGGGAAAAATTGGCGTGGGCTCCCACGCAATTTTCTCCGCCAGAGTGGGAAAGCCAGTGACTGAGGGCAGATATTAATAGCCTGGAGAGGGTCCATGGTTATTGCCCCCCCCCCTCCCCGGCTAAAAACATCTGCCCCCAGCCACCCCAGAAAAGGCACATCTGGAAGATGCGCCTATTCTGGCACTTGACCACTCTTCCCATTCCTGTGTAGCGGTGGGATATGGGGTAATGAAGGGTTAATGTCACCTTGCTATTGTAAGGTGACATTAAGCCAGATTGATAATGAAGAGGCGTCAATTATGACACCTATCCATTATTAATCCAATAGTATGAAATGGTTAAAAAAAAACACACATTATTACAAAGTATTTTAATGAAATAAATACACAGGTTGTTGTAATATTTTATTATACTGGTAATCCACTCACTGAAGACCCTCGTCACCTGAAACAAATGTAAACAAAAACAACAATATCTCATACCTTCCGACGATCAGTCTCGTCCCACGCTGTAAATCCATCTGAAAGGGTTAACTAATTTTACAAGCAGAAGCCAGCTAATGCAGCTGCCCCTGCCTGTAAAAACCTGGTGAATGAATGGAATGTAGGGGATTGTCCTGTAGTTACCTCGATTTGCGGTGATGCGCCCTCTGCTGGATGTCCTCATATGAACTCCAGCCTGGGAACTTTTCAGAATATTTTCCCAGGCATTTTCCCTGGCATATATATATATATATATATATATATATATATATATATATATATATATATATATATATATATATACACAGTATATATCTTTTTACGATTATTTGAGCCCATGGATCCATTGTATGTCCGTATTGCAAGTCTACGAGAAAATCTCGCAGTACGGATGCCATACGGATTACATACGGAGGATGCCATGCGCAAAATACGCTGCCACACCCTGCCTACGGATGACATATGGATCACTATTTTGGGGACTTTTCTGCGTATTACGGCCGTAAATAACGGACCGTATTTTCATACGCTGAGTGTGACGCCGACCTTACAAATACTGATGTAAAATACTGACCAAACACTGCCAGTGTGACGGCAGCCTAATGCTGATGTGATTATGTCAAGTAAATTCACTTTAGTCCTGTGGGTTCTGTGGGGTTCAACAATGGATTTGATTTTTACCGAAATCTCGTGTCTTTATTTATTAGATGTTTCGGTCTCTCCGACCTTCATCAGATTCCCTGAAGAAAATCAAATAGTTCAATGTCAGTAAATGTGTAAATCAATGGTAACAGGTAAATCATAATGACAGAAAAGGATTAATACAGCAGGAAACATCATAGCCAAAGTCCTGACCACTAGTATCTGGGCATTATCGATATGTCGGAAGTGCGATGTCATGAGAATCATAGATAGCCAACATCTTCATCCAGAGTCTACTTCGCGGAACATCACTTGAAAACTGTCGAATATCAATATTAGGAACATGGGAGCTCTCAGATAACCTGTGATGTTAGTGGCTCGAGTCCACATAACACATCAGCCTAGCAGATGACAAATAGCGCAGACATATGAGCGCTGAGCCAGGCACAAATGGGACCTGACCAGAAGGGTGCTGTAGATTGCAAGATACTTGTGGTCAATAAATGAGCTGTCAGGTGAGGGCGGATGTACTCCACGATCCGACCATGGTGCTGGTGGCCGGACGTGATGGACAAGCGTCCTACTGGGATCTGGAGAAGGGGCTGATGTAAAATAGTCAGCAATGAGAGAAAGAGCTGGCCATAGCGTGTGGGGAAGAAAAGTGAGAGGGGATGATATGGGGGAAATAATATGAGAGGATAGTATGGAGAGAGAAAAGTGAGAGGATAGCTTGAAGGAAAAAGTTAGAGGGGATAATGTAGGGGAGAAAAGCATGAGGGGATAGTAAGGGGTAATAGAGTGAGGGGATAGTATGAGGGAATAGTGTGAGGGCATAGTATGGGGGAGAAAGGTGGGAGGAGATAGTATGAGGGAGATAGTATGAGAGGATAGTATGGAGAGAGAAAAGTGAGAGGATAGCTTGGAGGAAAAAGGATAATGTAGGGGAGAAAAGCATGAGGGGATAGTAAGGGGTAATAGAGTGAGGGAATAGTATGAGGGGACAGTATGGGGGTGAAAAGTGAGAGAAGATAGTATGAGGGAAATAGTATGAAAGGATAGTATGAAAGGAGAAAAGTGAGAGGGGATAGTATGGGGAAAAGTGTTAGGGTATAGTATGGAAGGAGAAAAGTGAGAGGGGATAGTATGGGGAAAAGTGCAGGGGATAGTATGGGGAGAAAAGTGCAGTAAATACTATGGGGGATGTAATGAAATATGACGTATTTCTTAGGGTTCCAATTACACATACAGAGCTCTCAGCAGCAGTTTCCTTTGCCTGCATGTGCCTGTGTGTGATTCCACTCACCCCTCCCTCTCCCCTGCTATACAGCTGTAACATGAAACCAGTGTGCCAGCAGCCCCACTGAGTAGTTTTATGACCCTAAACTGGTTGAAAGCAAGCTTGAAGCACATGGCAAGCCAAGGCTTCTTTGTCCTTGCAAACTTAAATATAATAGCACCGATTAATGACAGAGGTGGGAAGCTTACAGTTTTGGCATCTACATCGGTAGAGCTGCCCACCAGTTGGTTTTGAAGCCTCAGCGTCCAGCAGGAGCCGAGAAAAGGATTTCGACCCGACCGAGCTACACAGCCACTCTTTATGTGGACAGAACAAGAGTAATGATAGTCCCGCCATCAGTCTACAAGGTTTCAAGCCACAAATCTGGAATTAATAAAGTTTTAGTAACTTCTGAAAAGGGGAGTTGTCATGAACCGGGGGTTGTTTGGTTGCCCCAGTTCCTTTCTTTAGGGGATTTATTTATATCCCACTTCAGGTTTGGAACTCACAGCTCTCTGGTGCCCCCTTACCCTCAGATCAGACAGGGAACTGCACCTAGGATAATTAGTCACCAGAAAGGCTGCCTTGCTTTGTACTGGCTATTGGGCACACTGCAGCGAGGGCAATATAATTACTCCCACTCAGGCAGGAAAAATAATTAGCAACGCCGCCTGTCGATGCCAGTTTCCCCAAAAGCTCAGGACACTTCCGCTGCCACCAGCTCCTATTTCTTATTTAATAACGGGTCAGGAGCAAACCCAATCAGTAGCAATGGCTTAGGTCAGAGGCTTTAGGGTAAGTTTTAGTGCAAGGAAAACAACGCTAGTAAATATTTTAGCTTTTACTCCAAAAAAGGTTAGGCAATGTTTACAAAAGTATATAAAACATATTATAAAAGGAGATAAGTATCGTATGTGCAGACAATTACAAAATAAAAAGAGATTGTAAAGACACTTACAGTTGCTTCATTTCATTTTCTGGCAGACCATGCAGTGTGAGGGAGGGGCGATACATCAAAATGCATCACAGAGCGTCCTCTCAGGTAGTTCCCTGGACAAAGACTAGTGCAAAGTGACCTAACAATATCTTATACCTGTGCCCAAAACCAAGGCACTCCCCTTTTGAAGAACTCCATGGGTGGCTGAATACTCCCCTTTTTGAAAGTCATGATATCCTGCTATTAACCATATCTCTGAGGGTGAACCGCCCAGAAGAAAGACAAAATTATCATTATGCTCAGCATGACATGGGGGCTCATTTAAGCATTAACACAAAGTGGATACATGACCTGCTTACTGAGAAATCTGTTCCTTGAATTTCATTGGGTTTAGATCCTAGAGATTTCAGTGGGTCATACATCTAACGGTGGACATTCGGAATATGTAACTTTTATATCTCTATCACAACCTAGGGTTGAATTATTTCATCATGAATAACTCTCACACAAACTTGAAAGTGCATGGCAGCAAACAAAAGAGCTGAGCTCTGCTAATTAAGGCTACGTTTACATTAGCGTTATGCATGTTTGTGTTGGGTTTGCGTCGGGCGATGCAGCTGCGACGCATGCGTCATGCGCCCCTATATTTAACATGGGGGATGCATGCGTCTTTTTGTGCTGCGTTGTGCGACGCATGCGTTTTTTTTGTCGCAAGTGTCGGGCCAAGAAAACGCAACAAGTTGCATTTTTCTTGCGTCCAAATTTCGGCAAAAAACGACGCATGCGTCGCAAAACGCAGCGTTTTTGCGTGCGTTTTGTTGCATTTTTGTTTGCGTTGTGCGTTGCATCGCCGACGCAGTGGCGCACAACGCAAATGTGAACATAGCCTAACACATTCCTGAGGGTGGGGGGAAGTAGTATAGGATTACACATGCAGGCAGAGGAAAGCTGAGGGGGGATAAAGAGGGGGGTCGAATCTGCTGTGTGTGTGTGCCATGGAACATTCTAGAAGGATACTTCGAATATGGCATATTTATATTATCGTGACAGAAGTGCATTCCGTAGCTCAGCCAACCCCGTGAGGTCATCCAGGGATTTTGGGCAAAGGATATAAAGCCCAGAGGCCCAGACAAAGGGAATTGATTTGCCCAGGGTGCCAGCCAGGAGACAGCTGTGCTGATGAACCATTATCACTTGGGGAAGGTGCCCCTCCCCCCACCACCTCCACATGGCGTGCCCTTGACTGATAACTAGGGTTGAGCAAAACAGGTCGTTCATTTTCAAAAGTCGCCGACTTTTGGCAAAGTCGGGTTTCATGAAACCCGACCCGACCCCTGTGTGGGGTCGGCCATGCGGTACGCGACTTTCGCGCCAAAGTCGCGTTTCAATGACGCGAAAAGCGCCATTTCTCAGCCAATGAAGGTGAACGCAGAGTGTGGGCAGCGTGATGACATAGGTCCTGGTCCCCACCATCTTAGAGAAGGGCATTGCAGTGATTGGCTTGCTGTCTGCGGCGTCACAGGGGCTATAAAGGGGCGTTCCCGCCGACCGCCATCTTACTGCTGCTGATCTGAGCTTAGGGAGAGGTTGCTGCCGCTTCGTCAGAAGCAGGGATAGCGTTAGGCAGGGTCCATTAACCACCAAACCGCTTGTGCTGTAGCGATTTCTACTGCCCAACACCACCTTCGGTGTGCAGGGACAGTGGAAGCTACATTTTTTTTTTTTCCTCAGCGCTGTAGCTCATTGGGCTGCCCTAGAAGGCTCCCTGATAGCTGCATTGCTGTGTGTACGCCGCTGTGCAAACCAACTGCTTTTTTCAAAGCACAAATCCTCTTGTTCCTTCCTTTCTGCACAGCTATCTTTTTTGTTTGTCCACACTTTTTATTTAATTTGTGCATCAGTCCACTCCTTGTTGCTGCCTGCCATACCTGGCTGAGATTACTGCAGGGAGATAGTAATTGTAGGACAGTCCCTGTTTTTTTTTGTTTTTGTTTTTTTTAATTCTCCCTAAAAAAATAAGTTGTGGGAGATTAAGATTGGCATTTCTGCTAGAGTGCCATCCCTGTGTGTGCCATCTCTCTCACATAGTGGGCCAAAGAAAGCCTATTTATTTTTTTGGTTGATTTGGTTTCTAAATTCTACCTGAAAAAATCAATAAATCAATCAGTGGGAGATAAATATTGGCCTCTGGGCTTGTGTGCCACTCCTGACTCCTGTGTGTGCCATCTCTCACTCAGTGGGCCATAGAAAGCCTATTAATTTTTTTTGTAGATTTGGTTTCTAAATTCTACCTGAAAAAATCAATAAATCAATCAGTGGGAGATAAATATTGGCCTCTGGGCTTGTGTGCCACTCCTGACTCCTGTGTGTGCCATCTCTCAGTGGGCCATAGAAAGCCTATTAATTTTTTTTGTAGATTTGGTTTCTAAATTCTACCTGAAAAAATCAATAAATCAATCAGTGGGAGATAAATATTGGCCTCTGGGCTTGTGTGCCACTCCTGACTCCTGTGTGTGCCATCTCTCACTCAGTGGGCCATAGAAAGCCAATTAATTTTTTTTGTAGATTTGGTTTCTAAATTCTACCTGAAAAAATCAATAAATCAATCAGTGGGAGATAAATATTGGCATCTGGGCTTGTGTGCCACTCCTGACTCCTGTGTGTGCCATCTCTCACTCAGTGGGCCATAGAAAGCCTATTAATTTTTTTTGTAGATTTGGTTTTTAAATTCTACCTGAAAAAATCAATAAATCAATCAGTGGGAGATAAATATTGGCCTCTGGGCTTGTGTGCCACTCCTGACTCCTGTGTGTGCCAACTCTCACTCAGTGGGCCATAGAAAGCCTATATTTTTTTTTGGGTTTCTAAATTCTTCCAGAAAAAATCATTTTATTTTATTTTGTTTCTAAAGTCTCCCTGAAAAAAAAAAAATCAGTGAGAGATTAATATTGCCTTTTCTGCTTGTGTGCCAGTCTTGACTCCTGGGTGTGCCATCTCTCTCTCTCAAATAGTGGGCACTGGGCCATAGAAAGGCAATTTTTTTTTTATTTGGTTTCTAAATTCTCCCGGTAAAAATCCTTTTATTTTATTTGGTTTCTAAATTCTTCCTGAAAAAATCATTTTATTTTATTTTGTTTCTAAAGTCTCCCTGAAAAAAAAAAATCAGTGGGCGATTAATATTGCCCTTTCTGCTTGTGTGCCAGTCTTGACTCCTGGGTGTGCCATCTCTCTCTCAAATAGTGGGCACTGGGCCATAGAAAGGCAATTTTTTTTTTTTTGCTTTCTAAATTCTCCCTGAAATAAAAAAAAGAAAATACAGTGGGAGATTAATATTGACATTTGCGCTTCAGTGACAGTCCTGCGTGTGTGCCATCTCATTTGTTGCCACCAACAACAGAGTGTGTAACATTGTGCCTGATTTTCGTTGTGGTCTCACTCACCTGTAAAGGGGTAGCTAAATCATACTGAAGTTATAGCTCACCGTGTAAGTTGTGTGACAGCAACAAATACCGTTAGTTTGGTAACGTTTTTAAAACAATGAGGAAGTCTGGTGGAAGAGGTTGTGGCCGTGGGCGTTCATTGTCAGCTGGTAATGATGGTAGTGGTAGTGGAGCATCAGGTGGTCGTGGGAAAAGAAATATTGCACCTAAGTCTGGAGCTGTGGAGCCAGGTTCTTCGTCTGGCTACAGAAGGCCTCGAACGCTCCCTTTTCTGGGAGTAGGAAAACCGCTTTTAAAGCCGGAGCAGCAAGAGCAAGTTTTGGCTTATCTTGCTGACTCAGCCTCTAGCTCTTTTGCCTCCTCTCGTGAAACTGGTAAAAGTAAAAGCAGCGCGTCGTTAGTGGATGTTCACGGTCAGGGACAAGTCGCTTCCTTGTCCTCTTCAGCAAAAACAACAACAGAGAAGAATGCAGCAGGCGACACAACGGGTTACTCCATGGAGCTCTTTACACATACCGTCCCTGGCTTAGAAAGTGAAGCAGTTAACAGTCCATGCCCATTACAAGTTGAATCTGACATGGAGTGCACAGATGCACAGCCACAGCCAGACTACTATGCTGGTCCTTTGACTCAGACCACAACATTGCCCTCGCAGGGTACTGATCCAGAATCAGACCCTGATGAGACTATGTTGCCCCATCACGAACGCTCTACCACCGACTTACACGGTGACACAGACGAAGTTGCGCACGAGCTAGAAGAGGAGGTTATAGATGACCCAGTTGTTGACCCCGATTGGCAGCCATTGGGGGAACAGGGTGCAGGCGGCAGTAGTTCTGAAGCGGAGGAGGAGGGGCTGCAGCAGGCATCAACATCGCAACAGGTTCCATCTGCCGGGCCCGTATCTGGCCCAAAACGCGTGGCAAAGCCAAAAACTGTTGGAGGACAGCGTGTCCATCCGGTTAAAGCTCAGTCTGCAATGGCTGAAAAGGGATCCGAGGCTCAAAAGAGTGCAGTCTGGCATTTTTTTAAACAACATCCAATTGATCCGCACAAAGTCATCTGTCAAAAATGTTCAACTAGCTTAAGCAGAGGTCAGAATCTGAAAAGTCTCAATACAAGTTGCATGCATAGACATTTAACCACCATGCATTTGCAAGCCTGGACTAACTACCAAGCGTCCCTTAAGGTTGTAGCACCCTCGGCCAATGAAGCTAGTCAGCAACGCTACATCCCTTCCGTCACTGTAAGGCCACCATTTTCCGCACCACCAGCAGTATCTGTGCAGGTTTCTTTGCCAGCCCAAAGCAGTCAGGGTCAGGGAATCACCAGTTTCGTAGGAGGAAATACTGCATCTAGGGCACCGGCGGAAACAATACCGTCTCCAACCGTCTCTCAGTCTGCCATGTCCACCGGCACCCCCGCTAGTTCCACGATCTCCAGCTCTCCAGTCCAGCTCACCCTACATGAGACTCTGGTTAGAAAAAGGAAGTACTTATCCTCGCATCCGCGTACACAGGGTTTTAACGCCCACATAGCTAGACTAATCTCGTTAGAGATGATGCCCTACCGGTTAGTTGAAAGCGAAGCTTTCAAAGCCCTGATGGAGTACGCTGAACCACGCTACGAGCTACCCAGTCGACACTTCTTTTCGAGAAAAGCCATCCCAGCCCTGCACCAGCATGTTAAACAGCGCATCGTCCATGCACTCAGGCAATCTGTGAGTACAAAGGTGCACCTGACTACAGATGCATGGACCAGTAGGCATGGCCAGGGACATTACGTGTCCATCACGGCACACTGGGTGAATGTGGTGGATGCAGGGTCCACAGGGGACATCAATTTCGGGACAGTTGTGCCTAGCCCACGGTCTAGGAAACAGTTGGCTGTAGGCATTCGCACCCCTCCTCCTCCTCGTCCTCCTGCAGAAGCGAGAGCTCTTCCACAGACCGCAGTCGCCCAACCACTCCATCGGCAGCTGTCACTGTTGCACACCAGTTGTCCCATTATGGCCCAGCTACTGGCAAGCGTCAGCAAGCTGTATTGGCTATGAAGTGTTTGGGCGACAACAGACACACCGCGGAAGTTCTGTCCGAGTTCTTGCAGCAAGAAACGCAGTCGTGGCTGGGCACAGTAGATCTTGAGGCAGGCAAGGTAGTGAGTGATAACGGAAGGAATTTCATGGCTGCCATCTCCCTTTCCCAACTGAAACACATTCCTTGCCTGGTTCACACCTTAAACCTGGTGGTGCAGTGCTTATTGAAAACTTATCCTGGGTTCTCCGACCTGCTCCTCAAAGTGCGTGGACTTTGCTCACATATCCGCCGTTCGCCTGTACACTCCAGCCGTATGCAGACCTGTCAGCGGTCTTTGAACCTTCCCCAGCATCGCCTAATCATAGACGTTGCAACAAGGTGGAACTCAACACTGCACATGCTTCAGAGACTGTGCGAACAGAGGCGGGCTGTTATGTTTTTGTGGGAGGATACACATACACGGGCAGGCAGTAGGATGGCAGACATGGAGTTGTCAGGTGTGCAGTGGTCGAAGATACAAGACATGTGTCAAGTCCTTCAGTGTTTTGAGGAATGCACACGGCTGGTTAGTGCAGACAACGCCATAATAAGCATGAGCATCCCCCTAATGCGGCTGCTGATGCAAAGTTTGACGCACATAAAGGATCAGGCGTCTGCACCAGAGGAAGAGGAAAGCCTTGTTGACAGTCAGCCATTGTCTGGTCAGGGCAGTGTACAGGACGAGGTAGCGGGCAAAGAGGAGGTGGAGGACGAGGAGGATGATGGGGATGAGTATATTTTTAATGAGGAAGCTTTCCCGGGGGCACTGGAAATTGGTGGGGTGGCAAGGCCGGGTTCTGGTTTTTTGAGGGACACAAGTGACGTAGATTTGCCTGAAACTGCCCCTCAACCAATCACAACCGCAGACTTGACAACTGGAACTTTGGCCCACATGGCGGATTATGCCTTACGTATCCTCAAAAGGGACACACGCATTACTAAAATGATGAACGATGACGATTACTGGTTGGCCTGCCTACTTGATCCTCGCTATAAAGGCAAATTGCAAAATATAATGCCACATGAGAACTTGGAACTAATATTAGCAACCAAACAATCAACTCTTGTTGACCGTTTGCTTCAGGCATTCCCAGCACACAGCGCCCGGGATCGTTCTCACACGAGCTGCAGGGGTTAGCAGACCAGGAGTGTTAGGGGTGCAGAAATCCGAAGTGGCGTTGGCCAGAGGGGTTTTCTGACCAGGTTGTGGAGTGATTTTGCTATGACCGCAGACAGGACAGGTACTGCAGCATCAATTCAAAGTGACTGGAGACAACATTTGTCCAGTATGGTTACCAACTATTTTTCATCCCTTATCGATGTTCTCCCTCAACCGTCATTCCCATTTGATTACTGGGCATCCAAATTAGACACCTGGCCAGAATTGGCAGAATATGCATTGCAGGAGCTTGCTTGCCCGGCAGCTAGTGTCCTATCAGAAAGAGTATTCAGTGCTGCAGGTTCAATATTAACCGAAAAAAGGACTCGTCTGGCTACCCAAAATGTTGATGATCTAACATTCATTAAAATGAACCACAACTGGATTTCGAATTCTTTTGCCCCACCTTGCCCGGCCGACACCTAGCTTTCCTATGAAAAGCTCTTGCCTGTGGACTACTGTGAATTACTTTTCTAATGTCTTAATTTGCTGCAACTGATTGTCCAGCATACGACATGTTTAGACCTCCCTAAATGGCCAAACTCCCCACACGGGGGCGTGGTATCGCGACTTGGCGCAAGCACCCGTGAGAGTGTTGTTTGTCTGAAGAGGTGGGTGTGCCCGCTTTTGGTCGACAGCACTGCCACAGGGTCCCTCATAGTACAATAAAGTGTCTCTGGCGGTGGTGGTGCGCACCCAACGTCAGACACACTGTTGTAACATGAGGGGCCATAGAAAGCCTATATTTTTTTTTTGGTTTCTAAATTCTTCCAGAAAAAATCATTTTATTTTATTTTGTTTCTAAAGTCTCCCTGAAAAAAAAAAAATCAGTGGGAGATTAATATTGCCTTTTCTGCTTGTGTGCCAGTCTTGACTCCTGGGTGTGCCATCTCTCTCTCTCAAATAGTGGGCACTGGGCCATAGAAAGGCAATTTTTTTTTTATTTGGTTTCTAAATTCTCCCGGTAAAAATCCTTTTATTTTATTTGGTTTCTAAATTCTTCCTGAAAAAATCATTTTATTTTATTTTGTTTCTAAAGTCTCCCTGAAAAAAAAAAATCAGTGGGCGATTAATATTGCCCTTTCTGCTTGTGTGCCAGTCTTGACTCCTGGGTGTGCCATCTCTCTCTCAAATAGTGGGCACTGGGCCATAGAAAGGCAATTTTTTTTTTTTTGCTTTCTAAATTCTCCCTGAAATAAAAAAAAGAAAATACAGTGGGAGATTAATATTGACATTTGCGCTTCAGTGACAGTCCTGCGTGTGTGCCATCTCATTTGTTGCCACCAACAACAGAGTGTGTAACATTGTGCCTGATTTTCGTTGTGGTCTCACTCACCTGTAAAGGGGTAGCTAAATCATACTGAAGTTATAGCTCACCGTGTAAGTTGTGTGACAGCAACAAATACCGTTAGTTTGGTAACGTTTTTAAAACAATGAGGAAGTCTGGTGGAAGAGGTTGTGGCCGTGGGCGTTCATTGTCAGCTGGTAATGATGGTAGTGGTAGTGGAGCATCAGGTGGTCGTGGGAAAAGAAATATTGCACCTAAGTCTGGAGCTGTGGAGCCAGGTTCGTCGTCTGGCTACAGAAGGCCTCGAACGCTCCCTTTTCTGGGAGTAGGAAAACCGCTTTTAAAGCCGGAGCAGCAAGAGCAAGTTTTGGCTTATCTTGCTGACTCAGCCTCTAGCTCTTTTGCCTCCTCTCGTGAAACTGGTAAAAGTAAAAGCAGCGCGTCGTTAGTGGATGTTCACGGTCAGGGACAAGTCGCTTCCTTGTCCTCTTCAGCAAAAACAACAACAGAGAAGAATGCAGCAGGCGACACAACGGGTTACTCCATGGAGCTCTTTACACATACCGTCCCTGGCTTAGAAAGTGAAGCAGTTAACAGTCCATGCCCATTACAAGTTGAATCTGACATGGAGTGCACAGATGCACAGCCACAGCCAGACTACTATGCTGGTCCTTTGACTCAGACCACAACATTGCCCTCGCAGGGTACTGATCCAGAATCAGACCCTGATGAGACTATGTTGCCCCATCACGAACGCTCTACCACCGACTTACACGGTGACACAGACGAAGTTGCGCACGAGCTAGAAGAGGAGGTTATAGATGACCCAGTTGTTGACCCCGATTGGCAGCCATTGGGGGAACAGGGTGCAGGCGGCAGTAGTTCTGAAGCGGAGGAGGAGGGGCTGCAGCAGGCATCAACATCGCAACAGGTTCCATCTGCCGGGCCCGTATCTGGCCCAAAACGCGTGGCAAAGCCAAAAACTGTTGGAGGACAGCGTGTCCATCCGGTTAAAGCTCAGTCTGCAATGGCTGAAAAGGGATCCGAGGCTCAAAAGAGTGCAGTCTGGCATTTTTTTAAACAACATCCAATTGATCCGCACAAAGTCATCTGTCAAAAATGTTCAACTAGCTTAAGCAGAGGTCAGAATCTGAAAAGTCTCAATACAAGTTGCATGCATAGACATTTAACCACCATGCATTTGCAAGCCTGGACTAACTACCAAGCGTCCCTTAAGGTTGTAGCACCCTCGGCCAATGAAGCTAGTCAGCAACGCTACATCCCTTCCGTCACTGTAAGGCCACCATTTTCCGCACCACCAGCAGTATCTGTGCAGGTTTCTTTGCCAGCCCAAAGCAGTCAGGGTCAGGGAATCACCAGTTTCATAGGAGGAAATACTGCATCTAGGGCACCGGCGGAAACAATACCGTCTCCA
This sequence comes from Ranitomeya imitator, assembly GCF_032444005.1. Lineage (NCBI taxonomy): Eukaryota > Metazoa > Chordata > Amphibia > Anura > Dendrobatidae > Ranitomeya > Ranitomeya imitator. Next base: position 1,361,216 of record NC_091285.1, on the reverse strand, counting down.
ACCGTCTCTCAGTCTGCCATGTCCACCGGCACACCCGCTAGTTCCACGATCTCCAGCTCTCCAGTCCAGCTCACCCTACATGAGACTCTGGTTAGAAAAAGGAAGTACTTATCCTCGCATCCGCGTACACAGGGTTTTAACGCCCACATAGCTAGACTAATCTCGTTAGAGATGATGCCCTACCGGTTAGTTGAAAGCGAAGCTTTCAAAGCCCTGATGGAGTACGCTGAACCACGCTACGAGCTACCCAGTCGACACTTCTTTTCGAGAAAAGCCATCCCAGCCCTGCACCAGCATGTTAAACAGCGCATCGTCCATGCACTCAGGCAATCTGTGAGTACAAAGGTGCACCTGACTACAGATGCATGGACCAGTAGGCATGGCCAGGGACATTACGTGTCCATCACGGCACACTGGGTGAATGTGGTGGATGCAGGGTCCACAGGGGACATCAATTTCGGGACAGTTGTGCCTAGCCCACGGTCTAGGAAACAGTTGGCTGTAGGCATTCGCACCCCTCCTCCTCCTCGTCCTCCTGCAGAAGCGAGAGCTCTTCCACAGACCGCAGTCGCCCAACCACTCCATCGGCAGCTGTCACTGTTGCACACCAGTTGTCCCATTATGGCCCAGCTACTGGCAAGCGTCAGCAAGCTGTATTGGCTATGAAGTGTTTGGGCGACAACAGACACACCGCGGAAGTTCTGTCCGAGTTCTTGCAGCAAGAAACGCAGTCGTGGCTGGGCACAGTAGATCTTGAGGCAGGCAAGGTAGTGAGTGATAACGGAAGGAATTTCATGGCTGCCATCTCCCTTTCCCAACTGAAACACATTCCTTGCCTGGTTCACACCTTAAACCTGGTGGTGCAGTGCTTATTGAAAACTTATCCTGGGTTCTCCGACCTGCTCCTCAAAGTGCGTGGACTTTGCTCACATATCCGCCGTTCGCCTGTACACTCCAGCCGTATGCAGACCTGTCAGCGGTCTTTGAACCTTCCCCAGCATCGCCTAATCATAGACGTTGCAACAAGGTGGAACTCAACACTGCACATGCTTCAGAGACTGTGCGAACAGAGGCGGGCTGTTATGTTTTTGTGGGAGGATACACATACACGGGCAGGCAGTAGGATGGCAGACATGGAGTTGTCAGGTGTGCAGTGGTCGAAGATACAAGACATGTGTCAAGTCCTTCAGTGTTTTGAGGAATGCACACGGCTGGTTAGTGCAGACAACGCCATAATAAGCATGAGCATCCCCCTAATGCGGCTGCTGATGCAAAGTTTGACGCACATAAAGGATCAGGCGTCTGCACCAGAGGAAGAGGAAAGCCTTGTTGACAGTCAGCCATTGTCTGGTCAGGGCAGTGTACAGGACGAGGTAGCGGGCAAAGAGGAGGTGGAGGACGAGGAGGATGATGGGGATGAGTATATTTTTAATGAGGAAGCTTTCCCGGGGGCACTGGAAATTGGTGGGGTGGCAAGGCCGGGTTCTGGTTTTTTGAGGGACACAAGTGACGTAGATTTGCCTGAAACTGCCCCTCAACCAATCACAACCGCAGACTTGACAACTGGAACTTTGGCCCACATGGCGGATTATGCCTTACGTATCCTCAAAAGGGACACACGCATTACTAAAATGATGAACGATGACGATTACTGGTTGGCCTGCCTACTTGATCCTCGCTATAAAGGCAAATTGCAAAATATAATGCCACATGAGAACTTGGAACTAATATTAGCAACCAAACAATCAACTCTTGTTGACCGTTTGCTTCAGGCATTCCCAGCACACAGCGCCCGGGATCGTTCTCACACGAGCTGCAGGGGCCAGCAGACCAGGATTGTTAGGGGTGCAGAAATCCGAAGTGGCGTTGGCCAGAGGGGTTTTCTGACCAGGTTGTGGAGTGATTTTGCTATGACCGCAGACAGGACAGGTACTGCAGCATCAATTCAAAGTGACTGGAGACAACATTTGTCCAGTATGGTTACCAACTATTTTTCATTCCTTATCGATGTTCTCCCTCAACCGTCATTCCCATTTGATTACTGGGCATCCAAATTAGACACCTGGCCAGAATTGGCAGAATATGCATTGCAGGAGCTTGCTTGCCCGGCAGCTAGTGTCCTATCAGAAAGAGTATTCAGTGCTGCAGGTTCAATATTAACCGAAAAAAGGACTCGTCTGGCTACCCAAAATGTTGATGATCTAACATTCATTAAAATGAACCACAACTGGATTTCGAATTCTTTTGCCCCACCTTGCCCGGCCGACACCTAGCTTTCCTATGAAAAGCTCTTGCCTGTGGACTACTGTGAATTACTTTTCTAATGTCTTAATTTGCTGCAACTGATTGTCCAGCATACGACATGTTTAGACCTCCCTAAATGGCCAAACTCCCCACACGGGGGCGTGGTATCGCGACTTGGCGCAAGCACCCGTGAGAGTGTTGTTTGTCTGAAGAGGTGGGTGTGCCCGCTTTTGGTCGACAGCACTGCCACAGGGTCCCTCATAGTACAATAAAGTGTCTCTGGCGGTGGTGGTGCGCACCCAACGTCAGACACACTGTTGTAACACGAGGGGCCCTGGGCCTGTACCGCCGGCCACAAGAGAGTTCACCCACCCCCAGCTCAAACATTGCTCTACCACTTGCACAATTATCTCTCACAGTTACACCTATGTTTAGTCTATGCGCTGACATCCTTCCATTCCTGCCACAGACAATACCATTGTGTTGACATGTATGATGGTACTTAACATAGTCAGGGGCAGTGTCCTCTCTTTACCCAAGTAAATACTTTGCGCCAAATTAGTAGGTCTGAAACTACGCAGAGGATCCCACCCCTGTACCTAATGATTGCACCCTTTAGTGTTTTCGTTTTGTTTTAATGCGAGACATTCACATTTATGTATTGTTTTGGACTACTAACTGGCAGACACTAATTACAATCGGCCTCCGCTGACCAGACCACTGCTGCCCGTGTACCCCTGGAACCTATTTAAAAGTACCTACAGCCCAATATTTTATTATGTTAGGTCTTCGAAGCCTGTCTGCGGCCCGTTCTTTCAACTACTCCTCCACTGACCAGACCACTGCTGCCCGTGTACCCCTGGAACCTATTTAAAAGTGCCTACAGCCCAATATTTTTTTATGTTAGGCCTTCGAAGCCTGTCTGCGGCCCGTTCTTTCTACTACTCCTCCACTGACCACATCACTGCTGCCCGTGGACCCCTGGAACCTATTTTTAATTGCATAGAGCATCCTTTTTTTAATAGTAGGCGTACAAAGTCTGTCTGCGGTCCACTATTGAAATTGTCCTCCACTGCCCAGAGCAATGCTGCCTGTGTACCCCTGTAACCTTTTTTAAACTGCAGTGAGCCACATTTTTGGTTTAAGTCCTACTACCTGTGTCTGTCTGCGCCACTCAATACAGCTGTGTTCCTTTGAAAAAAGCTGAGCGTCAATAGTCTTGTTTTCAGCCTCTAGGAATTTTAAAACTGCATTGGGGCTACAACTTTGGTAGGGCCTACTAACGGTGTCTGCCGCTCCAAGGTGTTCCCCAGGTTTCCTCGCCATTGCTTCGATCTTCTGACTCTCGTTTAGTAGTTGTTGAAAACTACACTGCATTAGGCCTACAAATTGGGTATGGGGTGTAGAGAGATGGTGTGTTCCACTCCAAGGTGTTCTCCAGGTTGCCTTTCCTGAGCTTCGATCTTCATGCTCTCGTTTAGTAGTTGTTGAAAACTACACTGCATTAGGCCTACAAATTGGGTATGGGGTGTAGAGAGATGGTGTGTTCCACTCCAAGGTGTTCCCCAGGTTTCGTCCACATTGCTTCGGTCTTCCGACTCTCGTTTAGTAGTTGTAGAAAACTACACTGCATTAGGCCTACAAATTGGGTATGGGGTGTAGAGAGACGGTGTGTTACACTCCAAGGTGTTCCCCAGGTTTCGTCCACATTGCTTCGATCTTCCGACTCTCGTTTAGTAGTTGTTGAAAACTACACTGCATTAGGCCTACAAATTGGGTATGGGGTGTAGAGAGATGGTGTGTTCCACTCCAAGGTGTTCTCCAGGTTGCCTTTCCTGAGCTTCTATCTTCAGGCTCTTGTTAAATAGTGGTTAAATGGAACAACTGCATTTGGCGTACTAGTTGGGTTGGGGCCTACTATCGGTGTCTGCCACTCCTTGCTGTTCTCCTGGATTCCTGTCCTGAAATTCCGTTTTCAGGCGCTCGTTAAGTAGTTGTTAATGTTAGACTGCATTTGGCCTACTAGTTGGGTTGGGGCCTACTATCGGTGTCTGCCACTCCTTGGTGTTCTCCTCCACTGAACAAAGCTGTGCCGCCTGTTTACTACTGTTGCCAATTTTGAACTGCATTTCGACTACTTACTGATTTGGGCCTACTCTCTGTGTCAGCCTCTCATTCCAGTTGTCCTCCACTGCAATGCCCCCTGGTTAGTCCTGTGTTACCAATTTTGAACTGCATTTAGTCCACTTTATTCTTTGGGCCTATATCTGTGTTTCCTCCTCATCCTGCCCATTGCCCAGCCAGTGATAGATGAGTCTGCTGGTACATTGACCCATAACGCAACATTTCCCGTGCACGCTACACTGCAAGATTGTGACCCTGCTGAAAGTCAGGTCCCCCTTCCCGCATACGATACCACCTTACACGGGGACAAAGAGGAAGGTGCAGATGAAAGTGCAGGTTCCTTCATCAGGTGGGGGGAGGAATACTAGTTGGCGACGTCACTGGCACAGGGCCTCTCATAGTACACAAAAGTGTTGCTGCCGGTGGGAGGCGCCGCCCGCCGTGCAAACACACCGCTGTACTTTGAGGGGCCCTGTACCAGTGCCAATGCCAACGAGTGGGCCCCCCCTGCTTGCTCAGGATCACAGCACTTGCAAAGTTGAAATACTTACCTCTCCCTGCTCCACTGCCGTGACGTGGTCCAGATTTCCTGGGCCCACTAATTACTTGAACCAGCCCTACCCCACACAACTTTAGCCAAATGACCCCCAATTTCAAATGCCTTCCAATTATTATAAGCTAAATTACGATTGACAAGCTTCTGTAACAAGAATGGATGTTTTTGCCATTAAAATGGGCAGTGTAGGTGTTTTCCTGGCCTCCACTCACTGCCGACTATGCTCCCCCATTGACTTGCATTGGGTTTCGTGTTTCGGTCGATCCCCGACTTTTCGCGATAATCGGCCAATTCCACTCGACTCGACTTCTAAGATAGTCGGGTTTCGCGAAACACGGCTCGACTCTAAAAAGGTCAAGGTCGCTCAACCCTACTGATAACTGTAAGTTTCATATTTTAATCCCCGTTATTTTATAATTGCCTGTATATACTGTATCTGTCTCTCTTTGTAACATCTTTTGTACTTTTTTAAACAATGGTGAGGGGGGAAAATAATAAATTACTGATAGGGGTTTGTTATAAGTCTCCAAAAATAATGGAAGCAACAGAGAATATCCTCGTAAAGCAAATAGATGAAGCTGCGACTCAAGGAGAAGTCATTATTATGGGGGACTTCAACTACCCTGAAATAGATTGGGGAACAGAAACCTGCAGTTCCAGCAAAGGTAATCGGGGTCTGACAACTATGAGAGACAATTACCTCTGACAACTGGTTCAGGACTCAACAAGAAGGGGGGCACTGCTAGACCTAATATTAACCAACAGGCCAGACCGCATATCAAATATAAGGGTTGGGGGTCACTGGGGGAATAGTGATCCCAAAATAATAAGTTTTCATGTATCCTTAGGGGTGCACGCGTGTGGGGGTGCACGCGTCCCAGAAGCGTCACGGAGCTAAGCGTCCTGATACAGCAGTTATTCCATGGCAGTTAGTCAGGGCAGGAGTCAGGTAACCCACACTCTGCACTCCCGTCTATCCATGTGCTTTATTCCTATCCTTCTAGGCTCCCTTGCCATCCACATTCACCGCCCTATCCCCCCTCCATCACGACTCATATACATCAGCTCCTCTCTCCTTCCCTCTCCCATGTACAGCTCCCATGCGCTTCTCACCTTCTTGAAAAACCTCAGTCTATCTTACCCAAACACACTGCACAAAAAACTTCATACAAGTCCAAAAACTACTTGCTCTTTATCTTCCTGCTCCTACTGATTTCAGGGGACATCTCCCCCAACCCCGGTCCCCCATCCCCCCACCTCACCCCCTACCCTACCTCACATCGAAACATTCACTTCCGGTGCATCCAGTGCATTCCATGGAGGCTCTTCATATTTACTACCGATGTACCCAGTGCATTCCACGGTGGCTCTTCACATTTACTGTCGGTGCACTCAGTGCATTCCACGGTGGCTCTTCACATTTACTGTCGGTGCACCCAGTGCATTCCACGGAGGCTCTTCACATTTACTGTCGGTGCACCCAGTGCATTCCACGGTGGCTCTTCACATTTACTGTCGGTGCACCCAGTGCATTCCACGGTGGCTCTTCACATTTACTGTCGGTGCACCTAGTGCCTTCCACGGTGGCTCTTCACATTTACTGTCGGTGCACTCAGTGCACTCCACGGTGGCTCTTCACATTTACTGTCGGTGCACTCAGTGCATTCCACGGTGGCTCTTCACATTTACTGTCGGTGCACCCAGTGCATTCCACGGTGGCTCTTCACATTTACTGTCGGTGCACCCAGTGCATTCCACGGAGGCTCTTCACATTTACTGTCGGTGCACCCAGTGCATTCCACGGTGGCTCTTCACATTTACTGTCGGTGCACCCAGTGCATTCCACGGTGGCTCTTCACATTTACTGTCGGTGCACCTAGTGCCTTCCACGGTGGCTCTTCACATTCACTGCTGGTGCACCCAGTGCATTCCAGTGTAGCTCTTCACATTCACTTCCGGTGCACCCAGTGCATTCCACGGAGGCTCTTCACATTGACTGTCGATGCGCCCAGTGCATTCCACGGTGGCTCTTCACATTCACTTCCGGTGCACCCAGTGCCTTCCACGGTAGCTCTTCACATTCACTGCTGGTGCATCCAGTGCATTCCACGGTGGCTCTTCACATTTACTGTCGGTGCACCCAGTACATTCCATGGTGGCTCTTCACATTTACTGCCGGTGCACCTAGTGCATTCCACGGTGGCTCTTCACATTTACTGTCGGTGCACCCAGTGCATTCCATGGTGGCTCTTCACATTTACTGTTGGTGCACCCAGTGCATTCCACGGTGGCTCTTCACATTTACTGTCGGTGCACCCAGTACATTCCATGGTGGCTCTTCACATTTACTGCCGGTGCACCCAGTGCATTCCATGGTGGCTCTTCACATTTACTGTTGGTGCACCCAGTGCATTCCATGGTGGCTCTTCACATTTACTGTTGGTGCACCCAGTGCATTCCACGGTGGCTCTTTACATTCACTGCCGCTGCGGGAATACGAGAAGTGACCACACATCTGTCATCAATCACCGGCCGTGCAATCCGGGAATACAAAGAGTGACCACACATCTGTCATCAGTCACCAAGGTTTATATCTGTGTCCCTGGTGGTCAGGACAATGATGGGGTTAATGTCAGCAGCATCCCTGCTGGTGTGGGGCAGTGATCGGGTTATTGTAAGTATCCCTAGTAGTCTGGGGGCACTGATGGGCTTAATGTCAGCATTACAAGGGTCACCTGGGTAGCAGATCCTCTCTTGCTGTGGTTGAACCTTCCGTGAAGACTCCTGTAGTAATGGCCGACGCGTGGTTGTCAGCAGTTGCAGTACTAATTCAGGAAAAGGAAATGTTAGCCCATCAGGGAGAAACCCTCCCTCCACCAGGACACACAGCAGCAGACCCCTGTACACACGACGCTGCAATAAAGTGCTTGTCAGTAACTAACAATAAATTTCATAGAATATGCCAGAGCTGAAGAAAAGTCCTGGAACAGAAACACCCACGTTCTCAACAAAACTCACACACGATCTCCGTGAAACTCACACACGATCTCCGTGAAACTCAGGCACGATCTCAGCGAAATTCATATGATCTCCGCAAAACTAATACAGGATCTCAGCGAAACTCACTGTGAAGATCTGAGATTGTGGGTTATTAAATCACCTAGGCAGGTTAACGATGCAACTATATTTTATTTCATACATCCATGGCTGTACAACAAATGCGGGTAGATGGCCAACATACACTGTCCTCAGTCCACAAGTTCCCAATCTGATATCGATAGTTCCGCTGGCCCCGGACCAGGTGATATCCACTGTCTCCCAACTTTTGGTTGGCCCACAGCTTTTGGTATCTCCAGCCGGTATAGAGTGTGTAGTCACAGCCTATGTTCCTCCAGACGATGGACATCATGACTGTAGCTCAAGGATACCCCTCCAGCCAACAATCAATCTCCAAACCTCCATAGACCGTCCATCCATCCCAGCTTCGATCCTTTCCCTTCAAAGTCCCTCCAACAACTGCCCGATTCAACCCCATGTCTTTTTCTCCCGCCCCCTTAAACTATTTTCTTTAGTTCATAGAATAAAGCATATTCCATCACCTGAGATTGCATGTGAGACCCCCTGTGGTGAAGGCTCCCCTGGGTCTACTATCTCTGTCTACACAATGGGCCTAGGCTGGTAGAACAATGGATTGGTAGAATAATTGCTTAAAGGTACCGTCACACTCAGCAACTTTGCAAAGAGAACGACAACAATCCGTGACGTTGCAGCGTCCTGGATAGCGATCTCATTGTGTTTGACATGCAGCAGCGATCTGGATCCCGCTGTGAGATTGCTGGTCGGAGCTAGAAGTCCAGAACTTTATTTCATCGCAAGGTCGGCGTGTATCGTCATGTTTGACATCAAAAGCAACTACGCCAGCAAGGAGCATAGGGCCCCTAGATGTGTGTCGGATCGGTACACTCCGGCTGTTTGACATGGAGCTAACAACCAGCGAGAACAATAAGTGAGCCGCCGTTACGTCACTGGATCGCTCCTGCATCGTTCTGGAGCTGCTGTGTTTGACGTTTCTACAGCGACCTAAACAGCGACGCTCCAGCGATCGGCTCGTTGGCTATATCGCTGCAGCGTCGCTGAGTGTGACAGTACCTTTACATTTACCCTTAGCAGTCTATTGTCTGGCCTTAGCTATACATAAGATCTAGCCTGCTCCTCTTCTTCTGCTTACTGTCACTGAATGGAAATATTGATTCCTGAGAAAGAACTGATGAGAAAGAAAATCACTGATAAAACACAACAAAACCTGTACTCTGTGCTGGAAAATGTCTCTGTCGTAGAGGTGTGGACTCCACTCTACGTCCATTTGTCCTATAGACTTTAGTAAGCGACCATATCCTCACATTCACACACGGTCTCGGCAAATTCACACAATCTTGGCTACACTCACACGATCTCGGCAAAACTCACACGATCTCGGCAAAACTCACACAATCTCAGTGAAACTCACACAACCTCGGCAAAACTCACACAACCTCGGCAAAACTCACACAACCTCGGCTACACTCATGCGATCTCGGCAAAACTCACACGATCTCGGCTACACTCATGCGATCTCGGCAAAACTCACACAACCTCGGCAAAACTCACACAACCTCGGCTACACTCATGCGATCTCGGCAAAACTCACACGATCTCGGCTACACTCATGCGATCTCGGCAAAACTCACACAACCTCGGCTACACTCATGCGATCTCGGCAAAACTCACACAACCTCGGCTACACTCATGCGATCTCGGCAAAACTCACACGATCTCGGCTACACTCATGCGATCTCGGCAAAACTCACACAACCTCGGCAAAACTCACACAACCTCGGCTACACTCATGCGATCTCGGCAAAACTCACACGATCTCGGCTACACTCATGCGATCTCGGCAAAACTCACACAACCTCGGCTACACTCATGCGATCTCGGCAAAACTCACACGATCTCGGCTACACTCATGCGATCTCGGCAAAACTCACACAACCTCGGCTACACTCATGCGATCTCGGCAAAACTCACACAACCTCGGCTACACTCATGCGATCTCGGCAAAACTCACACGATCTCGGCTACACTCATGCGATCTCGGCAAAACTCACACAACCTCGGCTACACTCATGCGATCTCGGCAAAACTCACACGATCTCGGCTACACTCATGCGATCTCGGCAAAACTCACACAACCTCGGCTACACTCATGCGATCTCGGCAAAACTCACACGATCTCGGCTACACTCATGCGATCTCGGCAAAACTCACACAACCTCGGCTACACTCATGCGATCTCGGCAAAACTCACACAACCTCGGCTACACTCATGCGATCTCGGCAAAACTCACACAACCTCGGCTACACTCATGCGATCTCGGCAAAACTCACACGATCTCGGCTACACTCATGCGATCTCGGCAAAACTCACACAACCTCGGCAAAACTCACACAACCTCGGCTACACTCATGCGATCTCGGCAAAACTCACACGATCTCGGCTACACTCATGCGATCTCGGCAAAACTCACACAACCTCGGCAAAACTCACACAACCTCGGCTACACTCATGCGATCTCGGCAAAACTCACACGATCTCGGCTACACTCATGCGATCTCGGCAAAACTCACACAACCTCGGCAAAACTCACACAACCTCGGCTACACTCATGCGATCTCGGCAAAACTCACACGATATCAGCGAAACTCCATCTTAATCCCATTTAGCAGCCATAGTTGCACGAGGAGCAGCGTTACTTTGAAGCTACAGTTCTTTTGCCTTTCTGGGTCTGTGGGATACAGCAGGATGGGTGATAGTTAGACTTAGAACTGCTCTATCACGGCCATCTTGGGAGCAGAAGACACATTACGCAGTTTGTTGGTGACGTCAGGGGCGTGATTACATACTTCACTTTACTCTTCACCCTCTTGGTCCCATACTTCTCACAGGTGATGGGTTGTTACATTGTATGAGGGAAGGTAGCATACAGAGAGTGTTGTCATGAGGTACACAGGAGGCTGGACTTCATATGACTATGCTATGTTGTGGTGGCGGTCATGTACGGGCGGATAGGCTGCACGTAAACACACAGGACCACACATGGACGAGGGATGTTGGAAACCGGTAGCTTTATTCCAAGTTTCAGATACAAAAACAAATGAGGAAAATCAGAATCTGCATCACATTGGTGCAGAAATGGGGGAACAGGGCTCGAGAACGCCTCCCCCTGGAAATGTAGCACAGGCTCTGCAGGGGCGGGACTCTAGTAAACTCCACCCTCTGTTGTATGTAGGCAGCTCCTCTAGATGTAGAGTAGGCCCCGCAGGGTGAACACCGCCATGGACACCGTCACCAGGTATCCCACAAAGAAGGTGAGGGCTCGGCTGGGTTGCGGCAGAGGCATCAGGTAGGAGATGGTGTGCAGCACGCGACTGGCGACAAAGACACGGAAATGCAGAAGAGCGAAGTACAGGTCAGGATTACTGAGCACGTAGAAGAGCCCCACCCCCACAAATGGGATGATGTTCTCTATGTCATTCAAGTGACACCTGCAAAGAGAGATGGACATTAGTACTGCAAAACATACTGGAGGGGAGAATGGGTGACTAGAACTGGTGATTAATTGGGTGAATGGAGGATGGGGGGACGGAGGGGGTGATTAAATGAGTAGGAGGTAAAGAGATGATTAGAGGAGGAGGGGGCAGGTTTGCATAGAGAAGGAGGAGTAGATGGGTGACTAGAGGAAGAGGGTGGATGGGGAACTACAAGATGATGGAGGATTACAGGGGGAAAGTAGAGCACTGACTAGAGCAGGAGGATGGATGACTAAAAGAGGGGGTGGACTCGAGGAGGGGGTTGAGCGGTGACTAGAGGAGGGGGTGGAGCAGTCAATAGAGGAGTGGAGTGAAGTGCTCACCAGAGGAGTGGGGTGAAGTGCTCACCAGAGGAGTGGGGTGAAGTGCTCACCAGAGGAGGGGAGTGAAGCGGTCAATAGAGGAGGGGAGTGAAGTGCTCACCAGAGGAGTGGGGTGAAGTGCTCACCAGAGGAGTGGGGTGAAGTGCTCACCAGAGGAGGGGAGTGAAGCGGTCAATAGAGGAGGGGAGTGAAGTGCTCACCAGAGGAGGGAGAGTGGTCACTATAGAAGCAGGTGGATCGGTCACTAGAGGAAGGGGGTGAAGTGGTCACTAGAGGAGGGGGATATGGTGGTCACTAGAGGAGGGGGTATGGTGGTCACTAGAGGAGGGGGTATGGTGGTCACTAGAGGAGGGGGTATGGTGGTCACTATAGAAGCAGGTGGATCGGGGTGGGCAACTGCTGTCCTCCAGTGATCATATGAAGTCACTGCTCCTCCAACTGCAGGCGCTAGTCTCTAGGAGCTTAGTCAGGCATTCTCTGTAGATTGCAGCCAGTCACATATAATGCCACCATATTGGGCAGCACAAGGCGCCCCCTGCAGATGAAGGAGACATCTAAAAAAACCTTTTCACAGATGGGGAAAAGACTCGAGGAGCCCCTATACAGATAGAGGAGTGAGCCAAGGACACTGTATACAGATGGAGGAGAGACCGTGGGATTCCCTTTCACAGATAGAGGAATGACAGGAGAAAGCATGAGACATGAGGATGCCCTACACAGATGAAGGAGAAATCCAAGGAGGCATTCCACAAATAGAAGAATGTTAGGACACCCTCCGCATATGGAGAAAAGACCAAAGAACACCGTTGACAGACAGGGAAGAGATTTGAGGACACCCTCTGCAGATGGAAATGAGACCTGAGAACACCGTCCATAGAGCAGAGATAAGAGGAAACCTGAGGATACCCTCCACACATGGAAGAGAGACCTGAGGATGCATTCCACAGATGGAGAAGAGATCCAAAGATACCCTCTGTACATGGAGAAGAAACCTGAGGATGCCGTCCAGACAAGAAATACAAGGATGCCCTCCACAGAAGGAAGAATGGCAGGAGGTCGCCCTCTGCACATGAAGTAGAGACCTGAGGACGCCATCCACAGATGGAGAAGAGATGCGAGGATGCCCTCTGCAGATGGAACAATGACAGGAGGGCACCCTCAGCAGATGTAGGAGACCAGAGGACACCCTCCACAGACAGAAGAACTCAAAGGACGCACTCCAGACATGGAGGCGAGACACGCAGATGCCCTCCACACATGGAGGAGACAACCAAGGACGCCCTTCCCATATGGAGGAGACACACAAGGACGCCCTCCCCATATGGAGGAGACACGTGGACACGCTCCACCAACACAGAAGAGCTCCAAGGATGCACTCCGCACATGGAGGAGAGACCTGAGGATGGCCTCCATAGTGGAGAAGAGATCTGAGGATACGCTACACATATGGAGAAGAGACCTAAGGATCCCTCTACAGACAAAGAAAAAATTCAAGAACGTCCTTCGCAAATGGAGGAGAGATCGCAGGATACCCTGTACATATGGACACTTGATCATACCATACATTACTGGCACTTTTGGTAGGCAATTATTACCTGCGGACCCGCTCCACATCTTGGTCAGTTCGGAGGAATTTCTTGGGGTCACCTCCTTTGCTGTGAGCTAAAGCGTCTTCAGGATTGGCAAAGACCTGTAACCAGAAAAGATATCTGACGCCATCATTGCATTGTAACGCACAGTGAACAGGGTATTGAGGGCCGAAGGAGGCACAGTCATTGCTTTTCTACATGACGAGAGGAGTCATATACCCAGGTGTCATGGTGGTACTCAGCAGCCACGCTGAACTGGCTAGGATATTGAGATACAAGGCAAACACTCAAATGCACAGCACTTAACCAGTGGGGAAGACAGGAGATATGATCCTGAGAGTTAACAGCAAAGTAGTGGAATAGAAAATACAACTGTGGAAGTGACTGGAGAATGACCACATGGTCAAATGTCAGCTCTGTAAATGAGAGATATCTGCAGAATCACTACAACTGTACCATGATCTGTATCCCAGGGCCACCCAATACCAAGGCCTGGATCCCAGGGCCACCCTATACCAAGGTCTGTATCCCAGGGCCACCCTATACCAAGGCCTGGATCCCATGGCCACCCTATACCAAGGCCTGGATCCTAGGGCCACCCTATACCAAGGCCTGGATCCCAGGGCCACCCTATACCAAGGCCTGGATCCCATGGCCACTCTATACCAAGGTCTAGATCCCAGGGCCACCCTATACCAAGGCCTGGATCCCAGGGCCATCCTATACCAAGGCCTGGATCCCAGTGTCACCCTATACCGAGGCCTGGATCCCAGGGCCACCCTATACCAAGGCCTGGATCCCAGGGCCACCCTATACCAAGGTCTGTATCCCAGGGCCATCCTATACCAAGGCCTGGATCCTAGGGCCACCCTATACCAAGGCCTGGATCCCATGGCCACTCTATACCAAGGTCTAGATCCCAGGGCCACCCTAAATTAAGGCCTGGATCCCAGGGCCATCCTATACCAAGGCTTGGATCCTAGGGCCACTCTATACCAAGGCCTGGATCCCAGGGCCACCCAATACCAAGCCTAGATCCCAGGGCCACTCTATACCAAGGTCTGTATCCCAGGGCCATCCTATACCAAGGCCTGCATCCTAGGGCCACCCTATACCAAGGCCTGGATCCCAGGGCCACCCTATCCCATGGCCACTCTATACCAAGGTCTAGATCCCAGGGCCACCCTATACCAAGGCCTGGATCCCAGGGCCATCCTATACCAAGGCTTGGATCCTAGGGCCACCCTATACCAAGGCCTGGATCCCAGGGCCACCCTATCCCAATGCCTAGATCCCAGGGCCACCCTATACCAAGGCCTGGATCCCAGGGCCACCTTATCCCAAAGCCTAGATCCCAGGGCCACTCTATACCAAGGTCTAGATCCCAGGGCCACCCTATACCAAGCCTAGATCCCAGGGCCACCCTATACCAAGGTCTGTATCCCAGGGCCATCCTATACAAAGGCCTGGATCCCAGAACCACCCCATACCAAGGCCTGGATCAAGAACCACCCCATACCAAGGCCTGGATCCCAGAACCACCCCATACAAAGGCCTGGATTCCAGTTGTATGTTGTATTGTTTTATCTCCTTTGTAAAATCTTTTGTACATTTCTTTTTTATAAACACTGCCTATCTTTCTGGATTAAATATAAAATCTCCTCCACATTACTGAATGGCCTTTTCTTAATCCTTTGTAGGCTGCGGTTATCCCTCTGTCTTGTGCATCTTTTTCTACAACACTTTCCTTCCACTCCACTTTCCATTAATATTCTTAGTTACAGCGCTGTGTGAACAGACGGCTTCTTTACCAATGACCTTTTGTGGCTTCTCCCTTGTGGAGTGTGTCAATGACGCCTTCTGGACATCTGTCAGTCAGCAGTCTTCCCCATGATTGTGGAGCTACTGAAACAGACTAAGGGACTTTTATAGACGCTTAGGAGCCTTTACAGGTGTTTGCTAATTATTCTAATTTACTGAGATAATACCTTTCGGGTTTTCATTGGCTGTAAGCCATAATCATCAACATTAACAGAAATAAACACGTGAAGTAGATCACTCTGTGTGTAATGACTCTATATATGAGATTCACTTTTTGATGCTCTTCTCATTCTGTGAGAGCCCCTGTATATACCCCGGTAAGGACACTGCCAGCTTCCCAATAATAGAGCCAATCGCTGCCACCACCAATCGTTTATACAGGCTGATGGACACCGGTACAGGTGCATACAGGTTTACGCACTGAATGGCTTTGGGTTGTGTATTACAGAAATAAAGGAAAGGAACTATTAAATTTTATATTTAATCCAGAAAGATACGGTGTTTATAAAAAAATATACAAAAGATTTTATAAAGGAGACAAAGCAATACAACATACACAATTCCATAAAATATAAAGATAAACCAGAAGCTCAACACTCCCATGCCGACCCCGGTACCTCCATCTGCTACACGCGCCGGAGTGCAGACCAGACGTCCCTGGAGCCCTGCGTTGCTGCACTCCTTGAGAAGCCCCCAGGTGAGAAGAGCGGCGGCGCCGGGTGTCTGAGCCTGAGCTCTGCGGCTTCGGCCTCACTACCTGCAGCAGCCACAGCCTAGCATCAACTGCTCCTCCAGCCGCTGCCAGGACCTCTGCCATCTTACAGTGCGCTCTGTGCCGTCTCATGGACAGCTCAGAGCCCGATCTCAGACAGTCTCATAAAGCATCCACTGCGCACGCTGGTGTCCCCGACGGCGAGTGGGCCCCGGCATTTGCCCAGGTGCGCCGGGTGCTGACGCCGGCCCTGTCGCCCTGCATCGATCACAGATCCTTGTGTGCCTTGGCTTGTTATAAGCATCTACATTAAATCTCATACCTCCCCTTCAGGACCTCATGTGGCTCTGATAGTGGGATGTGATTTCAGTTTCAGAAAATTATGATATTCCCGACATTCCCGATATCTTCACTCTTGAAGATCACAGGCATTCGATATCGCCATAACATTTCTATTAACTCAAATTTAACTATTGCAGAGCGACTATATGAGGGTGCTCTATATATTCAGAAGTTCTATCCCTTCATTTCTTTTATTGCTCGTTGTTTTCCAACCTTTAGCATAATAGTATGTCCTAGGGCTAATTACGGACAGCCTTCGTGGAGTGGGGGGCGCCAAACAACCGTTCCCAATAGGGTGCCAACCCCCGCTGCCAGGAAGGGATAGTAGGCAAGTGTAGGGAATGGATAGGTTATTGCTCTAAGACCTGTATTTTTATTCATCTATTGATATGTCTGCACTGGGAAGGTATTATTAACCAATTTGTCATTAAAAGTTTATGATTTTTTTTAAGGGATTACATGTAACACACGCTGATTTTTCTTCCTCTTTCTTTATAATTTTTGTACTAGTTAATAATAATAATCTTTATTTTTATATAGCGCTAACATATTCCGCAGCACTTTAGTTTGCACACATTATCATCACTGTCACCGATGTGGCTCACAATCTAGAATCCCTATCAGTCTTTGGAATGTGGGAGGAAACCGGAGTACAAAGAGGAAACCCACGCAAACACGGAGAGACCATACAAACTCTTTGCAGATGTTGTCCTTGGTGGGGTTTGACTCCAGCACTGCAAGGCTGCTGTGCTAACCACTGGGCCACCGTGCTGCCCTACTAGTTGCACATGTCCAACTTCCAGTTGCCTGTAAAGGTTTCCCACTTCTCTGCCTCTTGAGTCTTTCCGACTCTTCCCCCGATATCCTGCTTTCCCTGGAGATGTCTTATGGATGTTCATTTTCCTCTCTGACACCTCCCCCTAATTGAGGTGACATGAGACCGATTGATAGATCATCTCCCAAGTCCACCTTACGGCCCACCCTTCCTGGATCCCACAGTGCCCTCTCCTTCTAGGATTCGGAGATTGGCTTCGCCGGGGGTCATTCTCCACCAGAGAGGTCTGAGACTCCTGCCTAGAGGTAGCCAGAAGTGACGCTAAGACTCCAAACTTACAGGAGCACTGGAGCCTGCTCGGAGTCAGTAACTGGTACTGTGATCCCGCTGGATGATGAGGGCCCAGAATGCAGTGCGTTACCTGCGCTCTGGGCTCTCTGGCTGCAGGTGACAGCGGCTACGTAGCCTGTCTCTAGGGAGATAATCCTCCATTTGTCTGACAGGCTGCAGACCCACTTTTCCCATCACCCTGACAGACTGTGAATACATTTCTGCCCCCCCCCCCCCCCCCGGCTGGGGAGACTACCTTTCTACCACCCTGACAGGCTATGGACTTTACTTTCCCACCCCCTGAAAGGTTATGGGTACCGCTTTCCCACCATCTTGGCAAACTGAGCCACATTCTTCCCTCACCATGACCCCAGACAGGCTTGGGATAAGACCTTCCCTGCCTCCCTAGATACCTCAGGCGCAGTGCTAATCATGGGCCAGCTACCATCGGCCAGGTCACAGTCCATCGTGACACTGGTCAGCTGCACATGACCACCTTCCTTATCATCCCCATGCTTCTCCCCATTTTCCCCTTACCTCAGGCGCAGTGCTAATCATGGGCCAGCTGCCATCGTACTTCAGCAAAGCATTTGATAAAGTACCTCATACTATCCTTATTGAAAAATGAACAAGTGTAGGATTGAGAAGGCTACGGTTAGGTGGATTCATAACTGGCTCAGTGATCGTACTCAAAGAGTGGCAATAAATGGTTGTGCATCAAATTGGAAAAATGTCCTGGCCCCAGTGTTACAAGTGGGGCACCACAAGGCTCTGTCCTGGCCCCAGTGTTACAAGTGGGGTACCACAAGGATCTGTCCTGGCCCCAGTGTGACAAGTGGGGTACCACAAGGCTCTGTCCTGGCCCCAGTGTTACAAGTGGGGCCACAAGGCTCTGTCCTGGCCCCAGTGTTACAAGTGGGGTACCACAAGGCTCTGTCCTGGCCCCAGTGTTACAAGTGGGCACCACAAGGCTCTGTCCTGGCCCCAGTGTTACAAGTGGGGCACCACAAGGCTCTGTCCTGGCCCCAGTGTTACAAGTGGGCACCACAAGGCTCTGTCCTTGCCCCAGTGTTACAAGTGGGGCACCACAAGGATCTGTCCTTGCCCAGTGTTACAAGTGGGCACCACAAGGCTCTGTCCTGGCCCCAGTGTTACAAGTGGGGCACCACAAGGATCTGTCCTTACCCAGTGTTACAAGTGGGCACCACAAGGCTCTGTCCTGGCCCCAGTGTTACAAGTGGGGTACCACAAGGATCTGTCCTGGCCCCAGTGTGACAAGTGGGGCCACAAGGCTCTGTCCTGGCCCCAGTGTGACAAGTGAGGTACCACAAGGCTCTGTCCTGGCCCCAGTGTTACAAGTGGAGACCACAAGGCTCTGTCCTGGCCCCAGTGTTACAAGTGGGCACCACAAGGCTGTCCTGGCCCCAGTGTGACAAGTGGGGCCACAAGGCTCTGTCCTGGCCCCAGTGTTACAAGTGGGGTACCACAAGGCTCTGTCCTGGCCCCAGTGTTACAAGTGGGCACCACAAGGCTCTGTCCTGGCCCCAGTGTTACAAGTGGGGCACCACAAGGCTCTGTCCTGGCCCCAGTGTTACAAGTGGGCACCACAAGGCTCTGTCCTTGCCCCAGTGTTACAAGTGGGGCACCACAAGGATCTGTCCTTGCCCAGTGTTACAAGTGGGCACCACAAGGCTCTGTCCTGGCCCCAGTGTTACAAGTGGGGCACCACAAGGATCTGTCCTTACCCAGTGTTACAAGTGGGCACCACAAGGCTCTGTCCTGGCCCCAGTGTTACAAGTGGGGCACCACAAGGCTCTGTCCAGGCCCCAGTGTTATAAGTGGGGACCACAAGGCTCCGTCCTGACCCCAGTGTTACAAGTGGGGACCACAAGGCTCTGTCCGGGCCCCAGTGTTATAAGTCGGGACCACAAGGCTCTGTCCGGGCCCCAGTGTTATAAGTCGGGACCACAAGGCTCTGTCCTGGCCCCAGTGTTACAAGTCGGGACCACAAGGCTCTGTTCTGGCCCCAGTGTTACAAGTCGGGACCACAAGGCTCCGTCCTGACCCCAGTGTTACAAGTCGGGACCACAAGGCTCTGTCCTGACCCCAGTGTTACAAGTGGGGACCACAAGGCTCTGTCCTGGCCCCAGTGTTACAAGTGGGACCTCAAGGCTCTGTCCTGGCCCCAGTGTTACAAGTGGGACCACAAGGCTCTGTCCTGACCCCAGTGTTACAAGTGGGGTACCACAAGGCTCTGTCCTGACCCCAGTGTTACAAGTGGGGCACCACAAGGCTCTGTCCTGGCCCCAGTGTTACAAGTGGGGTACCACAAGGCTCTGTCCTGGCCCCAGTGTTACAAGTGGTGTACCACAAGGCTTTGTCCTGGCCCCAGTGTTACAAGTGGTGTACCACAAGGCTCTGTCCTGGCCCCAGTGTTACAAGTGGGGTACCACAAGGCTTTGTCCTGGCCCCAGTGGTACAAGTGGGGTACCACAAAGCTCTGTCCTGGCCCCAGTGTTACAAGTGGGCACCACAAGGCTCTGTCCTGGCCCCAGTGTTACAAGTGGGGTACCACAAGGCTCTGTCCTGGCCCCAGTGTTACAAGTGGGGTTCCACAAGGCTCTGTCCAGGCCCCAGTGTTACAAGTGGGCACCACAAGGCTCTGTCCTGGCCCCAGTGTTACAAGTGGGCACCACAAGGCTCTGTCCAGGCCCCAGTGTTACAAGTGGGCACCACAAGGCTCTGTCCTGGCCCCAGTGTTACAAGTGGGCACCACAAGGCTCTGTCCTGACCCCAGTGTTACTAGTGGGGCACCACAAGGCTCTGTCCTGACCCCAGTGTTACAAGTGGGGTTCCACAAGGCTCTGTCCTGACCCCAGTGTTACAAGTGGGGTTCCACAAGGCTCTGTCCTGACCCCAGTGTTACAAGTGGGGCACCACAAGGCTCCGTCCTGACCCCAGTGTTACAAGTGGGGTTCCACAAGGCTCTGTCCTGACCCCAGTGTTACAAGTGGGGACCACAAGGCTCTGTCCTGACCCCAGTGTTACTAGTGGGGCACCACAAGGCTCTGTCCTGGCCCCAGTGTTACAAGTGGGACCTCAAGGCTCTGTCCTGGACCCAGTGTTACAAGTGGGGCACCACAAGGCTCTGTCCTGGCCCCAGTGTTACAAGTGGTGTACCACAAGGCTCTGTCCTGGCCCCAGTGTTACAAGTGGGGTACCACAAGGCTTTGTCCTGGCCCCAGTGGTACAAGTGGGGTACCACAAAGCTCTGTCCTGGCCCCAGTGTTACAAGTGCGGTACCTCAAGGCTCTGTCCTGGCCCCAGTGTTACTAGTGGGGACCACAAGGCTCTGTCCTGGCCCCAGTGTTACAAGTGGGGTACCACAAAGCTCTGTCCTGACCCCAGTGTTACAAGTGCGGTACCTCAAGGCTCTGTCCTGGCCCCAATGTTACAAGTGGGTACCACAAGGCTCTGTCCTGGCCCCAGTGTTACAAGTCAGGACCACAAGGCTCTGTCCTGGCCCCAGTGTTACAAGTGGGGTACCACAAGGCTCTGTCCTGGCCCCAGTGTTACAAGTGGGTACCACAAGGCTCTGTCCTGGCCCCAGTGTTACAAGTCGGGACCACAAGGCTCTGTCCTGACCCCAGTGTTACTAGTGGGGACCACAAAGCTCTGTCCTGACCCCAGTGTTACAAGTCGGGACCACAAGGCTCTGTCCTGGCCCCAGTGTTACAAGTGGGGTACCACAAGGCTCTGTCCTGGCCCCAGTGTTACAAGTTGGGACCACAAGGCTCTGTTCTGGCCCCAGTATTGTTGAATATTTTTCTAAATGATAGATAAGGGAACTGAACATAACCTAAACAAATTTACAGACGATGCAAAGCTAGGAGGGATAGCTAACACTAGAGAAGACAGAGCAAGGATTCAGAAGGATCTAGAGAAGCTTGAAGAATGGGCAGCGACTAACAAAATGGTATTTAACAGGGAAAAATGCAAGATTCTATATCTGGGCAAGAAAACAAAAATTACATCTACAGAATGTGAGGAACAGAACTAAGCAACAGCACGTGTGAAAAAGACTTGGGTATACTAATAGATCACTGACTGCCCATGAGTCATCAGTGTGATCCAGCAGGAAAAAGGCAAACACAGTTGTAGGATGTATCAAGAGAAACATAGAGTCTAGATCACGTGAAGTAATTATCCCCCTCTACTCCTGCTTGGTCAGGCCTCATCTGGATCTTAGTCTTAGAAGGACTTGGGGATCCTAGTTAATGATAAACTTACCTGGAGCAGCCAGTGCCAGGCAGCAGCTGCCAAGGCAAACAGGATCATGGGGTGCATTAAAAGAGGTCTGGATACACATGATGAGAGCATTATACTGCCTCTGTACAAATCCCTAGTTAGACCGCACATGGAGTACTGTGTCCAGTTTTGGGCACCGGTGCTCAGGAAGGATATAATGGAACTAGAGAGAGTACAAAGGAGGGCAACAAAATTAATAAAGGGGATGGGAGAACTACAATACCCAGATAGATTAGCGAAATTAGGATTATTTAGTCTAGAAAAAAGACGACTGAGGGGCGATCTAATAACCATGTATAAGTATATAAGGGGACAATACAAATATCTCGCTGAGGATCTGTTTATACCAAGGAAGGTGACGGGCACAAGGGGGCATTCTTTGCGTCTGGAGGAGAGAAGGTTTTTCCACCAACATAGAAGAGGATTCTTTACTGTTAGGGCAGTGAGAATCTGGAATTGCTTGCCTGAGGAGGTGGTGATGGCGAACTCAGTCGAGGGGTTCAAGAGAGGCCTGGATGTCTTCCTGGAGCAGAACAATATTGTATCATACAATTATTAGGTTCTGTAGAAGGACGTAGATCTGGGGATTTATTATGATGGAATATAGGCTGAACTGGATGGACAAATGTCTTTTTTCGGCCTTACTAACTATGTTACTATGGATACTGTGTCCAGTTCTGGGCACCACATTCTAAAAAAGACATTGAAAAACTGGAGCAAGTTCAGAGAAGAGCTACTGTCACGATATTGTCTGAAATGTAATATAAGTTTTAGTTTCTCTTGCTAGCCCACGCTGTGGGCTAAACCCCCCTTCTCTGTGTTCCTGTTCTGAGATGTGTATGTGCAGCTCCCAAACGCCTCATGCCCCTTCCAAAAGAATTTTTACGATCGTATGTGTCGGCTCAAACCTTCCTCCAGCAGAAACTGGTCTCATCTCCTTCTTTAAAGGCAAGAAGTCCTTTGTTCCATTATAGTGAGATATTGGGCCAACGGTTTAGGCTAGGAAAATAAAAAGTCCAGTTTGTGAATCTCCATCGACGGATCTATCAGCCACGGTAAGCGCGGGCTTCTAGTTCCAACAGGCACAGAGTATGGATTTCTCTGGAACTATGTATCCCATCAAGCCCAAATTTGGTCTCATTAGAACGCCAATGTTAATACAAGATGAATGCTGGGTGTGTTATGATTCTGACATGTTCTGTAGCGGAGATACAGGCATTAGACAAACTGGTGTGAAATTTAGTTAGACTGAGGGATAGGAGGGTCTGGGTAAACCAGCCCTGTTAGTGATGTCACCAGGCTGTGGTTATGTAAGTGACTCCACTTTACCCAGTCTTCAGAGTCTGTCCTGAGGAGCCCTCACTGCCAGTCCTGATGCACTGGGACATTAGGAGCTGCCTGCAATCACCTGAACACGCTCCTCCAGAATAGTGACTCCTCCATGGTCGCCCGGATACATCCCATACAGCACAGTGACTGGCCGGCAGACATTGCCTTTAAATATGGCGGGCTCCAACAGAAACCAATTCACTGCAGCGTCTCCGCCGCCAAACAACGACAGTGCGGACCCGGTACCGGACTCCTGTCTTCTCCGTCACAGGGAGAACAGTGGAGCAATGTCGCCGCTTATTACTAGTCTGTCTGTGAGGCTTCTCTGTGCCGCCGTCACCACAGATGGACGCTCTCGGGGGGCAGCTAATCATTCACTTCCGGTGAGTGGCACGCATATGAGGGAGTAAACGACTGTTTCCGGTTTACAGGAGCGCATATTGACCGTGCTGACACGCACGCGTCATTTCCTCCCGGCGGTTACCAAGGAGATGGCCAGACGCTGATTCGCATCCCCCATCACTGCACGCAACATGATTAACCCCTTGGTGACCAGTCAGGGCCGAATGTCTGAGCAGCTTCTGAGGTGGAGACGGCTCGTGTCCGGAAGGAACCGGACTGAGAACAGCGAAGTGTAGGAGAGCAGAGCCGACGGGTGACGTATGGCGGGAAAAGAGACAGCATGGTGGAAGGAAAAGTGTATATTCCCCCGTGTCCTACACCCAGACCTCTCCTCCTCCACCCAGACCTCTCCTCCCCACCTGTCCTACACCCAGACCTCTCCTCCCCCCGTGTCCTACACCCAGACCTCTCCTCCCCCGTGTCCTACACCCAGACCTCTCCTCCTCCACCCAGACCTCTCCTCCCCACCTGTCCTACACCCAGACCTCTCCTCCTCCACCCAGACCTCTCCTCCCCTCGTGTCCTACACCCAGACCTCTCCTCCCCACCTGTCCTACACCCAGACCTCTCCTCCCCTCGTGTCCTACACCCAGACCTCTCCTCCCCTCGTGTCCTACACCCAGACCTCTCCTCCCCACCTGTCCTACACCCAGACCTCTCCTCCCCTCGTGTCCTACACCCAGACCTCTCCTCCCCTCGTGTCCTACACCCAGACCTCTCCTCCCCTCGTGTCCTACACCCAGACCTCTCCTCCCCTCGTGTCCTACACCCAGACCTCTCCTCCCCTCGTGTCCTACACCCAGATCTCTCCTCCCCCGTGTCCTACACCCAGACCTCTCCTCCCCTCGTGTCCTACACCCAGATCTCTCCTCCCCCGTGTCCTACACCCAGACCTCTCCTCCCCTCGTGTCCTACACCCAGACCTCTCCTCCCCTCGTGTCCTACACCCAGATCTCTCCTCCCCCGTGTCCTACACCCAGACCTCTCCTCCCCTCGTGTCCTACACCCAGACCTCTCCTCCCCTCGTGTCCTACACCCAGATCTCTCCTCCCCCGTGTCCTACACCCAGACCTCTCCTCCCCTCGTGTCCTACACCCAGATCTCTCCTCCCCCGTGTCCTACACCCAGACCTCTCCTCCCCTCGTGTCCTACACCCAGATCTCTCCTCCCCTCGTGTCCTACACCCAGACCTCTCCTCCCCCCGTGTCCTACACCCAGACCTCTCCTCCCCCCGTGTCCTACACCCAGACCTCTCCTCTCCTCGTGTCCTACACCCAGATCTCTCCTCCCCTCGTGTCCTACACCCAGACCTCTCCTCCCCTCGTGTCCTACACCCAGACCTCTCCTCCCCTCGTGTCCTACACCCAGATCTCTCCTCCCCCGTGTCCTACACCCAGACCTCTCCTCCCCTCGTGTCCTACACCCAGATCTCTCCTCCCCCGTGTCCTACACCCAGACCTCTCCTCTCCTCGTGTCCTACACCCAGATCTCTCCTCCCCTCGTGTCCTACACCCAGACCTCTCCTCCCCTCGTGTCCTACACCCAGACCTCTCCTCCCCTCGTGTCCTACACCCAGACCTCTCCTCCCCTCGTGTCCTACACCCAGACCTCTCCTCCCCTCGTGTCCTACACCCAGACCTCTCCTCCCCCGTGTCCTACACCCAGACCTCTCCTCCCCCGTGTCCTACACCCAGACCTCTCCTCCCCCGTGTCCTACACCCAGACCTCTCCTCCCCTCGTGTCCTACACCCAGACCTCTCCTCCCCCGTGTCCTACACCCAGACCTCTCCTCCCCTCGTGTCCTACACCCAGACCTCTCCTCCCCCCGTGTCCTACACCCAGACCTCTCCTCCCCCCGTGTCCTACACCCAGACCTCTCCTCCCCCCGTGTCCTACACCCAGACCTCTCCTCCCCTCGTGTCCTACACCCAGACCTCTCCTCCCCTCGTGTCCTACACCCAGACCTCTCCTCCCCCCGTGTCCTACACCCAGACCTCTCCTCCCCTCGTGTCCTACACCCAGACCTCTCCTCCCCTCGTGTCCTACACCCAGACCTCTCCTCCCCTCGTGTCCTACACCCAGACCTCTCCTCCCCTCGTGTCCTACACCCAGACCTCTCCTCCCCTCGTGTCCTACACCCAGACCTCTCCTCCCCTCGTGTCCTACACCCAGACCTCTCCTCCCTCGTGTCCTACACCCAGACCTCTCCTCCCCTCGTGTCCTACACCCAGACCTCTCCTCCCCCGTGTCCTACACCCAGACCTCTCCTCCCCTCGTGTCCTACACCCAGACCTCTCCTCCCCCGTGTCCTACACCCAGACCTCTCCTCCCCTCGTGTCCTACACCCAGACCTCTCCTCCCCTCGTGTCCTACACCCAGACCTCTCCTCCCCTCGTGTCCTACACCCAGACCTCTCCTCCCCTCGTGTCCTACACCCAGACCTCTCCTCCCCCCGTGTCCTACACCCAGACCTCTCCTCCCCCGTGTCCTACACCCAGACCTCTCCTCCCCTCGTGTCCTCCACCCAGACCTCTCCTCCCCCCGTGTCCTACACCCAGACCTCTCCTCCCCTCGTGTCCTACACCCAGACCTCTCCTCCCCACCTGTCCTACACCCAGACCTCTCCTCCCCCGTGTCCTACACCCAGACCTCTCCTCCCCACCTGTCCTACACCCAGACCTCTCCTCCCCCCGTGTCCTACACCCAGACCTCTCCTCCCCCCGTGTCCTACACCCAGACCTCTCCTCCCCCCGTGTCCTACACCCAGACCTCTCCTCCCCTCGTGTCCTACACCCAGACCTCTCCTCCCCACCTGTCCTACACCCAGACCTCTCCTCCCCCCGTGTCCTACACCCAGACCTCTCCTCCCCCCGTGTCCTACACCCAGACCTCTCCTCCCCTCGTGTCCTACACCCAGACCTCTCCTCCCCTCGTGTCCTACACCCAGACCTCTCCTCCCCTCGTGTCCTACACCCAGACCTCTCCTCCCCTCGTGTCCTACACCCAGACCTCTCCTCCCCCCGTGTCCTACACCCAGACCTCTCCTCCCCACCTGTCCTACACCCAGACCTCTCCTCCCCCCGTGTCCTACACCCAGACCTCTCCTCCCCCCGTGTCCTACACCCAGACCTCTCCTCCCCCCGTGTCCTACACCCAGACCTCTCCTCCCCTCGTGTCCTACACCCAGACCTCTCCTCCCCACCTGTCCTACACCCAGACCTCTCCTCCCCCCGTGTCCTACACCCAGACCTCTCCTCCCCTCGTGTCCTACACCCAGACCTCTCCTCCCCTCGTGTCCTACACCCAGACCTCTCCTCCCCCCGTGTCCTACACCCAGACCTCTCCTCCCCACCTGTCCTACACCCAGACCTCTCCTCGTGTCCTACACCCAGACCTCTCCTCCCCCCGTGTCCTACACCCAGACCTCTCCTCGTGTCCTACACCCAGACCTCTCCTCCCCACCTGTCCTACACCCAGACCTCTCCTCCCCTCGTGTCCTACACCCAGACCTCTCCTCCCCCCGTGTCCTACACCCAGACCTCTCCTCCCCCGTGTCCTACACCCAGACCTCTCCTCCCCACCTGTCCTACACCCAGACCTCTCCTCCCCTCGTGTCCTACACCCAGACCTCTCCTCCCCTCGTGTCCTACACCCAGACCTCTCCTCCCCCCGTGTCCTACACCCAGACCTCTCCTCCCCACCTGTCCTACACCCAGACCTCTCCTCCCCTCGTGTCCTACACCCAGACCTCTCCTCCCCTCGTGTCCTACACCCAGACCTCTCCTCCCCCCGTGTCCTACACCCAGATCTCTCCTCCCCCCGTGTCCTACACCCAGACCTCTCCTCCCCCCGTGTCCTACACCCAGACCTCTCCTCCCCTCCTGTCCTACACCCAGACCTCTCCTCCCCTCGTGTCCTACACCCAGACCTCTCCTCCCCTCGTGTCCTACACCCAGACCTCTCCTCCCCCCGTGTCCTACACCCAGACCTCTCCTCCCCCCGTGTCCTACACCCAGATCTCTCCTCCCCCCGTGTCCTACACCCAGACCTCTCCTCCCCCCGTGTCCTACACCCAGACCTCTCCTCCCCTCCTGTCCTACACCCAGACCTCTCCTCCCCCCGTGTCCTACACCCAGACCTCTCCTCCCCCCGTGTCCTACACCCAGACCTCTCCTCCCCTCGTGTCCTACACCCAGACCTCTCCTCCCCCCGTGTCCTACACCCAGACCTCTCCTCCCCCCGTGTCCTACACCCAGACCTCTCCTCCCCACCTGTCCTACACCCAGACCTCTCCTCCCCACCTGTCCTACACCCAGACCTCTCCTCCCCTCGTGTCCTACACCCAGACCTCTCCTCCCCTCCTGTCCTACACCCAGACCTCTCCTCCCCTCGTGTCCTACACCCAGACCTCTCCTCCCCTCGTGTCCTACACCCAGACCTCTCCTCCCCCGTGTCCTACACCCAGACCTCTCCTCCCCCCGTGTCCTACACCCAGACCTCTCCTCCCCCCGTGTCCTACACCCAGACCTCTCCTCCCCCGTGTCCTACACCCAGACCTCTCCTCCCCTCGTGTCCTACACCCAGACCTCTCCTCCCCCGTGTCCTACACCCAGACCTCTCCTCCCCCCGTGTCCTACACCCAGACCTCTCCTCCCCTCGTGTCCTACACCCAGACCTCTCCTCCCCCGTGTCCTACACCCAGACCTCTCCTCCCCTCGTGTCCTACACCCAGACCTCTCCTCCCCCGTGTCCTACACCCACACCTCTCCTCCCCTCGTGTCCTACACCCAGACCTCTCCTCCCCCGTGTCCTACACCCAGACCTCTCCTCCCCCGTGTCCTACACCCAGACCTCTCCTCCCCTCGTGTCCTACACCCAGACCTCTCCTCCCCCGTGTCCTACACCCAGACCTCTCCTCCCCTCGTGTCCTACACCCAGACCTCTCCTCGTGTCCTACACCCAGACCTCTCCTCCCCCGTGTCCTACACCCAGACCTCTCCTCCCCTCGTGTCCTACACCCAGACCTCTCCTCCCCTCGTGTCCTACACCCAGACCTCTCCTCCCCTCGTGTCCTACACCCAGACCTCTCCTCCCCTCGTGTCCTACACCCAGACCTCTCCTCCCCACCTGTCCTACACCCAGACCTCTCCTCCCCTCGTGTCCTACACCCAGACCTCTCCTCCCCCGTGTCCTACACCCAGACCTCTCCTCCCCCCGTGTCCTACACCCAGACCTCTCCTCCCCCCGTGTCCTACACCCAGACCTCTCCTCCCCCCGTGTCCTACACCCAGACCTCTCCTCCCCTCGTGTCCTACACCCAGACCTCTCCTCCCCACCTGTCCTACACCCAGACCTCTCCTCCCCCCGTGTCCTACACCCAGACCTCTCCTCCCCTCGTGTCCTACACCCAGACCTCTCCTCGTGTCCTACACCCAGACCTCTCCTCCCCTCGTGTCCTACACCCAGACCTCTCCTCCCCACCTGTCCTACACCCAGACCTCTCCTCCCCCCGTGTCCTACACCCAGATCTCTCCTCCCCACCTGTCCTACACCCAGACCTCTCCTCCCCTCGTGTCCTACACCCAGACCTCTCCTCCCCACCTGTCCTACACCCAGACCTCTCCTCCCCCCGTGTCCTACACCCAGACCTCTCCTCGTGTCCTACACCCAGACCTCTCCTCCCCTCGTGTCCTACACCCAGACCTCTCCTCCCCACCTGTCCTACACCCAGACCTCTCCTCCCCCCGTGTCCTACACCCAGACCTCTCCTCCCCCCGTGTCCTACACCCAGACCTCTCCTCCCCACCTGTCCTACACCCAGACCTCTCCTCCCCCCGTGTCCTACACCAAGACCTCTCCTCGTGTCCTACACCCAGACCTCTCCTCCCCCGTGTCCTACACCCAGACCTCTCCTCCCCCCGTGTCCTACACCCAGACCTCTCCTCCCCCGTGTCCTACACCCAGACCTCTCCTCCCCCCGTGTCCTACACCCAGACCTCTCCTCGTGTCCTACACCCAGACCTCTCCTCCCCTCGTGTCCTACACCCAGACCTCTCCTCCCCCCGTGTCCTCCACCCAGACCTCTCCTCCCCTCGTGTCCTAGACCCAGACCTCTCCTCCCCCCGTGTCCTACACCCAGACCTCTCCTCCCCTCGTGTCCTACACCCAGACCTCTCCTCCCCCCGTGTCCTACACCCAGACCTCTCCTCCCCTCGTGTCCTAGACCCAGACCTCTCCTCCCCCCGTGTCCTACACCCAGACCTCTCCTCCCCTCGTGTCCTACACCCAGACCTCTCCTCCCCTCGTGTCCTACACCCAGACCTCTCCTCCCCCCGTGTCCTCCACCCAGACCTCTCCTCCCCACCTGTCCTCCACCCAGACCTCTCCTCCCCTCGTGTCCTACACCCAGATCTCTCCTCCCCCGTGTCCTACACCCAGACCTCTCCTCACCCCATGTCCTACACCCAGACCTCCCCTCCCCTCTTACACCCAGACCTCTCCTCCCCTCGTGTCCTACACCCAGACCTCCCCTCCCCTCCTACACCCAGACCTCTCCTCCCCCCGTGTCCTACACCCAGACCTCTCCTCCCCCCGTGTCCTACACCCAGACTTCTCCTCCCCTCCTGTCCTACACCCAGACCTCTCCTCCCCTCCTGTCCTACACCCAGACCTCTCCCCCTCCTGTCCTACACCCAGACCTCTCCTCCCCCCGTGTCCTACACCCAGACCTCTCCTCCCCCCGTGTCCTACACCGAGACCTCTCCTCCCCCCGTGTCCTACACCCAGACCTCCCCTCCCCTCTTACACCCAGACCTCTCCTCCCCTCGTGTCCTACACCCAGACCTCCCCTCCTACACCCAGACCTCTCCTCCCCTCCTATCCTACACCCAGACCTCTCCTCCCCCGTGTCCTACACCCAGACCTCTCCTCCCCCCATGTCCTACACCCAGACCTCCCCTCCTACACCCAGACCTCTCCTCCCCTCCTGTCCTACACCCAGACCTCTCCTCCCCCGTGTCCTACACCCAGACCTCTCCTCCCCCCATGTCCTACACCCAGACCTCCCCTCCTACACCCAGACCTCTCCTCCCCTCGTGTCCTACACCCAGACCTCTCCTCCCCTCGTGTCCTACACCCAGACCTCTCCTCCCCTCGTGTCCTACACCCAGACCTCTCCTCCCCTCGTGTCCTACACCCAGACCTCTCCTCCCCTCGTGTCCTACACCCAGACCTCCCCTCCCCTCCTACACCCAGACCTCTCCTCCCCCGTGTCCTACACCCAGACCTCCCCTCCCCTCCTACACCCAGACCTCCTCTCCTCCCCTCGTGTCCTACACCCAGACCTCTGTGCGGCCGCCCTGCCTGTGAATCCCAGCCCCGCACTGTCTTATGATGTATTCACACTGCTGGGATTCCTGGGCATGCGCAGTGCGTGTCTAAGCCACTCACCCAGGTCGCAGTGCGCATGCCCAGGAATCCCAGCAGTGTGAATACATCATAAGACACTGCGGGGCTGGGATTCACAGGCAGGGCGGCCGCACAGGCGCAGTCAGCGAGACTGCATATGAGGACTGACGGGCAGCGCTCACTGCGCCTGCCCCAGGCATGACAGAAGAGCGCAGGCGCCGGCAGATTTCAGTGACGGCTGTGTGGCGTCTGCAGCGGGGGGGGGAGGCCCGCCTCCAGGACTGAAAACAGTTATTTCGGACAAATTGCGAAACGGATTATTTCTGCATTTACAGCACCAATAACTAAAAGAGCCACCTTGTCAGAATGCAGCATTACTGCCGCACAAAGTGGCTCTTTTAGTTTCAAACGCCTGGGGGGGTGACAGGTTCCCTTTAAAGGTGAGGTCCCTGCTGCCTGAAGCTTCCTGCAGAGTCCTCTATTCCCCCTGTCCTAAGACAGGTACCTGCATGACGGGCAGCTTGAGCCTTTTTACAGAGACTCTATCATGCCCCGGGCTCCTCAGGTGCTGCTGCATCTCAGGTGTGGTGCGGGCAGTTAACGTGTAGTGTCGTGCCCTCCGGTTCTGCTCTGTGTCCTAGAGTCTCACAAAAACCTCGGGCTCCCGGTTCCCTGTACTGCGCTTCAGCTCTGAGGGTGCCCTGCCACTGTTCCCCTCTGAGCTCCGTTCCTCTCCTGTGCTCCTTCCCTTCCGGCTACTCCACATACAACCCTTCCAGGTTATCTGTCCTTCCTGAGGCTGCAGCTCCCTCGTGGCTGCCAGGCCTCTCCGTCTGCACTCAGTTCCAGACTTCCTTCTACTTCAGTGTCTCTCCCAGACTAAACTTCTCCTCCAGGTCAGGATACATAAGGCCTAGGGAAGCTCCCCCTCCTGGCCTGGATTCAGAATGTGTTGCATGCCGGTGCCTTACCTTGTGAAGAGAACTCCATTGCCTCTGAGCATAATATTACCCTCCCCGAAGGGAAAGCAGCATCACTGCAGCAGCCGGTGACCTGGGGTGCTGCACCTATTATTACAGCACCACCTTTCTTGAGACCTTTACTGTCCTGTTACTAATATGAAGAAATAACACTGCAACATTGATTTGTTTGTACGATAATAGCAATATCTACCATATTTTTCTGACCATAAGACGCACTTTTTTCCTCCAAATTTGGGAGGAAAGTGTGGGTGCGTCTTATGGTCAGAATGTGGGGAGGGGGCAGCGCGGAGTGGGATCCACTGTGATCCCACTCGCAGGAGGCAGAAAAATGTCCTCACTGCCCAGAATCCAGCACTGGGGAAACCACTGGTCCCCATGATTAAAGTGCAGTGAATATTCATTAGCCGCTTCCCCGCCCACCTGTCAGCTGAGCAGGGAGCAGCCATTGAATACTCCTTCACTGAAACACACATGGTTTCCCCAGCGCTGGATTCCTGCAGGGAGATCTGTGTGTCCGGGAGAGAAGGAGGCAGCAGCAGTGGCCGGAGGAGACAAGATCGCCGCATACCTGCCTGGGCTGTGCTGGATGCTGGGGCATAAGGACCTGTGTGATGTCATGAAGAGGGCGGGCTGGAGCAGCACAGAGCCCTCCCTCTTGTGATGTCATCACAGATCCTTCAGACTCCCCACTAGAATCTGCAGCTTCCTCTTATGACCTGTGCTGTGGAGAGGCAACAAGAGGGAGAGCTCTGTGTGTGCGGTCATGGGAGGCTCCATGTGTCTAGCTGCCACAACTAAAAGGTTAGTCTTTACAACACACCATAAAGCACTCTGCCACTCCTGTGGTGCACTATAACTCCCAGCATGCCATAGAATTTGCAGGACATGCTGGGAGTTATAGTTCTCCCAATGGGGTCTTAAAGCAGCAGTCCAGTGTTATTTTGCAGTGCTGGAGTGGTGCTTTAAATATCAGCCATGTGCCCCGATTCTTATACTCACCCTCCAGCGTCTTATAGAACTTTACAGACACCACACTGGTCCCGAAGCTTCCAACATAATAACATACTATTATATATAATAACACCACATATAATAGTATGTTATTTATGTTATTACATTTTACCACAATTTTTTTTTGTTTTGCTTCAAATATTATTTTCCACCTCTAAAACCTGGGTGCGTCTTATAGTCCGGTGCGTCTTATAGTCCGAAAAATGCTGTATTTCTCTTACCCCATGACGGCACTAACGAGAGAGAGGGATCCGCCCTCAGGGACAGGAAACCCACAGGTTAAAAAGGCGGGACCTCTCCTCCACCTCAGTTCGGTTTCCTGTCCCCGACGGGGATCCCACAACTCACC
Organism: Ranitomeya imitator; assembly: GCF_032444005.1. Lineage (NCBI taxonomy): Eukaryota > Metazoa > Chordata > Amphibia > Anura > Dendrobatidae > Ranitomeya > Ranitomeya imitator. Next base: position 1,327,981 of record NC_091285.1, on the reverse strand, counting down.
ATCCAGGAGTCCAGGGACCATCAGGCCGAGTTCAGGCAGCGGGGGGCCCTGCCACGGTCTCAGGTGGATTCCTCCCTGAGGGCGCGATCCGGGGTCGGCGGGCCTCGTAGATGCGCGCAGAGGGGAGGCAGTGAAGAGGATGCCGAGAAAGCCTGCCTCTTCCTTTTCAAAGGGATGATCGGCAATAGGTAGCGGCGGCTACCTGGAGGGTTTCTCCACCGATCCATAAGGCACACAGGAGTGGTGACGCCGGTCACTGACAGGAGAACGCTGGGAGCAGCGGCGGCTGCGGAAGCTCCGTCCCTCCTGTGAGCCGGCAAACAGTGAGCGCGCGCGCGGGGTTCGGCGACTTACTGCGCAGGCGTGGGGGTCACTTCCGGGGCGGCGCAGGGCACCTCTGGGTAAACCGGAAGTTGCCTGGCGCCGCTCCATTAGTATATATCCAGAAGAAAAAGGGGTATACCGCTGCTCAGAGATTACCACCATGAGTGGAATAGAGCAGTCGGTGGAAGAAATTTCACAGGCCCCTGTGACAAAGAACCCGAAGGAGCGCCATTCCTCAAGAAAACCCACGCAGCGCAGCAGCTCAGGATCCCAGCGTAGCAGAGGCTCTGGTGGATCCAGGAGGGAGACGGTGGTTCAAGTGGAGGAGGCATCCTCAAAGCCACAGCCGGTATCTTCCTCACATTAGGAGGGTAAGTGACCTCCGTGAAAGTGTAAATTCTAATAGGGGTTTATTGTTTCCTAGGGAAAGAAATGCCAGGGGAAAAGTAAACATAGAGTATGCCCGCTTTGTTCAGCAGATTTGCCGGATTCATGGGTTAAAAAACTCTGTGCGCCATGTATTAAGAACACCATTGATGAGGAGACACCAAGTTTCACATCTGAATTAAAAGATTTAATTAAAACCCAAGTAGCAGACGCATTAAAAAGCGTAAAAAACCGTAAAAGAAAACATAAAGAAAAATCTCCAGATTACAGCTCCAGCGAGGGAGATAGTATGAGTGGGGATTCTGATAGCTCTACAGCTTCATCATCCTCCTCCGCATCTTCAGAAAGCGCTCGCAACTGTTTCCCAATAGATGAAACGGATGCGTTGGTGAAAATGGTTAGGGCGACAATGGGTCTGGCAGACACTCGTTCCAAAAAATCTGTACAAGATCTTATGTTTAGTGGCCTGGAACAAAAGAAGTACAGAGTGTTCCCATTAAATGAAAAAATTCAAGCCCTTATAAAAAAGGAGTGGAAAAGACCAGACAAAAAAGTACTGTTAACACCCAAAAGGAAATACCCATTTGATGACCCAGCCTGCGCCTCATGGGGAAAAGCGCCAAAATTAGACGTCGCCATCGCGAAAGCCTCTAAAAAGTTCGCTCTGCCTTTTGAAGATATGGGGACCCTCAAGGATCCTATGGATAAAAAGGCCGATGTCTTCCTAAAAGGGTCCTGGGAGGCCGCCAGCGGGGGGCTAAAACCCGGTATAGCTGCTACGTGTACAGCTAGAGCACTAATGGTCTGGCTGGATCATTTAGAGACTCAATTAAAAAATAAAACCCCGAGAGAGTCTATACTAGACTCCGTGTCAGCGATGAGAGGGGCCGCTGCATATTTAGCAGATGCCTCAATAGACTCAGTTAGACTGACGGCAAGATCGGCTTCCTTCTCAAATGCGGCTAGGAGAGCATTATGGCTAAAGTGCTGGCCGGGGGACCTGCAAACTAAAGCTAAGTTGTGTTCCATTCCGTGTGAAGGTGAATATTTGTTCGGTCCCACCCTAGACGATGTCCTCGAAAAAGCGGTTGATAAAAAGAAAGCCTTTCCGGGATTCCTAAATCAATCTTATAGGCGGCCCTTTCGAGGAAGGAGGTTCACACAAAGACGCCCCCCAAAAAATCAAAAGGAGGGGTGGGAAGACAGAAAATTCAAAAGAGGAGGTTTCATGTTCAACAAGCCGGATAATAAAAAACAGCCACAATGAGGGTGTGCCCCAGGTAGGAGGGAGACTGACCCACTTTCTTCCAACCTGGGAAAAAATTTCTGGAAGTGCCTGGACTCTAAACATCATAAAGACGGGCCTAAAACTAAGCTTTCACACAATGCCACACAATCAGTTTGTGGTCACACCACGAAGAAAGTCAGAGATCGAGCAGCTAAGCATCCAGAGAGAAGTTCTCACTCTTCTGGAGAAGAAAGTCTTACAGGAAGTTCCACAACAGGAAGAGACGAGGGGGTTTTATTCTCCGCTCTTTCTTCGAACAAAACCGGACGGAACTTTCAGAGTAATTATAAATTTGAAACAACTAAACAGATACCTGGTAATAGAAAAATTCAAAATGGAGACAATAAAATCATGTGTCAGATCCCTTATCCCGTCTTGTTTCATGACTGTTATAGACTTAAAGGACGCATACTATCATGTGCCAATCCATCCGGATTTCCGGAAATATCTCAGGGTTGCAGTAATGATACAAGGGGAACTGAAACATTACCAATACAAGGCTCTTCCGTTTGGTCTAGCCATTGCCCCGAGAGTATTCACAAAATTAATGGCAGAAGTAATGGCCCATATAAGGGAACAAAACATATTGATTGTGCCTTATCTGGACGACCTCCTAGTGATGGGCAGTTCCTCTCTACATTGCAGCCAGCAACTAAACAGAGTGATGGTAGCCCTATCGAATCTAGGATGGTTTCTGAACCTGGAAAAATCCAGGCTTATCCCATCTCAAGTACAGTTGTACTTGGGGATATTAATAGACTCAACAAAGCAAGAGTGTCGTCTGCCAGAAGAAAAAGTATCCAACATGATACATCTAGTGAATCAGTTGAGTATCTCTCCTCTGATCTCTCTAAGGAGAGCCATGTCCATACTGGGATCAATGACATCCTGTATCCCAGCGGTACAGTGGGCTCAGAGTCACTCGAGAGATCTCCAGTGGGAAATACTAGAGGCGGTATCCCACGCAGGAGGAAATTTAGAAAAGCAATTAAAAATATCCTCTCGGACAAAAACTTCCTTAGCTTGGTGGACAGACCCGTCCAATCTCAGGAGGGGGGTTCCATGGGTATGGCCGGTCTCGATAATCCTGACCACAGACGCAAGCCCTTGGGGGTGGGGGGCCCACCTAAACAGGCAAATTGCCCAAGGTCCTTGGTCAGTAGAAGAAAAAGACCTTACTTCAAACATGAAGGAGCTTTTAGCAGTTCAGTACGCCATCAATCATTTTTTAACTTCCCTCCGTTCCCACCACGTGAGAGTACTGACGGACAACAGGGTGGTAGTAGCATATTTAAACCATCAGGGAGGGACGAGGTCTCAATCCCTAATGAAAGTGACAAATTTCATCATGTCACAAGCAGAAGCCAACTTGTCCTCCCTGACAGCCCTTCACATAAAAGGGTCAGAAAATCAAACTGCAGATTTTCTAAGCAGAACCCAATTAAAACAGGGGGAATGGGAGTTAAATACAAGTATATTCAAACGCATAGTGGATCTTTGGGGGGCCCCGGATATAGATCTATTTGCAAACAATCAAAATCGGAAAACGGAGGCCTTCTGCTCGATAGATCCTCGGGGGAGTCCAGTGGCCATAGACGCGTTGTTAATTCCATGGAAATTCCATCTAGCTTATGTGTTTCCTCCGATAGCTCTAATTCCCTTAGTCTTGAAGAAAATCAGGGAAGACAGAGCCAAAGTGATACTGATAGCTCCGTTCTGGCCGAAAAGAGTATGGTTCCCATGGCTACGCCTAATGTCCATAGCGGATCCATGGGTACTCCCAGATATCCCAGACCTTCTGCATCAAGGGCCAGTGAATCACCCTAAAATAAAAAGTTTGCACATGACGGCCTGGCTTTTGAAAGGGAACTGTTAACAAAAAGGGGGTTTTCTTCAAATTTAATTTCTACCCTGCTGGCCAGTAGAAAACCTATAACTACCAGAGCCTACGGCAAAGTCTGGAAAAAGTTCCTCTCCACGTCAGGAGTTATCCTATCAAATCAGATGCCAATTCAGGAAATCTTAGAATTTCTTCAAAAAGGTTTAGAGAAAGGCCTAGCAACAAACACGCTGAAGGTTCAGATTGCAGCATTGGGTGCCCTTTACAACCAGGATTTGGCGGGGAATCACTGGGTAAAAAGATTTATTAGAGCATCTACTAGGTCCAGACCAGTTATACATCTCACCGCTCCTCCCTGGGACCTGAACTTAGTCCTTTCAGCACTAACTAAAGCGCCGTTCGAACCTTTATCTCAGGCTTCACTAAAAATAATATCTTGGAAAACCTGTTTATTGGTGGCCCTAACCTCAGCTCGCAGGATTAGTGATCTGCAGGCCTTATCAGCCTACCCACCTCTAACCCAAATATTAGATGACAGAGTAATCCTCAAAACTGACCCTTCTTACCTTCCCAAAGTGGCGTCAAAATTCCACAGATCTCAAGAGATAGCGTTACCATCTTTTTGCCCCAATCCAAAAAACAAAAAAGAGGAGGCTCTACACACTCTAGATGTAAAGAGATGTCTAACACACTATCTATCAGCCACAAGGGAGTGTAGGAAAGGGAGGGCTCTGTTTGTCTGCTTTCAGGGACCAAATAAGGGTCACAAGGCATCGAAAGCCACGTTGGCGAGGTGGGTAAGAGATGCCATCAAGATGTCATATACCTCATCCGGGGAAAAAGTTCCAGACACAGTTAAGGCTCATTCAACCAGGTCGGTGGCAACCTCTTGGGCTGAACGTGGTGGAGCATCAATAGATCAAATATGTAGAGCAGCCACTTGGTCTTCCCCCTCTACATTCTTCAAGCACTATCAGCTTAATCTATCCTCTCCCTCAGACTTAACTTTTGGTAGGAGAGTTCTTGAGGCAGTAGTCCCACCCTAAAATTTTCATTCTTTGAAATTCTCTCGTTAGTGCCGTCATGGGGTAAGAGAATATCGTAGTTACTTACCGATAACGGTATTTCTCTGAACCCATGACGGCACCTGTATATTCCCTCCCTTCACGTATGGGTGTCCACACTACTTATAAATTAAGTCACGAGGTGTGCATAAAAAAAAAAAAAAAAAAAAAAAGTGTATATATATATATATATAGAGAGGAGCTTATATAAGTTATACAGTTATATTTTGTTGTGTAAAAATAACCAATTAAGTTACAGCAGAAATTCCCTGCAAGGCTCTGTAAACCAACTGAGGTGGAGGAGAGGTCCCGCCTTTTTAACCTGTGGGTTTCCTGTCCCTGAGGGCGGATCCCTCTCTCTCGTTAGTGCCGTCATGGGTTCAGAGAAATACCGTTATCGGTAAGTAACTACGATATTTGTGCATATTACCTGATTTATTCCAATGATCTATTGCTCCACAAGGATTCTAACAAATGATGCATGTTCCACCCTATGTCCTTCGAGTGTCACCTCTATGCATCCCATATTGTGACCTCTCTGCTTATTTTAATTGTTTAAAGTCATTTTTTATTCTGGATCTCTTCTGTGTTCGAACTTCGGTATACAGTGGGTGCGGAAAGTATTCAGACCCCTTTACATTTTTCCCTCTTTGTTTCATTGCAGCCATTTGGTAAATTCTATAAAGTTCATTTTTCCTCATTAATGTTCACTCTGCACCTCGTCTAATGTAGAATTTTTTGCCGATATGGCTAATATCTAAATGGTGTTTGTGTTCACCCATGCACTCAGAGATTAGCCATAGGTGAATGTTCACACTGGGCAGTTAGGTCGGGGACCCATCCGATTCATGAGATTACCAAGACGATGGTTGTTGGGCTCACACTATTTGGCCAAATTTTGTGCTAAACGTCTCGTGTATCTTTCCTAAATTTCAAAAGCCATTTTGCTCTTCCCACTTCATGTATCTCACATTGACTTCCTTTACCACAACTGAGTGCATCCATTTTCCTATTTTGATGTATAAGTTGCTTGTTTTGGTAGGCACCTGTTCAGACTAGATGTTTCATTCAGTCCATGGTAGTCTGTCATGGTCTAGTCTGCCCTATAGTGGCTTGAGGTATGTCTGTGGTGGACTGACCAGGTCTGTCACGGTCAGAGATGTGTCTGTGGTGGTCTGGCCTTGTTTATAGTGCCCTGAGGTTTGTTTATGGTGGTCTTGCTTAGTCCATAGTGGTCTGAGGTGTGTCTGTGTGGTGGTCTTTGGTGGCATGACGTGGCGGCCTGCTCCGTAGTCGTTTGGGATGTGTCTGTGATGTCCTGGTCTGTTGTTGTCTGAGATGTCTTTCTGGTGGTCTTGCTTAGTTCATAGTGGTCTGAGGTGTGTCTGTGTGGTCTGGCCTAGTCTCTTGTACTGTGTGAGGTGGCCTTTGATGGTCTTATCTTGTCTGATATGTGACTGTGGTGGTCTGGTCTGGTCTGTAGTGGTATGGAGTGTGTCTGTGGTGGTCTTTGGTGGCATGACGTGGTGGCCTGGCCTGTTTTGTAGTTATCTGTGGTCTGGCATGGTCTTTATGGGTTTGGAGTGTGTCTGTGGTAGTCTTGCATAGTCTCACCTGGTCTTTAGGGGTTTGGAGTGTGTCTGTGGTGGTCTGGCCTGGTCTTTAGGGGTTTGGAGTGTGTCTGTGGTGGTCTGGCATGGTCTTTAGGGGTTTGGAGTGTGTCTGGTGGTCTGGCATGGTTTGGCCTGATCTATAGGGGTTTGGAGTGTGTCTGTGGTGGTCTGGCATGGTCTTTAGGGGTTTGGAGTGTCTCTGTGGTGGTCTGGCCTGGTCTTTAGGGGTTTGGAGTGTGTCTGTGGTGGTCTGACCTGGTCTTTAGGGGTTTGGAGTGTGCCTGTGGTGGTCTGACCTGGTCTGTAGGGGATCGGAGTGTGCCTGTGGTGGTCTGACCTGGTCTTTAGGGGTTTGGAGTGTGTCTGTGGTGGTCTGACCTGGTCTTTAGGGGTTTGGAGTGTGTCTGTGGTGGTCTGACCTGGTCTTTAGGGGTTTGGAGTGTGTCTGTGGTGGTCTGACCTGGTCTTTAGGGGTTTGGAGTGTGTCTGCGGTGGTCTGACCTGGTCTTTAGGGGTTTGGAGTGTCTCTGTGGTGGTCTGGCCTGGTCTTTAGGGGTTTGGAGTGTGTCTGAGGTGGTCTGACCTGGTCTTTAGGGGTTTGGAGTGTGCCTGCGGTGGTCTGACCTGGTCTTTAGGGGTTTGGAGTGTCTCTGTGGTGGTCTGGCATGGTCTGTAGGGGTTTGGAGTGTGCCTGTGGTGGTCTGGCATGGTCTGACGTGGTCTGTAGGGGTTTGGAGTGTGTCTGTGGTGGTCTGCGAAGGGGTGATGAGCTTTACCTTTCGGGTTATTCTGTAGAAGGCGGTCACCATGCCCAATAACATCATTTTCAGAAGGACGATGGTGGCGTACGTGGCAAACGCCCGGAAAACCTCATTATCTGCCAACTGCACCATCCTGCAAGAGAGAAGAGGCCGGAGCATGAGCAGATCACCCTGACCCTGGGGGGCACAGCAGCTTCCTGCAAGAACCGCCGCCCCAGTGATAACCCTAATGGCGGAGGAGCTTAAGGGTGACCCAGTGGGGGGAGGCAACTGTATTATAGCTGCAACCAATCTATTACTCTGTGTTATCAGTCATTGATCTGAAGTACAAGACATGTAACAGCAGAATAGTGAGTGCAGCTCTGGAGGTGACTGGAGGATAAGACACGTTGTAACAGCAGAATAGTGAGTGCAGCTCTGGGGGTGACTGGAGGACAAGACACAATGTCACAGCAGAATAATGAGTGCAGCTCTGGAGGATAAGACACGATGTAACAGCAGAATAGTGAGTGCAGCTCTGGAGGTGACTGGAGGATAACACACGACTCTGTGGACAGGAATTGTCCCCGTGAGGCTTGCGCTACCATGCTGGAAAGCATGGAGCACTTCCTGCTTCATTGTCCCTTTAATACAGAGGTGTACAACGGGGTGGGCGCTTCCATTGGTTGGCCGCGGCTGGCCACTCTGTCCTATGCCGAGTGGGCCTATGGAGCGTTCAGAGACCTTGGGAGAAGGGACCGAGCCACTTTATTCTTAGTCAGCGCAGTGGTCAGGTATTTCACGTGGAACGCACGAGTTTTAGTTTCGACGCAGAGTAAAATCCTCCGAGTAGATGAAGTTTGTAGCAGCATCCTAGGTGCCCTGGTGAAGGTGCGTTCTCTGGAGTGTGGGGGTCTGGGTGCCCGGAGGGCGGCCCATCTCTGGAGGGGTTTCTCCTTCAGGGTGCCTTAGTCCGTTAGCGCTCCTATATCCTGGTGGTGGGCTGATTGTTATGGCTGGCAATCAGGCAACACAGCGTGCAGTAATCAGCGCACATACAGAGATCTGGCAATAACCAAAAACAATAGGACGAGCTCTGAGACGTGGAATCTCTGTAGACTGCAGTACCTGATCTATCCTCACACAACTATAAGCAGCAGTGGATTGCGCCTATCACTACCTATGCAACTCGGCACTGCCTGAGGAGCTGACTAGCCTGAAGATAGAAATACAAGCCTGACTTACCTCAGAGAAATACCCCAAAGGAATAGGCAGCCCCCCACATATAATGACTGTTAGCAAGATGAAAAGACAAACGTAGGAATGAAATAGATTCAGCAAAGTGAGGCCCGATATTCTAGACAGAGCGAGGATAGCAAAGAGAACTATACAGTCTACAAAAAACCCTAAAACGAAAACCACGCAAAGGGGCAAAAAGACCCACCGTGCCGAACTAACAGCACGGCGGGGCACCCCTTTGCTTCTCAGAGCTTCCAGCAAAAGTTAATAGCAAGCTGGACAGAAAAAACAGAAAACAAACTAGAAGCACTTATCTAGCAGAGCAGCAGGCCCAAGGAAAGATGCAGTAGCTCAGATCCAACACTGGAACATTGACAAGGAGCAAGGAAGACAGACTCAGGTGGAGCTAAATAGCAAGGCAGCCAACGAGCTCACCAAAACACCTGAGGGAGGAAGCCCAGAGACTGCAATACCACTTGTGACCACAGAAGTGAACTCAGCCACAGAATTCACAACAGTACCCCCCCCTTGAGGAGGGGTCACCGAACCCTCACCAGAACCCCCAGGCCGACCAGGATGAGCCACATGAAAGGCACGAACAAGATCTGGGGCATGGACATCAGAGGCAAAAACCCATGAATTATCTTCCTGAGCATAACCCTTCCATTTGACCAGATACTGGAGTTTCCGTCTAGAGACACGAGAATCCAAAATCTTCTCCACAATATACTCCAATTCCCCCTCCACCAAAACAGGGGCAGGAGGCTCCACAGATGGAACCATAGGTGCCACGTATCTCCTCAACAACGACCTATGGAATACATTATGTATGGAAAAGGAGTCTGGGAGGGTCAGACGAAAAGACACCGGATTGAGAATCTCAGAAATCCTATACGGACCAATAAAACGAGGTTTAAATTTAGGAGAGGAAACCTTCATAGGAATATGACGAGAAGATAACCAAACCAGATCCCCAACACGAAGTCGGGGTCCCACACGGCGTCTGCGATTAGCGAAAAGCTGAGCCTTCTCCTGGGACAAGGTCAAATTGTCCACCACCTGAGTCCAGATCTGCTGCAACCTGTCCACCACAGAATCCACACCAGGACAGTCCGAAGACTCAACCTGTCCTGAAGAGAAACGAGGATGGAACCCAGAATTGCAGAAAAATGGAGAGACCAAGGTAGCCGAGCTGGCCCGATTATTAAGGGCGAACTCAGCCAACGGCAAAAATGACACCCAATCATCCTGGTCAGCGGAAACAAAACATCTCAGATATGTTTCCAAGGTCTGATTGGTTCGTTCGGTCTGGCCATTAGTCTGAGGATGGAAGGCCGAGGAGAAAGATAGGTCAATGCCCATCCTACCACAAAAGGCTCGCCAGAACCTCGAGACAAACTGGGAACCTCTGTCAGAAACAATATTCTCAGGAATGCCATGTAAACGAACCACATGCTGGAAGAACAAAGGCACCAAATCAGAGGAGGAAGGCAATTTAACCAAGGGCACCAGATGGACCATTTTAGAAAAGCGATCACAGACCACCCAAATGACCGACATTTTTTGAGAAACGGGAAGGTCAGAAATGAAATCCATCGAAATATGTGTCCAAGGCCTCTTCGGGACCGGCAAGGGCAAAAGCAACCCACTGGCACGTGAACAGCAGGGCTTAGCCCTAGCACAAATTCCACAGGACTGCACAAAAGCACGCACATCCCGTGACAGAGATGGCCACCAGAAGGATCTAGCAACCAACTCCCTGGTACCAAAGATTCCTGGATGACCGGCCAGCACCGAACAATGAAGTTCAGAGATAACTTTACTAGTCCACCTATCAGGGACGAACAGTTTCTCGGCCGGACAACGATCAGGTTTATTAGCCTGAAATTTCTGCAACACTCTCCGCAAATCAAGGGAGATGGCAGACACAATGACTCCTTCCTTGAGGATACTCGCCGGCTCAGATAACCCCGGAGAGTCGGGCACAAAACTCCTAGACAGAGCATCCGCCTTCACATTTTTAGAGCCCGGAAGGTATGAAATCACAAAATCAAAACGAGCAAAAAATAACGACCAACGGGCCTGTCTAGGATTCAAGCGCTTGGCAGACTCAAGATAAGTAAGGTTCTTATGATCAGTCAAAACCACCACGCGATGCTTAGCACCCTCAAGCCAATGACGCCACTCCTCGAATGCCCACTTCATGGCCAGCAACTCTCGGTTGCCCACATCATAATTACGCTCAGCAGCAGAAAATTTCCTGGAAAAGAAAGCACATGGTTTGAACACTGAGCAACCAGAACCTCTCTGTGACAAAACCGCCCCTGCACCAATCTCAGAAGCATCAACCTCGACCTGGAACGGAAGAGAAACATCAGGTTGACACAACACAGGGGCACAGCAAAAACGACGCTTCAACTCCTGAAAAGCTTCCACGGCAGCAGAAGACCAATTAACCAAATCAGCACCCTTCTTGGTCAAATCGGTCAATGGTCTGGCAATGCTAGAAAAATTACAGATGAAGCGACGATAAAAATTAGCAAAGCCCAGGAATTTCTGCAGACTTTTTAGAGATGTCGGCTGAGTCCAATCCTGGATGGCCTGAACCTTAACCGGATCCATCTCGATAGTAGAAGGGGAAAAGATGAACCCCAAAAATGAAACTTTCTGCACACCGAAGAGACACTTTGATCCCTTCACGAACAAGGAATTAGCACGCAGTACCTGGAAAACCATTCTGACTTGCTTCACATGAGACTCCCAATCATCTGAGAAGATCAAAATGTCATCCAAGTAAACAATCAAGAATTTATCCAGATACTCACGGAAAATGTCATGCATAAAAGACTGAAAAACAGATGGAGCATTGGCAAGTCCGAACGGCATCACCAGATACTCAAAATGACCCTCGGGCGTATTAAATGCCGTTTTCCATTCATCTCCCTGCCTGATTCTCACCAGATTATACGCACCACGAAGATCTATCTTGGTAAACCAACTAGCCCCCTTAATCCGAGCAAACAAGTCAGAAATCAATGGCAAGGGATACTGAAACTTAACAGTGATCTTATTAAGAAGGCGGTAATTAATACACGGTCTTAGCGAACCATCCTTCTTGGCTACAAAAAAGAACCCTGCTCCCAATGGTGACGACGATGGGCGAATATGTCCCTTCTCCAGGGACTCCTTCACATAACTGCGCATAGCGGTGTGTTCAGGTACGGACAAATTAAATAAACGACCCTTAGGGAATTTACTACCAGGAATCAAATCGATAGCACAATCACAATTCCTATGCGGAGGTAGGGCATCAGACTTGGACTCTTCAAATACATCCTGAAAGTCCGACAAGAACTCTGGGATGTCAGAAGGAATGGATGACTAAATAGACAAAAATGGAACATCACCATGTACTCCCTGACAACCCCAGCTGGTTACCGACATAGAGTTCCAATCCAATACTGGATTATGGGTTTGTAGCCATGGCAACCCCAACACGACCACATCATGCAAATTATGCAGTACCAGAAAGCGAATAACTTCCTGATGTGCAGGAGCCATGCACATGGTCAGCTGGGCCCAGTACTGAGGCTTATTCTTGGCCAAAGGTGTAGCATCAATTCCTCTCAACGGAATAGGACACCGCAAAGGCTCCAAGAAAAATCCACAACGTTTAGCATAATCCAAATCCATCAGATTCAGGGCAGCGCCTGAATCCACAAACGCCATGACAGAATACGATGACAAAGAGCACATTAAGGTAATGGACAAAAGGAATTTGGACTGTACAGTACCAATAACGGCAGAGCTATCGAACCGCCTAGTGCGTTTAGGACAATTAGAAATAGCATGAGTAGAATCACCACAATAGAAACACAGTCTGTTCAGACGTCTGTGTTCTTGCCGTTCTACTTTAGTCATAGTCCTGTCGCACTGCATAGGCTCAGGTTTACTCTCAGACAATACCGCCAGATGGTGCACAGATTTACGCTCGCGCAAGCGACGACCGATCTGAATGGCCAAGGACATAGACTCATTCAAACCAGCAGGCATAGGAAATCCCACCATTACATCCTTAAGAGCTTCAGAGAGACCCTTTCTGAACAAAGCCGCTAGTGCAGATTCATTCCACAGAGTGAGTACTGACCACTTCCTAAATTTCTGACAATATACTTCTACATCATCCTGACCCTGGCATAAAGCCAGCAGATTTTTCTCAGCCTGATCCACTGAATTAGGCTCATCGTAAAGCAATCCCAGCGCCTGGAAAAATGCATCAACATTACTCAATGCAGGGTCTCCTGGCGCAAGAGAAAACGCCCAGTCCTGTGGGTCGCCGCGCAAAAAAGAAATAATAATCAAAACCTGTTGAATAGGATTACCAGAAGAATGAGGTTTCAAGGCCAAAAATAGCTTACAATTATTTCTGAAGCTCAGGAACTTAGTTCTGTCACCAAAAAACAAACCAGGAATCAGAATTCTTGGTTCTAGCATCGATTTCTGATCAATAGTATCTTGAATCTTTTGTACATTTATAACGAGATTATCCATTGAGGAGCACAGAGCCTGAATATCCATGTCCACAGCTGTGTCCTGAAGCACTCTAATGTCTAGGGGAAAAAAAAGACTGAAGACAGAGCTAAGAAAAAAAAATGATGTCAGGATTTCTTTTTTCCCTCTATTGGGAATCATTGGTGTCGCTCCTTGTACTGTTATGGCCGGCAATCAGGCAACACAGCATGCAGTAATCAGCGCACATACAGAGATCTGGCAATAACCAAAAACAATAGGACGAGCTCTGAGACGTGGAATCTCTGTAGACTGCAGTACCTGATCTATCCTCACACAACTATAAGCAGCAGTGGATTGCGCCTATCACTACCTATGCAACTCGGCACTGCCTGAGGAGCTGACTAGCCTGAAGATAGAAATACAAGCCTGACTTACCTCAGAGAAATACCCCAAAGGAATAGGCAGCCCCCCACATATAATGACTGTTAGCAAGATGAAAAGACAAACGTAGGAATGAAATAGATTCAGCAAAGTGAGGCCCGATATTCTAGACAGAGCGAGGATAGCAAAGAGAACTATGCAGTCTACAAAAAACCCTAAAACGAAAACCACGCAAAGGGGCAAAAAGACCCACCGTGCCGAACTAACAGCACGGCGGGGCACCCCTTTGCTTCTCAGAGCTTCCAGCAAAAGACAATAGCAAGCTGGACAGAAAAAACAGAAAACAAACTAGAAGCACTTATCTAGCAGAGCAGCAGGCCCAAGGAAAGATGCAGTAGCTCAGATCCAACACTGGAACATTGACAAGGAGCAAGGAAGACAGACTCAGGTGGAGCTAAATAGCAAGGCAGCCAACGAGCTCACCAAAACACCTGAGGGAGGAAGCCCAGAGACTGCAATACCACTTGTGACCACAGAAGTGAACTCAGCCACAGAATTCACAACAGCTGATGTCTTTACACCCTAGATTTGTGTTTTGTATTTCTGTTCCCTGAATAGAAGGTTTGCAGGCATCGAACTTGAGCCTCGGGTGGTGAGAATGTAGGTTGTGTTCTGTGATGTTGGTTTATGTATATATTGTATATAGTGTATTGTATATATTGTATATAGTGTGTATAATAGAGGGTCTTAGTTAGGTTGGGTGGGGGGATTGGGGGGTTCAGCGGCGGTGATAAGAGACTGATCTGGCCCAGGCCCCGCCTGGGGAACAACTTTGGGGCCTGATCCTAGCTCGGATGATTCCTGAACTTTGTGGCCAGAGCTGGATCAGGGGTGGCGGGATAGTTAGAGTAGGTGTGTGTATATATATTTTAAAATAAAAAAATAATAATTAAAAACCAAATGTTAATGTTGTACACTGTATTGTATTTAGGGTGAATGTGGTGGTGTAAGGGGGGCTGTAAGGTTCGGCAGTGGGACCAGCAGGGTTGTGTTGTGTTTGCGGTGTTGTATAGTGTTTGGTTTAGTATAATGTGTTTATAGTGTATATATTGTATATAATATTGTATATAGGACGGTGTGAATGTAGTTGGGGTTGTATATAGTAGTATGAATGACGCTGGGCCGGGGGTCTTACATGATTTTATACTATTTATTATTTATAATTTTTTACAGGTATTCACGTAAGTTATGAATATTTTGTTTGTTGTCTTTTAGTTTTGCTTTTTTTTATGTTATTGGAATTTTTCTTTCTCGTCCCTGATTTGTAGGTCATGAACTTTCTCCATTTTTGTTCCATTTCCGGTTTATTACTTTGTGGCTTTTGTCGTTTGTTGTCGTCTGATTGGAGCTTTGTTCTTATGTTCTGTTCTGTTGTGTTTTATTTTGCAATGTATCACAGTTATTGTCATGTAAAGTATTTCATTTTATTTAATAAAAGACCTGGGGGATAAGACACAATGTAACAGCAGAATAGTGAGTGCAGCTCTGGAGGTGACTGGAGGATAAGACATGATGTAACAGCAGAATAGTGAGTGCAGCTCTGGAGGTGACTGGAGAATAAGACACAATGTAACAGCAGAATAGTGACTGCAGCTCTGGAGGTGACTGGAGGATAAGATGCAAACACAGCAGAGCCCGACCATGGAGCAAACAGCAGAACCAAACCGTAGAGCATGCATAACAGGAGAGCAAAGTCCAATTACAAATTCCAATCATAGATTATGCAAGACCTACGGCAGCACAGAGCATGTAAAGCAGAGCAGAACCGCAGAGCAAGACTAGAGCACAACCATAGAACATGCATCGCAGGCAGAACCGCAGAGCAGAACCGCAGAGCATGCACAGGAGACTCCAAATGCAAAAGATAAGGACAAGATGCGGAAACCTAATGAATCTCACCTGAGAGCCGTGAGGGTCCTGGGACAGAAGTCAGAGAACAAACTGCTTCCTGCTTGTGTGAATGCTGGACTATGTCCTCCCTCAGATCACACCCTGTGCAGTCACAAACTACACCTCCTGGTCCCCTCCTCTTGGTACAATCCTGTCCTCCCCTTGCCCACCCCAACTCTGATCCTCCCTGTCCACCCCTATCCCTCACCAACCCTGATTGTCCTTGTCCACCCCTAGACCTCACCATTCCTGATCCTCCCTGTCCACCCCTAGCCCTCACCATTCCTGATCCTCCCTTAGCCCTCCCGCACCCTGATCCTTCCTGTTCTCTCCTAGCCCTCATAAACCCTGATCCTCCCTGTCCTCCCCTACCCCTCACAAACCCTGATCCTTCCTGTTCTCTCCTAGCCCTCATAAACCCTGACCACCTCTAGCCCTCACCAACCCCAGTCCTCCCTGTACATGCCTAGCCCTCACCAACCCTGATCTTCACTGTCCATCCCAAGTCCTCACAACCCAGGTCCTCCCTGTCCACCCCTATCCCTCACCAACCCTGATCCTCCCTGTCCACCCCTAGCCCTCACAATCCCTGATCCTCCCTGTCCACCCCTAGCCCTCACCAACCCTGATTGTCCTTGTCCACCCCTAGCCCTCACCATTCCTGATCCTCCCTGTCCACCCCTAGCCCTCACCATTCCTGATCCTCCCTTAAGGTACCGTCACACTAGACGATATCGCTAGCGATCCGTGACGTTGCAGCGTCCTCGCTAGCGATATCGTCCAGTGTGACAGGCAGCAGCGATCAGGCCCCTGCTGGGAGATCGCTGGTCGGGGAAGAAAGTCCAGAACTTTATTTCGTCGCTGGACTCCCCGCAGACATCGCTGAATCGGCGTGTGTGACACCGATTCAGCGATGTCTTTGCTGGTAACCAGGGTAAACATCGGGTAACTAAGCGCAGGGCCGCGCTTAGTAACCCGATGTTTACCCTGGTTACCATCCTAAAAGTAAAAAAACAAACGCTACATACTTACCTACCGCTGTCTGTCCTCGGCGCTGTGCTCTGCTCTCCTCCTGCTCTGGCTGTGACGTCACCGCTCTGCTTTCCTGCCGCTGTGCTCACTGCCAGACCAGAGAAGCAGAGCGCCGAGGACAGACAGCGGTAGGTAAGTATGTAGCGTTTGTTTTTTTACTTTAACGATGGTAACCAGGGTAAACATCGGGTTACTAAGCGCGGCCCTGCGCTTAGTTACCCGATGTTTACCCTGGTTACCGGGGACCTCGGGATCGTTGGTCGCTGGAGAGCGGTCTGTGTGACAGCTCTCCAGCGACCAAACAGCGACGCTGCAGCGATCCGGATCGTTGTCGGTATCGCTGCAGCGTCGCTATGTGTGACGGTACCCTTAGCCCTCCCGCACCCTGATCCTTCCTGTTCTCTCCTAGCCCTCACAATCCCTGATCCTCCCTGTCCACCCCTAGCCCTCACAATCCCTGATCCTCCCTGTCCACCCCTAGCCCTCACAATCCCTGATCCTCCCTGTCCACCCCTAGCCCTCACCAACCCTGATTGTCCCTGTCCAACCCTAGCCCTCACAATCCCTGATCCTCCCTGTCCACCCCTAGCCCTCACCAACCCTGATTGTCCTTGTCCAACCCTAGCCCTCACAATCCCTGATCCTCCCTTAGCCCTCCCAAACCCTGATACTTCCTGTTCTCTCCTAGCCCTCATAAACCCTGACCCTCCCTGACCACCTCTAGCCCTCACCAACCCCAGTCCTCCCTGTACATGCCTAGCCCTCACGAACCCTGACCCTCCCTGACCACCTCTAGCCCTCAGGAACCCGGATACTCCCTGTCCACCCCTTTCCCTCATCAACCCTGATACTCCCTGTTCACCCCTAGCCCTCACCAACCCTGATTGTCCCTGTCCAACCCTAGCCCTCACCAACCCTGATCCTCCCTGTCCACCCCTAGCCCTCACCAACCCTGATCCTCCCTGTCCACCCCTAGCCCTCAACAACCCTGATTGTCCCTGTCCACCCCTAGCCCTCACCAACCCTGATCCTCCCTGTCCACCCCTAGCCCTCACAATCCCTGATCCTTCCTGTCCACCCCTAGCCCTCACCAACCCTGATTGTCCCTGTCCAACCCCAGCCCTCACCAATCCTGATCCTCCCTGTCCACCCCTAGCCCTCAAAATCCCTGATCCTCCCTGTCCACCCCTAGCCCTCACCAACCCTGATTGTCCCTGTCCAACCCTAGCCCTCACCAACCCTGATCCTCCCTTAGCCCTCCCAAACCCTGATACTTCCTGTTCTCTCCTAGCCCTCATAAACCCTGACCACCTCTAGCCCTCACCAACCCCAGTCCTCCCTGTACATGCCTAGCCCTCACCAACCCTGATCTTCACTGTCCACCCCAAGTCCTCACAACCCAGGTCCTCCCTGTCCACCCCTAGCCCTCACGAACCCTGATCCTCCCTGTCCACCCCTATCCCTCACCAACCCTGATCCTCCCTGTCCACCCCTAGTCCTCACCAACCCTGATCCTCCCTGTCCACCCCTAGCCCTCACCAACCCTGATTGTCTCTGTACAACCCTAGCCCTCACCAATCCTGATCCTCCCTGTCCACCCCTAGCCCTCACCAACCCTGATTGTCCCTGTCCACCCCTAGCCCTCACCAACCCTGATTGTCCCTGTCCACCCCTAGCCCTCACCAACCCCAGTCCTCCCTGTACATGCCTAGCCCTCACGAACCCTGATCCTCCCTGTCCACCCCTATCCCTCACCAATCCTGATCCTCCCTGTCCACCCCTAGCCCTCACCAACCCTGATCCTCCCTGTCCACCCCTAGCCCTCACCAACCCTGATCCTCCCTGTCCACCCCTAGCCCTCACCAACCCTGATCCTCCCTGTCCACCCCTATCCCTCACCAACCCTGATCTACCCTGCCCACCACTAGCCCTCACCAACCCTGATTGTCCCTGTCCACCCCTAGCCCTCACCAACCCTGATTGTCCCTGTCCACCCCTAGCCCTCACCAACCCTGATCGTCCCTGTCCACCCCTAGCCCTCAATCCCTGATCCTCCCTGTCCACCCCTAGCCCTCACCAACCCTGATTGTCCCTGTCCAACCCTAGCCCTCACCAATCCTGATCCTCCCTGTCCACCCCTAGCCCTCACAATCCCTGATCCTCCCTATCCACCCCTAGCCCTCACAATCCCTGATCCTCCCTGTCCACCCCTAGCCCTCACCAACCCTGATTGTCCCTGTCCAACCCTAGCCCTCACCAACCCTGATCCTCCCTGTCCACCCCTAGCCCTCACCAACCCTGATCCTCCCTGTCCACCCCTAGCCCTCACCAACCCTGATCCTCCCTTAGACCTCCCAAACCCTGATACTTCCTGTTCTCTCCTAGCCCTCATAAACCCTGACCCTCCCTGACCACCTCTAGCCCTCACCAACCCCAGTCCTCCCTGTACATGCCTAGCCCTCACGAACCCTGACCCTCCCTGACCACCTCTAGCCCTCACCAACCCCAGTCTTCCCTGTACATGCCTAGCCCTCACGAACCCTGACCCTCCCTGACCACCTCTAGCCCTCAGGAACCCTGATACTCCCTGTCCACCCCTACCCCTCACCAACCCTGATCTACCCTGTCCACCCCTAGCCCTCACCAACCCTGATTGTCCCTGTCCACCCCTAGCCCTCACCAACCCTTATTGTCCCTGTCCACCCCTAGCCCTCACCAACCCTGATCGTCCCTGTCCACCCCTAGCCCTCAATCCCTGATCCTCCCTGTCCACCCCTAGCCCTCACCAACCCTGATTGTCCCTGTCCAACCCTAGCCCTCACCAATCCTGATCCTCCCTGTCCACCCCTAGCCCTCACAATCCCTGATCCTCCCTATCCACCCCTAGCCCTCACAATCCCTGATCCTCCCTGTCCACCCCTAGCCCTCACCAACCCTGATTGTCCCTGTCCAACCCTAGCCCTCACCAACCCTGATCCTCCCTGTCCACCCCTAGCCCTCACCAACCCTGATTGTCCCTGTCCACCCCTAGCCCTCACCAACCCTGATCCTCCCTTAGACCTCCCAAACCCTGATACTTCCTGTTCTCTCCTAGCCCTCATAAACCCTGACCCTCCCTGACCACCTCTAGCCCTCACCAACCCCAGTCTTCCCTGTACATGCCTAGCCCTCACGAACCCTGACCCTCCCTGACCACCTCTAGCCCTCAGGAACCCTGATACTCCCTGTCCACCCCTATCCCTCACCAACCCTGATCTACCCTGTCCACCTCTAGCCCTCACCAACCCTGATCCCCCTGTCCATCCATAGCCCACACCAACCCTGATCCTCCCTTTTCACCCGTAGCCCTCATAAGCTCTGATTCTCCCCTAGCCCTCACCAACCCCAGTCCTCCCTGTCCACCCCTAGCCCTCACCATTCTTAATCCTCCTTGTCTTCCCCTCACCAACCCTGATCTACCCTGTCCACCCCTAGCCCTCACCAACCCTGATCCCCCTGTCCACCCCTAGCCCTCACCAACCCTGATCCCCCTGTCCATCCATAGCCCTCACCAACCCTGATCCTCCCTTTTCACCCTTAAGGTACCGTCACACATAGCGACGCTGCAGCGATACCGACAACGATCCGGATCGCTGCAGCGTCGCTGTTTGGTCGCTGGAGAGCTGTCACACAGACAGCTCTCCAGCGACCAACGATCCCGAGGTCCCCGGTAACTAGGGTAAACATCGGGTAACTAAGCGCAGGGCCGCGCTTAGTAACCTGATGTTTACCCTGGTTACCATCCTAAAAAGTAAAAAAACAAACGCTACATACTTACCTACAGCCGTCTGTCCTCGGCGCTCTGCTTCTCTGGTCTGGCTGTGAGCGCCGGGCAGCCAGAAAGCAGAGCGGTGACGTCACTGCTCTGCTTTCCGGCTGACCGACGCTCACAGCCAGAGCAGGAGGAGAGCAGAGCACAGCGCTGGAGGACAGACGGCTGTAGGTAAGTATGTAGTGTTTGTTTTTTTACTTTTAGGATGGTAACCAGGGTAAACATCGGGTTACTAAGCGCGGCCCTGCGCTTAGTTACCCGATGTTTACCCTGGTTACGAGCAAAGACATCGCTGAATCGGTGTCACACACACCGATTCAGCGATGTCTGCGGGGAGTCCAGCGACGAAATAAAGTTCTGGACTTTCTTCCCCGACCAGCGATCTCCCAGCAGGGGCCTGATCGCTGCTGCCTGTCACACTGGACGATATCGCTAGCGAGGACGCTGCAACGTCACGGATCGCTAGCGATATCGTCTAGTGTGACAGTACCTTTAGCCCTCATAAGCTCTGATCTTCCCCTAGCCCTCACTATGATCCTCTTTGTACAGCTGGGGTCACACTTGCGAGTTCAATGCGAGAAACTTGCACGAGTCTCGCATCAAGTCCTGGAACTGCTGCCAGCATTCGGGACCGATTGAAAAAAAAAGACTAATTCACATGTAAACTCAAACCGCCATCCACTATTAATAAAAATAGCTAATTCCGCTGCGATAATTTCGCGTGAGATGTAAGTTCCCGTAGGGTTAAAGGCATAGATAGTGGGGAAGCCGGCCTGGGGCGGGGACTGGGAGCACTTTGAGGTGTCGCGAGACTTACTGGATAATAGATTTGGGAGCTAGATTCCCTATAGGGCTGAATTATCGCAGCGTTTTCCACCATGAAAACCGCATATGTTTTCCTGTGGTTTCAAATGGTTGAAAGTTTTATTTTGAAAACATTTAGAAAGGATAAATCAATATAGAGACAAGTAGAGAACTATTTTGCAAGATATTTTTTTTCCTTTTTTGCTTTAAATTATTTCTTTTACCATTTAGAAAAAAATCATAAAGTTCCTGCACTGGGAAAGTATTATTATTATTTATTCATATAGCACCATTAATTCCATGGTGCTGTACATGAGAAGGGGTTACATACAGGGTTATAGATAACGTTTACAGTACACAAATTTACAGTGACAGACTGGTACGGAGGGGAGAGGACCCTGCCCTAGCGGACTTACATTCTACGGGATAATGGGGATGAGACTGAAGGTCAGGGGTGCAGCAGCTCGGGTGTTGGTGAGGCGGCAGCTCGGGTGTTGGTGAGGCGGCAGCTCGGGTGGTGGTGAGGCGGCAGCTCTGGTAGTGAGGCGGCAGCTCGGGTGTTGGTGAGGCGGCAGCTCGGGTATTGGTGAGGCGGCAGCTCGGGTGTTGGTGAGGCGGCAGCTCGGGTGTTGGTGAGGCGGCAGCTCGGGTGTTGGTGAGGCGGCAGCTCGGGTGGTAGTGAGGCGGCAGCTCGGGTGTTGGTGAGGCGGCAGCTCGGGTGTTGGTGAGGCGGCAGCTCGGGTGGTGGTGAGGCGGCAGAATGGTTATTGCAGGCTGTAGGCTTTCCTGAAGAGATGGGTTTTCAGGTTCCGTCTGAAGGATCCGAGGGTGGTGAATAATCGAACGTGTTGGGGCAAAGAATTCCAGAGGATGGGGGATATTCGGGAGAAATCTTGGAGGCGGTTGTGTGAGGAACGAATAAGTGTGGAGGAGAGTAGGAGGTCTTGGGAGAACCAGAGATCACGTGAGGGAAGATATTGGGAGATTAGTTCAGAGATATAGGGAGGGGACAGGTTGTGGATGGCTTTGTAGATCAGTGTTAGTAGTTTGAACTGGATTTGTTGGGGAATTGGGAACCAGTGAAGGGATTTGCAGAGGGGAGGAGTAGAGAGAAGAGAGGTGGATTAGCTGGGCAGGAGAGTTGAGGATGGACTGGAGTGGTGCAAGAGAGTTAGCGGGGAGGCCACAGAGGAGGGTGTTGCAGTAATCGAAACGGGAGATGATGCGGACATGCACAAGAGTTTTAGGAGATTGAGGGCTGAGGAAGGGACGGATTCAGCCAATATTTTGGACATGTGGTTTGAAGGACAGGGCAGAGTCGAGAGTTACTCCGAGGCAGCGGATTTCAGGTGTGGGAGAGAGCGCAAACATGTATTTTACAAACGTATTTTGTGTGGACAAGGAGGCGACAGTCTATGTAGGCGTCTTGATTTCTGGTCGTCTGTCTCACATGTGAATTCGTAATGAATGTGAGTCAATCATGTCAAGTAGCAGGTGTCCATGGTGTCACTTAATGGAATAGGTATATAGGGTTGTGTTTTATGTATGGTTCATAGGCCTTTGATTAAGAACTTTGCTCGAAACCCGTCAGGCGTTTAGGGGCTGCGTCCCCGCATGATGTTTTATTCTTGACATGAAATAAAATATTGAAGATTTTAATGAAGAGACGCCTGGTGCTGGAACGTTTTTCCTTCATTTGCTATTACGAATGTAAGAGATTTCACCTTCATGAAAACAAAACTTTGTATCATCCAGTTTCCCCAGGTAATATTCCATGTCTTCCCTGTGAATAAACTCCACACATAATTGAGGAGAACTGACTTTGTATCCATTGTGTCCACTGTCATGATCCCAATGGCAGGGGATCACAAAAGGACAAGCACAAAAACAAAACGAGCTCTAGGGTGATGGAACCTGAGCTGACCGCGATCCTGAACCTAAACACACAACTAGCAGTAGCCGGGGAACGTGCCTACGATGATTCCTAGACGTCTCGCGCCAGCCTAAGGACTACCTTCCCCTATTAGAAGAAACACTGAGGCCCACTAAAGCTAGATAGCAGAGGATACAAAAGTGAACTGCGCGGTCAGCGAAAAACCCTTAAAAAAACCATCCTGAAATTACTTGAACTCATGTGCCAACTCATGGAACATGAGGAGTAATTTCAGCCCACTAGAGCAACCAGCAGCAAGGAATCACATATCTGCAAGCTGGACTAAGACAAAAATTAAGCAAAACGTGGAACAGGAAAAACAAAACTTAGCTTGTCCTGAAGATTACAGAAGCGGGTAGCAGAGGTAACCAGAAACACTGATTACATTGTTAGCCGGCGAGGAAATGACAAGAAAGCCAGGTTAAATAGGAAACTCCCATATCCTGATGGAACAGGTGGACACCAGAGACCGCAGAGAACACAAGTCACCCAGTACCATCAGTAACCACCAGAGGGAGCCCAAAAACAGAATTCACAACAGTACCCCCCCCTTGAGGAGGGGTCACCGAACCCTCACGAGAACCACCAGGGCGACCAGGATGAGCCCTATGAAATGCACGGACCAAATCAGCAGCATGAACATCAGAGGCAACCACCCAAGAATTATCCTCCTGACCATAACCCTTCCACTTGACCAAATATTGGAGTTTCCGTCTGGAAACACGAGAATCCAAGATCTTCTCCACAACATACTCCAATTCTCCCTCCACCAGCACCGGAGCAGGAGGCTCAAGCGAAGGAACAACAGGTACCTCATACTTCCGCAACAACGACCGATGGAACACATTATGAATAGCAAACGATGCCGGGAGATCCAAACGAAACAACACAGGGTTAAGAATTTCCAAGATCCTATAGGGACCGATGAACCGAGGCTTGAACTTAGGAGAAGAGACCTTCATAGGAACAAAACGAGAAGACAACCACACCAAGTCCACAACACGAAGTCGAGGACCCACGCGGCGACGGCGATTAGCAAACTGCTGAGCCCTCTCCTGGGACAACTTCAAATTGTCCACCACATGACTCCAAATCTGATGCAACCTATCCACCACCATGTCCACTCCAGGACAATCAGAAGGCTCCACCTTACCAGAGGAAAAACGAGGATGAAACCCCGAATTACAAAAGAAAAGAAAGGAGAAACCAAGGTAGCAGAACTAGCCCGATTATTAAGGGCAAATTCGGCAAGCGGCAAAAAGGTAACCCAGTCATCTTGATCAGCAGAAACAAAACACCTTAAATAAGTTTCTAAGGTCTGATTAGTTCGTTCCGTCTGGCCATTCGTCTGAGGATGGAATGCAGACGAAAAGGACAAATCAATGCCCATCTTAGCACAGAACGTCCGCCAAAATCTAGACACAAACTGGGATCCCCTGTCAGAAACGATGTTCTCCGGAATCCCATGCAAACGAACCACATTCTGAAAAAACAGAGGGACCAACTCAGAGGAGGAAGGTAACTTAGGCAAGGGTACCAGATGAACCATCTTAGAAAAGTGGTCACACACAACCCAGATGACGGACATTTTTTGAGAGACAGGGAGATCCGAAATAAAGTCCATGGAAATGTGCGTCCAAGGCCTCTTCGGGATAGGCAAAGGTGACAACAATCCACTGGCCCGAGAACAGCAAGGCTTAGCCCGAGCGCAAACTTCACAAGACTGCACAAAAGAACGCACATCCCTCGACAAGGAAGGCCACCAAAAAGACCTGGCCACCAAGTCTCTAGTACCAAATATTCCAGGATGACCTGCCAACGCAGAAGAATGGACTTCGGAGATGACTCTACTGGTCCAATTATCCGGAACAAACAGTCTTTCAGGCGGACAACGATCAGGTTTATCCGCCTGAAACTCCTGCAAAGCACGTCGCAAGTCTGGGGAGACAGCCGACAAAATCACCCCATCCCTAAGGATACCAGTGGGCTCAGAATTTCCAGGGGAGTCAGGCACAAAACTACTAGAAAGAGCATCCGCCTTCACATTCTTTGAACCTGGCAGGTATGAAACCACAAAATTGAAACGGGAGAAAAACAGTGACCAACGAGCCTGTCTAGGATTCAGACGCTTGCAGACTCAAGGTAAATCAGATTTTTGTGATCAGTCAAGACCACCACACGATGTCTAGCACCCTCAAGCCAATGACGCCACTCCTCAAATGCCCACTTCATGGCCAAAAGCTCCCGATTACCAACATCATAATTCCGCTCAGCGGGCGAAAATTTTCTAGAAAATAACGCACATGGCTTCATCACTGAGCCATCGGAGCTTCTCTGTGACAAAACCGCCCCCGCTCCAATCTCGGAAGCATCAACCTCAACCTGAAAAGGAAGCGAAGCATCTGGCTGACGCAACACAGGAGCAGAAGAAAACCGGCGCTTAAGTTCCTGAAAGGCCTCCACAGCCGCAGGAGACCAATCAGCAACATCAGCACCCTTCTTAGTCAAATCCGTCAAAGGCTTAACAACACTAGAAAAATTAGTTATGAAACGACGATAAAAATTAGCGAAGCCCAAGAACTTCTGTAGACTCTTAAGAGATGTAGGCTGCGTCCAGTCACAAATAGCCTGAACCTTGACGGGATCCATCTCAATAGTAGAAGGGGAAAAAATATACCCCAAAAAAGAAATCTTCTGGACTCCAAAGAGACACTTTGAACCTTTTACAAACAAAGAATTGGCCCGCAGGACCTGAAACACCTTCCTGACCTGCTGAACATGGGACTCCCAGTCATCAGAAAAAAACAAAACATCATCCAAATACACAATCATAAATTTATCCAGATATTCACGGAAAATATGGTGCATAAAGGACTGGAAGACAGAAGGAGCATTAGAAAGTCCAAAAGGCATCACCAAATACTCAAAATGGCCCTCAGGCGTATTAAATGCGGTTTTCCACTCATCACCCTGCTTTATCCGCACAAGATTTTACGCACCCCGAAGATCAATCTTGGTGAACCATTTAGCCCCCTTAATGCGAGCGAACAAATCAGTCAACAATGGCAAAGGATACTGATATTTGACTGTAATCTTATTCAAAAGACGATAATCTATACAAGGCCTCAAGGAACCATCCTTTTTGGCCACGAAAAAAAAACCTGCTCCCAAAGGGGACGAAGATGGACGGATATGTCCCTTTTCCAAGGACTCCTTAACATAATTCCGCATAGCAGTATGCTCTGGCACTGACAGATTGAACAAACGACCTTTAGGAAATTTACTGCCAGGAATCAAATCTATAGCACAATCGCAATCCCTGTGAGGAGGAAGCGAACTGAGCTTAGGCTCCTCAAAAACATCCCGATAATCAGACAAAAATACAGGAACCTCAGAAGGAGTAGATGAAGCGATAGAAATCAGAGGTGCATCATCATGAACCCCCTGACATCCCCAGCTTAACACAGACATTGTTTTCCAGTCCAGGACTGGGTTATGAGTTTGTAACCATGGCAGACCAAGCACTAAGACATCATGTAAATTATACAGTACCAGGAAGCGAATCACCTCCTGATGACCGGGAGTCATACGCATGGTCACCTGTGTCCAGTACTGAGGTTTATTCATAGCCAAAGGTGTAGAGTCAATTCCTTTCAAAGGAATAGGGACTTCCAGAGGCTCCAGACTAAACCCACAGCGGTTGGCAAATGACCAATCCATAAGACTCAGGGCAGCGCCTGAATCCACATAGGCATCGACGGAAATGGATGATAATGAACAAATCAGAGTCACAGACAGAATGAACTTAGACTGTAAAGTACTAATGGCAACAGACTTATCAACCTTTTTTGTGCGTTTAGAGCATGCTGATATAACATGAGCTGAATCACCACAATAAAAACACAACCCATTTTTCCGCCTATAGTTTTGCCGTTCACTTCTGGACTGAATTCTATCACATTGCATTGTCTCAGGTGCCTGTTCAGAAGACACCGCCAAATGGTGCACAGGTTTGCGCTCCTGTAAACGCCGATCAATCTGAATAGCCATAGTCATAGACTCATTCAGACCTGTAGGCGCAGGGAACCCCACCATAACATCTTTAATTGCCTCAGAAAGGCCATCTCTGAATTTTGCAGCCAGGGCGCACTCATTCCACTGAGTAAGCACCGACCATTTCCGAAATTTCTGACAATATATTTCTGCTTCATCTTGCCCCTGAGAGAGAGCCAATACAGCTTTTTCAGCCTGAATCTCTAGGTTAGGTTCCTCATAGAGCAAACCCAATGCCAGAAAAAACGCATCCACATTGAGCAACGCAGGATCCCCTGGTGCCAATGCAAATGCCCAATTCTGAGGGTCACCCCGCAGGAAAGATATAACAATCTTGACCTGCTGAGCATGGTCTCCAGAGGAGCGAGATTTCAAAGAAAGAAACAACTTGCAATTGTTCCTAAAATTCAGAAAACTAGATCTATCTCCAGAAAAAAACTCTGGGATAGGAATTCTAGGTTCAGACATAGGAGCATGTACAACAAAATCTTGTATATTTTGAACCTTAGCAGCAAGATTATTCAGGCTGGAAGCCAAACTCTGGACGTCCATGATAAACAGCTGAGGTCAGAGCCATTCAAGGATAAAGAGGAGGTAAGAAGCAGCCAGGCTGCAATTAAGGCTAGGCAGCAAACTCTGAGGAGGGGAAAAAAAAAAAAAAACCTTCCTCAGACTACTTTTCCTCCTACTTCAGCCAATACGATTACCTCTTTCGGGCCGGCTATACTGTCATGATCCCAATGGCAGGGGATCACAAAAGGACAAGCACAAAAACAAAACGAGCTCTAGAGTGATGGAACCTGAGCTGACCGCGATCCTGAACCTAAACACACAACTAGCAGTAGCCGGGGAACGTGCCTACGATGATTCCTAGACGTCTCGCGCCAGCCGAAGGACTACCTTCCCCTATTAGAAGAAACACAGACCTCTCTTGCCTCCAGAGAAACACCCCACAGAAATAGCAGCCCCCCGCATGTAATGACGGTGAAATGAGAGGAAAGCACATACGTAGTTATGAAAACAGATTCAGCAAAATGAGGCCCGCTAAAGCTAGATAGCAGAGGATACAAAAGTGAACTGCGCGGTCAGCGAAAAACCCTTCAAAAAACCATCCTGAAATTACTTGAACTCATGTGCCAACTCATGGAACATGAGGAGTAATTTCAGCCCACTAGAGCAACCAGCAGCAAGGAATCACATATCTGCAAGCTGGACTAAGACAAAAATTAAGCAAAACGTGAAACAGGAAAATCAAAACTTAGCTTGTCCTGAAGATTACAGAAGCAGGTAGCAGAGGTAACCAGAAACACTGATTACATTGTTAGCCGGTGAGGAAATGACAAGAAAGCCAGGTTAAAAAGGAAACTCCCATATCCTGATGGAACAGGTGGACACCAGAGACCGCAGAGAACACAAGTCACCCAGTACCATCAGTAACCACCAGAGGGAGCCCAAAAACAGAATTCACAACAGTCCACACATGGTGCCCTTCACATCCCGTGGTTTCTGTATTAAATCCAATCGAGTGTTGGTGGTCTGGTATTCCATCTGTTGAAGCTGCAGAGCTCCTGTAGTTGCCATTTCTAGTTACGGTTATACATCCACTCCGATCCTCTTCGCAAGGCAGAGTTGGTGGCGTTGGACATGGTGCCTGCTATGTGTACCTCACCTATGGTCGCTGGGTCTATCTATACGCCTCCCTGGTTGTGGAGCACTGGATGGTGTCTATGATCTCCTCTGGATCGACTGGGCTGAGTATATCCCCCACTGCCACCAAATGCGGAGACTCGGAGGATAAGTGGGAGGAAGAGACTGTCATGTGCACCATCTTGGGGTATTTGCTGGGACTGTTCTGTTTGCTATTGTGTGTTGGTCGTTCAATAAAGTATTGCCACACTGTTCTACCTTCACCCTGTGTTTGAGTAGTGTTCTGTCCACGGGGAGAGAGTGCGGGCGTTCAGTGGTATGCGAATGGTCCATATGGTCTTTCTAAAGACAGCCGGGTCAGCGAACAAGAGCACCAACTGACCCTGTGTCTCCACATTGAGAGAGAGAGGTGCAGGGGCCAGAGGATGAGGCAGACAGGATCCGCAGGAGACGGGGGGGCCGAGATGGACAGAGGACAGGCCATGGGACTGCGGGGGACGGAATATGGGCACAGGGTACTAAGGATGTGCTGGATGGGCGGTGGGGACAGAAGCTGCATGGGACAGAGGTCATGGAGACCGGGTTGCGAAGGACAGAAATAGTGCTCTATCATGGACGTTCCCCCTGACGGATTAGAGCTGTTGTCTTCTAATTGGTCTTTTCAGACTGTGATCGAAGTTAGCAGCTCTAAAGGATCATTTGTATTTACCCCCTCAGCTCTCTAGACCCCATGGACTCTCTACTTAGTGGTTGGGGAGGTCTGTGTTCAGACTCAAGGAGGGAGGACTGGAGGTCTCTGTACAGAGTTGGGGGGTCACAGCTCATTGTCCGGGTTCTCAAATTCAAATTTGGGGAGGTCTCTGTGCTCAGAATTGGGAATGGTCTCCGTGCTATGTCAGGGGGTCTCTGTGCTCAGTTAAAGGGTATCTGTGCACAAAGTCAGAAGGCGATCTTTTTGCTCAGTCGGGGGGATCTCTGTTCTCAGTCTTGGAGGTCTCAGCTCAGAGTTGGGAGATCTCTGCACTCAGTCAAAGGGTCTCTGTGCTCAGTCGGGGGAGTCTCTGTGCTCAGCATTAGAGAGGGGGTCTTTGTGTTTAGCGTAAGGAGGGTCTCTGTGCTCGGTCGGGGGGCTCTCGGTGCACAAAGTTAGAGAGGGGGTCTTTGTATTCATTCCTAAAGGTCTCATCTCAGAGTTAGGGGTCTATGTGCTCTTTCTTGGAGGTCTCCACAGATTCGATGATGACAGAGCAGCAGGGTGTGGTGCAGCAGTAGAGTGTGACTTTCTGACGCATAGTGTCACATACATGTGGAATTCCTGGACAACACCAAGGAGCTCACTGTCCACACTCCCTGGAGCGGGCACCATGCCTCTGCCAAGCTTTGTGCCCTTCTCTAGGTTCCATTCCTCTCTCCGGGGCAGCAGATCATGGAGTAAAGATGTTCATCTGGAGTCATCAAGGACTCAGGCCAGGAAGAGTCTCCAGCCCATCATCTGCATGCTTCTGGTGGAGCTGTGTGAGAGATTCACCTTCTTTGCCACTGTCTGTAATATGATC
The DNA here is from genome assembly GCF_032444005.1 of Ranitomeya imitator. Taxonomy (NCBI): domain Eukaryota; kingdom Metazoa; phylum Chordata; class Amphibia; order Anura; family Dendrobatidae; genus Ranitomeya; species Ranitomeya imitator. The sequence continues at coordinate 1,297,807 of NC_091285.1, read as the reverse complement.
CTATTCTGCACCTTAAAACTTGGCTACCAGTACCATCAGGCAGCCATTGTGAACCTCTGCTTTGTGGGGGCCTCAACCTTCACACCGGTGCTGGTGGGATGGTCAGCAGAGCTGTGCCTCGGAAGAACCAGGCTGGTTTATATCTGCACTTTCCTGCACTTTGCAGGTAGGTAACTAAATGTCATGTTGTTTGTATGTATGAAGAAGACAGAGTGTGGATCTGGGGACAGATGGACTGATGTGTGGACAGATGGACATGTGTAGAGTGGATGGATAGGTGGACATGTGTAGGGTAGGCAGATTGTTGGATGTTTGCAGGGCGGACAGATGGGGGGATGTGTGTAGGTTGGACAGATGGGTGGACGTGTGTATAGTGAACGGATTGGAGGACGGGTGAATAGCGTACGGATGGGTGGAGGTGTATTCAGTGGATGAATGGGTGAACAAGTGTACAGATGGCCAGATGTGTGTAGGGTAGACAGACGGATGAGTATATGTGTGTGGAAAATGGATGGATTGGTGGACGTGTGTATAGTGGACGGATGGGTGGACGTGTGTATAGTGGACGGATGGGTGGACGTGTGTATAGTGGACGGATGGGTGGACGTGAATAGCGTATGGATGGGTGGACGCGTGTGTGCAATGGACGGATGGGTGGACGTGTGTATAGTGGACGGATGGGTGGATGTGTGAACAGTGGACGGATGGGTGGACGTGTGTATAGTGGACGGATGGGTGGACGTGTGTATAGTGGACGGATGGGTGGACGTGTGTATAGTGGACGGATGGGTGGATGTGTGAACAGTGGACACTTGTGTACATAGGACGGATGTGTGCAGTGGATGGGTGCATATGTGTGTGTGTAAGGGGGTACGGAGGCTAGGTCGGGCCCCACACTCCTTGCCCATGTCCCTGCAAAGCTGGTATATCTGATATGGGATACCGTGGAATGCCATGTATATTTGATTTGTATATTTGATTTGTTTTATGATGCTGTCATACTGTGTAATGCAATGTACAGATGTTAATGTGTCAAGTAGATATAGGGAAAGTGTAGGATTTAGATTTGGCCCACTGGGGGGGGGCACAATATAGTGAGATCGGAATAAGTTAGACCAATAGGATTTAACTAGATAGAAGGGGCCAACTGGGTGTACGTGAGGGAGCCTCCTGGAGTTAGAGAAGGCTGGGAGCCATGACAGGACAGTTGTGTCCCATAACGTTCAAGTTGGGGAGCCCAGCCATCCAGGGCTATGGGCTGATAGTCACAAGGTGGAGGAGAAATACAGAGCAGCATCAATATGGTAGCAGCTAACTTCGTGGGAACAATCCTAAATGTCTGATGCGAAGTGGACAGGCAACTCCTGAAGCGGGTTAGTCTGACCAGTCAGGAAGCTGCGGTACCGAACACGACGGTACGACCCTGAAATATTCCTGGAGAAGTGAGGGACAATACAGGGAATGGAATGGCGATATTTTGTGAAGAACTTTGTGCTGTTTCTGTGACTAAACTGGACGAGCTGAGTAAACGTGCTTTGTTGAAATTGGATTTGGACTCTGCCTGTCATTATGTGGGTGGTTGGATGTACATATTTGTGGACATGTGTACAGTTGAAGGATCAGTGGAGGTGTACAGTAGATGGATGGTTGGATGTGTGTACAGTAGATGGATGGTTGGATGTGTGTACAGTGGACAGATGGGTGGACATGTGTACAGTTGACGGATCAGTGGAGGTGTGTACAGTAGATTAATGGTTGGATGTGTAGACAGTAGATAGTTGGATGTGTGGACAGTAGATGGTTGGATGTGTGGACAGTAGATGGTTGGATGTGTGTACAGTGGACATGTGTACAGTGGACAGATGGGTGGAGGTGTGTAGCGTGATTGGATGTATTTGTGGACATGTGTACAGTAGATGGTTGGATGTGTGTACAGTAGATGGCTGGTTGGATGTGTGTACAGTGGACGTGTGTAGCATGGTTGGATGGATTTGTGAACATGTGTACAGTTGACAGATCTGTGGACGTGTGCAATGGATGAATAGGTGTACTGTAGATGGACGGACGTGTGTTGCGTGCACAGACAGATGGATGTGTTAAGCATGGATGGACAGACGTGTGTAGCGTGGACCAATGTTGATGTTCATCAGGCAGTAAATTAATGCAAAAACCGTCTGTTTGAACTTATACACAATCTGTCTGGCTGTGGATTGGATAAGTGTAGGAAATTTAAGACCATTATTACCCTTCCCAATAGAGGTCGACTGACAAAGATCACTTCAAAGCAACTTGTATAATCGAATGTGAAGTTACAGAGATACCTAAGGTAACTGCTAAGCAACTAAAGGCCTCCCTCACATGAGCTAATGAGGATGTCCCGGAGTCCACCTCAGGATGACACTAAACAGTTATGATGTGCATGGCAGCTGCTGAGAACAAAGCTGCTGCTCTCCTAAGTGAAGATTGCTGACCACCTGCAGGACAAGATAGGTCAGGAACAATGTTTTGTTCATGGATGTAGAGAAAATAGTTTTTTGTTTAAATGAGAAGCTTTGTGTTTGGAGAAAGAAAGCTCCTTCATTACAGCATAAAGCGTCCTACATATGTGATACACTGTCTTTGCCACATGGTTTTTTTGCCTTCCTCTGGATCCACGTTAGGGCATGTTAGGTCAGGCTATGGGTTGAACTAGATGGGCTTCAAGTCTTCCTTCAACCTTAATAACTATGTTACTATGTTACTGTGGTATCATGGTTTGGGCCGGTATTGCTGCATCGGGGCCAGGACAGCAGCCATCATTGATTGAACAATGAATTGTGAATTATACCATAAAAATCTAAAGGAAAATGTCCGACCATCTGTACATGAGATGAATCTCAGGAGAACGAGTGTTCTCCAGCAAAAGAACATCCAGGAGACAAGTAGTTCTACAAAAGAATAAAGTAATGGCTGAGTCACATTCTGACCTTAATCCTATAGAAATGCTGTGGAAGCAGCTGAAGCGAGAAGTTCATGAAGAAACCACCAGTAAGAGTTATGAAGCTGATTTATACAGAGGAACAGGCTAAAATTCCTCCATCCGTTGTGCAGGAATAATCAGCGATTACTGGAGACGTTTAGATGCCGTTATTGCTGTACAAGGTCAGATACTGAGAGCGACGGTTCACATACTTTTACCGATCGGACGTGTGATATTGGAGCTTTTTCCTCATTTAAAAATGTCAAAGTAAAAGATTTTTTACTCCATTTGTTTCATAGCAATTTTATTTCCACAGCACCAACATATTCTTGCATATGGGCTCAGTGTGATGGACCCTGTAGTTGGGGTTCAGTGTGATGGTTCCTGTAGTTGGTGGTCAGTGTGATGGACCCTGTAGTTGGGAGTCAGTGTGATGGACCCTGAGGATGAAGTGCAGTGTGATGGAACCTGTGGTTGGGGTTTAGGTCTGCTGGACCCTTTAGTTGGGGTTCTGTGTGATAGACCCTGCTGTTGAGGTGCAGTGAGACGGACCCCGTAGATGGGGGTCAGTGTGATGGATCCTGTAGTTGGGGGTCAGTGTGATTGTTCTTGTAGTTTGGGGTTAGTGTAATGTTTCCTGTAGTTGGGGATCAGAGTGATGGTTCCTATAGTTGGCAGTCAGAGTGATGGTTCCTGTTGTTGTGGGTCAGTCTGATGGTTCCTGTAGTTGGGGGTCAGTGTGATGGTTCCTGTAGTTGGGGATCAGAGTGATGGTTCCTATAGTTGGGGGTCAGAGTGATGGTTACTGTTGTTGTGGGTCAGAGTGATGGTTCCTGTAGTTGGGGTTCAGGTTGATGGTTCCTGTAGTTGGGGGTCAGTGTGATGGATCCTGTAGTTAGGGTTCAGTGTGATGGACCCTGTAGTTGGTGGTCAGTGTGATGGTTCCTGTAGTTGGTGGTCAGTGTGATGGTTCCTGTAGTTGGGGGTCAGTGTGATGGATCCTGTAGTTAGGGTTCAGTGTGATGGACCCTGCAGTTGGTGGTCAGTGTGATGGTTCCTGTAGTTTGGGGTTAGTGTGATGGTTCCTATAGTTGGTGGTCAGTGTGATGGTTCCTATAGTTGGGGGTCAATGTGATGGTTCCTATAGTTGGGGTTCAGTTTGATGGTTCCTGTAGTTGGGGGTCAGTGTGATGGATCCTGTAGTTAGGGTTCAGTGTGATGGACCCTGCAGTTGGTGGTCAGTGTGATGGTTCCTGTAGTTTGGGGTTAGTGTGATGGTTCCTATAGTTGGTGGTCAGTGTGATGGTTCCTATAGTTGGGTGTCAATGTGATGGTTCCTATAGTTGGGGGTCAGTGTGATGGTTCCTGTAGTTGGGGGTCAGTGTGATGGATCCTGTAGTTGGGTGGTCAGTGTGATGGTTCCTGTAGTTGGGGTTCAGTTTGATGGTTCCTGTAGTTGGGGTTCAGTTTGATGGTTCCTGTAGTTGGGGGTCAGTGTGATGGTTCCTGTAGTTGGGGGTCAGTGTGATGGATCCTGTAGTTGGTGGTCAGAGTGATGGTTCCTGTAGTTGGGGGTCAGTGTGATGGATCCTGTAGTTGGGGGTCAGTGTGATGGTTCCTGTAGTTGGTGGTCAGAGTGATGGTTCCTGTAGTTGGGGTTCACTGTGATGGTTCCTGTAGTTGGGGGTCAGTGTGATGGTTCCTGTTGTTGTGGGTCAGTGTGATGGTTCCTGTAGTTGGGGGTCAGAGTGATGGTTCCTGTAGTTGGGGGTCAGTGTGATGGTTCCTGTAGTTGGTGGTCAGAGTGATGGTTCCTTTAGTTGGGGGTCAGGGTGATGGTTCCTATAGTTGGGTGTCAATGTGATGGTTCCTGTAGTTGGGGGTCAGAGTGATGGTTCCTGTAGTTGGAGGTCAGTGTGATGGATCCTATAGTTGGGGGTCAGTGTGATGGTTCCTGTAGTTGGTGGTCAGTGTGATGGATCCTGTAGTTGGGGGTCAGTGTGATGGTTCCTGTAGTTGGGGGTCAGAGTGATGGTTCCTATAGTTGGGGGTCAGTGTGATGGATCCTGTAGTTGGGGGTCAGTGTGATGGTTCCTGTAGTTGGTGGTCAGTGTGATGGTTCCTATAGTTGGGGGTCAGTGTGATGGTTCCTATAGTTGTGGGTCAGTGTGATGGTTCCTATAGTTGTGGGTCAGTGTGATGGTTCCTGTAGTTGGTGGTCAGTGTGATGGTTCCTGTAGTTGGGTGTCAGTGTGATGGTTCCTGTAGTTGGGGGTCAGTTTGATGGTTCCTGTAGTTTGGCGTTAGTGTAATGTTTCCTGTAGTTGGGGATCAGTGTGATGGTTCCTATAGTTGGGGGTCAGAGTGATGGTTCCCATAGTTGGGGGTCAGAGTGATGGTTACTGTTGTTGTGGGTCAGAATGATGGTTCCTGTAGTTGGGGTTCAGGTTGATGGTTCCTGTAGTTGGGGGTCAGTGTGATGGATCCTGTAGTTAGGGTTCAGTGTGATGGACCCTGTAGTTGGTGGTCAGTGTGATGGTTCCTGTAGTTGGTGGTCAGTGTGATGGTTCCTGTAGTTGGGGGTCAGTGTGATGGATCCTGTAGTTAGGGTTCAGTGTGATGGACCCTGCAGTTGGTGGTCAGTGTGATGGTTCCTGTAGTTTGGGGTTAGTGTGATGGTTCCTATAGTTGGTGGTCAGTGTGATGGTCCCTATAGTTGGGGGTCAATGTGATGGTTCCTATAGTTGGGGTTCAGTTTGATGGTTCCTGTAGTTGGGGGTCAGTGTGATGGATCCTGTAGTTAGGGTTCAGTGTGATGGACCCTGCAGTTGGTGGTCAGTGTGATGGTTCCTGTAGTTTGGGGTTAGTGTGATGGTTCCTATAGTTGGTGGTCAGTGTGATGGTTCCTATAGTTGGGTGTCAATGTGATGGTTCCTATAGTTGGGGGTCATTGTGATGGTTCCTGTAGTTGGGGGTCATTGTGATGGTTCCTGTAGTTGGGGGTCAGTGTGATGGATCCTGTAGTTGGGTGGTCAGTGTGATGGTTCCTGTAGTTGGGGTTCAGTTTGATGGTTCCTGTAGTTGGGGTTCAGTTTGATGGTTCCTGTAGTTGGGGGTCAGTGTGATGGTTCCTGTAGTTGGGGGTCAGTGTGATGGATCCTGTAGTTGGTGGTCAGAGTGATGGTTCCTGTAGTTGGGGGTCAGTGTGATGGATCCTGTAGTTGGGGGTCAGTGTGATGGTTCCTGTAGTTGGTGGTCAGAGTGATGGTTCCTGTAGTTGGGGTTCACTGTGATGGTTCCTGTAGTTGGGGGTCAGTGTGATGGTTCCTGTTGTTGTGGGTCAGTGTGATGGTTCCTGTAGTTGGGGTTCAGTTTGATGGTTCCTGTAGTTGGGGGTCAGAGTGATGGTTCCTGTAGTTGGGGGTCAGTGTGATGGTTCCTGTAGTTGGTGGTCAGAGTGATGGTTCCTTTAGTTGGGGGTCAGTGTGATGGATCCTATAGTTGGTGGTCAGTGTGATGGTTCCTGTAGTTGGGGGTCAGAGTGATGGCTCCTGTAGTTGGAGGTCAGTGTGATGGATCCTATAGTTGGGGGTCAGTGTGATGGTTCCTGTAGTTGGTGGTCAGTGTGATGGATCCTGTAGTTGGGGGTCAGTGTGATGGTTCCTGTAGTTGGGGGTCAGAGTGATGGTTCCTATAGTTGGGGGTCAGTGTGATGGATCCTGTAGTTGGGGGTCAGTGTGATGGTTCCTGTAGTTGGTGGTCAGTGTGATGGTTCCTATAGTTGGGGGTCAGTGTGATCGTTCCTATAGTTGTGGGTCAGTGTGATGGTTCCTGTAGTTGGTGGTCAGTGTGATGGTTCCTGTAGTTGTGGGTCAGTGTGATGGTTCCTGTAGTTGGTGGTCAGTGTGATGGTTCCTGTAGTTGGGGGTCAGTTTGATGGTTCCTGTAGTTTGGCGTTAGTGTAATGTTTCCTGTAGTTGGGGATCAGTGTGATGGTTCCTATAGTTGGGGGTCAGTGTGATGGTTCCTATAGTTGGCGGTCAGAGTGATGGTTCCTGTTGTTGTGGGTCAGTGTGATGGTTCCTGTAGTTGGGGGTCAGTGTGATGGTTCCTGTAGTTGGGGGTCAGTGTGATGGTTCCTGTAGTTGGGGACCAGAGTGATGGTTCCTATAGTTGGGGGTCAGAGTGATGGTTACTGTTGTTGTGGGTCAGAGTGATGGTTCCTGTAGTTGGGGTTCAGGTTGATGGTTCCTGTAGTTGGGGGTCAGTGTGATGGATCCTGTAGTTAGGGTTCAGTGTGATGGACCCTGCAGTTGGTGGTCAGTGTGATGGTTCCTGTAGTTTGGGGTTAGTGTGATGGTTCCTATAGTTGGGGTTCAGTTTGATGGTTCCTGTAGTTGGGGTTCAGTTTGATGGTTCCTGTAGTTGGGGGTCAGTGTGATGGTTCCTGTAGTTGGGGGTCAGTGTGATGGATCCTGTAGTTGGTGGTCAGAGTGATGGTTCCTGTAGTTGGGGGTCAGTGTGATGGATCCTGTAGTTGGGGGTCAGTGTGATGGTTCCTGTAGTTGGTGGTCAGAGTGATGGTTCCTGTAGTTGGGGTTCACTGTGATGGTTCCTGTAGTTGGGGGTCAGTGTGATGGTTCCTGTTGTTGTGGGTCAGTGTGATGGTTCCTGTAGTTGGGGTTCAGTTTGATGGTTCCTGTAGTTGGGGGTCAGAGTGATGGTTCCTGTAGTTGGGGGTCAGTGTGATGGTTCCTGTAGTTGGTGGTCAGAGTGATGGTTCCTTTAGTTGGGGGTCAGTGTGATGGATCCTATAGTTGGTGGTCAGTGTGATGGTTCCTGTAGTTGGGGGTCAGAGTGATAGTTCCTGTAGTTGGAGGTCAGTGTGATGGATCCTATAGTTGGGGGTCAGTGTGATGGTTCCTGTAGTTGGTGGTCAGTGTGATGGATCCTGTAGTTGGGGGTCAGTGTGATGGTTCCTGTAGTTGGGGGTCAGTGTGATGGATCCTGTAGTTGGTGGTCAGTGTGATGGTTCCTGTAGTTGGGGTTCAGTTTGATGGTTCCTGTAGTTGGGGGTCAGTGTGATGGTTCCTGTAGTTGGGTGTCAGTGTGATGGTTCCTGTAGTTGGGGGTCAGTTTGATGGACCCTGTAGTTTGGGGTTAGTGTAATGTTTCCTGTAGTTGGGGATCAGTGTGATGGTTCCTATAGTTGGTGGTCATTGTGATGGTTCCTATAGTTGGGGGTCAGTGTGATGGTTCCTATAGTTGGGGATCAGTGTGATAGTTCCTATAGTTGGGGGTCAGTGTGATGGTTCCTATAGTTGGGGATCAGTGTGATGGTTCCTGTAGTTAGGGTTCAGTGTGATGGTTCCTGTAGTTGGGGGTCAGTTTGATGGTTCCTGTAGTTTGGCGTTAGTGTAATGTTTCCTGTAGTTGGGGATCAGTGTGATGGTTCCTATAGTTGGGGGTCAGTGTGATGGTTCCTATAGTTGGGGATCAGTGTGATGGTTCCTGTAGTTGGGGTTCAGTTTGATGGTTCCTGTAGTTGGGGGTCAGTGTGATGGTTCCTGTAGTTGGGGTTCAGTTTGATGGTTCCTGTAGTTGGGGGTCAGTGTGATGGTTCCTGTAGTTGGTGGTCAGTGTGATGGTTCCTATAGTTGGGGATCAGTGTGATGGTTCCTATAGTTGGGGGTCAGTGTGATGGTTCCTATAGTTGTGGGTCAGTGTGATGGTTCCTGTAGTTGGGGGTCAGTGTGATGGTTCCTGTAGTTTGGGTTCAATTTGATGGTTCCTGTAGTTGGGGATCAGTGTGATGGTTCCTATAGTTGGGGGTCAGTGTGATGGTTCCTATAGTTGGGGATCAGTGTGATGGTTCCTATAGTTGTGGGTCAGTGTGATGGATCCTGTAGTTGGTGGTCAGTGTGATGGTTCCTGTTGTGGGTCAGTGTGATGGTTCCTGTAGTTGGGGGTCAGTTTGATGGTTCCTGTAGTTTGGCGTTAGTGTAATGTTTCCTGTAGTTGGGGATCAGTGTGATGGTTCCTATAGTTGGGGGTCAGTGTGATGGTTCCTATAGTTGAGGATCAGTGTGATGGTTCCTATAGTTGGGGGTCAGTGTGATGGTACCTGTAGTTGGGGGTCAGTGTGATGGATCCTGTAGTTGGTGGTCAGTGTGATGGTTCCTGTTGTGGGTCAGTGTGATGGTTCCTGTAGTTGGGGGTCAGTTTGATGGTTCCTGTAGTTTGGCGTTAGTGTAATGTTTCCTGTAGTTGGGGATCAGTGTGATGGTTCCTATAGTTGGGGGTCAGTGTGATGGTTCCTATAGTTGGGGATCAGTGTGATGGTTCCTATAGTTGGGGGTCAGTGTGATGGTTCCTATAGTTGGGGATCAGTGTGATGGTTCCTGTAGTTAGGGTTCAGTGTGATGGTTCCTGTAGTTTGGGGTTAGTGTAATGTTTCCTGTAGTTGGGGATTAGTGTGATGGTTCCTATAGTTGGTGGTCAGTGTGATGGTTCCTATAGTTGGGTGTCAATGTGATGGTTCCTATAGTTGGGGATCAGTGTGATGGTTCCTATAGTTGTGGGTCAGTGTGATGGTTCCTGTAGTTGGGGGTCAGTGTGATGGTTCCTGTAGTTTGGGTTCAATTTGATGGTTCCTGTAGTTGGGGATCAGTGTGATGGTTCCTATAGTTGGGTTTCAGTGTGATGGTTCCTATAGTTGTGGGTCAGTGTGATGGATCCTGTAGTTGGGGTTCAGTTTGATGGTTCCTGTTGTGGGTCAGTGTGATGGTTCCTGTAGTTGGGGTTCAGTTTGATGGTTCCTGTAGTTGGGGGTCAGTGTGATGGTTCCTGTAGTTGGGGTTCAGTTTGATGGTTCCTGTAGTTGGGGGTCAGTGTGATGGTTCCTGTAGTTGGTGGTCAGAGTGATGGTTCCTGTAGTTGGGGGACAGTGTGATGGATCTTGTAGTTGGGGATCAGTTTGATGGTTCCTGTAGTTGGGGGTCAGTGTGATGGTTCCTGTAGTTGGGGATCAGTTTGATGGTTCCTGTAGTTGGGGGTCAGTGTGATGGATCTTGTAGTTGGGGATCAGTTTGATGGTTCCTGTAGTTGGGGGTCAGTGTGATGGTTCCTGTAGTTGGGGTTCAGTTTGATGGTTCCTGTAGTTGGGGGTCAGTGTGATGGATCCTGTAGTTGGTGGTCAGTGTGATGGTTCCTGTAGTTGGGGTTCAGTTTGATGGTTCCTGTAGTTGGGGGTCAGTGTGATGGTTCCTATAGTTGGGGATCAGTGTGATGGTTCCTATAGTTGGGGGTCAGTGTGATGGTTCCTGTAGTTGGGGTTCAGTTTGATGGATCCTGTAGTTGGGGGTCAGTGTGATGGTTCCTGTAGTTGGGGGTCAGTGTGATGGTTCCTGTAGTTGGGGTTCAATTTGATGGTTCCAGTAGTTGGGGTTCAGTTTGATGGTTCCTGTAGTTGAGGGTCAGTGTGATGGTTCCTATAGTTGGGGGTCAGTGTGATGGTTCCTGTAGTAGGGGATCAGTGTGATGGACTCTGTAGTTGGAGTTCTGTGTGATAGATCCTCTGGCTGAAGTACAGTGTGATGGACCCTGTAGTTGGGGTTCAGTGTGGTGGACCCTGTAGTTGGGGGTCAGTGTTATAGACCCTGGATTTAGGGTACTGTGTGATGGACCCTGTAGTTGGTGGTCAGAGTGATGGTTCCTGTAGTTGAGGTTCAGTTTGATGGTTCCTGTAGTTGGGGGTCAGTGTGATGGTTCCTGTAGTTGGGGTTCAGTTTGATGGTTCCTGTAGTTGGGGGTCAGTGTGATGGTTCCTGTAGTTGGGGTTCAGTTTGATGGTTCCTGTAGTTGGGGGTCAGTGTGATGGTTCCTGTAGTTGGGGTTCAATTTGATGGTTCCTGTAGTTGGTGGTCAGAGTGATGGTTCCTGTAGTTGGGGGTCAGTGTGATGGTTCCTGTAGTTGGTGGTCAGAGTGATGGTTCCTGTAGTTGGGGGTCAGTGTGATGGATCCTGTAGTTGGGGGTCAGTGTGATGGTTCCTGTTGTTGTGGGTCAGTGTGATGGTTCCTGTAGTTGGGGTTCTGTTATGTTTGCTAATGAAAGGTGTTATGAAGGCAATCCAGAGACACAGTGTGCCTAGCGATCAGAGCGCACACAGTGATCTGACAAATACCCAAAAACAAAAGAACGAGCTCTGAGACGTGGAAACTCTGTAGACTGCACACCTGATCCTATCCTAAACACAACTAAAAGCGGCTGTGGATTGCGCCTAACAACTACCTATGCAACTCGGCACAGCCTAAGAAACTAGCTAGCCTGAAGATAGAAAAATAGGCCTGACTTGCCCCAGAGAAATACCCCAAAGGAAAAGGCAGCCCCCCACATATAATGACTGTGAGTAAGATGAAAAGACAAAACGTAGGGATGAAATAGATTCAGCAAAGAGGGGCCCGATATTCTAGACAGAGCGAGGACAGTAAAGCGAACTTTGCAGTCTACAAAAAACCCTAAAGCAAAAACCACGCAAAGGGGGCAAAAAAGACCCACCGTGCCGAACTAACGGCACGGCGGTACACCCTTTGCGTCTCAGAGCTTCCAGCAAAACAAAAGACAAGCTGGACAGAAAAAAAGCATCAAAATAGCAAAAAAGCACTTAGCTATACAGAGCAGCAGGACACAGGAAAAATCAGGAGAAGCTCAGATCCAACACTGGAACATTGACAAGGAGCCAGGATAGCAGCATCAGGCGGAGTTAAGTGACGAAGCAGTTAACGAGCTCACCAGAACACCTGAGGGAGGAAGCTCAGAAGCTGCAGTACCACTTGTGACCACAGGAGTGAATTCAGCCACAGAATTCACAACAGTACCCCCCCCTTGAGGAGGGGTCACCGAACCCCCACCAGAGCCCCCAGGCCGACCAGGATGAGCCGCATGAAAGGCACGAACAAGATCGGGAGCATGAACATCAGAGGCAAAAACCCAGGAATTATCTTCCTGAGCATAACCCTTCCATTTAACCAGATACTGGAGTTTCCGTCTAGAAACACGAGAATCCAAAATCTTCTCCACAATATACTCCAATTCCCCCTCCACCAAAACCGGGGCAGGAGGCTCAACAGATGGAACCATAGGTGCCACGTATCTCCGCAACAACGACCTATGGAATACATTATGTATGGAAAAGGAGTCTGGGAGGGTCAAACGAAAAGACACAGGATTGAGAACCTCAGAAATCCTATACGGACCAATAAAACGAGGTTTAAATTTAGGAGAGGAAACCTTCATAGGAATATGACGAGAAGATAACCAAACCAGATCCCCAACACGAAGTCGGGGACCCACACGGCGTCTGCGATTAGCGAAAAGTTGAGCCTTCTCCTGGGACAAGGTCAAATTGTCCACTACCTGAGTCCAGATCTGCTGCAACCTGTCCACCACAGAATCCACACCAGGACAGTCCGAAGACTCAACCTGTCCTGAAGAGAAACGAGGATGGAACCCAGAATTGCAAAAAAATGGAGAAACCAAGGTAGCCGAGCTGGTCCGATTATTAAGGGCGAACTCAGCCAACGGCAAAAAGGACACCCAATCATCCTGGTCAGCAGAAACAAAACATCTCAGATATGTTTCCAAGGTCTGATTGGTTCGTTCGGTCTGGCCATTAGTCTGAGGATGGAAAGCCGAGGAAAAGGATAGGTCAATGCCCATCCTACCACAAAAGGCTCGCCAAAACCTTGAAACAAACTGGGAACCTCTGTCAGAAACAATATTCTCAGGAATGCCATGCAACCGAACCACATGCTGAAAGAACAAAGGTACCAAATCAGAGGAGGAAGGCAATTTAGCCAAGGGCACCAGATGGACCATTTTAGAAAAGCGATCACAGACCACCCAAATGACTGACATCTTTTGAGAAACGGGAAGGTCAGAAATGAAATCCATCGAAATATGTGTCCAAGGCCTCTTTGGGACCGGCAAGGGCAAAAGCAACCCACTGGCACGAGAACAGCAGGGCTTAGCCCTAGCACAAATCCCACAGGACTGCACAAAAGTACGTACATCCCGTGACAGAGATGGCCACCAGAAGGATCTAGCCACTAACTCTCTGGTACCAAAGATTCCAGGATGACCAGCCAACACCGAACAATGAAGTTCAGAGATAAGTTTATTAGTCCACCTATCAGGGACGAACAGTTTCTCCGCTGGACAACGATCAGGTTTATTCGCCTGAAATTTTTGCAGCACCCGCCGCAAATCAGGGGAGATGGCAGACACAATGACTCCTTCCTTGAGGATACCCGCTGGCTCAGATAAACCCGGAGAGTCAGGCACAAAACTCCTAGACAGAGCATCCGCCTTCACATTTTTAGAGCCCGGAAGGTACGAAATCACAAAGTCGAAGCGGGCAAAAAATAAGGACCAACGGGCCTGTCTAGGATTCAAGCGCTTGGCAGACTCGAGATAAGTCAAGTTCTTATGATCAGTCAATACCACCACGCGATGCTTAGCTCCTTCAAGCCAATGGCGCCACTCCTCGAATGCCCACTTCATGGCCAGCAACTCTCGGTTGCCCACATCATAATTACGCTCAGCGGGCGAAAACTTCCTGGAAAAGAAAGCACATGGTTTCATCACTGAGCAATCAGAACCTCTCTGTGACAAAACCGCCCCTGCTCCAATCTCAGAAGCATCAACCTCGACCTGGAACGGAAGAGAAACATCTGGCTGACACAACACAGGGGCAGAACAAAAACGACGCTTCAACTCCTGAAAAGCTTCCACAGCAGCAGAAGACCAATTAACCAAATCAGCACCCTTCTTGGTCAAATCGGTCAATGGTTTGGCAATGCTAGAAAAATTACAGATGAAGCGACGATAAAAATTAGCAAAGCCCAGGAACTTTTGCAGACTTTTCAGAGATGTCGGCTGAATCCAATCCTGGATGGCTTGGACCTTAACTGGATCCATCTCGATAGTAGAAGGGGTAAAGATGAACCCCAAAAATGAAACTTTCTGCACACCGAAGAGACACTTTGATCCCTTCACAAACAAAGAATTAGCACGCAGGACCTGAAAAACCATTCTGACCTGCTTCACATGAGACTCCCAATCATCTGAGAAGATCAAAATGTCATCCAAGTAAACAATCAGGAATTTATCCAGATACTCACGGAAGATGTCATGCATAAAAGACTGAAACACAGATGGAGCATTGGCAAGTCCGAACGGCATCACTAGATACTCAAAATGACCCTCGGGCGTATTGAATGCAGTTTTCCATTCATCTCCTTGCCTGATTCTCACCAGATTATACGCACCACGAAGATCTATCTTAGTGAACCAACTAGCCCCCTTAATTCGAGCAAACAAGTCAGATAACAATGGCAAGGGATACTGAAATTTAACAGTGATCTTATTAAGAAGGCGGTAATCAATACACGGTCTCAGCGAACCATCCTTCTTGGCTACAAAGAAGAACCCTGCTCCCAGTGGTGATGATGATGGGCGAATATGTCCCTTCTCCAGGGATTCCTTCACATAACTGCGCATAGCGGCGTGTTCGGGCACGGATAAATTAAATAATCGACCTTTAGGGAATTTACCACCAGGAATCAAATTGAAAGCACAATCACAGTCCCTATGCGGAGGTAGGGCATCGGACTTGGGCTCTTCAAATACATCCTGATAATCAGACAAGAACTCTGGGACCTCAGAAGGGGTGGATGACGAAATCGACAAAAATGGAACATCACCATGTACCCCCTGACAACCCCAGCTGGATACCGACATGGAATTCCAATCCAATACTGGATTATGGGTTTGTAGCCATGGCAACCCCAACACGACCACATCATGCAGATTATGCAACGCCAGAAAGCGAATAACTTCCTGATGTGCAGGAGCCATGCACATGGTCAGCTGGGCCCAGTACTGAGGTTTATTCTTGGCCAAAGGTGTAGCATCAATTCCTCTCAATGGAATAGGACACCGCAAAGGCTCCAAGAAAAACCCACAACGTTTAGCATAATCCAAATCCATCAGATTCAGGGCAGCGCCTGAATCCACAAACGCCATGACAGAAAACGACGACAAAGAGCATATCAAGGTAATGGACAGAAGGAATTTGGACTGTACAGTACCAATGACGGCAGACCTAGCGGACCGCTTAGTGCGCTTAGGACAATCAGAAATAGCATGAGTGGAATCACCACAGTAGAAACACAGCCCATTCAGACGTCTGTATTCCTGCCGTTCAACTCTGGTCATAGTCCTATCGCACTGCATAGGCTCAGGTTTAACCTCAGGCAATACCGCCAAATGGTGCACAGATTTACGCTCGCGCAAACGTCGACCGATCTGAATGGCCAAAGACAAAGACTCATTCAAACCAGCAGGCATAGGAAATCCCACCATGACATCCTTAAGAGCCTCAGAGAGACCCTTTCTGAACAAAGCTGCCAGCGCAGATTCATTCCACTGAGTGAGTACTGACCATTTCCTAAATTTCTGACAATATACTTCTATATCATCCTGACCCTGGCACAAAGCCAGCAAATTTTTCTCAGCTTGATCCACTGAATTAGGCTCATCGTACAGTAATCCGAGCGCCAGGAAAAACGCATTGACACTACTCAATGCAGGGTCTCCTGGCGCAAGAGAAAATGCCCAGTCTTGAGGGTCGCCGCGCAAAAAAGAAATAATAATCAAAACCTGTTGAATAGGATTACCAGAAGAATGAGGTTTCAAGGCCAGAAATAGCTTACAATTATTTTTGAAACTTAGAAACTTAGTTCTATCTCCAAAAAAACAAATCAGGAATAGGAATTCTTGGTTCTAACATAGATTTCCGATCAATAGTATCTTGAATCTTTTGTACATTTATAACGAGATTATCCATTGAAGAGCACAGACCCTGAATATCCATGTCCACACCTGTGTCCAGAATCACCCAAATGTCTAGGGGAAAAAAAAAATGAACACAGAGCAGAAAAAAAAAAATGATGTCAGAACTTTTTCTTTCCCTCTATTGAGAATCATTAGTTTGGGCTCCTTGTACTGTTATGTCTGCTAATGAAAGGTGTTATGAAGGCAATCCAGAGACACAGTGTGCCTAGCGATCAGAGCGCACACAGTGATCTGACAAATACCCAAAAACAAAAGAACGAGCTCTGAGACGTGGAAACTCTGTAGACTGCACAGCTGATCCTATCCTAAACACAACTAAAAGCGGCTGTGGATTGCGCCTAACAACTACCTATGCAACTCGGCACAGCCTAAGAAACTAGCTAGCCTGAAGATAGAAAAATAGGCCTGACTTGCCCCAGAGAAATACCCCAAAGGAAAAGGCAGCCCCTCACATATAATGACTGTGAGTAAGATGAAAAGACAAAACATAGGGATGAAATAGATTCAGCAAAGTGGGGCCCGATATTCTAGACAGAGCGAAGACAGTAAAGCGAACTTTGCAGTCTACAAAAAACCCTAAAGCAAAAACCACGCAAAGGGGGCAAAAAAGACCCACCGTGCCGAACTAACGGCACGGCGGTACACCCTTTGCGTCTCAGAGCTTCCAGCAAAACAAAAGACAAGCTGGACAGAAAAAAAGCAACAAAATAGCAAAAAAGCACTTAGCTATACAGAGCAGCAGGTCACAGGAACAATCAGGAGAAGCTCAGATCCAACACTGGAACATTGACAAGGAGCAGGGATAGCAGCATCAGGCGGAGTTAAGTAATGAAGCAGTTAACGAGCTCACCAGAACACCTGAGGGAGGAAGCTCAGAAGCTGCAGTACCACTTGTGACCACAGGAGTGAATTCAGCCACAGAATTCACAACAGGGTTCAGTTTGATGGTTCCTGTAGTTGGGGGTCAGTGTGATGGTTCCTGTAGTTGGGGGTCAGAGTGATGGTTCCTGTAGTTGGGGGTCAGTGTGATGGACCCTGTAGTTGGTGGTCAGTGTGATGGATCCTGTAGTTGGTGGTCAGTGTGATGGTTCCTGTAGTTGGTGGTCAGAGTGATGGTTCCTGTAGTTGGGGGTCAGTGTGATGGATCCTGTACTTGGTGGTCAGTGTGATGGTTCCTGTTGTTGTGGGTCAGTGTGATGGTTCCTGTAGTTGGGGTTCAGTTTGATGGTTACTGTAGTTGGGGGTCAGTGTGATGGTTCCTGTAGTTGGGGGTCAGAGTGATGGTTCCTGTAGTTGGGGGTCAGTGTGATGGACCCTGTAGTTGGTTGTCAGTGTGATGGATCCTGTAGTTGGTGGTCAGTGTGATGGTTCCTGTAGTTGGTGGTCAGAGTGATGGTTCCTGTAGTTGGGGGTCAGTGTGATGGATCCTGTAGTTGGTGGTCAGTGTGATGGTTCCTGTTGTGGGTCAGTGTGATGGTTCCTGTAGTTGGGGTTCAGTTTGATGGTTCCTGTAGTTGTGGGTCAGTGTGATGGTTCCTGTAGTTGGGGGTCAGTGTGATGGTTCCTGTAGTTGGGGGTCAGTGTGATGGATCCTGTAGTTGGGGGTCAGTGTGATGGTTCCTGTAGTTAAGGTTCAATTTGATGGATCCTGTAGTTAGGGTTCAGTGTGATGGACCCTGTAGTTGGGGGTCAGTGTGATGGACCCTGTAGTTTGGGGTTAGTGTAATGTTTCCTATAGTTGGGGGTCAGTGTGATGGTTCCTATAGTTGGGGGTCAGTGTGATGGTTCCTATAGTTGGGGGTCAGTGTGATGGTTCCTGTAGTTGGGGTTCAGTTTGATGGTTCCTGTAGTTGGGGGGTCAGTGTGATGGTTCCTGTAGTTGGGGTTCAATTTGATGGTTCCTGTAGTTGGTGGTCAGAGTGATGGTTCCTGTAGTTGGGGGTCAGTGTGATGGTTCCTGTAGTTGGGGGTCAGTGTGATGGTTCCTGTAGTTGGTGGTCAGTGTGATGGTTCCTGTTGTGGGTCAGTGTGATGGTTCCTGTAGTTGGGGTTCAGTTTGGTTCCTGTAGTTGGGGGTCAGTGTGATGGTTCCTGTAGTTGGGGGTCAGTGTGATGGATCCTGTAGTTGGGGGTCAGTGTGATGGACTCTGTAGTAGGGGATCAGTGTGATGGTTCCTGTAGTTGGGGGTCAGTGTGATGGACTCTGTAGTAGGGGATCAGTGTGATGGACTCTGTAGTTAGAGTTCTGTGTGATAGACCCTTTGGCTGAAGTACAGTGTGATGGACCCTGTAGTTGGGGGTCAGTGTTATAGACCTTGGATTTAGGGTACTTTGTGATGGACCCTGTAGTTGGTGGTCAGAGTGATGGTTCCTGTAGTTGGGGTTCAGTTTGATGGTTCCTGTCGTTGGGGGTCAGTGTGATGGTTCCTGTAGTTGGGGTTCAGTTTGATGGTTCCTGTAGTTGGGGGTCAGTGTGATGGTTCCTGTAGTTGGGGTTCAATTTGATGGTTCCTGTAGTTGGTGGTCAGAGTGATGGTTCCTGTAGTTGGGGGTCAGTGTGATGGATCCTGTAGTTGGTGGTCAGTGTGATGGTTCCTGTAGTTGGGGGTCAGTGTGATGGTTCCTGTTGGGGGTTAGTGTGATGGATTGTATAGTTAGGATTCAGTGTGATGACCCTGTAGTTGGGGGTTCAGTGTGATAAACACTGTATTTGGGGTACTGTGTGATGGACCCTCTAGTTGGTGGTCAGAGTGATGGGTTCTGTTGGGGGTCAGTGTGATGGTTCTTGTTGTTGGGGATCAGTGTGATGGTTCCTGTTGTTGGGGGTCAGTGTCATGGACTCTGTAGTACGGGATCAGTGTGATGGACTCTGTAGTTGGGGTTCTGTGTGATAGACCCTGAGGCTGAAGTACAGTGTGATGAACCCTGTAGTTGGGGTTCAGTGTGATGGACCCTGTAGTTAGGGTTCAATGTGATGGACCTTGTAGTTGGGTTTCAGTGTGATGGTTCCTGTAGTTGGGGTTCAGTGTGATGGACCCTGTAGTTAGGGTTCAATTTGATGGACCCAGTAGTTGGGGATCAGTGTGATGGACCCTGTAGTTGGGGTTCTGTGTGATGGATTCTGCAGTTGGGGTTCAGTGTGATGGACTCTGTAGTTAGGGTTCTGTGTGATAGACCCTGTGACTGAAGTACAGTGTGATGAACCATGTAGTTGGGGGTCAGTATGATGGTCCCTGTAGTTGGGGGTCAGTGTGATGAACCCTGTGGTTGGGGATCAGTGTGATGAACCCTGTAGTTGGGGGTCAGTGTGATGGCGCCTGTAGTTGGGGTTCAATGTGATGAACCCTATAGTTGGGGATCTGTGTGATGGCTCCTGTAGTTGGGTTTCAGTGTGATGAACCCTGTAGTTGGGGATCTGTGTGATGGACCCTGTAGTTGGGGATCTGTGTGATGGACCCTGTAGTTGGGGTTCTGTGTGTTGATCCCTGTAGTTGGGGTTCAGTGTTGATCTCTGTAGTCGGGGTTTAGTGTTTTGAACCCTTTCGTTGAGGTTGTGTGATGGACCCTGTAGTTGGGGTTCAGTGTGATTGATCCTGTAGTCGGGGTTTAGTGTTTTGAGCCCTTTAGTTGAGGTTGTGTGATGGACCCTGTAGTTGGGGTTCAGTGTGATGGACCCTGTAGTTAGGGTTCAGTGTGATGGACCCTCTAGTTGGGGATCAGTGTGATAGACCCTGTGACTGAAGTACAGTGTGATGAACCATGTAGTTGGGGGTCAGTATGATGGTCCCCGTAGTTGGGGGTCAGTGTGATGGCTCCTGTAGTTGGGGTTCAATGTGATGGACCCTGTAGTTGGGTTTCAGTGTGATGAACCCTGTAGTTGGGGATCTGTGTGATGGACCCTGTAGTTGGGGATCTGTGTGATGGACCCTGTAGTTGGGGTTCTGTGTGTTGATCCCTGTAGTTGGGGTTCAGTGTTGATCTCTGTAGTCGGGGTTTAGTGTTTTGAACCCTTTAGTTGAGGTTGTGTGATGGACCCTGTAGTTGGGGTTCAGTGTGATTGATCCTGTAGTCGGGGTTTAGTGTTTTGAACCCTTTAGTTGAGGTTGTGTGATGGACCCTGTAGTTGGGGTTCAGTGTGATGGACCTTGTAGTTGGGTTTCAGTGTGATGAACCCTGTAGTTGGGGTTCAGTGTGATGGACCCAGTAGTTGGAGATCAGTGTGATGGACCCAGTAGTTGGGGATCAGTGTGATGGACCCTGTAGTTGGGGTTCAGTGTGATGGACCCTGTAGTTAGGGTTCAGTGTGATGGACCCTCTAGTTGGGGATCAGTGTGATAGACCCTGTAGTTGGGGTTCAGTGTGTTGATCCCTGTAGTTGGGGTTTAGTGTTGTGAACCCTTTAGTTGGCGTTCAGTGTGATGGACCCTGTAGTTAGGGTTCAGTGTGATGGACCATGTAGTTGGGTTTCAGTGTGATGAACCCTGTAGTTGGGGTTCAGTGTGATGGACCCTGTAGTTGGAGATCAGTGTGATGGACCCAGTAGTTGGGGATCAGTGTGATGGACCCTGTAGTTGAGGTTCAGTGTGATGGACCTTGTAGTTGGGTTTCAGTGTGATGGACCCAGTAGTTGGGGTTCAGTGTGATGGACCCTGTAGTTGGGGATCAGTGTGATGACCCCTTTAGTTGGGGTTCAGTGTGGTGGACCCTGTAGTTGGTGTTCAGTGTGTTGACCCCTTTAGTTGGGGTTCAGTGTGGTGGACTCTGTAGTTAGGGGTTCAGTGTGATAGACCTTGTAGTTGAGGTTCAGTGTGATGGACCCTGTAGTCGGTGTTCAGTGTGTTGACCCCTTTAGTTGGGGTTCAGTGTGGTGGACCCTGTAGTTGGGTTTCAGTGTGTTGGACCCTGTAGTTAGGGTTCAGTGTGATGGACGCTGTAGTCGGTGTTCAGTGTGTTGACCCCTTTAGTTGGGGTTCAGTGTGGTGGACCCTGTAGTTGGGTTTCAGTGTGTTGGACCCTGTAGTTAGGGTTCAGTGTGATGGACGCTGTAGTCGGTGTTCAGTGTGTTGACCCCTTTAGTTCGGGTTCAGTGTGGTGGACCCTGTAGTTGGGTTTTAGTGTGATGGCCCCTGTATTTGTGGTGTTTGTGGGTCGTGTTTGGTACCTGTGGGTGAGGGTTCTATTGCTCCTGACATTTGTTTTTGCCCCCAGGTACAGCCCTGCTGCCTGTAGTTGCCTTCCCCTTCGAGGACTTCTACTTAGACAGGCATCACATCGCGCACACCTTGGCTCGGAGGGAACAGACTCTGCTGTTCTATGCTGGACTCTTAATGGCATCCATTGGAACTGGCGGGATTCGGGCCATTGTTTGCCCGTTAAGTGCTTACGGTCTGCGGGGTTACAGACAGAAGGAACTGATGTCATTCTTCAACTGGTTAGTAATCATGTGATATATTGTGCAGCGCCACGGCCACTGTACACGCCATCACTGCTCTCATTCTTGGGGTGTTCTGCCCATCATCCTGGTCGTGGCTTGTAGGGACAGAGATATGGCCACAGGTTATGTAGGGTGACATGGAAGCCAAGGAGCAGCTCAGACCCGGTGACACCACAGTCAGGAGCAGTGGTCATTGCTCACTGAGAAGCGGCATTTCTAGAAAGTCATCCTGGGGCCACTCACACCGATGGCTTCTAGTTCATGGAGACCCCAAAAGAGGAACCATCGGCTCCATGCCAGGGCATGAAGGGTCACCAGGTGCCTGTGTGACGGCAGCGAGGAGGGCAGATCTGTGCTCCTCATACCGGTTATGTGCCCACATGCCATTAACCTGTTCATATAAAGGGGGTACAGAAGGTATTCAGACCCCTTTAAATGCTTCCCTCTTTGTTTCATTGCAGCCATTTTGTAAATTCAAAAAAGTTCATTTTTTTCCCATTAATGTACACTCAGGACCATCTTGACTGAAAAAAACAGAAATGTAGTAATTTTTTGCAAATTTATTAAAAAAAAACTGAAATATAATAATTTTATTTCTATAACGCTAAGATATTCCGCAGCGCTTTACATTATAGAGGGGACTTGTACAGACCATAGACATTACAGCATAACAGAAATACAGTTCAAAACAGGAGTGAGGGCCCCCATCACCAGATACAGGAGGAGTGAGGGCCCCGATCACCAGATACAGGAGGAATGAGGGCCCCGATCACCAGATACAAGAGGAGTGAGGGCCCCGATCACCAGATACAGGAGGAGTGAGGACCCCGATCACCAGATACAGGAGGAGCGAGGGCCCCGATCACCAGATACAGGAGGAGTGAGGGTCCCGACCACAAGATACAAGAGGAATGAGGGCCCCGATCACCAGATACAGGAGGAGTGAGGGTCCCGCTCACCAGATACAAGAGGAGTGAGGGCCCCGATCACCAGATACAGGAGGAGTGAGGGCCCCGATCACCAGATACAGGAGGAATGAGGGCCCCGATCACCAGATACAAGAGGAGTGAGGGCCCCGATCACCAGATACAAGAGGAGTGAGGACCCCGATCACCAGATACAGGAGGAGCGAGGGCCCCGATCACCAGATACAGGAGGAGTGAGGGCCCCGATCACCAGATACAGGAGGAGTGAGGGTCCCGACCACAAGATACAAGAGGAATGAGGGCCCCGATCACCAGATACAGGAGGAGTGAGGGTCCCGCTCACCAGATACAAGAGGAGTGAGGGCCCCGATCACCAGATACAGGAGGAGTGAGGACCCCGATCACCAGATACAGGAGGAGTGAGGGCCCCGATCACCAGATACAGGAGGAGCGAGGGCCCCGATCACCAGATACAGGAGGAGTGAGGACCCCGATCACCAGATACAGGAGGAGTGAGGGCCCCGATCACCAGATACAGGAGGAGCGAGGGCCCCGATCACCAGATACAGGAGGAGTGAGGACCCCGATCACCAGATACAGGAGGAGTGAGGGTCCCGATCACCAGATACAGGAGGAGTGAGGGCCCCGCTCACCAGATACAAGAGGAGTGAGGGCCCCGATCACCAGATACAGGAGGAGTGAGGGCCCCGATCACCAGATACAGGAGGAGTGAGGGCCCCCATCACCAGATACAGGAGGAGTGAGGGCCCCGATCACCAGATACAGGAGGAGTGAGGGTCCCGCTCACCAGATACAAGAGGAGTGAGGGCCCCGATCACCAGATACAGGAGGAGTGAGGACCCCGATCACCAGATACAGGAGGAGTGAGGGCCCCGATCACCAGATACAGGAGGAGCGAGGGCCCCGATCACCAGATACAGGAGGAGTGAGGGCCCCGATCACCAGATACAGGAGGAGTGAGGGCCCCGATCACCAGATACAGGAGGAGCGAGGGCCCCGATCACCAGATACAGGAGGAGTGAGGACCCCGATCACCAGATACAGGAGGAGTGAGGGTCCCGATCACCAGATACAAGAGGAATGAGGGCCCCGATCACCAGATACAGGAGGAGCGAGGGCCCCGATCACCAGATACAGGAGGAGTGAGGGCCCCGCTCACCAGATACAGGAGGAGTGAGGGCCCCGCTCACCAGATACAAGAGGAGTGAGGGCCCCGATCACCAGATACAGAAGGAGCGAGGGCCCCGATCACCAGATACAGGAGGAGCGAGGGCCCCGATCACCAGATACAGGAGGAGCGAGGGCCCCGATCACCAGATACAGGAGGAGTGAGGACCCCGATCACCAGATACAGGAGGAGTGAGGGCCCCGATCACCAGATACAGGAGGAATGAGGGCCCCGATCACCAGATACAGGAGGAGCGAGGGCCCCGATCACCAGATACAGGAGGAATGAGGGCCCCGATCACCAGATACAGGAGGAGTGAGGGCCCCGATCACCAGATACAGGAGGAGTGAGGGCCCCGATCACCAGATACAGGAGGAGTGAGGGCCCCGATCACCAGATACAGGAGGAGTGAGGGCTCCGCTCACCAGATACAGGAGGAGCGAGGGCCCCGATCACCAGATACAGGAGGAATGAGGGCCCCGATCACCAGATACAGGAGGAGCGAGGGCCCCGATCACCAGATACAGGAGGAGTGAGGGCCCCCATCACCAGATACAGGAGGAGTGAGGGCCCCGATCACCAGATACAGGAGGAGTGAGGACCCCGATCACCAGATACAGGAGGAATGAGGGCCCCGATCACCAGATACAGGAGGAGTGAGGTCCCCGATCACCAGATACAAGAGGAGCGAGGACCCCGATCACCAGATACAGGAGGAGTGAGGGCCCTGATCACCAGATACAGGAGGAATGAGGGCCCCGATCACCAGATACAGGAGGAGTGAGGGCCCCGATCACCAGATACAGGAGGAGCGAGGGCCCCGATCACCAGATACAGGAGGAGCGAGGGCCCCGATCACCAGATACAGGAGGAGCGAGGGCCCCGATCACCAGATACAGGAGGAGCGAGGGCCCCGATCACCAGATACAGGAGTGAGGGCCCCGACCACCAGATACAGGAGGAGTGAGGGCCCCGATCACCAGATACAGGAGGAGTGAGGGCCCCGATCACCAGATACAGGAGGAGTGAGGGCCCCGATCACCAGATACAGGAGGAGCGAGGACCCCGATCACCAGATACAGGAGGAGTGAGGGCCCCGATCACCAGATACAGGAGGAGTGAGGGCCCCGACCACCACATATAGGAGGAGTGAGGGCCCCGATCACCAGATACAGGAGGAGTGAGGGCCCCGATCACCAGATACAGGAGGAGCGAGGGCCCCGATCACCAGATACAGGAGGAGTGAGGGCCCCGATCACCAGATACAGGAGGATGGAGGGCCCCGATCACCAGATACAGGAGGAGTGAGGGCCCCGATCACCAGATACAGGAGGAGTGAGGGCCCCGACCACCACATATAGGAGGAGTGAGGGCCCCGATCACCAGATACAGGAGGAGTGAGGGCCCCGATCACCAGATACAGGAGGAGCGAGGGCCCCGATCACCAGATACAGGAGGAGTGAGGGCCCCGATCACCAGATACAGGAGGAGGGAGGGCCCCGATCACCAGATACAGGAGGAGCGAGGGCCCCGATCACCAGATACAGGAGGAGCGAGGGCCCCGATCACCAGATACAGGAGGAGTGAGGGCCCCGATCACCAGATACAGGAGGAGTGAGGGCCCTGATCACCAGATACAGGAGGAGCGAGGGCCCCGATCACCAGATACAGGAGGAGCGAGGGCCCCGATCACCAGATACAGGAGGAGCGAGGGCCCCGATCACCAGATACAGGAGGAGTGAGGGCCCCGATCACCAGATACAGGAGGAGTGAGGGCCCCGATCACCAGATACAGGAGGAGTGAGGGCCCCGATCACCAGATACAGGAGGAGCGAGGGCCCCGATCACCAGATACAGGAGGAGTGAGGGCTCCGATCACCAGATACAGGAGGAGCGAGGGCCCCGATCACCAGATACAAGAGGAGTGAGGGCCCCGATCACCACATACAGGAGGAGTGAGGGCCCCGATCACCAGATACAGGAGCAGTGAGGGCCCCGATCACCAGATACAGGAGGAGAGAGGGCCCCGATCACCAGATACAGGAGCAGTGAGGGCCCCGATCACCAGATACAGGAGGAGTGAGGGCCCCGCTCACCAGATACAGGAGGAGTGAGGGCCCCGCTCACCAGATACAGGAGGAGTGAGGGCCCCGATCACCAGATACAGGAGGAATGAGGGCCCCGCTCACCAGATACAGGAGGAGCGAGGGCCCCGATCACCAGATACAGGAGGAGCGAGGGCCCCGATCACCAGATACAGGAGGAGCGAGGACCCCGATCACCAGATACAGGAGGAGCGAGGACCCCGATCACCAGATACAGGAGGAGTGAGGGCCCCGATCACCAGATACAGGAGGAGCGAGGGCCCCGATCACCAGATACAAGAGGAGTGAGGGCCCCGATCACCAGATACAGGAGGAGCGAGGACCCCGATCACCAGATACAGGAGGAATGAGGGCCCCGATCACCAGATACAGGAGGAGCGAGGGCCCCGATCACCAGATACAGGAGGAGCGAGGACCTCGATCACCAGATACAGGAGGAATGAGGGCCCCGATCACCAGATACAGGAGGAGCGAGGGCCCCGATCACCAGATATAGGAGGAGCGAGGGCCCCGATCACCAGATACAGGAGGAGCGAGGGCCCCGATCACCAGATACAGGAGGAGCGAGGACCTCGATCACCAGATACAGGAGGAATGAGGGCCCCGATCACCAGATACAGGAGGAGCGAGGGCCCCGATCACCAGATACAGGAGGAGCGAGGGCCCCGATCACCAGATACAGGAGGAATGAGGGCCCCGATCACCAGATACAGGAGGAGCGAGGGCCCCGATCACCAGATATAGGAGGAGTGAGGGCCCCGATCACCAGATACAGGAGGAATGAGGGCCCTGCTGCTCGCAAGCTTACAAACTATGAGGAAAAGGGGAGACACGAGAGGTGGATGGTAACAATTGCTTTCGTTGTTCGGACCGGCCATAGTGTAAGGCTCGGGTGTTCATGTGAAGCTGCATGAACCGGTTATCAGCCTAAGTATGTAGCAGTACAGACACAGAGGGCTAATAACTGCATAAAGTGTATGAGAACATGATGTGAGGAGCCTGATTATTGTTGAAGTTTTTTGAATGGGCCACACAGGGATAGTTAGGTTATTGCGCTGAGGCGGTAGGCCAGTCTGAACAAATGCGTTTTTAGGGCACGCTTAAAACTGTGGGGATTAATCGTATTAACCTGGGTAGTGCATTCCAAAGAATTGTCGAAGCACGTGAGAAGTCTTGGAGATGGGAGTGGGACGTTCTGATAATTGAAGATGTTAACCTCAGGACATTAGCAGAAAGGAGACCACGGGTAGAATGGTATACTGAGACCAGGGAGTAGATGTAGGGTGGTGCTGAGCCATGGAGAGCACAGGTAGGGTGGTAGACTGAGACCAGGGACGAGATGTAGGGTGGTGTTGAGCCATGGAGAGCACTGGTAGGGTGGTAGGCTGAGACCAGGGAGGAGATGTAGGGTGGTGCTGAGCCATGGAGAGCACGGGTAGGGTGGTTGGCTGAGACCAGGGAGGAGATGTAGGGTGGTGCTGACCCATGGGAGAGCACAGGTAGGGTGGTAGACTGAGACCAGGGAGGAGATGTAGAGTGGTGCTGAGCCATGGAGAGCACGGGTAGGGTGGTTGGTTGAGACCAGGGAGGAGATGTAGGGCGGTGCTGAGTGTCACGATATGGTATGAAATATCATAAGTAGTTCTTTTGCTAGCCTGAGTGGGATAAGCCCCCCCCTTCTTGGAGTAACAGTTGTAGCTGCAAATTCCTGGCTTTCCTTCTCAGAGAGTGTGGGGGTTAGAAGTTTTATGGCCGAACGGAATTTACGACTGGCATTTCCTGTGTAAGCTCTTGTCCAGCTAGAACAGGAAAAATGGCTCCAAAAATCCATGAAAGATTCTTTGTTTAGTTTTTGTTAGATATTAGGCAAACGATTTAAGCTAGAAATACGAAAATATATATTCGTAGTCCCACTCGGTGTAGCTACACATCTCATGACACTCGGGTTTCTAACTCCATCTGGTAAAGAAGTAGGGTTTTCTCTGTAAATATGTATCCCAGATAGGACATATTTGATCTCATTAGAATGCTCACGTTAATCTGAGATGAATGATGAGCTTTTTAGGACGCTGACATGTTTTGTAGTGAAGTTATAGAAATCAGAGAGAATAGTTTAAAGTTTAGGCAGAATGTAGAGAGAGGAGGGTCTGGATAAGCCAGCCTTTCTGTGATGTCACAGCCTTAATGTTTTAAGTGTCTGGCAGGCTCTGAGGAGTCACTTTTTGCTGATTTCTCCTTCTGGACGGCTTTGTCCTATTGTCCTGGAAGAGCTGAGTACATCCCATGGACTGGGATGTATGGAAACTGCACTAGCCTGGATGCCTGCAATGCTTTTAATATGTGAGTGTTATCTTTTTTCATTTATTCCCTTTATGTTATAATTACCCTTGTACATATTTGCAATTGTCTCATTTATAACCTCTTTATAAACTATTTTTAATAACGCACTGCCTAGTTATTTTTAATGGGATATACTATTATATATTAGTTCGTTCTCCCGCTCTAAACCGTACCCTAAGTCTCTTGAAGGGAAAATACGCTACTGTTACTGTTGTGTTGGGTTAGCTTCGGACCCGTTTAATCGAAGCTGGTGGCAGCGAAAGTGTGCTGACGGTTGGATTATGCTGAAGCAACTGCGGGTTTGATAATTATTGTTCCTGCCTGTGTGGGAGTAGTTATCGCGTCGCTGCAGCGTGCCCAATAGCCAGTACATAGCAGGCAGCCTTTCTGGCGACTAATTACCCAGGGTGCAGTACCTAATCTGACCTGAGAGTAAGGGGGGCGCCAGAGAGCTGCAAGTGTTAAGTGGAACTGTAAGCGGGATATACATAAATCCCTGCAGTTCGTGGTATATAGAAAAGCAGTGGGATACCTAGAATAAGCCCCTGCTGTAAACTAAGAGGTCAATAGCCTTGTGTATGTTTTCTCATCACATTGTTAGCAGTGGAGGGATAACTAAGATAAGCCCCCCTGCACATGTGATAGCCGTCTGTTGGCCTAAAGTCACCCTGATCCGTGACGTAGGGGTGACGGTCACGGTGTGAATCCTGACCCAGTGGTGACAGCGGTCAGGGGAATCGTGACAATTGGTGGCAAGGCGGTGGGATATCTTAGAGCATTAGTGATTTGGTTTGAGTAATCATTCCTCTCACTAAAAACTTGCAGAAAGTTCTTGCGAGGACTCTGCGCAAATAAGTTTGGAGAACGAACTCAGTGCTTTTTAGTTGTGAGACAATTGTGTACGGGTAATTATCCCCTCCCTTTCTCTTCGTTTTTCTATCCTATCTTTTATTTGGCAACCATGGTTGTGCTGGGAGAAACCTTTTATGAGCAGCAGACCAGAGACACCCTTGTTGCCTTATGCAAGACACAGCACATTGACTTTGCAAGCAAAAACAAAGCCCAACTGGTCGCAGATCTGGTGCAATGGGAAGCCGCTCGAGACCAATCTCAGAGCTCAGAGGCCGCAGAAGCCAGCACCAGCGAACATGGTGCTGCAGCAGAGGTCCAACCACTGAATGCTGGCCCTGTTAGTAATCCGGGCGAATTGGACCCCCACCTGCAGGCGGCCTTGAAAGAATTCCCCATTGACGACCATGAGGGACGTCGGCAGCTGATTCAGCAATACCGGCAGGAGGCCCGAGCTGAGAGAGAGGCCCAAGCTGAGCGGGAGTACCAGCTGCAGTTAGCCCGACTGCAAATGCAGGGGTTGTCCCAGACCAACCGTGAGCCTAGCAGCGCTCAGACACCGAAGCCCCGGCCTGATCACTTTCCTGTTATGGAGAAGGATGGAGATTTGGACACTTTTCTGCGGGCCTTTGAGAAAGCCTGCAGACAGTACCGGCTGCCTACAGATGAATGGGCCCGATACCTGACACCAGGGCTGAAAGGTAAAGCTCTGGATGCGTTTGCTGCCCTCCCTCAAGAACAAGATGGAGACTATGAGGCCATCAAGCAGGCTCTGATAGCCAAGTACCAGCTTACACCCGAGGTGTACCGTAGAAAGTTCCGGACCCTCCAACGTGGCCCACACGACAGTTACAGTGATGTGGTGCATGGACTGGGGACCCACTTTGACCAGTGGACCCAAGGACTGTCAGTGACCACCTTTGCACAGCTGCGAGACCTGATGATCAAAGACCAGTTTTTTCATCTTTGCCCAGCTGAGGTGCGACAGTTCGTGATGGACAGAGAACCCAAAGACGTGACGAAAGCAGCGCAGATTGCCGATGCCTATGAGGCCAACCGTAGATCGGAAGCGCGGAAGCCAGTCACCACCAGCTGGAGAGGGGGTAAGCCTGCAACCAACGCCAGTACCCCTGCCAGCCAACACACCAGAGGTCCTGTCCCTGTGGCCAACAGCACCAGACCTACCACCGAACCTCGCGCGTGTTACACCTGCAAGCGGCCTGGGCATATCAGTACCTTCTGTCCAGACAGGCCGAAGAACACCCCAGCCAAGGCCCCAGGGCCTAATGCAGCAGTTCTTTTTGTGGGTGGTGTGGTTGGGAGGGTGTGTGACAACGTACAGCCCGTCACTGTGGGAGGCCATGTTGCTACAGGCCTCACGGACACCGGGGCTGAACGAACCCTCATCCGACCCGAACTGGCGGCCCCTGAAGAAATCATTCCGGGGAAAACCCTAACTGTCACTGGGATTGGGGGCATCAGCTGTCCCTTACCAATGGCCCGGGTTTTTATTGATTGGGGTGCTGGGAGCGGGGTGAAGGAAGTGGGGCTGTCTGATAATTTGCCCACTGATGTTTTGTTGGGGACTGATTTGGGGAGGATGTATGCATACTACGTTCCTGACACCCCTCCCCAATCTACTAATGAGGGTAAAGTTAACCCTGATGATGATGATGATGGGAAATCGCATGTGTTACCTGACCATGCTTTATCTTGTGTTGATGCATCTACTAATGATTTTTTCCCTAGGATTGATGGTGAAAATGTTGTACCTGTGCCAGCTGAACCTGATAATGATTTTTCTGTGAAGGTTAATGTGTCCATAGGTACAGGTGTGCCCAGCCACGTCGCTCTGCGGAGTGAGACGGCTGAGAAACCCCTAACAGGGGCAAGTGTCGGTGCTACAGGAAATGGGGAGATGCATGGGAACCGTGAGGAAGGTGACGCCATGAAAGTGACCAGTGCCACCGAGGAAGGTAACTGGCCCATAAGTAGCACAGCCCCTGGAGTGTTGGGGGTGGATGGGGAGGTAGAGCCCATAGCAGCGCCGGCTGATGGGCCTGTAGAACTCCCCGGGGAGACAGCCTACGTAGCTGCTGTCACCCGCAGTCAGAGTGCCCGGAACGCAGATAACTGTCTGCCTTCCGGACCCTCCTCAGTCCCCACTGTGACTGAACCAGAGGTGGACCCAGAGCAGGTCCAAGAGGGTTCCCGTGGGGAAGGGACCCTGACGTCGCTTTTGGCTTCCCCTAGCCAGGAGTTTCAGGCCGCTCTGCACACAGATGCGAGCCTAGAGAGTTTGAGACAACTCGCCGAGACGCCCACCTCCGTGACTGATAAGGAGAGGGTGTTCTGGGAACAAGGAAGGTTATACCGGGAGACAGTACCCGGAGAATCACAAAAGGAGTGGTTGAGGGAAAGACAGCTGGTCGTCCCGCAGCAATTCCGGGGTGAGTTGTTGCGGATTGCCCATGAGATCCCGCTAGCTGGACACTTGGGGATCAGCAAAACTAAGGCCCGGCTGTCTCAACACTTCTATTGGCCTAAGATGGGGACAGATGTGTCAAACTACTGCCGCTCCTGTGTCACCTGTCAAAGAGTGGGGAAGGCGGGGCCTGCTCTTAAGGCTCCCCTGATCCCTTTGCCAGTGATAGAGGAGCCTTTCCAGAGGATCGCGGTGGACATTGTGGGCCCGCTGGCCGTCCCCAGCAGCTCTGGAAAGCAATACATCCTTACTGTGGTAGACTACGCTACCCGGTACCCAGAGGCAGTAGCTCTGTCCTCAACTAGGGCAGATAAGGTGGCAGATGCCCTGTTGGCCATCTTTTCACGTGTAGGATTTCCCAGGGAAATGCTTACTGATCAAGGGACCCAATTTATGTCTCTCCTAATGGAGGCTCTCTGTAAGAGAATGCAGGTGAAGCACCTGGTATCGAGTGCGTATCACCCACAGACCAATGGCTTGTGTGAACGCTTCAATGGTACCCTCAAACAGATGCTACGCATGCTGGTTGAGACTCAAGGGCGCGACTGGGAGCGGTACCTCCCACACCTGCTGTTCGCTTACCGAGAGGTTCCACAGGCCTCGACGGGGTTCTCCCCCTTCGAGCTCCTGTACGGCAGGCGAGTCCGGGGACCCCTTGGGTTGGTAAGAGAATCCTGGGAAAAGGAGCCGAACCCTTCTGAAGTGTCCATAGTGGAGTATGTCATGCGCTTCCGTGACAAGATGCAGACCTTGACGCAGTTGGTGCACGACAACATGACGCAGGCTCAGGCTGATCAGAAGCACTGGTACGACCAGAACGCCCGGGAGCGGACCTACCACGTGGGTCAAAAGGTGTGGGTGCTGGTCCCCGTACCAACGGATAAGCTTCAGGCAGCCTGGGAGGGCCCGTACGTCGTCCACCAACAGCTCAACCCGGTCACGTACGTGGTCACGCTTGACCACGCTCGGGGCAGGCGAAAGGCCTTTCACGTCAACATGATGAAGGCTCATCACGAACGTGAACCTTTCGTCCTACCGGTCTGCAGCTTGCCCGAAGACGGTGAGGAAGACACCCTCCTGGACTTGCTGGCCCAAGCCAAGGCCAATGGGTCCATCGAGGATGTGGAGGTAAGCGCCTCGTTAACTGAACCCCAGCGGGTGCAGTTGCAAACCACCCTGGAACCTTTCCGGGTCGTGTTCTCCAACCGACCTGGGAGGACTGAGTTAGCAGTCCACGAGGTGGACACCGGGAATCACGCCCCACTACGGTGAGCACCCTATCGAATCTCTGACCAGGTGCAGCAGACTATGCGCCAAGAGATCAATGAGATGTTACAGCTGGGGGTGATTCGGCGGTCAAAGAGCGCGTGGGCATCACCTGTAGTTCTCGTGCCAAAGAAGGACCGGACCACCCGGTTCTGCGTGGACTACAGGGGGCTCAACGCCATCACCGCCTCGGATGCGCACCCAATGCCGCGCATCGAGGAGCTGCTTGAGAAGTTAGCTGGCGCAAAATACCTGACAATAATGGATTTGAGTAGAGGATACTGGCAGATTCCCCTGAGCCCCGAGGCGCAGGAGAAGTCTGCCTTTATCACACCCTTTGGACTGTACGAGTCCACGGTCATGCCCTTCGGCATGAAGAATGCCCCTGCCACTTTCCAGCGGATGGTCAACCGCCTGCTTCAGGGACTGGAGACGTACGCCGTGGCGTACTTGGATGACATTGCCATCTTCAGTCCCTCCTGGAAGGAACACCTGCAGCATCTCGAGGAGGTGCTCAGGCGGATTCACCAAGCAGGACTGACTATCAAGCCGGGGAAGTGTCAGATGGGCAAGAGGGAGGTTCACTACCTAGGACACCGGGTAGGCGGAGGCACTCTGAAGCCAGAGCCGGAGAAAG
The DNA here is from genome assembly GCF_032444005.1 of Ranitomeya imitator. Lineage (NCBI taxonomy): Eukaryota > Metazoa > Chordata > Amphibia > Anura > Dendrobatidae > Ranitomeya > Ranitomeya imitator. The sequence continues at coordinate 1,264,700 of NC_091285.1, read as the reverse complement.
TGGGCGCGATCGTGAACTGGCCCACTCCCGTGACCAAGAAACAGGTGATGTCCTTCTTGGGCACTGCAGGGTACTATAGGCGCTTCGTACAGCACTATAGTAGCCTGGCAAAACCTTTGACGGACCTCACCAGGAAGAAGCTACCCCACATCGTCAACTGGACAGATGGCTGTGAGGGGGCTTTCAAGGCGTTGAAAACCGCACTGTGCAACGCCCCTGTGTTGAAAGCAGTCGACAGCAGTCGACCGTTCTTGGTGCAGACCGACGCCAGCGAGTTTGGCCTTGGTGCTGTACTCAGCCAGGTTGACTCGGAGGACCAAGAGCACCCCGTGTTATACCTGAGTCGGAAACTTTTGCCGAGGGAAGTGGCCTACTCCACCATCGAGAAGGAGTGCCTGGCCATAGTCTGGGCCCTGCAGCGCTTGCAGCCCTACTTGTACGGTCACACCTTCACTGTGGTGACCGACCACAACCCTCTGCGCTGGCTAAACGCCATGTGTGGAACCAACGGCAGGTTGCTACGCTGGAGCCTTGCCCTTCAGCAGTTTGACTTCACCATTGAACATAAAACGGGCAAAGAGCATGGGAATGCAGATGGACTCTCCCGCCAGGGTGAACCTACTGAGGTGCCCATGGAGGCATACCGTGGGGTACTGCCTCCCTAGCGCACGCCAAAAGGGGGGAGGTGTCACGATATGGTATGAAATATCATAAGTAGTTCTTTTGCTAGCCTGAGTGGGCTAAGCCCCCCCCTTCTTGGAGTAACAGTTGTAGCTGCAAATTCCTGGCTTTCCTTCTCAGAGAGTGTGGGGGTAGAAGTTTTATGGCCGAACGGAATTTACGACTGGCATTTCCTGTGTAAGCTCTTGTCCAGCTAGAACAGGAAAAATGGCTCCAAAAATCCATGAAAGATTCTTTGTTTAGTTTTTGTTAGATATTAGGCAAACGATTTAAGCTAGAAATACGAAAATATATATTCGTAGTCCCACTCGGTGTAGCTACACATCTCATGACACTCGGGTTTCTAACTCCATCTGGTAAAGAAGTAGGGTTTTCTCTGTAAATATGTATCCCAGATAGGACATATTTGATCTCATTAGAATGCTCACGTTAATCTGAGATGAATGATGAGCTTTTTAGGACGCTGACATGTTTTGTAGTGAAGTTATAGAAATCAGAGAGAATAGTTTAAAGTTTAGGCAGAATGTAGAGAGAGGAGGGTCTGGATAAGCCAGCCTTTCTGTGATGTCACAGCCTTAATGTTTTAAGTGTCTGGCAGGCTCTGAGGAGTCACTTTCTGCTGATTTCTCCTTCTGGACTGCTTTGTCCTATTGTCCTGGAAGAGCTGAGTACATCCCATGGACTGGGATGTATGGAAACTGCACTAGCCTGGATGCCTGCAATGCTTTTAATATGTGAGTGTTATCTTTTTTCATTTATTCCCTTTATGTTATAATTACCCTTGTACATATTTGCAATTGTCTCATTTATAACCTCTTTATAAACTATTTTTGATAAAGCATTGCCTAATTATTTTTAATGGGATATACTATTATATATTAGTTCGTTCTCCCGCTCTAAACCGTACCCTAAGTCTCTTGAAGGGAAAATACGCTACTGTTACTGTTGTGTTGGGTTAGCTTCGGACCCGTTTAATCGAAGCTGGTGGCAGCGAAAGTGTGCTGACGGTTGGATTATGCTGAAGCAACTGCGGGTTTGATAATTATTGTTCCTGCCTGTGTGGGAGTAGTTATCGCGTCGCTGCAGCGTGCCCAATAGCCAGTACATAGCAGGCAGCCTTTCTGGCGACTAATTACCCAGGGTGCAGTACCTAATCTGACCTGAGAGTAAGGGGGGCGCCAGAGAGCTGCAAGTGTTAAGTGGAACTGTAAGCGGGATATACATAAATCCCTGCAGTTCGTGGTATATAGAAAAGCAGTGGGATACCTAGAATAAGCCCCTGCTGTAAACTAAGAGGTCAATAGCCTTGTGTGTGGTTTTTCATCACATTGTAGCAGTGGAGGGATAACTAAGATAAGCCCCCCTGCACATGTGATAGCCGTCTGTTGGCCTAAAGTCACCCTGATCCGTGACGTAGGGGTGACGGTCACGGTGTGAATCCTGACCCAGTGGTGACAGCGGTCAGGGGAATCGTGACACTGAGCCACGGAGAGCACGGGTAGGGTGGTAGACTGAGACCAGGCAGGAGATGTAGAGTGGTGCTGAGCCATGGAGAGCACGGGTAGGGTGGTAGGCTGAGACCAGGGAGGAGATGTAGGGTGGTGCTGAGCCATGGAGGACACGGGTAGGGTGGTATACTGAGACCAGGGAGGAGATGTAGGGTGGTGCTGAGCCATGGAGGACACGGGTAGGGTGGTAGGCTGAGACCAGAGAGGAGCTGTAGGGTGGTGCTGAGCCATGGAGAGCACGGGTAGGATGGTATACTGAGACCAAGGAGGAGCTGTAGGGTGGTGCTGAGCCATGGAGAGCACATATAGGGTGGTAGGCTGAGACCAGGGAGGAGATGTAGGGCGATGCTGAGCCATGGAGAGCACGGGTAGGGTGGTAGACTGAGACCAGGGATGAGATGTAGGGTTGTGTTGAGCCATGGAGAGCATGTGTAGGGTGGTAGGCTGAGACCAGGGATGAGATGTAGGGTGGTGTTGAGCCATGGAGAGCATGGGTAGGGTGGTAGGCTGAGATCAGGGAGGAGATGTAGGGTGGTGCTGACCCATGGAGAGCACGGGTAGGGTAGTAGGCTGAGACCAAGGAGGAGCTGTAGGGTAGTGCTGAGCCATGGAGAGCACATGTAGGGTGGTAGGCTGAGACCAGGGAGGAGATGTAGGGTGGTGCTGAGCCATGGAGAGCACGGGTAGGGTGGTAGGCTGAGACCAGGGAGGAGATGTAGGGTGGTGCTGACCCATGGGAGAGCACGGGTAGGGTGGTAGACTGAGACCAGGGAGGATATGTGGAGTGGTGCTGAGCCATGGAGAGCACGGGTAGGGTGCTAGGCTGAGACCAGGGAGGAGATGTAGGGTGCTGCTGAGCCATGGAGAGCACGGGTAGGGTGGTAGGCTGAGACCAGGGAGGAGATGTAGGGTGGTGCTGAGCCATGGAGAGCACAGGTAGGGTGGTAGACTGAGACCAGGAAGGAGATGTAGGGTGGTGCTGAGCCATGGAGAGCATGGGTAGGGTGGTAGGCTGAGACCAGGGAGGAGATGTTTGGTGGTGCTGAGTCATGGAGAGCATAGGTAGGGTGGTATGCAGAGACCAGGGAGGAGATGTAGGGTGGTGCTGAGTCATGGAGAGCACGGGTAGGGTGATAGGCTGAGACCAGGGAGGAGATGTAGGGTGGTGCTGAGCCATGGAGGGCACGGGTAGGGTGGTAGGCTGAGACCAGAGAGGAGATGTAGGGTGGTGCTGAGCCATGGAGAGCATAGGTAGGGTGGTTGGCTGAGACCAGGGAGGAGATGTAGAGTGGTGCTGAGCCATGGAGAGCACGGGTAGGGTGGTAGACTGAGACCAGGGAGGAGATGTAGGATGGTGCTGAGCCATGGAGAGCACGGGTAGGGTGGTAGGCTGAGACCAGGGAGGAGATGTAGGGTGGTGCTGAGCCATGGAGAGCACGGGTAGGGTGGTAGGCTGAGACCAGGGAGGAGATGTAGGGTGGTGCTGAGCCATGGAGAGCACAGGTAGGGTGGTAGACTGATACCAGGGAGGAGATGTAGGGTGGTGCTGAGCCATGGAGGGCACGGGTAGGGTGGTAGGCTGAGACCAGAGAGGAGATGTAGGGTGGTGCTGAGCCATGGAGAGCATAGGTAGGGTGGTAGGCAGAGACCAGGGAGGAGATGTTGGGTGGTGCTGAGCCATGGAGAGCATAGGTAGGGTGGAATTCTAGAAATGTTTTTGAGATGCAGATAAGAAGAGCGAGCCAGTGATCGGATGTGGGGGGTGAAGGAAAGCTCAGAATCAAGTATGACCCCAAGGCAGCAGGCATGTTGCTTGGGAGTAATGGTGGAACCACACACAGAAATGGCAATGTCGGGCAAAGGTAGGTTAATAGAGGGAGAAAACACGAGGAGTTCCGTTTTTGAGAGGTTCAGTTTCAGATAGAGGGAGGACATGATGTTCGAGACAGCGGTAAGACAATCACTGGTGTTTTCTAGAAAGGCCGGCGTGATATCAGAAGAAGTGTATAATTGGGTGTCATCAGCATAGAGATGGTACTGGAACCCAAATCTACTGATTGTTTGTCCAATAGGGGCAGTATACAAAGAGAAGAGGAGGGGGCCTAGGACTGATCCTTGAGAAACCCCAACAGTAAGGGGAAGGTGAGAGGAGGAGGAACCAGCAAAAGATACAGTGAAGGAGCGGTCAGAGAGATCGGAGGAGAACCGGGAGAGAACGGTGTCCTTGAGGCCGATGGAGCGGAACATAGTGAGGAGGAGCTGATGATCCACAGTGTCGAATCCTGCGGAGAGATCCAAGAGAATTAGCATGGAGTAGTGACCATTAGATTTAGCTGTTAGTAGGTCATTAGAGACTTTAGTGAGGGCAGTTTCAGTAGAGTGTAAAGAGCGGAAACCGGATTGTAGAGGGTCGAGAAGAGAGTTATCTGATAGATAGAGAATAAGACTGGAGTGGGCCAGGCACATGGTCATAAGTATTCAGACCCTTTGCTCAATATTGAGTAGAAGCACCCTGTCACAAACTTAGTCAGGAACTTGCAGCTCTCTGGCGCCCCCTTACCCTGCTGGCCAATAAGGGTATTGACCGAGATAAGAAAATGAGCGCAGCAGCTCTATTTTATGCTGAATATTGTGGCATGTGATGTGACGGGATGTGTATATGCCACCGGTTCCTGATAGGAACATATACAGGTCCTTCTCAAAAAATTAGCATACAGTGTTAAATTTCATTATTTACCATAATGTAATGATTACAATTAAACTTTCATATATTATAGATTCATTATCCACCAACTGAAATTTGTCAGGTCTTTTATTGTTTTAATACTGATGATTTTGGCATACAACTCCTGATAACCCAAAAAACCTGTCTCAATAAATTAGCATATTTCACCCATCCAATCAAATAAAAGTGTTTTTTAATAACAAACAAAAAAACCAACAAATAATAATGTTCAGTTATGCACTCAATACTTGGTGGGGAATCCTTTGGCAGAAATGACTGCTTCAATGCGGCGTGGCATGGAGGCAATCAGCCTGTGACACTGCTGAGATGTTATGGAGGCCCAGGATGCTTCAATAGCGGCCTTAAGCTCATCCAGAGTGTTGGGTCTTGCGTCTCTCAACTTTCTCTTCACAATATCCCACAGATTCTCTATGGGGTTCAGGTCAGGAGAGTTGGCAGGCCAATTGAGCACAGTAATACCATGGTCAGTAAACCATTTACCAGTGGTTTTGGCACTGTGAGCAGGTGCCAGGTCGTGCTGAAAAATGAAATCTTCATCTCCATAAAGCATTTCAGCCGATGGAAGCATGAAGTGCTCCAAAATCTCCTGATAGCTAGCTGCATTGACCCTGCCCTTGATGAAACACAGTGGACCAACACCAGCAGCTGACATGGCACCCCACACCATCACTGACTGTGGGTACTTGACACTGGACTTCAGGCATTTTGGCATTTCCTTCTCCCCAGTCTTCCTCCAGACTCTGGCACCTTGATTTCCGAATGACATGCAAAATTTGCTTTCATCAGAAAAAAGTACTTGGGACCACTTAGCAACAGTCCAGTGCTGCTTCTCTGTAGCCCATTTCGGCACCTGTAGCCCATTTCCTGCACACGCCTGTGCACGGTGGCTCTGGATGTTTCCACACCAGACTCAGTCCACTGCTTCCTCAGGTTCCCCAAGGTCTGGAATCGGTCCTTCTCCACAATCTTCCTCAGGGTCCGGTCTCCTCTTCTCGTTGTACAGCGTTTTCTGCCACATTGTTTCCTTCCAACAGACTTACCATTGAGGTGCCTTGATACAGCACTCTGGGAACAGCCTATTTGTTGAGAAATTTCTTTCTGGGTCTTACCCTCTTGCTTGAGGGTGTCAATGATGGCCTTCTTGACATCTGTCAGGTCGCTAGTCTTACCCATGATGGGGGTTTTGAGTAATGAACCAGGCAGGGAGTTTATAAAAGCCTCAGGTATCTTTTGCATGTGTTTAGAGTTAATTAGTTGATTCAGAAGATTAGGGTAATAGGTCGTTTAGAGAACCTTTTCTTGATATGCTAATTTATTGAGACAGGTTTTTTGGGTTATCAGGAGTTGTATGCCAAAATCATCAGTATTAAAACAATAAAAGACCTGACAAATTTCAGTTGGTGGATAATGAATCTATAATATATGAAAGTTTAATTGTAATCATTACATTATGGTAAATAATGAAATTTAACACTATATGCTAATTTTTTGAGAAGGACCTGTATATGCCTCGATCTGGTCACCATCAAGTCCCCAACACCACATAAATACGAAAACTATGCTGCCACCACCGACCTCTTATAGGGGATCGGACACCCGTTTAGTAACGTGAATTTGCGCGGAGTATGTGGCGGATCGCTCATAGAACAAGAAGAATGAAGCTAGCAAATTTATAATTTTATCCGGAAGAATCAGCAGTGTTTACAAAAGATACAAAATACAAATATGTACAAGCAATTATGAAATAAAAGGGATGAAAATAAATTCATTTTCCAGGTTTCTGATAGCCCTAAATGCAGCTAAACGCTGCCATGCGTAACCCCAAGTGCCCAGATCCTGCAAATCTAATTTTCATGTTTCTGGGATTAATGTGTATTATTGAATTTGACTTTCAGTGTTTTGCCTAGAAGCCAAAGATATTTTTGGAGGGAAAATGCATTCAGCTTTGCTAGTGCCGGCAGGCAATAAAACTCAGCATTCCAAAGGAAGGGAGAGTGGAAATTCACAGAGAGAAAGACAGAGAGACTGTATGTAGGATTTGGTCCTACAGAAACCAATAGTGGGAGTAGTAGGTCAGTTCTGGTTGTGCCCCAGAACAATGGAAAATAATGTATATCTTCCTGACAACCTTTTGAGCTAGTACAGCCAGGAGTCTTCTTGGGAATGATGGAACAAGTTTTCCCCCCCTGGATTTGAGGATCCTCGGCCATTCTTCCTTGCAGATCCTCTCCAGTTCCGTCAGGTTGGATGGTGAACGTTGGTGGACGCCAATTTCAGGTCTCTCCAGAGATGCTCAATTGGGCTTAGGTCAGGGCTCTGGCTGGGCCGGTCAAGAATGGTCACAGAGTTTTTCTGAAACCACTCCTGTCTTATTTTAGCTGTGTACTTAGGGTCATTGTCTTGTTGGAAGGTGAACCTTTGGCCAAGTCTGAGGTCCAGAGCACTCTGGAAGAGATTTTCATCCAGGATATCTCTGTACTTGGCTGCTGTAGTGAAATATGTATATATCTATATGTGTAGTGACATATGTCTAGGGTTATATTTGTAACTAGCAGTAGTTGAACATCTGTCTTGAAACTGCAGGCCTCATAGAGGTCACAGCATACATAACTTGAGAAGGCAGACTAATGTCTCCACTCTCGCCAGGGGGTCGTGCTGGGAACCAAGAAAAAGGGAAACATTTGACACCTCCTAGCTCTTTGAAGAGAGATGTCAATTACAGCCTGTCAACATCTATCTGTGAGAACTTTTACACAGGGAATCTCAGAACAAATAATATATTCATTGGGGGAGCAGCCACTGTCCAATCAAAAACAAGCAATTATGATATTAAGCTGAGGGGCTGGTCTAGAAATCTGACCTCCAGAGTAAACCTATAAATTAATAATAATAATTGATAATGTGTGCAAAACTGTAAAGCGCTGCGGAATATGTTAGCGCTATATAAAAATAAAGATTATTATTATTATTATAAATTAAGCCTGTATACATTCAAAAGTGCTCACATGTGAGGGCAGCCTGGGAAGCTGATGTGATCCAGTCTATATTCATCCTACCCTCAGGGAGCAGAAAGCAGACTGCAAAGTTAGGACTTCTGTAAGTTTTCTCTCTTTATTTTATAACTGTTTTTGCGTATTTTTATGTCTTTTTATTATCATATTTTTATACTTTTTTCTGTAAGCACTGAATCTTTTTTGTTTTAAAGCCTAAAACTTTAACAAGTTGAACCTTGAATGTTCTAAAAGAATCCATAGCGTTAAACTGTATGATGCGTATGAGTGGTAGACAGTATTAGTAATTTCCGGGACTCATCGGCCGTGTATTCGGTGACTGGTGGCAGCGTGTATGAGTGGCCTGGGTCGGTGTGTGATTTATTCTCCTATTACAGCATAGGACAGACGTTGAATGCTGGACTGAGAGAAGGAGTGATAGTTGACTTTATGAAACTTTCTGCCATCTCCCTACTGGGCTCTTTTCCCACGATTGCTCAGTTTGGCTGGACGGCCAGGTCTAGGAAGACTTCTGGAGGTCCCAAACTTCTTCCATTTAAGGATTATGGAGGCCACTGTGCTCTTAGGAACCTTGAGTCCTGCAGAAATTCAATGAAGGAGTAGAACCATCTCAAGGAGGATCACAAGGAAATGGACAGCATGGGACTTACATATGAGAGTCTGAGCAAGGGGCTGAAGACTTATGACTATGTGATATTTCAGTTGTTCTTTTTTATTAAATTTGCAAACATTTCTACATTTCTGTTTATTTCAGTCAAGATGAGGTGCAGAGTGAAAATTAATGAGGAAAAATTAACTTTTTTGAATTTACCAAATGGTTGCAATTAAACCGAGTGAAAAATTTAAAAGGGTCTGAAGACTTTCTGTACCTAACGTAGGGTTAATCTGCAGATTAATAGCATTTCGATGCTGTGCGGGCGCCGGACTGAGGGAGCGACTGCAGGAGAGAAGAACCTTATTCCTTCAGTGAGCCACTTGCTATCAGTCATAGAGGCCACAGACTTCACTGCTCCCACAGGTTAAGCATGGCCAGTGCCGACTGACAGCTCGCTGTGCAGCACATCTGTGCAGAGAAAGCCGAGGCGTGCACACAGCATAATGTCCAGATGTGTGCGTGGTAAACAGAGACGCCTGTATGACTGAAAGCCAATGACTCACACTGAATGCAATCACATGATCAGTAAAGCATCCGTTACTAAAATATGTATGTAATCCCTACACAGGGAGCTCCCCCTAGTGGTGGCTGCAGACAGGATCTTATCATGTATCTCTGTATACAGGGAGCTCCCCCTAGTGGTGGCTGCAGACAGAATCTTATCATGTATCTCTGTATACAGGGAGCGCCCCCTAGTGGTGGCTGCAGACAGAATCTTATCATGTATCTCTGTATACAGGGAGCTCCCCCTAGTGGTGACTGCAGACAGGATCTTATCATGTATCTCTGTATACAGGGAGCTCCCCCTAGTGGTGGCTGCAGACAGAATCTTATCATGTATCTCTGTATACAGGGAGCTCCCCCTAGTGGTGACTGCAGACAGGATCTTATCATGTATCTCTGTATACAGGGAGCTCCCCCTAGTGGTGGCTGCAGACAGGATCTTATCATGTATCTCTGTATACAGGGAGCTCCCCCTAGTGGTGACTGCAGACAGGATCTTATCATGTATTTCTGTGTACAGGGAGCTCCCCCTAGTGGTGGCTGCAGACAGAATCTTATCATGTATCTCTGTATACAGGGAGCTCCCCCTAGTGGTGACTGCAGACAGGATCTTATCATGTATTTCTGTATACAGGGAGCTCCCCCTAGTGGTGACTGCAGACAGGATCTTATCATGTATTTCTGTGTACAGGGAGCTCCCCCTAGTGGTGGCTGCAGACAGGATCTTATCATGTATCTCTGTATACAGGGAGCGCCCCCTAGTGGTGGCTGCAGACAGAATCTTATCATGTATCTCTGTATACAGGGAGCTCCCCCTAGTGGTGGCTGCAGACAGGATATTATCATGTATCTCTGTATACAGGGAGCTCCCCCTAGTGGTGGCTGCAGACAGGATATTATCATGTATCTCTGTATACAGGGAGCTCCCCCTAGTGGTGACTGCAGACAGGATCTTATGTATCTCTGTATACAGGGAGCTCCCCCTAGTGGTGGCTGCAGACAGGATCTTATCATGTATCTCTGTATACAGGGAGCTCCCCCTAGTGGTGGCTGCAGACAGAATCTTATCATGTACCTCTGTATACAGGGAGCTCCCCCTAGTGGTGGCTGCAGACAGAATCTTATCATGTATCTCTGTATACAGGGAGCTCCCCCTAGTGGTGGCTGCAGACAGGATCTTATCATGTATCTCTGTATACAGGGAGCTCCCCCTAGTGGTGACTGCAGACAGGATCTTATCATGTACCTCTGTATACAGGGAGCTCCCCCTAGTGGTGGCTGCAGACAGAATCTTATCATGTACCTCTGTATACAGGGAGCTCCCCCTAGTGGTGGCTGCAGACAGAATCTTATCATGTACCTCTGTATACAGGGAGCTCCCCCTAGTGGTGGCTGCAGACAGAATCTTATCATGTATCTCTGTATACAGGGAGCTCCCCCTAGTGGTGGCTGCAGACAGGATCTTATCATGTATCTCTGTATACAGGGAGCTCCCCCTAGTGGTGGCTGCAGACAGGATCTTATCATGTATCTCTGTATACAGGGAGCTCCCCCTAGTGGTGGCTGCAGACAGAATCTTATCATGTACCTCTGTATACAGGGAGCTCCCCCTAGTGGTGGCTGCAGACAGAATCTTATCATGTATCTCTGTATACAGGGAGCTCCCCCTAGTGGTGGCTGCAGACAGGATCTTATCATGTATCTCTGTATACAGGGAGCTCCCCCTAGTGGTGGCTGCAGACAGGATCTTATCATGTATATCTGTATACAGGGAGCTCCCCCTAGTGGTGGCTGCAGACAGGATCTTATCATGTATTTCTCTATACAGGGGGGCTCCCCCTAGTGGTGACTGCAGACAGGATCTTATCATGTATCTCTGTATACAGGGAGCTCCCCCTAGTGGTGACTGCAGACAGGATCTTATCATGTATCTCTGTATACAGGGAGCTCCCCTAGTGGTGGCTGCAGACAGGATCTTATCATGTATCTCTGTATAAAGGGAGCTCCCTCTAGTGGTGGCTGCAGACAAGATCTTATCATGTATCTCTGTATACAGGGAGCTCCCCCTAGTGGTGACTGCAGACAGGATCTTATCATGTATCTCTGTATACAGGGAGCTTCCCCTAGTGGTGACTGCAGACAGGATCTTATCATGTATCTCTGTATACAGGGAGCTCCCCCTAGTGGTGGCTGCAGACAGGATCTTATCATGTATCCCTATATACAGGGAGCTCCCCCTAGTGGTGACTGCAGACAGGATCTTATCATGTATCTCTGTATACAGGGAGCTCCCCCTAGTGGTGGCTGCAGACAGGATCTTATCATGTATCTCTGTATACAGGGAGCTCGCCCTAGTGGTGACTACAGACAGGATCTTACCATGTATCTCTGTATAGAGGGAGCTCCCCCTAGTGGTGACTGCATACAGGATCTTATCATGTATCTCTGTATACAGGGAGCTCCCCCTAGTGGTGACTGCAGACAGGATCTTATCATGTATCTCTGTATACAGGGAGCTCCCCCTAGTGGAGACTGCAGACAGGAACTTATCATGTATCTCTATATACAGGGAGCTCCCCCTAGTGGTGACTGCAGACAGGATCTTATCATGTATCTCTGTATACAGGGAGCTCCCCCTAGTGGTGGCTGCAGACAGAATCTTATCATGTATCTCTGTATACAGGGAGCTCCCCCTAGTGGAGACTGCAGACAGGATCTTATCATGTATCTCTGTATACAGGGAGCTCCCCCTAGTGGTGGCTGCAGACAGAATCTTATCATGTATCTCTGTATACAGGGAGCTCCCCCTAGTGGTGGCTGCAGACAGAATCTTATCATGTATCTCTGTATACAGGGAGCTCCCCCTACTGGTGGCTGCAGACAGGATCTTATGTATCTCTGTATACAGGGAGGTCCCCCTAGTGGTGGCTGCAGACAGAATCTTATCATGTATCTCTGTATACAGGGAGCTCCCCCTAGTGGAGGCTGCAGACAGAATCTTATCATGTATCTCTGTATACAGGGAGCTCCCCCTAGTGGTGGCTGCAGACAGGATCTTATCATGTATCTCTGTATACAGGGAGCACCCCCTAGTGGTGGCTGCAGACAGAATCTTATCATGTATCTCTGTATACAGGGAGCTCCCCCTACTGGTGGCTGCAGACAGGATCTTATGTATCTCTGTATACAGGGAGGTCCCCCTAGTGGTGGCTGCAGACAGAATCTTATCATGTATCTCTGTATACAGGGAGCTCCCCCTAGTGGTGGCTGCAGACAGAATCTTATCATGTATCTCTGTATACAGGGAGCTCCCCCTAGTGGTGGCTGCAGACAGGATCTTATTATGTATCTCTGTATACAGGGAGCTCCCCCTAGTGGTGACTGCAGACAGGAACTTATCATGTATCTCTATATACAGGGAGCTCCCCCTAGTGGTGGCTGCAGACAGAATCTTATCATGTATCTCTGTATACAGGGAGCTCCCCCTAGTGGTGAGTGCAGACAGGATCTTATCATGTATCTCTGTATACAGGGAGCGCCCCCTAGTGGTGGCTGCAGACAGAATCTTATCATGTATCTCTGTATACAGGGAGCTCCCCCTAGTGGTGGCTGCAGACAGGATCTTATCATGTATCTCTGTATACAGGGAGCTCCCCCTAGTGGTGGCTGCAGACAGAATCTTATCATGTATCTCTGTATACAGGGAGCTCCCCCTAGTGGTGACTGCAGACAGGATCTTATCATGTATCTCTGTATACAGGGAGCGCCCCCTAGTGGTGGCTGCAGACAGAATCTTATCATGTATCTCTGTATACAGGGAGCTCCCCCTAGTGGTGGCTGCAGACAGAATCTTATCATGTATCTCTGTATACAGGGAGCTCCCCCTAGTGGTGGCTGCAGACAGGATCTTATCATGTATCTCTGTATACAGGGATCTCCCCCTAGTGGTGAGTGCAGACAGGATCTTATCATGTATCTCTGTATACAGGGAGCTCCCCTAGTGGTGGCTGCAGACAGAATCTTATCATGTATCTCTGTATACAGGGAGCTCCCCCTAGTGGTGACTACAGACAGGATCTTATTATGTATCTCTGTATACAGGGAGCTCCCCCTAGTGGTGGCTGCAGACAGAATCTTATCATGTATCTCTGTATACAGGGAGCTCCCCCTAGTGGTGAGTGCAGACAGAATCTTATCATGTATCTCTGTACACAGGGAGCTCCCCCTAGTGGTGGCTGCAGACAGAATCTTATTATGTATCTCTGTATACAGGGAGCTCCCCCTAGTGGTGGCTGCAGACAGAATCTTATCATGTATCTCTGTATACAGGGAGCTCCCCCTAGTGGTGGCTGCAGACAGAATCTTATCATGTATCTCTGTATACAGGGAGCTCCCCCTAGTGGTGACTGCAGACAGGATCTTATCATGTATCTCTGTATACAGGGAGCGCCCCCTAGTGGTGGCTGCAGACAGAATCTTATCATGTATCTCTGTATACAGGGATCTCCCCCTAGTGGTGAGTGCAGACAGGATCTTATCATGTATCTCTGTATACAGGGAGCTCCCCTAGTGGTGGCTGCAGACAGAATCTTATCATGTATCTCTGTATACAGGGAGCTCCCCCTAGTGGTGACTACAGACAGGATCTTATTATGTATCTCTGTATACAGGGAGCTCCCCCTAGTGGTGGCTGCAGACAGAATCTTATCATGTATCTCTGTATACAGGGAGCTCCCCCTAGTGGTGAGTGCAGACAGAATCTTATCATGTATCTCTGTATACAGGGAGCTCCCCCTAGTGGTGGCTGCAGACAGAATCTTATTATGTATCTCTGTATACAGGGAGCTCCCCCTAGTGGTGGCTGCAGACAGGATCTTATCATGTATCTCTGTATACAGGGAGCTCCCCCTAGTGGAGAATTCAGACAGGATCTTATCATGTATCTCTGTATACAGGGAGCTCCCCCTAGTGGTGGCTGCAGACAGGATCTTATCATGTATCTCTGTATACAGAGAGCACCTCCTAGTGGTGACTGCAGACAGGATCTTATCATGTATCTCTGTATACAGGGAGCTCCCCCTAGTGGTGGCTGCAGACAGGATCTTATCATGTATCTCTGTATACAGGGAGCTCCTCCTAGTGGTGACTGCAGACAGGATCTTATCATGTATCTCTGTATACAGGGAGCTCCCTCTAGTGGTGACTGCAGACAGGATCTTATCATGTATCTCTGTATACAGGGAGCTCCCCCTAGTGGTGGCTGCAGACAGGATCTTATCATGTATCTCTGTATACAGGGAGCTCCCTCTAGTGGTGGCTGCAGACAGGATCTTATCATGTATCTCTGTATACAGGGAGCTCCCTCTAGTGGTGACTGCAGACAGGATCTTATCATGTATCTCTGTATACAGGGAGCTCCCCCTAGTGGTGGCTGCAGACAAGATCTTATCATGTATCTCTGTATACAGGGAGCTCCTCCTAGTGGTGGCTGCAGACAGGATCTTATCATGTATCTCTGTATACAGGGTGCTCCCCCTAGTGGTGGCTGCAGACAGGATCTTATCATGTATCTCTGTATACAGGGAGCTCCCCCTAGTGGTGGCTGCAGACAGGATCTTATCATGTATCTCTCTATACAGGGAGCTCCTCCTAGTGGTGGCTACAGACAGGATCTTATCATGTATCTCTGTATACAGGGAGCTCCTCCTAGTGGTGGCTGCAGACAGGATCTTATCATGTATCTCTGTATACAGGGAGCTCCCCCTAGTGGTGACTGCAGACAGAATCTTATCATGTATCTCTGTATACAGGGAGCTCCCCCTAGTGGTGGCTGCAGACAAGATCTTATCATGTATCTCTGTATACAGGGAGCTCCTCCTAGTGGTGACTGCAGACAGGATCTTATCATGTATCTCTGTATACAAGGAGCTCCCCCTAGTGGTGGCTGCAGACAGGATCTTATCATGTATCTCTGTATACAGGGAGCTCCCCCTAGTGGTGGCTGCAGACAGGATCTTATCATGTATCTCTGTATACAGGGAGCTCCCCCTAGTGGTGACTGCAGACAGGATCTTATCATGTATCTCTGTATACAGGGAGCTCCCCCTAGTGGTGACTGCAGACAGGATCTTATCATGTATCTCTGTATACAGGGAGCTCCCCCTAGTGGTGGCTGCAGACAGGATCTTATCCTGTATCTCTGTATACAGGGAGCTTCCCCTAGTGGTGGCTGCAGACAGGATATTATCATGTATCTCTGTATACAGGGAGCTCCACCTATTGGTGGCTGCAGACAGGATCTTATCCTGTATCTGTGTATACAGGGAGCTCCCCCTAGTGGTGGTTGCAGACAGGATCTTATCATGTATCTCTGTATACAGGGAGCTCCCCCTAGTGGTGGCTGCAGACAGGATCCTATCATGTATCTCTGTATACAGGGAGCTCCCCCTAGTGGTGTCTGCAGACAGGATCCTATCATGTATCTCATCATAGAACAGCAGAATAGTGTGTGCGCTCTGTAGGTGACTGAAGGATAAGATATGATGTAACAGCAGAATAGTGACGGCAGCTTTGGTAGTGACTGGAGGAAAAGACATAATGTAACAGCAGAATATTGAGTGCAGCTCTGAAAGTGACTGGAGAATATAGTCATTTTTCTTTCTTCTGTTTGCAGGTTTTATTGGCTCATTAATTTGAACTGTCTTGTCGTGTTTGTGGGAATCTCTTATATTCAGCAGTCAGTGGCCAAGAACTTGGGGTTTCTTATACCATTCATGTCAATCGTTATGGCTTTAATTACAATTTACATGACCCGTAATGAGCTGATCTACCAGCCGTCAACAGGTAAGTCCCATCCACGGATCCTGTCCCACAGATGAGAATTGCCCTCTGCCTTATAGAAAGTGATAAGTTGTATAGTGGACATTTTGCAGTCTCTTGGAGGCAGCCACAGTGTACACTGAAGAGGTGTGGATTCATCCATGTTACCAATAGGAAAACGTAGACTCATCCATCCGACCAATGCAGATGTAGGCTTATCCATTCGATCAATAACAACATACACTCAAAAATTAGACTAATAAAAAGATGTAAACTCACCCATCTGACCAATAGAAAGACGTAGACTTATCCATCTGACCAATAGAATGATGTAAATGCATGTAGAAAAGCCGCGGAGACACCATCACGTGTTTCTCAACGCAAGCAATAAATAGCCAGGTCTTTCACCGGGAAGGAACAACCACGGGAAGGGCAGCATCCAAAAAGGAAAACCACCTATGCCAAAACATGGTATCCATCCACATACAGCTGTTTCGGGGTATTTGCCCCTCATCAGTGTGGAGTAGGAAACTGGCTATTAGAAGCAGTGCCTAGTAAAAGGACTATAAACATAAAGATGAATGACCTCGGGGAAATACATAGACTTATCCATCTGACCAATAGAAAGACGTAGACTTATCCATCTGACCAATAGAAAGATGAAGAGTCATCCATCTGACCTACAGGAAAGTGTAGACTCCTCAATTCGACCAATTGAAAGACGTAGACTCATCCATCAGACCAATATAAAGACGTAGACTCATCCATCAAACCAATAGAAATACAGAGACCTATCCATCTGACTAATAGAAAGACATAGACTTGTCCATCTGACCAATAGAAAGACGTAGACTCATCCATCAGACCAATATAAAGATGTTGACTCATCCATCAAACCAATAGAAATACAGAGACCTATCCATCTGACTAATAGAAAGACGTAGACTTGTCCATCTGACCAAAAGAAAGATGTTTTTTTTTCCATCCAAACAATATAAAGACGTAAACTCATCAATCTGACCAATGGAAAGATAAAGAGTAATCCATCTGACCTACAGGAAAGTGTATACTCATCAATCCGACTAGTAGAAAGATGTAAACTCATCTATCAGACCAATATAAAGATGTAGACTCATCCATCCGACCAATAGAAATACATAGACCTATCCATCTGACCAATAGAATGATGTAGACTCACTAATCCCACCAACAGGAAGAGGAAGACCTATTCACCTGATCAATAGAATAAAGAAGACACATCCATCTAACTAATGGAAAGATATAGACTCATCCATCCGACCGATAAGAAGACATAGACTTATCCTTTTGACCAACAGAAAGATGTAGACTCACACATCCAAATACTATAAAGGTGTAGACTCATCCATCCGACCAACAGGAAGACGAAGAGTCATCCATCTGACCTACAGGAAAATGTAGACTCATCAATTTATTATTATTATTATTATTTATTTATATAGCGCCATTAATTCCATGGTGCTGTACATGAGAAAGGAGTTACATACAGGGTTATAGATATCGATTACAGTAAGCAGGTTTACATTGACAGACGGATACAGAGGGGAGAGGACCCTGTCCTTGCGGACTTACATTCTATGGGATAGTGGGGAGAGACAGAAGGTAGGGGCGAGGCGGCGGCTCTGGCGATGGTGAGGCGGTGGCTCTGGCGATGGTGAGGCGGCAGAATGGTTATTGCAGGCTGTAGGCTTTCTTGAAGAGATGGGTTTTCAGGTTCCGTCTGAAGGAGCCGAGGGTGGTGGATAATCGGACGTGTTGAGGCATGGAATTCCAGAGGATGGGGGATATTCGGGAGAAATCTTGGAGGCGGTTGTGTGAGGAACGAATAAGTGTGGAGGAGAGTAGACGGTCTTGGGAGGACCGGAGATCACGTGAGGGAAGATATTGGGAGATTAGTTCAGAGATATAGGGAGGGGACAGGTTGTGGATGGCTTTGTAAATCAGTGTTAGTAGTTTGAACTGGATTAGTTGGGGAATGGGAGCCAGTGGAGAGATTTGCAGAGGAGAGAAGCAGGGGACCAATTGAATCCGACCAATTGAAAGATGTAGAGTCAAATTTCAGACCAATATAAAGATGTAGACTCATCCATTTGACCAATTGAAAGATGTAGACTCACCCATCCAAACAATATAAAGGCGTAAACTCATTAATCTGACCAATGGAAAGATGAAGAGTCATCCATCTGACCTACAGGAAAGTGTATACTCCTCAATCTGACCAATAGAAAGATGTAAACTTATCCATCTGACCAATTGGAAGACCAAGATTCATTCATCTGATCAATATGAAGAAGGCCATCTGATCAATAAAAAAAATAAAAGAGAGGGCGCTCTATGTGAAGAATGTCACAACACATAGGCGGTGGAGGACGAGATATTCTACTCACCTCCGGTAGTTATGCATGCCAGGCACAACGCTGATTCTAGGTGGTGAATGATGATGGTCCGGGGGCACTGCAGCACCTTCCCACCACTCCTGGTGTCCTGCTGAGGAGCTGTAATGCAGTAAAAATCGATGATAGGTGGGCGGTGGAGATCCACAGGGCACCACGCTCTGAATCACGGACCACCAAGGTCAGATGAGAAAAGTCGATTTATTCAACATACAATGCGTTTCAGGGATGAGCCATCACGTTCTTCAGTTGATTACAAAATCTATACCACGCTCAGGGCTTTAAAGAGACAGGCACTGACCTGATTGGTTGATAATTGATTGCATACAGGTTTTAAAAAACATAACTATACATAAAATTTACATGATTACAAATCATAGAAGACAAAACCATATTGAAACACTAAACATTAATTGTTAGGAAGAGGAGAAAATAGAATTAATAATAATAGGTGGGTACAATAGAAATTCTCGTAAGATCCCATAGCTTGTGCGGCTTCACTGGATCCGGTAGTTGGGCAGGACTTATTGGTGTTTATAGACAAAACCCATAGATTTAATACTGTTATTAATCAGAACCTCACCTGGTACCTGGTAAGTTAAATCATGTTCAACCAATTACATCAGTGTCTGTCTCTTTAAAGTCCTGAGCGTGGTATACACATAGTTACATAGTTAGTAAGGCCGAAAAAAGACATTTGTCCATCCAGGTCAGCCTACATTCCAACATTTTGTAATCACCCGATGAAGAGGACGGCTCATCCCTCAAACACATTGTGTGTTGAATAAATCGACTTTTCTTATCTGTCCTTGGTGGCGCCCTGTTGATCCCCACCTCCCACCATTCATCTTTTTTCACTCCATCTAACCAATAGGAAGATGAGGACTCAGTCATCCGACCAATAAGAAGAATAGACTTATTCTTCCAATGTGAAGATGAGACTTATTCATTTGACCACTAGGAAAACGTAGATTCATCCATCCAACCAATAGGAAGACGAGGACTCATCCATCCGACCATTAGAAAGACATAGAATCATCCATTCAACCTATAGGAATATGACACTCATACATTCAATCTATAGGGAAACGTAGACTCATCCATCCGACAATAGAATGATGTAGACTCACCCATCTGGCCAATAGGAAGACATTGACACCAAAACCTGACGAGTCAAAAAACAGCAGCTCACACCTATGTGAATAAACTACTACTTTGTTATTGGACATTAATTTAAATGCAAGGACAACGATTAAAAACACGTCAAGTCATATTGTGGAGACATGGGGTCCAGTGGGTGCACTAGTGGAAACTGCATGGACCAAAGATCATCCCACCGAACGCCTGCTCTCCTTATAACATGGGCAGAACGCTACTTAGACAACACAGTATGAAGGTAAACAGTGTGGCAATAAACCATAAACGGGCAAATAACACGTAGAACAGTCCTAGCAAAATACCAAAGATGACCGGAGGGGCACAATCCTCAATCCTCAAACGTATCAAAAGGGCTCAGGATACACTTCCCACATTATTCTTCATTCATTCATTACATTTTATTCTTTACACTTCCCACATTATTCTTCATTCATTCATTACATTTTATTCTTTACACTTCCCACATTATTCTTCATTCATTCTCTACATTTTATTCTTTACACATGTGCAGGGGGGCTTATCTTAGTTATCCCTCCACTGCTCCAATGTGATGAAAACACAAACAAGGCTATTTACCTCTCAATTTACCGCTTATCTTAGTTATCCCACTGCTCTGCAATATAACACGAACTGCAGGGATTTATGTATATCCCGCTTACAGTTCCACTTAAAACTTGCAGCTCTCTGGCGCCCCCCTTACCTTCAGGTCAGATTAGGTACTGCACCTGGGGTAATTAGTCGCCAGAAAGGCCACCTGCTGTGTACTGGCTATTGGGCACGCTGCAGCGAGGCGATATAAATACTCCCACTCAGGCAGGAACAATAATTATCAATGCCGCAGTCGCTACACCGACTCCCAAAGGCACAGCACTCGGTATGCCACCATCGGCTTGGATTAACGGGTCCAAAGCTAACCCAAAACAGTAGCGTAATTCCCTTCAGAAGACTTAGGGTACGTTTTAGAGCAGGAGAACGAAGCTAGTATTTTAAATATTTTACTCCATAAAGATCAGGCAGTGCTTATAAAAAGGTATATAAAGATGTTACAATATGAGACAAAGTATGTATGTACAAAGCAATTATAAAATAACATGGATTAAAGAAGAAAGATAAAACTCACATGTGCTCAGACCATCTCAGGCAACCATGCTGGTAGGCGGAGCCCCAAATGTCCCAATTCATGAGATAAGACCTGTTGTAACAGCTCCTTAGGCAAAAAAAGACTGAAGGCTGGATGAAGTGCAGAAACGTATAACTGCAGCCTTGTGACATCACTAAAGGGGTTGAGGTTACATCGCCATCCCCTCTCCTCAGCTGTACAGTTTTTCCCACAATTCTTATAACTCTCATATCTTTGCTCGAGAATCTGGCATAATAAACACCTCATCCATCTTGTATTAAAATTAGCTTTCTATTGATACCAAATTTGTCCTAGTTGTTCCAATCCACACGGTTCCGGAGAAATAGTAACATAGTAACATAGTTAGTAAGGCCGAAAAAAGACATTTGTCCATCCAGTTCAGCCTATATTCCATCATAATAAATCCCCAGATCTACGTCCTTCTACAGAACCTAATAATTGTATGATACAATATTGTTCTGCTCCAGGAAGACATCCAGGCCTCTCTTGAACCCCTCGACTGAGTTCGCCATCACCACCTCCTCAGGCAAGCAATTCCAGATTCTCACTGCCCTAACAGTAAAGAATCCTCTTCTATGTTGGTGGAAAAACCTTCTCTCCTCCAGACGCAAAGAATGCCCCCTTGTGCCCGTCACCTTCCTTGGTGACGGGCACAAGTAAAAAGTAAAAATCCGTACTTTTTACTCGTTGCATTTAGCTGCTAGTGGTTACAGTGGTTGACAGATCTACCGATGGAAGTTAGCAATATGTACTTATTATTTTTCTAGCCCAAATCGGTGGCTCAATATCTTACTATTGATATCTTACTATTGATAATACTTACTATCTATATACTATAGAACATCCTTTCTTTTGAGGCAGATCAGACCAGTTTCAGCTGGAGCTGGAGGGAGATTTGTGCAGTTACAAGCGCATAAAAATTCTTGTGGTCGGGGCCATGAGGGATTTGAGATCTATATACACACATCTCTGCCAGCAGAAACACAGAGAGAAGGGGGGTCAGAGCCCACAATATGTGTGCTAACAGGGACAACTAAAAGTCATATTATACATTATCATCACACACTTCATAGCAGAGATTTATTGGTTATTTTGTACATTCTAGTAACGTTGTTTCTTCTCATTGTTTACTTGACCTTGGACAATGGAAGACCCATTTTTTTACCTTTCTCTGTGGGGTTTGGAGACAGGATGCCATTATTTATTTGTAGAGCTCATGCAAACTGACCCGTGGTTAATCTGTGGCCACTGGATGGGATCTCCAAGAGTTAGCTGTTTCCTGCAGCTTTCCCAGATCCTTTTTTGATTGGCTGGCACAATGCACCGTCATCATTATGGCATGACACATGCCAGACCGGTTAATGATCCGAGAAGCCAGGGATGCGTCAGTAGGAGATGTCTTGGGCCTTATGTCCAGTGGACTGTGACCTATGAATCCATTAGCACCTGTCTACTTTTGTGCAGTCATTTTTTTTTTTTAACCAATCAATATTTATTGAAAATTTTGCTTATTAAACAACACATAAGAGGGGGGGGGGAGGGAGGGGGATGAGGGAAGAGGTCCAATGCACAACATATTAAAGACCACAATGTAATCAGTACAAGATACACAGATACAGTGTCAGATAAAGCCAAAAAAAAGAAAAAAAAAAAAAGTTAGAGAGGCATACATTTAAATAAGGGAGAGAGCAGACTGGAATATATATGCCGAGGATATCCAGGGGTCCCACCACGAGAGGACCCTAGTTTTCCTCGATAGACCCTGAACCATAATAACCTCATAGCAGAAGTGTAAGTCGATCCTGGAGATCAGCTCTGCTCTGGAGGGGACATCCGAGGCCTTCCAATGCTTCGCGATGCACTGTCTAGCGGCGACTAGGATATTAGAAACTATGGGCCGCAGGGGGGAAGGGAGATCAATGAGGGAGATGCCCAGAACAGCGAGCCGACCAGTCAACACAAGGGGGAGACGGGTCAGATCAGCAATCAAGGCCTCCACTTCACGCCAGAAGACCTGAATCTGCGGGCACGACCACCAGACATGAGAGGAGGACCCCAATGCACCGCATTTCCTCCAGCAGAGAAGGGAGGAGGCTGGGAAAACCCTCGCCAGGTGAACGGGGGTGAAGTACCAGTGGAGATGAATTTTTTTCACCTGTTCCAAGTGACCAAGACAGGACGAAAACCTGGAAGGGTGAACCATTGCAAATTGCCAATCCTCCAGGGAGGCATCAAAACCCAGCGCGGACTCCCAGGAAGACATAAAAGGAAGCTTGTCAGTAGAGCCAGATGAGATGAGGGCTTTATAGATTATGGAGATGCCATGTGGCACAATAGTGGCCGGCCTGAAGAATCTGTGGGCCGGATCCTCTGTCAAAGGCGGGGGCGCCCCGAATGACCGACGTGATCTGAGAAAGCTGCGGATCTGTAGATATTGAAAAAAATCAGACCCAGTAAGGGAGAATCTCCCTGAGAGGACCTCAAACGACAAAATGCCGTCAGAGCCGAAAAGGTCCGCTACCCGGAGCACCCTGCGCCTCGACCAGGAGGAAAGAGAAATGTGGCCGATGGCACACTCCAGAGCCTGCAAAGAGACATAATCATACATAAATGTTAGGTGGGAAATGCTAAGCAGCGCCCATAGTTTAGAACCGTTCCTGATTGACCGGAGACAGGGGCCCACAAGAGGAACTTGAAGCAGCTGAAGCTCCAAGAGCAATCTAAGCGATTTTTTGGGGGCAAAGTGAGATTCAATCAGGAACCAGGGCAAACATGAGTTTCCCTCCCACCATATCTTAAGGGGCTCAAGGATCGCCGCCCTGTAGTAAGACTGCACCGCAGGAGCTCCCAACCCCCCCTCAGAGTACGGTAGGGACATGATCCGACGCTTGACCCTATGGGGCTTTTTATTCCAAATAAACCGGTCTATATGGGAGTGAAAAGCTGAAATAAACTTCGAGGGGATGAAAAGGGGGAGGCACCGAAAAAGGTACATTATTTTGGGAAGGAATAGCATTTTCGCCGTTTGTATGCGGGCCATCCACGAGAGGGACGCACTTGTTAATTGCTCCATACCCCTCCTAACCTCCGACAGGGTTTCTTCACAATTCAAACGAACTATGTTATCTAGCTTGGTTATCCTGATGCCTAGGTACGTAAAACCCAAGGGAGCCCAAATAAACGCATATTGGGATTGAATTTGAATCTGAAGGGGGGCGGGGAGGTAAAGGGGAAAAATTGTGGATTTGGTCAAATTAAGCTTATAATATGAAACCACCGAGAACTCAGATAGGATGAGAGCGATCGCGTTCAGTGAGGATAAAGGTGAGGTGCATGTCAGGACCACGTCGTCGGCATAGAGACCGATTTTATGTTCAGAACCCCCCACCGCGATTCCCTTTATGTCCACGCTCTGCCTGACCATGGCAGCCAAAGGCTCCATGACCAAAGCAAAGATGATAGGGGAGAGGGGGCAGCCCTGGCAGGTACCATTCCGAATAGGAAATGTCCGAGACCCGAATCCCGCAGATCGAACCGACGCGCATGGATTGGAATATAATGCCATAACCGCTTTGCCAATCTGCCCGGTAAGTCCAAATTTCTCCAGTGTGAGTTCAATATAACCCCAGTGCACCCTGTCGAACGCCTTTTCGGCATCAAGCGACAGGAATACACTGGGGAGGCTCCCCCTCTCCACCACATCCAAGAGATCTATCAGGCGCCTGGTGCCATCCCTGGTCTGTCTGCCAGGAACAAACCCAACTTGGTCGGGGTGGATGAGACCAGGAAGGACCGAGAACAATCTGTTGGCCCAGACTTTTGCATAAATCTTAGCGTCGCAATTTAAAAGTGCTATCGGGCGGAAGTTCCCCGGAGATGTTGTGGGTTTCCCTTGTTTGGGGAGAGTCGCAATGGAAGCTTCCAACCCCTCCGCCCTAATACTGCCAACCGACATCCAATTATTAAAAAGGCGCAAAAGATAGGGCGAGAGGATAGAGAAGAACTGAGCATAGTAAAGGAAAGAATAGCCATCAGGCCCCAGGGAAGAACTCTTATTGGCTTCTCTAACAATCTGCGAGAGCTCAGACTCGACAATGGGAGCGTTTAGAAAAGAGAGCTGCTCCTGGGTGACCGAAGGGAGATTAGCCCTCTCCAAGAACGCCAAAATTGACTCCCGCGAAGGCTGAGGAATCCCTGGGTCAGACCCGAGGTCATAGAGAGAGGAATAATAAGATGCAAACTCCTCAGCAATCTGAATCGGGTTGCGAACCTGGGAGCCGTCAGGCATGAGCAAAAATGGGATCTTGGATTGAGCCTCTCTCTTCCTTACACGTCTGGCCAGCACAGCACCCGCTCGATCCCCCATTGTGTAGAATTTAGCTCTAGTTTTCCTCAGGGCCTTCTCAGCTCTGTGGAGGAGTAGATTACGAACATGCATTCGGGCTTTAGAAAGGTCAGAAAGAAGTGCAGGGGTGGGAGATAATTTATGAGCAGACTCCAGACGAGATAGTTTGCCTAGAGCCAAATGAAGGGCCGCATTGTGCTTCCTCTTAGCCTTTGCCGCCAGCTTGATGAAATGACCCCTAATCACCGCTTTGTGAGCAAACCAGAGGGTGTCATCACCTATACCTGGAGTGTCATTGGAGGCAAAAAATTCCCCCAGGGCCTCCTCTATACATTGGGAGTTGAATTGGTCAGCAAGGAGATGGGCATTGAGACGCCATTGCATAGGGGGTCTGATGGCCAAGGGGTCTTTCAGGGTGAGGGACACCGGGGCATGGTCCGACCAGGTGATACTGCCTATATCCGATGAGATGCAGTGAGGAAGAGCCACGTCATTCACCAGCACAAAATCAATCCTGCTATAGGAACCGTGTCTGGGAGACAAAAATGTATAATCTCTCTCACCGCAATGCAGATATCGCCAGACATCATGCAAGTGGAAAGAGTCAGCTAGAGGCCCGATCTCGCATCTAGTCAGGAAAGAGGCAGAGCAGTCAAGAACCCTAGACATTGGGGCATTGAAGTCACCAGCAATCAGTTTGTGACCATGCTGGATATCGTGTAAAGTTTTGAAAACGTCCTCCAGAAACTTAAGCTGCCCTACGTTAGGAGCGTAGATCGAAGCAATAGTATAGGGGGCATTATTAATAGGGTTAGAACCACAATGAATCTACCCAACGGATCCAGCTGAAATGAGTTGGATCTGCTGAAAAAAATGGCTACTCCCGCCTTTTTTGAAGGGCCGTTGGCGAAAAACTGATGCGGGTACAAACCTGATTGCATTCTGGGATTATCACATTCAAGCAAGTGAGTTTCCTGAAGACATAAAATATCATGACGGGATTTGCCCAACTGACGCCATACAACAGACCTCTTGCCCGGCGAGTTGAGGCCATTAACATTAATTGAAAACCGTGAAATACTCATTGGAAAGACATGAAAACAGTTTTACAATCTTCAGACACCGATGGCTTGTGCAAAGGCATAGAAAACATGTGGCCAATAGGGTAGGACACAAGTAAGGGCAGACCGGGAACAGGGAGGGGAGAAACAGGGAAACAAACAAGACATACGACAAATAAACCAGCGGACTGAGGTCCATTCAGGGAAACCCTGAGTCCAGAAGGTGAGAACCAGAAAAACAGTTCACTT
Source organism: Ranitomeya imitator (assembly GCF_032444005.1). Lineage (NCBI taxonomy): Eukaryota > Metazoa > Chordata > Amphibia > Anura > Dendrobatidae > Ranitomeya > Ranitomeya imitator. The sequence continues at coordinate 1,238,390 of NC_091285.1, read as the reverse complement.
ATGGGGCAACCAAATGCTGCGGAACTCTCACGAGAGAAACCAACGCAGCTTAAAAAAAAAAAAAGAGAAAAAATCCAAGTGTGTCCGTGCGGGAAAATAGCCAGGAACCAAAGTTGCAGTGGGCTCAGGCCACCTCCCAGTCCGGTGTGATGCGAGCCCTGAGGCCTCCGCCAGCTCCAGGCTTAGAAAGGTTCACGGAGATCGAGGGATCTGGAGACGGGAGTCCCCATTTAGAGAGCGCAGAAGCTGCGTGGGACGGAGTTAGGCAGGTAGTGATTGATCCGTCTTTGCGGATGAGCAGCTTGGTAGGGAACCCCCAACGGTACAGGATGCCCTTCTCTCTGAGGATGGTAGTATAGGGGGCAAAGGCCCTCCGCAATGCCAGAGTACCCGGGGAAAGATCCGGAAAGACTGAGATGGTTGCAAATCTTTCAGGAAGAGCTGGGTTCCTCCTCAGGGCCTGTAGAAAGTCCTCTTTTATTTCGAAAAAGTGTATGCGTGCCAGCACATCTCTGGGGATGGAGGGTCCCAGGCCAGAGGGTTTGGGGATCCTATGCACGCGGTCAATTATGAAGTCCTTTGGCGCGAACTGTGGTAGGGCTGCCGCCATAAAGTCCTGCAGAAAAATCTTCAAATCCCCTGCCAGAACAGACTCCTCAATGCCTCTAAGTTTAACATTATTTCTCCTGGACCTATCTTCCAGGTCCAGGGCTTTAGAGTGAGTCTTAGCGGCCAGGGTTTGCAGGGTCTAATGGGCGTCCCAGAGTTCATTATGAGAAGAGACCAGCTCCGCCATCTTGCGTTCCAAGCGGTCCGTGCGGTTACCCAGCTCCGCCACCTCCCCTCTCAGCTCGGCTAGCATAGAGCGCATATCCTCCTGGATGGAGGTTCTGAGATCCCCAAGTAGACCCTTGAGGAGAGAAGCGGTCACCGGACCGTCGGCCGAATCAGACGCCGCACCGCCTGAATTTAACGCTGCTCCGCTTGAATGCGACGCCGCTCCGCCTGGATGCGACGCCGCAGCGCCCGACTGCGACGCCTGAGCGTTGCGTTGTGAAGAGCGGGAAGGCCTGGGGGGGACGGCGCCATCTTGGATACCGGCGGAGGCAGAGGAGAGGACGCAAAGAAGTCAGGAATTCACCTGGAGGGGTCGCGGGTGCCAGCTCTGGATTTCCCCATACACTCACCGAGGTGCCGGGAGTTAGTATCGATGTCTTGGAGGCAAACGAGGACACCGGAGAGGTAGAAATGTGCCGCTTTAAGGTTCCTGGCTGAGGAGCTCCCGCTCTGTGCGACCTACTCCATCGGCAGACAGGCCACGCCCCCCTTGTGCAGTCATTTTGTAACATAGTAACATAGTAACATAGTAACATAGTAACATAGTTAGTAAGGCCGAAAAAAGCCATTTGTCCATCCAGTTCAGCCTATATTCCATCATAATAAATCCCCAGATCTACGTCCTTCTACAGAACCTAATAATTGTATGATACAATATTGTTCTGCTCCAGGAAGACATCCAGGCCTCTCTTGAACCCCTCGACTGAGTTCGCCATCACCACCTCCTCAGGCAAGCAATTCCAGATTCTCACTGCCCTAACAGTAAAGAATCCTCTTCTATGTTGGTGGAAAAACCTTCTCTCCTCCAGACGCAAAGAATGCCCCCTTGTGCCCGTCACCTTCCTTGGTATAAACAGATCCTCAGCGAGATATTTGTATTGTCCCCTTATATACTTATACATGGTTATTAGATCGCCCCTCAGTCGTCTTTTTTCTAGACTAAATAATCCTAATTTCGCTAATCTATCTGGGTATTGTAGTTCTCCCATCCCCTTTATTAATTTTGTTGCCCTCCTTTGTACTCTCTCTAGTTCCATTATATCCTTCCTGAGCACCGGTGCCCAAAACTGGACACAGTACTCCATGTGCGGTCTAACTAGGGATTTGTACAGAGGCAGTATAATGCTCTCATCATGTGTATCCAGACCTCTTTTAATGCACCCCATGATCCTGTTTGCCTTGGCAGCTGCTGCCTGGCACTGGCTGCTCCAGGTAAGTTTATTATTAACTAGGATCCCCAAGTCCTTCTCCCTGTCAGATTTACCCAGTGGTTTCCCATTCAGTGTGTAATGGTGACATTGATTCCTTCTTCCCATGTGTATAACCTTACATTTATCATTGTTAAACCTCATCTGCCACCTTTCAGCCCAAGTTTCCAACTTATCCAGATCCATCTGTAGCAGAATACTATCTTCTCTTGTATTAACTGCTTTACATAGTTTTGTATCATCTGCAAATATCGATATTTTACTGTGTAAACCTTCTACCAGATCATTAATGAATATGTTGAAGAGAACAGGTCCCAATACTGACCCCTGCGGTACCCCACTGGTCACAGCGACCCAGTTAGAGACTATACCATTTATAACCACCCTCTGCTTTCTATCACTAAGCCAGTTACTAACCCATTTACACACATTTTCCCCCAGACCAAGCATTCTCATTTTGTGTACCAACCTCTTGTGCGGTACGGTATCAAACGCTTTGGAAAAATCGAGATATACCACGTCCAATGACTCACCGTGGTCCAGCCTATAGCTTACCTCTTCATAAAAACTGATTAGATTGGTTTGACAGGAGCGATTTCTCATAAACCCATGCTGATATGGAGTTAAACAGTTATTCTCATTGAGATAATCCAGAATAACATCCCTCAGAAACCCTTCAAATATTTTACCAACAATAGAGGTTAGACTTACTGGCCTATAATTTCCAGGTTCACTTTTAGAGCCCTTTTTGAATATTGGCACCACATTTGCTATGCGCCAGTCCTGCGGAACAGACCCTGTCGCTATAGAGTCCCTAAAAATAAGAAATAATGGTTTATCTATTACATTACTTAGTTCTCTTAGTACTCGTGGGTGTATGCCATCCGGACCCGGAGATTTATCTATTTTAATCTTATTTAGCCGGTTTCGCACCTCTTCTTGGGTTAGATTGGTGACCCTTAATATAGGGTTTTCATTGTTTCTTGGGATTTCACCTAGCATTTCATTTTCCACCGTGAATACCGTGGAGAAGAAGGTGTTTAATATGTTAGCTTTTTCCTCGTCATCTACAACCATTCTTTCCTCACTATTTTTTAAGGGGCCTACATTTTCAGTTTTTATTCTTTTACTATTGATATAGTTGAAGAACAGTTTGGGATTAGTTTTACTCTCCTTAGCAATGTGCTTCTCTGTTTCCTTTTTGGCAACTTTAATTAGTTTTTTAGATAAAGTATTTTTCTCCCTATAGTTTTTTAGAGCTTCAATGGTGCCATCCTGCTTTAGTAGTGCAAATGCTTTCTTTTTACTGTTAATTGCCTGTCTTACTTCTTTGTTTAGCCACATTGGGTTTTTCCTATTTCTAGTCCTTTTATTCCCACAAGGTATAAACCGCTTACACTGCGTATTTAGGATGTTCTTAAACATTTCCCATTTATTATCTGTATTCTTATTTCTGAGGATATTGTCCCAGTCTACCAGATTAAGGGCATCTCTAAGCTGGTCAAACTTTGCCTTCCTAAAGTTCAATGTTTTTGTGACTCCCTGACAAGTGCCCCTAGTGAAAGACAGGTGAAACTGTACAATATTGTGGTCGCTATTTCCTAGATGCCCGACCACCTGCAGATTTGTTATTCTGTCAGGTCTATTAGATAGTATTAGGTCTAAAAGTGCTGCTCCTCTGGTTGGATTCTGCACCAATTGTGAAAGATAATTTTTCTTGGTTATTAGCAGAAACCTGTTGCCTTTATGGGTTTCACAGGTTTCTGTTTCCCAGTTAATATCCGGGTAGTTAAAGTCCCCCATAACCAGGACCTCATTATGGGTTGCAGCTTCATCTATCTGCTTTAGAAGTAGACTTTCCATGCTTTCTGTTATATTTGGGGGTTTGTAACAGACCCCAATGAGAATTTTGTTACCATTTTTCCCTCCATGAATTTCGACCCATATGGACTCGACATCCTCATTCCCTTTGCTAATATCCTCCCTTAAAGTGGACTTTAGACAAGACTTTACATAGAGACAAACCCCTCCTCCTCTCCGATTTTTACGATCCTTTCTAAACAGACTGTAACCCTGTAAGTTAACTGCCCAGTCATAGCTTTCATCTAACCATGTCTCAGTTATTCCCACTATGTCAAAGTAGGAGACCACTTTTTGTGTTTCTAAGCTTTGTCCTTGCAGTATTTTATGTCCATGGTGCATGCTGCTTTCCTGTCAGTTCTTGGCCTTCGATGCACTGCACCATTGTTGGATTCTGGTGGGTGACTCTTTTCAATAGGAAGATCTTGTCTTGTCTACATGACGAAATAAGTTAGACACTCCTCCAGCCAATGACAAGGCGCGACTCACCCAGGTGACCGGTGGGAAGCTGTGACCTGATCCATCTCTTCTGTTATCACATATTTGTTCATGATTGGGTCCCTGCCATTCACGTGGTCTGTAAGGTCACTGCTCTACGATCTGACATGATGATGGTTTCCATGTTTGTCTTATCAGCAGGTTCTCTCGCAGTGACATTTGGCGTGTTCATAAATGCAGTAAGAATGTGCTGCTCTCATTACCGCCATGTCGGGGGACATGTTTCCAGCTGGCTAGACCGTGCTAAGGAATATAATGGCGGCTGCTACAGTGAATCCCACGTGGAAAATGCGAAAGCGCTGATCAGGCTCCTTCCACTCTTTGTCTTTCAAGTTCTATACCGAATCTGCACCGCTCAGGTGGGCAAAGAAAGTGGAACATTCCCTCCGTTATCTCATAGCAGAAAAAGCTGTAACACTATGTGTCTAGCCCTAGTACTCCCGAAGCTTTAGTCCCCTGTACCCCATATATCTTACAACTTAATACCCCCGAAGCATTACTCTCCTGTACCCCATACACCTGCAGCCTTACTACTCCCAAACAATTAGTCCGCGGTAACCCATATATCTCCCACCTTAGTACCCTAAACAGTTACTCTCCTGTACCGTATATATCTCCCACCTAAGTACCCCTGAACCATTACTCTCCTGTACCCCATACACCTGCAGCCTTAGTACCCCCAAACAATTAGTCCCCTGTACCCCATATATCTTCCACCTTAGTTACCCCGCACCATTACTCTGCCATACCCTATATATCTCCCACCTTTGTACCCCAAACCATTACTTTCCTATACCCTATATATCTCCCACCTTAGTACCCTGAACCATTACTCTCGTGTACCCCATGGACCTCCAGCATTAGTACCCCTGAACCATTAGTCCCCTGTACCCTACAGTTGTGGCCAAAAGTATTGACACCCCTGCAATTCTGTCAGATAATACTCCGTTTCTTCCTGAAAATGATTGCAATCACTAATTCTTTGGTATTATTATCTTCATTTAATTTGTCTTAAATGAAAAAAACACAAAAGAGAATGAAGCAAAAAGCAAAACATTGATCATTTCACACAAAACTCCAAAAATGGGCCAGACAGAAGTATTGGCACCCTCAGCCTAATACTTGGTTGCACAACCTTTAGCCAAAATACCTGCGACCAACCGCTTCCGGTAACATCAATGAGTTTCTTACAAAGCTCTGCTGGAATTTTAGACCATTCTTCTTTGGCAAACTGCTCCAGGTCCCTGATATTTGAAGGGTGCCTTCTCCAAACTGCCATTTTTAGATCTCTCTACAGGTGTTCTATGGGATTCAGGCCTGGACTCATTGCTGGCCACCTTAGAAGTCTCCAGTGCTTTCTCTCAAACCATTTTCTAGTGATTTTTGAAGTGTGTTTTGGGTCATTGTCCTGCTGGAAGACCCATGACCTCTGAGGGAGACCCAGCTTTCTCACACTGGGCCCTACATTATGCTGCAAAATTTGTTGGTAGTCTTCAGACTTCATAATGCCATGCACACGGTCAAGCAGTCCAGTGCCAGAGGCAGCAAAGCGACCCCAAAACATCAGGGAACCTCCGCCATGTTTGACTGTAGGGACCGTGTTCTTTTCTTTGAATGCCTCTTTTTTTCTCCTGTAAACTCTATGTTTATTCCTTTGCCCATAAAGCTCTACTTTTGTCTCATCTGACCAGAGAACATTCTTCCAAAACGTTTTAGGCTTTTTCAGGTAAGTTTTGGCAAACTCCAGCCTGGCTTTTTTATGTCTCGGGGTAAGAAGTTCGGTCTTCTACCATACAGTCCCTTTTCATTCAGACGCCGACGGATAGTACGGGGTGACACTGTTGTACCCTTGGACTGCAGGGCAGCTTGAACTTGTTTGGATGTTAGTCGAGGTTCTTTATCCAACATCCGCACAATCCTGCGTTGAAATCTCTTGTCAATTTTTCTTTTCTGTCCACATCTAGGGAGGTTAGCCACAGTGCCATGGGCTTTACACTTCTTGATGACACTGCGCACGGTAGACACAGGAGCATTCAGGTCTTTGGAGATGGACTTGTAGCCTTGAGATTGCTCATGCTTCCTCACAATTTGGTTTCTCAAGTCCTCAGACAGTTCTCTGGTCTTCTTTCTTTTCTCCATGCTCAATGTGGTCACACAAGGACACAGGACAGAGGTTGAGTCAACTTTAATCCATGTCAACTGGCTGCAAGTGTGATTTAGTTATTGCCAACACCTGTTAGGTGCCACAGGTAAGTTACAGGTGCTGTTAATTACACAAATTACAGAAGCATCACATGATTTTTCCAACAGTGCCAATACTTTTGTCCACCCCCTTTTTTATGTTTGGTGTGAAATTATATCCAATTTGGCTTTAGGACAATTCTTCTTTTGTTTTTTGTTTTTACATTTAAGACAAATTAAATGAAGATAATAATACCAAAGAATTTGTGATTGTAATCATTTTCAGGAAGAAACTGAGTATTATCTGACAGAATTGCAGGGGTGTCAATACTTTTGGCCACAACTGTATATATCTCCCACCTTAGTACCCCCGAACCATTACTCTCGTGTACCCTGTGCACCTCCAGCCTTAGTACCCCCAAACCATTGATCCCTTGTACCACATATATCTTCCACATTAGTTACCCGAACCATTATCCATGATGAATACGGGTTAATTCTTCTATCCTACCCAGTGTCTCCTCACATTAGTTTGCTGTTTTTGTTTCTGTGTTTTTCATCCCATATAGCACCACAGTGACCCTGATCACCACAGCTACCCCGTCTTTTGTCTCCTGTAGGTTTCATCTGGGTTTTTTATTCAGTCTATGAACTGTAACCTAAGCCTTAATGGGTTCCTGCTCCCCATTGCGGCCATGAAGGTGATAAGTATCATCCCCATTATCCTTCTGACTCCTTGTCTGGAGAAAGTCCACTCCTTCCTGTTCTCCAAGCCAGGATACCAGCTGTTACCTTGTATGTCAATAGGTGAGTGTCCTCATGAATGGTCATCTGTCCAGGAAAGGTGTCCAGTGATGACATCATAAGTCATGGAGCTATATATCAATATAATCACCCAGGCAACACTTGGTATCAATGAGCTAGGAGCCTCCTCTATACCTAGACCCAACATTGGTAACCAACCCAAACCCCACGATAAAAGCCAGAGACTCCCCTAAATCAGTAACCAAACCTAGACCCACCATGAAGACTAGAGACACCCCAACATCAGGAACCAAACCTAGACCCACCATGAAGACTAGAGACTCCCCTAAATCAGTAACCAAACCTAGACCCACCATGAAGACTAGAGACTCCCCTAAATCAGTAACCAAACCTAGGCCCACCATGAAGACTAGAGACACCCCAACATCCGGAACCAAACCTAGACCCATCATGAAGACTAGAGACTCCCCTAAATCAGTAACCAAACCTAGACCCACCATGAAGACTAGAGACTCCCCCAAATTAGTAATCAACCCTAAACCCACAATAAAAGCAAGTTTCCCCAACATCAGTAACCAGAGCTAGACCCACCAGAAGACTAGAAACTTCTTCACAATAGAAATCAAACCTAGAACCACCATGAAGACTAGAGACTCCCCAACATCAGTAACCAAACTTAGACCCCACATATCAAGGTCAGAGACTTCCCAATATCAGTAACCAAATACAGTTCAACCATAAAGTCCAGAAACTACTCAACATCTGTAACCAAATCAAGACCCAAGGGAAATAGACCTCTAAAAGTTAACCTTTATTAATGTGTTTTAAAAGGGTCAAAAATACTTGATTATCCTAAAAATGGTGCAAAAATAGAGGGTCAACAGTGAAAAGAAAGTATAATAACTTGTCTAAGGGCTAATCTCTGCCTAAATGAGCCATAAGGTACAGCCTGCCTACCAGCGGAGGTTGACACCCAAGTTGTAGATGTGATGACGCCACCGCTCAACGTCAGCATTGACTTCGGCCATAGGGAGCACTGAAGCCCTCAACCCTGAATCCCCTGATGAACCCTTGTACTTTCTAAGGGGGAAACACGTTGGGAATAAGAGGGAGCTGAAATGGCTGATAAGTACCACAATTATGTGGAATCTATTTTTCATGGCTATTGATATTGGATTATGCACCCATTTATGTGCTGGTTTCTGAAAGTAGAAGAGAAGAGAGTGGATTAACCTCGTAGTGACAGAGACCATTTTCTACTTACTGACCACTGTCAGTTTATGAAGTTACAGCTCTGGAAAGCTTCAACCTATCCCAGTGAGTCTGAGAATTTTTTTGTGACATATTGTACTTCGTGTTAGCAGTAAATAATTTTCAGTATGACTTGCGTTTATTTATGAAAAAACAGGAATTTGTCAAAAATGTTGAACATTTGCTAATTTTTAAACTTTTCATTTTTGTACCCTTAGATCAGAAAGTGGTGTCACACAAAATAGTTAATAAATAACATTTCCCACATGTAAACTTTACATCAACACATTTTTGAAAACATTTTTTATTTTGTTAGGACATTATAAGGGTTAAAAACTTGACCAGCGATTTCTCATTTTTCCAACAATTTGCAAAATCATTTTTTTAGGGACTACATTACATTTGAAATGAGTTTCTATGACCGAAAATACCCCAAAGTGACACCATTCTAAAAACTGCAGCCCTCCAGGTGCACAAAGCCACATTCAAGAAGTTTATTAACCCTTCAGGTTCTTCACGAGAACTAAAGCAATGTGGAAGAAAAAAAATGAACATTTTACTTTTTTCGCAAAAAACTTATTTTGTAACCAATTTTTTTATTTTCACAAGGGTGTGAAGAGAAAATGGACCACAAAATTTGTTGTGCAATTTCTCCTGAGTACGCCGATACCCCATATGTACGGGGGAACCACTGTTTGGGTGCATGGCAGGGCTCAGAAGGGAGGGAGCGCCATTTGACTTTTTGAACGCAAAATTGGCTGGAATTAATGGTGGTGCCATGTCATGTTTGGAGACCCCTGATGTACCTAAACAGTGGAAACCTAACCCTAACGACAACCCTAACCCCAACACACCCCTAACCCTAATCCCAACCATAACCACAACTCTAACCTTAGCCCAACCCTAACCTTAACTTTAGCCCAACCCTAACCCTTTTACCTAACTAAGGGGTTTGATTTGCTGTTTTTTTTTTAATTTTGATCACTGTGATAGGGTCCATCACAGTGATCATAATGAACCAATAGGAAAAATTTCCTATTGTTGCCAGGTGCTGATCACATCAGAGGAGAGAAAAATGATATGGGAAATCTGACTTTTTTTTGTGGTTGCCGTTATAACAATAATAACGGCTATCGCAACACTGAGGTAGGTAAAAACTGACCTAAATCAAGTTTTCTGGGGTCTCAGCTACCCCTGATATCTGAGACCCCAGAGAAATTCCAACCCTGTGGGGTTCTATACACTTATTACTCAGCGCCGTTAAAAAGCGCACCCTTAACTGCCGCCGTTAAAAGGCTTATCGGCAGTCGTTAAGGGGTTAATGCCACGATTATTTGGGATTTCTGTACGGTGATTTGATGTTTAGTTTTGTACCCATAGTTTTTACATAAAGATTGGGCGTTAGGCTATTTTGACTGAGGGAACAAGAAAGAACTAATTATGTAGCAGTACCTTGTCATCTCACTGTGCACCCACGTGTTCTATTACGGTAGTTGTATTTGTGCTATGAGACCACATGAGTATTATGGGCACTGTGCATTGGCGTTATTGATTAGACATTTCTTTTGTTTAACCTGTAGCCCCCCCAAAAGACTATTATTGTGATTACATACTCTGACTGTATCATTTTTGTTAGGGTATTAATGTGACTGTACATCTGGGCTGCATCCCTCCAGGAACATACGGCAATAACTACGAGATATTCATCTTTTTATTATACCTTTATTTGGCCTGGGGTACTACCTTCAGCTGTGTTTATGTGTGTTTTCGTGTATATTTTAGTGTGTAGGACGTTTGGGGTGCCCTAGGGTCCCTAAGGGCTACCGACATTGAGTGAGGGCGCCATCACGTCTACAACGAAGGTGCCAACCTCCGCTGGTAGGTAGGGTGAACCTTTTGCCTCATTTAGGGAGAGATTAGCCCTTAGACAAGTTATTATACTTTCTTTTCCCTGTTGACCCTCTATTTTTGCACCATTTTTAGTATAATCATGTATTTTTGACCCTTTTAAAATACATTATTAAAGGTTAATTTTTAGGTCTATTTTCTTTTGGTGTTTAATAAATATTACTAAATATTACTATTTCAGAAAGAAAGTTTTGTCCAAATCGAGATCCACCATAAAGGTCAGAGACTCCCCAACATCAGTAACCAAACCTGGACCCACCATAAAGGTCAGAGACTCCCCAACAACAGTAACCAAACCTGGACCCACCATAAAGGTCAGAGACTCCCAACAACAGTAACCAAACCTGGACCCACCATAAAGACCAGAGACTCCCCAAAATCAGTAACCAAACCTAGACCCACCATAAAGGTCAGAGACTCCCCAACAACAGTAACCAAACCTGGACCCACCATAAAGGTCAGAGACTCCCCAACAACAGTAACCAAACCTGGACCCACCATGAAGGTCAGAGACTCCCAACAACAGTAACCAAACCTGGACCCACCATAAAGACCAGAGACTCCCCAAAATCAGTAACCAAACCTAGACGCACCATAAAGGTCAGAGACTCCCCAACATCAGTAACCAAACCTGGACCCACCATAAAGGTCAGAGACTCCCCAACAACAGTAACCAAACCTGGACCCACCATAAAGGTCAGAGACTCCCCAACATCAGTAACCAAACCTGGACCCACCATAAAGACCAGAGACTCACCAAAATCAGTAACCAAACCTAGACCCACCATAAAGACCAGAGACTCCCCAAAATCAGTAACCAAACCTAGACCCACCATAAAGGTCAGAGACTCCCCAACAACAGTAACCACACCTAGACGCACCATAAAGGTCAGAGACTCCCCAACATCAGTAACCAAACCTAGACCCACCATAAAGGTCAGAGACTCCCCAACAACAGTAACCAAACCTGGACCCACCATAAAGACCAGAGACTCCCCAAAATCAGTAACCACACCTGGACCCACCATAAAGGTCAGAGATTCCCCAACATCAGTAACCAAACCTGGACCCACCATAAAGACCAGAGACTCCCCAAAATCAGTAACCAAACCTGGACCCACCATAAAGGTCAGAGACTCCCCAACAACAGTAACCAAACCTGGACCCACCATAAAGACCAGAGACTCCCCAACATCAGTAACCACACCTAGACCCACCATAAAGGTTAGAGACTCCCCAACAACTGTAACCAAACCTGGACCCACCATAAAGACCAGAGACTCCCCAACATCAGTAACCACACCTAGACCCACCATAAAGGTTATAGACTCCCCAACAACAGTAACCAAACCTGGACCCACCATAAAGACCAGAGACTCCCCAACATCAGTAACCAAACCTGGACCCACCATAAAGGTCAGAGACTCCCCAACAACAGTAATCAAACCTGGACCTATCATGAGTGCCAGAGTATAACCAGCATCAGTAACTAACACCTAGACCCACCAAAAAGGCTGTAGATTTATTAACATAAGGAATATTTCAACCTTTCTGGTGGGCATAAGTTTTGGTCAAAGATGTTGAGAAGCTCTGGGCTTCTGTGGTGAATCTGGATTTGGGTTAGTGAAGTTGAAAACTAAAACTCATCATAGAGGTCAAAGGCTTCTCAACACCAGTAACAATAATGTAGTACCACTATATGTTTAGTTTTATTATTCCTCATTGCCAACCTTTTACACTGTGTTCCAAATTATTATGCAAATTGTATTTAAGTGTCATAACGATTTAATTGTTTTGTTTTTCAAATAAACTCGTGGATGGTGTTGTGTCTCAGGGCTCAATGGATGACTGAAATCAATCTTAAACATGTGATAATTAGTTTTTCAGGTGATTCTAATTAAAGGAAAACCACTTAAAAATGATGTTCCACATTATTAAGCAGGCCACAGGTTTCAAGCAATATGGGAAATTAAAAGGATCTCTCTGCTGCCGAAAAGCATCAAATAGTGCAATGCCTTGGTCAAGGGATGAAAACATTTGATATTTCATGAAAACTTAAGAGTGATCATCGTACTGTGACTGAAACGGAGCACAGAGTTCATGCAGATAAAGGCATAATGAGGAAGGTTTCTGCTAGATAAATTCATGGGATTAAGAGAGCAGCTGCCAAAATACCATTGCAGAGCAGCAAACAGTTATTTGAAGCTGCTGGTGCCTCTGTAGTCCCTTGATCCTCAAGGTGTAGGATCCTTTAAAGGCTTGCTGTGGTGCCTAAACCTACTATTCGGCCATCTCTAAACAGTGTTCACAAGCAGAAACTCTCCAAAAACTCACAAGTTCAATGGATGCAAGAATTGTGAAGGTGATATCAAAGAAGGGTTCCTTAGGGTTAACATGTAACTTGGCCTGTTAGGAGGTTTAGGAGTTAAATTGCTTTTTTTGCTCAGTGAATGTGACCTCCTAATGCTGCAAATTCCACAATTGAGACTTTTTAGTTCTTTAAAATATCAAATGTATAGAAATTCTACTGTACCTAATAATTTGGAACAGTGCATTGTGGGGTTTTATTCATTTTGGAGATTATACTGTTATCATTGGGAGGTTTCTTCAATAAAATTCGATGTATAATCTAACGGGTGATGACTTTTATTAGACTGGCTGTCATTTCCACCGACCATGTAGGAAAATCCAAGAAAAATTTCAGTTGCATAATAATTTGGAATATGGTGTATGACTCAGATTCAACCTCCACAACACTCAGGATCTTCACTAAAGAGTAGTCTAGGGTCCATGTTGGGCAGTAAAATTGGTTGTTGTACGGTGCACTATAGACAGAGCATGGCCTTCATGGTTTCCATGATTTCTCCTGCTGAGGGCAAGGGTTGTTTGGGGTTCCTGCACCCAGTTGTCAGTCTTGTACCATTTCTTCTTATGTCTCTGTAATTAAGACTGGACAGCTAGATGGAGCCAGATGTGTCTTCAATAACTGTAACATAGGTCCATAAGGGACATCTATAAATAATGGAGGTAGCGTTCCCCCGGCCGGAAAGTAATAGTGATCTGAGGTCCTAGATTTGAATTAATAGTAACTTGAAGTCTTTGCCTTTATAGCGGGTCTAATGTGGAGGAGATTCCTGGGGTCTCAGAATCTCGTGATTAGAGAATTAACCATTTGTCATTTCTCCACAGTTTGTGGCCACTTCGCCGCTGCTTTGTCCCTGCTCATTGCGGGAATCTACGAAATCCATCGCAAGTGGTTTCCGCTGGTGGAGCAGACACTCTCGGGGAAGGTTTTGCTGGTGTCATCCATGTCCTGCCTCCACCTGGCTCCACAGTATGTCTTCCTGGGAATAGCCGAGGTCATGGTGGCTCCTGCTTGTACGTGTCACATTAAAATAATTGCACTCCTCCCATTCAGGGTCTAATCCCGGGAGGTCACGCGTGTTGGTCAGGTCAGTAGAGCCCCGGGAGTTGGTCAGAGTCTGCAGACTAAACCCTCCGGGACTCTGAAGTTCCCAACTGAATCCCCTGGTACTTTGCAAATCCCAATTGAACCCTCTTGGACTTTGTAGACCCTGACCAAACCCACCAGGACTCTGTAGACCCTGACCAAACCCACCAGGACTCTGCCGACCAGATAGCACAAGCTTGTATAGCCATATTCTGTGCTGCCAAGGACCCTGCTCTGTTCACTGTCACAGGGACAACACAAAGGAAGAATGAGACATACACAGTGTAACACACCTTTAAGCCACCTCCAAGGGCAGGGTGTCAGGTAGTTCTTACCTCAGTATGTTGCAGTGCCTCCATTCGAAGCTTGTTGGGAGCTCTAGTGGAATTCTGAGGAGACCTCCTTTTCTACCAGGAGTCAAATCGGGAAAAGCAGCTATCACCCCATAAATTCCCCATTTCTACTAATGCTGATGGCCTACAGCTGAGACATACACTTTCCCTTTAAGCGATAGGAAACACACTCCTAACTAATAACACTTGAAGGGAGTTTGTCAATGATGGTTCCTTCTGAGCCATCTGTGTGGGCGGCAGGTCATAGGAAGCTGAGTAACATGACCCCTTAATATCTGCCATCTAGAGAGATCTAGGTTTTTGTTATATGTAAATTAGCTGTTATGTTCTATGGGCGTGACCTAGATCTCCTGGGGGAATTATTGTAAGGAGTTATCAGTGTGATGTGCGCACTCTGCTCTCCTGACCTCACTGCAGAGCTGGGTGTGATTATCTCACAGGACACCAGGAATGGACAGCGGGACCTTCTCTGGGGTAGACCTGTCCTCCTTCGTCTGTTGATGACAACCCCCACGTCTCTCTCTTCAACAAACCCCGCCTTTCTTCTCCCACCAGCCCCGCCTTTCTTCTCCCACCAGCCCTGCCTTTCTTCTCCCACTAGCCCCGCCTTTCTTCTCCCACTAGCCCCGCCTTCCTTCTCCCACTAGCCCTGCCTTCCTTCTCCCACTAGCCCCGCCTTTCTTCTCCCACTAGCCCCGCCTTTCTTCTCCCACTAGCCCTGCCGTTCTTTTCCCACCAGCCCCCCCGTTCTCCCACCAGCCCCGCCGTTCTTCTCCCACCAGCCCCGCCTTTCTTCTCCCACCAGCCCCGCCTTCCTCCTCCCACTAGCCCCGCCTTCCTCCTCCCACTAGCTCCGCCTTTCTTCTCCCACTAGCCCCGCCTTTCTTCTCCCACTAGCCCAGCCTTTCTCCTCCCACTAGCCCCGCCTTTCTCCTCCCACCAGCCCCGCCTTTCTTCTCCCACCAGCCCCGCCTTCCTTCTCCCACTAGCCCCGCCTTTCTTCTCCCACTAGCCCCGCCTTCCTTCTCCCACTAGCCCTGCTTTCCTTCTCCCACTAGCCCCACCTTTCTTCTCCCACTAGCCCCGCCTTTCTTCTCCCACTAGCCCTGCCGTTCTTCTCCCACCAGCCCCACCGTTCTCCCACCAGCCCCGCCGTTCTTCTCCCACCAGCCCCGCCTTTCTTCTCCCACCAGCCCCGCCTTTCTTCTCCCACCAGCCCCGCCTTCCTCCTCCCACTAGCCCCGCCTTCCTCCTCCCACTAGCCCCGCCTTTCTTCTCTCACTAGCCCCGCCTTTCTTCTCCCACTAGCCCAGCCTTTCTCCTCCCACTAGCCCCGCCTTTCTCCTCCCACCAGCCCCGCCTTTCTTCTCCCACCAGCCCCGCCTTCCTTCTCCCACTAGCCCCGCCTTTCTTCTCCCACTAGCCCCGCCTTCCTTCTCCCACTAGCCCCGCCGTTCTTCTCCCACGTCCTGTGCTACTTCTCTTACAGGATATTATTATTTATTAAAAGGTTCTCAGAAAGGAAAAAAAAAAAAAGAAGAAAAAGAAAAAAAGGAATTGAATGGCCCCGGGAGCTGTAGTACATTTCAGGGCATACAACATCTGATCCTTCAGGACTAAAGCGGCTGCTTTTTGCCACTGGGAACTGGTGCTTCACATATAATAGCCAAAAGATAATCAATAGAGAATAGAAGGAGAACTGCGACCCTCGCCCAGTTTGCAGTGAAGTTGATGTCCTTTATTTTACCATATCGAGGTTACAGACATTTTCTTGTAATCGGCAGGTAAACAGTGAGGGTGCGGGGAGTGGAGACAGGACGACAGCCGTTTCGCGCACTCAACGCTTCTCCGGGTCCATGGGAAACATTAAAGTGATGTCATTTCCTCTATAGGGAACTCTGACTAACAAGCATAAAGGATTCTTATTACAATGTGCACAGAACAGTTCTTACAGAGAGTACAACACGATTTTATCACAAATGCTGACTGCAAATGTTCAGGATTATAGAAATATCGCCATATCTAGTTTATCATTGAAACCAATGGGACCGTGGGCATTTGCCCTCATTTTCCATCTGGCTTCATGCTGTAGGGGCAGTTTGTTGTGATTGCCACCCTGGGGGGAATTAACTATTTCAAAACCAGCAAAGCGCAACACGTTCGGGTTTGCGCTGTTTCTCCTGCATGTGTCTAATTACACGTAAGCAACCATTGCCCGATACCACAGAGTTAGAATGTTCACAAAATCCAATGAACATTGGACGTATAGTTTTTCCAATGTAAAAATACTGACAAGGACAATAGATTGCGTACACAACAAACTTGCTTCTACATGAAGTCAAATCTCCGACCTTATGGAACCAATCTGTAAAGGATATAGAAGCCATATTGTATCGGGAACCTAATAAAAAGGTGGGATGATGGAATCTTTAGAAGAGCCGATAAGGGCGGAAATGTGGTAATCTTAGATAGGAAGTATTATATTGATGAACAATGTCACAACTTAACGACCCAGAAACGTACATATTATTGGACAATAACCCTACAACTAAATTTAAAGAAAAATTAAGAACATTATTAAGGAAATATATAGAAAAGGGGACTCTGACAAAAAGTAAAGCAGAAAAACTATTACCTGAATGCCCCCCACTGGTATAGCGTACCATAGATCCATAAAAGCGCGGACAAACCTCCAGGACGCCCCATAATATCGGCCATAGACTCGTTAACTGAGCTTCTGTCCCAATTCCTGGACGGGTTATTAAAACCTCTGCTGTTAAAAATCCCTTCATTCATAAAGGACTCGGGAGATTTTTTGTTAGCATTAAAGGATTTGGACTGGCCTAGCTTTTCATTAGCCTCAATAGATGTAGTTAATCTATATACCAGGATTCCACACAGAAAGGGTTTGGAGGCCAGACATAGAATTCTTCTGAATACAAAGATCTCGACTTTATTTCTTTTGTATTGGACAGATTGGAATTTGTCTTATCCCACAATGCTTTTACATTTATCGACAGATGGTTCCTACAAAGAAGCGGTACCGCAATGGGTCCACCAGTGGCGTGCGTTTTCCCAAGCCTGTTTTTAGCAGCGTTTGAGGAAAAATATGTCACTAATATTACAAATCCCTATGTAAAGCACATACGGATGTATCTACGCTTTGCAGATGACATTTTCATTGTTTGGGATGGATTGCAGGAAGATTTCAATAACTTTGTAACTTACTTGAACGATACTATTGATGAGAACATGCGTTTTACATCATGCTTTGGAAAAAACACTTTGGATTTTCTTGATGTAAAAGTAGACATTCTAGATGGTAGAATTAATACATAAGTCCACAGAAAATTCACAGCAACCAACAATTTGTTACATTTTAAGAGCGCACATCCCATGCACACTATAAAGAGCGTTCCCTATATCAAATGGTGAGACTTAGGAAAATTAATAGTAATAAGGACAACTACAAAGAACAAATAACGGATCTAAAAACACGCTTTACAAATCGGGGTACCCATTGCCGATATTAGAGGAAGCTGAAACTCGTGCATCAAAGCTTACACAAATGAATCTCCTTAAAGAAAGCAAAAGAGAAAAATAAGGAACACCAAAATAACAGTCAAAGATTTACCTTTAGTTTTAAGCACAGTCCAATTGATCAGGAAATTTATGCAGCCATTCGAAAGAACTGGCATGTATTACAAAGGGATGGGGATTTATCCAAAATAACTACACACTCTCCGCAGTTCGCGTATAAATGAACAAGAAATTTGGGGGACTGTTGTGAATTCTGTTGTTAAGCTCCCTCCTGTGGTCATGAATGGTACTTCGGCTGGTTCTGTCCATGGGCTTCCTCTGGTGGTTGTGAGTGGGGCTGCGGCTTCTGAGTTTCCTTCCACAGGTGACGAGGTTAATTCGTTTGTTGGCTGCTCTATTTAACTCCACTTAGATCTTTGCTCCATGCCACCTGTCAATGCTCCAGTATTGGTCTAGTTCGCTCCTGGATCGTTCTTGTGACCTGTCTTCCCAGCAGAAGCTAAGTTCCTGCTTGTTTTTCTCTGTTTGCTATTTTTTCTGTCCAGCTTGCTATTTTGATTGTTGTCTTGCTTGCTGGAAGCTCTGGGAAGCAGAGGGAGCGCCTCCGCACCGTGAGTCGGTGCGGAGGGTCTTTTTGCGCCCTCTGCGTGGTCTTTTTGTAGTTTTTTGTGCTGACCGCAAAGTTACCTTTCCTATCCTCTGTCTGTTCAGTAAGTCGGGCCTCACTTTGCTAAATCTATTTCATCTCTGTGTTTGTAATTTTCATCTTAACTCACAGTCATTATATGTGGGGGGCTGCCTGTTCCTTTGGGGAATTTCTCTGAGGCAAGGTAGGCTTTATTTTTCTATCTTTAGGGCTAGCTAGTTCCTTAGGCTGTGACGAGTTGCATAGGGAGCGTTAGGAGCAATCCACGGATATTTCTAGTGTGTGTAATAGGATTAGGGATTGCGGTCAGCAGAGTTCCCACGTCTCAGAGCTTGTCCTGTATTATTGGTAACTATCAGGTCATTCCGTGTGCTCTTAACCACCAGGTCCATTATTGTCCTCACCACCAGGTCATAACAGGGGACCTACTGGTTCACTGTGAGGAAAATGTATATAATAAGTTTAGTTTCTCTGCCAGCACATATATGGTGGCGTTGACCCCCCTTTACTTCAGGGTTTAGCTTTTCTTTTCAATGGGTGTAGAAGAGCTTTTATTGCTTCTTGCTGCAAATTCCTGACTTTCAGCTCCCAAACCCCTCATGCCCCTCCCAAGGGAATTTTTACGATCAGTATAGATGCATAGACCGTTGTACCAGCTTAAACTGATCTGATTTCCTTCCTTAAAGGCAAGAAGTCCTTTGTTCCATTATAGTGAGATATTGGGCCAACGGTTTAGGCTAGGAAAATAATAAGTCCAGTTTGTGAATCTCCATCGACGCATCTATCAGCCACGGTAAGCGCGGGCTTCTAGTTCCAACAGGGACAGAGTATGGATTTCTCTGAAACTATGCATCCCATCAAGCTCAAATTTGGTCTCATTAGAACGCCAATGTTAATACAAGATGAATGCTGGGTGTGTTATGATTCTGACATGTTCTGGAGCGGAGATACAGGCATTAGACAAACTTGTGTGAAATTTAGTAAGACTGAAGAGATAGGAGGGTCTGAGGAAACCAGCCCTGTTAGTAATGTCACGAGGCTTTGGTTATTTAAGTGACTCTACTTTACCCAGCCCTCAGAGTCTGTCTGAGTCTGACTTGAGGAGCCCTCACTGCCAGTCCTGATGCATTGGGACATTTTGGAGCTCCGCCCACTAGCCTGGTTTTGCCTGAAATGACCTGAACACATGTAAGTGTTAATTTCTCATTTATTCCCTTTATTTTATAATTACTTTGTACATATTTTCAATTGTCTCATATTGTAACATCTTTATATAACTTTTTATAAACACTGCCTTAAATCTTTTATGGAGTATAATATTTAATATACTAGATTCGTTCTTCTGCTCCAAAACGTACCCTATATCATCTGAAGGGAATTACGCTACTGTTTTGGGGTTAGCTTCGGACCCGTTTAATCGAAGTTGGTGGCAGCATACCGTGTTCTGGGTATTTGGGAGTCGTTGTAGCGACGGCGGCGTTGATAATTATTGTTCCTGCCTGAGTGGGAGTAGTTATCGCCTCGCTGCAGCGTGCCCAATAGCCAGTACATAGCAGGCAGCCTTTCTGGCGACTAATTACCCTAGGTGCAGTACCTAATCTGACCTCAGGGTAAGGGGGCGCCAGAGAGCTGCAAGTTCAAGCAGAACTGTAAAGCGGGATATACATAAATCCCTGCAGTTTGTGGTATATTGAAGAGCAGTGGGATAACTAGAATAAGCCCCTGCTGTAAATTAAGAGGTCCATAGACTTGTGTGTGTTTTTTTTCATCACATTGTAGCAGTGGAGGGATAACTAAGATAAGCCCCCTTGCACATGTGATAGCCGTCTGTTGGCCTAAAGTCACTCCGATCTGTGACGTGGGGGTGACGGTCACGGTGTGAATCGTGACATTCACAATCACTTGTTACCAGTGGAAAATAATTGGCTGAAAAAGCCGCACCACAGGGCAATTGTAAATGCAGTAGTTGTAGTTTTTGTCATTTGCATAAATTAGAAAACCCTTTACAGATTGGTTCCATAAAGCATAAGGTCAGAGATTTGATTTCATGTAGAAGCAAGTTTGTTGTGTACGTAATCTTTTGTCCTTGTCAGTATTTTTACATTGGAAAAACTATACACCCAATGTTTATTGGATTTCGTGAACATTATAACTCTGTGGTATCGGGCAATGGTTGCTTACGTGTAATTAGACACATGCAGTAGAAACATAGCGCAAACCCGAACTTGTTGCGCTTTGTTGGTCTTGAAATAGTTACTTTTCCCCCCAAGGTGGCAATCACAACAAACTGCTCCTAAAGCATGAAGCCAGTTGGATAATGAGGACAAATACCCACGGTCCCATTGGTTTAAATGATAAACTAGATATGGCGATATTTTTATAATCCTGAAAGTTTGCAGTCAGTATTTGTGATAAAATAGTGTTGTACTCTCTGTAAAAACTGTTTTGTGCATATTTTAATAAGAATTCTTTATGCTTGTTAGTCAGAGTTCCCTATAAAGGAAATGACCCTACCTGTGAGGTCTCACAATCTACAAGGGCTGGGTGAGGATACAGGAGGAGAGGACCCTGCCCGCGAGGTTCACAATCTACAAGGGCTGGGTGAGGATACAGGAGGAGAGAGGACCCTGCCCACGAGGGCTCACAATCTACAAGGGCTGGGTGATGATACAGGAGGAGAGAGGACCCTGCCTGTGAGGTCTCACAATCTACAAGGGCTGGGTGATGATACAGGAGGAGAGAGGACCCTGCCCGCGAGGTCTCACAATCTACAAGGGCTGGGTGATGATACAGGAGGAGAGGACCCTGCCCGCGAGGTCTCACAATCTACAAGGGATGGGTGAGGATACAGGAGGAGAGAGGACCCTGCCCGCGAGGGCTCACAATCTACAAGGGCTGGGTGAGGATACAGGAGGAGAGAGGACCCTGCCCGAGAGGTCTCACAATCTACAAGGGCTGGGTGACGATACAGGAGGAGAGAGGACCCTGCCCGCAAGGGCTCACAATCTACAAGGGCTGGGTGACGATACAGGAGGAGAGAGGACCCTGCCCGTGAGGTCTCACAATCTACAAGGGCTGGGTGACGATACAGGAGGAGAGAGGACCCTGCCCGTGAGGTCTCACAATCTACAAGGGCTGGGTGATGATACAGGAGGAAAGGACCCTGCCCACGAGGTCTCACAATCTACAAGGGCTGGGTGACGATACAGGAGGAGAGAGGACCCTGCCAGTGAGGGCTCACAATCTACAAGGGCTGGGTGATGATACAGGAGGAGAGAGGACCCTGCCCACGAGGGCTCACAATCTACAAAGGCTGGGTGAGGATACAGGAGGAGAGGACCCTGCCCGCGAGGGCTCACAATCTACAAGGGCTGGGTGATGATACAGGAGGAGAGAGGACCCTGCCCGCGAGGGCTCACAGTCTCCAAGGGCTGGGTGATACAGGAGGAGAGAGGACCCTGCCCGCGAGGACTGACAATCTACAAGGAGATATAAGGAGGAGCATAGACTGCTGAGAGTTGTAGTGCAGGGAAATGCAGAAAAGAAGCATTATAGTCTGCTGCTGTGAATGTTTGCTTATTCCCAGCTACAGCAGTCTCCACACACCATGCTGTCACTGCAAGTGCTACAACAGGAAGGAGGAGACCCAGAACAATGTTGGAAAGAGGACGAGATACAAGAAGGAGGAATAAGATCCATACAAGAAGGAGGAGAAGTCACAGGGAGAGGAAGGAGACAGGAA
This sequence comes from Ranitomeya imitator, assembly GCF_032444005.1. Taxonomy (NCBI): domain Eukaryota; kingdom Metazoa; phylum Chordata; class Amphibia; order Anura; family Dendrobatidae; genus Ranitomeya; species Ranitomeya imitator. Next base: position 1,216,150 of record NC_091285.1, on the reverse strand, counting down.
AAAAGAGGAGACAGAGAAATACAAAGGATGAGTCACACAGGAAGAAGGAAGAGCCACAGTAAGGAGGAGGAAACAGGAATGAGGAAGAAACGGGAATGAGGAAGAGACATAGGAAAACAGAGCTGCAACTACAGGGAAAAGGAGGAGCCACAGGGTGGAGGAGAAAGGAAGAGGGAGAAGCAACAAGAATATGGAGAAGGAAACACACAGGAAGGTGGGGAAGCCACTGAGTAAGGAGGAGGAGGAGGAGGAAGAAGGAGCAACAGCAGTAAGGAGGGATAGCCACTCAGGAAGAAGAATTAGCCACACAGGACGTAGGGGGAGCCACTGAGGAAAGAGGAGGCGACACAGCAAGGAAGAGAAGCCACACAGGAAAGAGGAGCTACAAGGAGGAGGAGCCACATGAGAAAAGGGGAGACATAGAAATATGGAGGAGGAGCTACTCAGGATGGAGGAGGAGATACAGGAAGGAAGAAGGGCCACCGGAGATACGAGGACCCACAGAGAGGAGGAGTAGCTACACAAGAAAGGACAAAGGCATAAGAAAGAGGAGGTAGAGCCACAGGAAGGAGGAGGAGACAGGAAAGAGAGGAGGAGTTACACAGGAAGAAGGAGGAGCCTCACAGAAAGGAGAAGCCGCACAGGAAGGAGGAGGAGCCACATGAAAATGAGGAGTAGATACAGGTAAAATTGGAGCCACATAGGGAAGGGTTGAGGGGAGGGCAAATAAACAGAGGACAGAGGCCATAAAATATAGGAGGGACATAAATAAGTGAAGGGAAGAGCCACAGGGTAGGGGATTTACATAAGTGAATTATTTTAGGAGGGGTTTGCTTCAAGTAAAAAATTAGACTTGAAACAAATAAATTTGCCGTAAAAGTAGAGCTGCAAAGCTGCCGATATCCAGGGAGACGCGTGTAACACCCAGAGGTCTCCTAAGACTGCATCCAGCTCCTTCCAAGCTCTTTAATGCCATCCTGGCTGTAGTAATATCCAGGGGTCCTCATCATGTCTGGTTCTGGGTCCCTGGACAGGAGGTGGTGGTCACACGTGGCCTGTAGAGTCACACACTGCACTGTCAGGCGTTCTACAATTGCAAAGCTTCAGTGTCTTATTAGTTTCTTATGAAATAATTCAGCTGTGTCTTCTGCTCCCACCCCATTACTGTTAGCATGGCGTCCCATTTCCTCCACCCAGCGCTGTCCTTGTGGGTGTATGAGCCTCAGTATTGGAGGAGCAGCCCCCTGTGTGTCCCATGGTGGGATCTGCCGGTCTGGGCTCTTCTAATGGTAAGGCGCGTATGCTAATGCCGTGCTGTATTATTTCTGTTTCTTTACCATATTCGTCATGCGCATTGTGGTGGGACACACGCCGTCCTTAGTGGGATTCTAGCAGGGCTGCTGACCTCAGATGGGACCCCACTAATACTCCTGAGGAAGCTTCCATGAGTCGGGGGAAACATGTCGAGCTGAAGTGTGCAGATTGGAGATAAGTAACTGGCGTGTAATGTTTTGGGTCGCCTCTTTGTTGGTGCTGTACTGACATTAGGACACTTTTTACAGCACTACATACCATTATTAGTTTACTCACGGAGTCGGGTGTCCTTCTGTTTTGGCAAATAATGAGATCAGCACCAGCGGCAGCGGCAGCTTCAGTCCAGCGCAGCAACACTCAGGTCAGACAGATCAAGTCCCTGAAACATGATACACAGTTATCAGAAATGAGTGCGGCTCCTTGTGGGCGGGGCAATAGAGCAAACAAAAAGATTGGTGAGAATGAGATGTGCATGGGGTCATTGACCACAACTTCACTATCCGCAGGTTCTTTCATTACATTCTGCCTGGCTCCCAGCCGGATCCGAGGTCTCTGTATGGCAGTGATGACGCTATTCCAGACAATCGGCTGCTTCTTAGGAGCTTTACTCATTCAGGTTACATTCTCAGCATCGGAAGGTTTGTATCCAGAACTAAGCGGCAAATGTCACCGCTGTATGATATAACTGATATGTGGGGAGCGGTGATGTCACTGCTGTATGATATAACGGATATCTGGGGAGCGGTGATGTCACTGCTGTATGATATAACTGATATGTGGGGAGCGGTGATGTCACTGCTGTATGATATAACTGATATGTGGGGAGCGGTGATGTCACTGCTGTATAATATAACTGATATCTGGGGAGCGGTGATGTCACTGCTGTATAATATAACTGATATCTGGAGAGCGGTGATGTCACTGCTGTATGATATAACTGATATCTGGAGAGCGGTGATGTCACTGCTGTATGATATAACTGATATCTGGGGAGCGGTGATGTCACTGCTGTATGATATAACTGATATGTGGGGAGCGGTGATGTCACTGCTGTATAATATAACTGATATCTGGGGAGCGGTGATGTCACTGCTGTATGATATAACTGATATGTGGGGAGCATTGATGTCACTGCTGTATGATATAACTGATATCTGGGGAGCGGTGATGTCACTGCTGTATAATATAACTGATATGTGGGGAGCGGTGATGTCACTGCTGTATAATATAACTGATATCTGGGGAGCGGTGATGTCACTGCTGTATGATATAACTGATATGTGGGGAGCATTGATGTCACTGCTGTATGATATAACTGATATCTGGAGAGCGGTGATGTCACTGCTGTATAATATAACTGATATGTGGGGAGCGGTGATGTCACTGCTGTATAATATAACTGATATCTGGGGAGCGGTGATGTCACTGCTGTATGATATAACTGATATCTGGGGAGCGGTGATGTCACTGCTGTATAATATAACTGATATCTGGGGAGCGGTGATGTCACTGCTGTATAATATAACTGATATCTGGGGAGCGGTGATGTCACTGCTGTATAATATAACTGATATATGGAGAACGGTGATGTCACCGCTGTATAATATAACTGATATCTGGAGAGCGGTGATGTCACTGCTGTATGATATAACTGATATCTGGGGAGCGGTGATGTCACTGCTGTATAATATAACTGATATCTGGGGAGCGGTGATGTCACTGCTGTATAATATAACTGATATCTGGGGAGCGGTGATGTCACTGCTGTATAATATAACTGATATGTGGGGAGCGGTGATGTCACTGCTGTATAATATAACTGATATGTGGGGAGCGGTGATGTCACTGCTGTATGATATAACTGATATCTGGGGAGCGGTGATGTCACTGCTGTATGATATAACTGATATATGGAGAACGGTGATGTCACCGCTGTATAATATAACTGATATCTGGAGAGCGGTGATGTCACTGCTGTATGATATAACTGATATGTGGGGAGCGCTGATGTCACTGCTGTATAATATAACTGATATCTGGGGAGCGGTGATGTCACTGCTGTATAATATAACTGATATCTGGGGAGCGGTGATGTCACTGCTGTATAATATAACTGATATCTGGGGAGCGGTGATGTCACTGCTGTATGATATAACTGATATCTGGGGAGCGGTGATGTCACTGCTGTATGATATAACTGATATCTGGGGAGCGGTGATGTCACTGCTGTATAATATAACTGATATCTGGGGAGCGGTGATGTCACTGCTGTATAATATAACTGATATCTGGGGAGCGGTGATGTCACTGCTGTATAATATAACTGATATCTGGAGAGCGGTGATGTCACTGCTGTATAATATAACTGATATGTGGGGAGCGGTGATGTCACTGCTGTATAATATAACTGATATCTGGGGAGCGGTGATGTCACTGCTGTATGATATAACTGATATGTGGGGAGCATTGATATCACTGCTGTATGATATAACTGATATGTGGGGAGCATTGATGTCACTGCTGTATAATATAACTGATATCTGGGGAGCGGTGATGTCACTGCTGTATAATATAACTGATATCTGGGGAGCGGTGATGTCACTGCTGTATAATATAACTGATATCTGGGGAGCGGTGATGTCACTGCTGTATGATATAACTGATATGTGGGGAGCGCTGATGTCACTGCTGTATGATATAACTGATATCTGGGGAGCGGTGATGTCACTGCTGTATGATATAACTGATATGTGGGGAGCGCTGATGTCACTGCTGTATGATATAACTGATATCTGGAGAGCGGTGATGTCACTGCTGTATGATATAACTGATATGTGGGGAGCGGTGATGTCACCACTGTATAATATAACTGATATCTGGGGAGCGGTGATGTCACTGCTGTATAATATAACTGATATGTGGGGAGCGGTGATGTCACTGCTGTATAATATAACGGATATGTGGGGAGCGCTGATGTCACTGCTGTATGATATAACTGATATCTGGGGAGCGGTGATGTCACTGCTGTATGATATAACTGATATGTGGGGAGTGGTGATGTCACCACTGTATAATATAACTGATATCTGGGGAGCGGTGATGTCACTGCTGTATAATATAACTGATATGTGGGGAGCGGTGATGTCACTGCTGTATAATATAACGGATATGTGGGGAGCGGTGATGTCACTGCTGTATAATATAACGGATATGTGGGGAGCGGTGATGTCACTGCTGTATGATATAACGGATATGTGGGGAGCGGTGATGTCACTGCTGTATAATATAACTGATATGTGGGGAGCGGTGATGTCACTGCTGTATAATATAACTGATATGTGGGGAGCGGTGATGTCACTGCTGTATGATATAACGGATATGTGGGGAGCGGTGATGTCACTGCTGTATAATATAACTGATATGTGTGGAGCGGTGATGTCACCACTGTATGATATAACTGATATGTGGGGAGCTGTGATGTCACTGCTGTATGATATAACTGATATGTGGGGAGCATTGATGTCACTGCTGTATAATATAACTGATATGTGGGGAGCGGTGATGTCACTGCTGTATAATATAACTGATATGTGGGGAGCTGTGATGTCACTGCTGTATGATATAACTGATATGTGGGGAGCATTGATGTCACTGCTGTATGATATAACGGATATGTGGGGAGCTGTGATGTCACTGCTGTATGATATAACTAATATCTGGGGAGCGGTGATGTCACTGCTGTATGATATAACTGATATGTGGGGAGCGGTGATGTCACTGCTGTATAATATAACGGATATGTGGGGAGCGGTGATGTCACTGCTGTATGATATAACTGATATGTGGGGAGCGGTGATGTCACTGCTGTATGATATAACTGATATGTGGGGAGCATTGATGTCACTGCTGTATGATATAACTGATATGTGGGGAGCGGTGATGTCACTGCTGTATGATATAACGGATATGTGGGGAGTGGTGATGTCACTGCTGTATAATATAACTGATATGTGGGGAGCGGTGATGTCACTGCTGTATAATATAACTGATATCTGGGGAGCGGTGATGTCACTGCTGTATAATATAACTGATATCTGGGGAGCGGTGATGTCACCGCTGTATAATATAACTGATATCTGGGGAGCGGTGATGTCACTGCTGTATAATATAACTGATATCTGGGGAGCGGTGATGTCACTGCTGTATAATATAACTGATATCTGGAGGGCGGTGATGTCACTGCTGTATAATATAACTGATATCTGGGGAGCGGTGATGTCACTGCTGTATAATATAACTGATATCTGGGGAGCGGTGATGTCACTGCTGTATGATATAACTGATATCTGGGGAGCGGTGATGTCACTGCTGTATGATATAACTGATATCTGGAGATCGGTGATGTCACTGCTGTATGATATAACTGATATCTGGGGAGTGGTGATGTCACTGCTGTATAATATAACTGATATCTGGAGAGCGGTGATGTCACTGCTGTATAATATAACTGATATCTGGGGAGCGGTGATGTCACTGCTGTATAATATAACTGATATCTGGGGAGCGGTGATGTCACTGCTGTATAATATAACTGATATCTGGGGAGCGGTGATGTCACTGCTGTATAATATAACTGATATCTGGGGAGTGGTGATGTCACTGCTGTATGATATAACTGATATGTGGGGAGCGGTGATGTCACTGCTGTATAATATAACTGATATCTGGGGAGCGGTGATGTCACTGCTGTATGATATAACGGATATCTGGGGAGCGGTGATGTCACTGCTGTATAATATAACTGATATCTGGGGAGCGGTGATGTCACTGCTGTATAATATAACTGATATCTGGGGAGCGGTGATGTCACTGCTGTATAATATAACTGATATCTGGGGAGTGGTGATGTCACTGCTGTATGATATAACTGATATGTGGGGAGCGGTGATGTCACTGCTGTATAATATAACTGATATCTGGGGAGTGGTGATGTCACTGCTGTATAATATAACTGATATCTGGAGAGCGGTGATGTCACTGCTGTATAATATAACTGATATCTGGGGAGCGGTGATGTCACTGCTGTACGATATAACTGATATCTGGGGAGCGGTGATGTCACCGCTGTATAATATAACTGAGATCTGGGGAGCGGTGATGTCACTGCTGTATAATATAACTGATATCTGGGGAGCGGTGATGTCACTGCTGTATAATATAACTGATATCTGGAGAGCGGTGATGTCACCGCTGTATAATATAAGGGATATCTGGGGAGCGGTGATGTCACTGCTGTATGATATAACTGATATCTGGAGATCGGTGATGTCACTGCTGTATGATATAACTGATATCTGGGGAGTGGTGATGTCACTGCTGTATAATATAACTGATATCTGGGGAGCGGTGATGTCACTGCTGTATAATATAACTGATATCTGGGGAGTGGTGATGTCACTGCTGTATGATATAACTGATATGTGGGGAGCGGTGATGTCACTGCTGTATAATATAACTGATATCTGGGGAGCGGTGATGTCACTGCTGTATAATATAACTGATATCTGGGGAGCGGTGATGTCACTGCTGTATAATATAACTGATATCTGGGGAGCGGTGATGTCACCGCTGTATAATATAACTGAGATCTGGGGAGCGGTGATGTCACTGCTGTATAATATAACTGATATCTGGGGAGCGGTGATGTCACTGCTGTATAATATAACTGATATCTGGAGAGCGGTGATGTCACCGCTGTATAATATAAGGGATATCTGGGGAGCGGTGATGTCACTGCTGTATGATATAACTGATATCTGGAGATCGGTGATGTCACTGCTGTATGATATAACTGATATCTGGGGAGTGGTGATGTCACTGCTGTATAATATAACTGATATCTGGGGAGCGGTGATGTCACTGCTGTATAATATAACTGATATCTGGGGAGTGGTGATGTCACTGCTGTATGATATAACTGATATGTGGGGAGCGGTGATGTCACTGCTGTATAATATAACTGATATCTGGGGAGCGGTGATGTCACTGCTGTATAATATAACTGATATCTGGGGAGCGGTGATGTCACTGCTGTATAATATAACTGATATGTGGGGAGCGGTGATGTCACTGCTGTATAATATAACTGATATCTGGGGAGCGGTGATGTCACTGCTGTATAATATAACTGATATCTGGGGAGCGGTGATGTCACTGCTGTATAATATAACTGATATCTGGGGAGTGGTGATGTCACTGCTGTATGATATAACTGATATGTGGGGAGCGGTGATGTCACTGCTGTATAATATAACTGATATCTGGGGAGTGGTGATGTCACTGCTGTATAATATAACTGATATCTGGAGAGCGGTGATGTCACTGCTGTATAATATAACTGATATCTGGGGAGCGGTGATGTCACTGCTGTATAATATAACTGAGATCTGGGGAGCGGTGATGTCACTGCTGTATAATATAACTGATATCTGGGGAGCGGTGATGTCACTGCTGTATAATATAACTGATATCTGGAGAGCGGTGATGTCACCGCTGTATAATATAAGGGATATCTGGGGAGCGGTGATGTCACTGCTGTATGATATAACTGATATCTGGAGATCGGTGATGTCACTGCTGTATGATATAACTGATATCTGGGGAGTGGTGATGTCACTGCTGTATAATATAACTGATATCTGGAGAGCGGTGATGTCACTGCTGTATAATATAACTGAGATCTGGGGAGCGGTGATGTCACTGCTGTATAATATAACTGATATCTGGGGAGCGGTGATGTCACTGCTGTATAATATAACTGATATCTGGAGAGCGGTGATGTCACCGCTGTATAATATAAGGGATATCTGGGGAGCGGTGATGTCACCGCTGTATAATATAACTGATATCTGGAGAGCGGTGATGTCACTGCTGTATGATATAACTGATATCTGGAGAGCGGTGATGTCACCGCTGTATAATATAACTGATATCTGGAGAGCGGTGATGTCACCGCTGTATAATATAACTGATATCTGGGGAGCGGTGATGTCACTGCTGTATAATATAACTGATATCTGGAGAGCGGTGATGTCACCGCTGTATAATATAAGGGATATCTGGGGAGCGGTGATGTCACCGCTGTATAATATAACTGATATCTGGAGAGCGGTGATGTCACTGCTGTATGATATAACTGATATCTGGAGAGCGGTGATGTCACTACTGTATAATATAACTGATATCTGGGGAGCGGTGATGTCACCGCTGTATAATATAACTGATATCTGGAGAGCGGTGATGTCACTGCTGTATAATATAACTGATATCTGGGGAGCGGTGATGTCACTGCTGTATGATATAACTGATATCTGGAGAGCGGTGATGTCACTACTGTATAATATAACTGATATCTGGGGAGCGGTGATGTCACCGCTGTATAATATAACTGATATCTGGAGAGCGGTGATGTCACCGCTGTATAATATAACTGATATCTGGGGAGCGGTCATGTCACTGCTGTATAATATAACTGATATCTGGAGAGCGGTGATGTCACCGCTGTATAATATAACTGATATCTGGGGAGCGGTGATGTCACTGCTGTATAATATAACTGATATCTGGGGAGCGGTGATGTCACTGCTGTATAATATAACTGATATCTGGGGAGCGGTGATGTCACTGCTGTATAATATAACTGATATCTGGAGAGCGGTGATGTCACTGCTGTATAATATAACTGATATGTGGGGAGCGGTGATGTCACTGCTGTATGATATAACTGATATGTGGGGAGCGGTGATGTCACTGCTGTATGATATAACTGATATCTGGGGAGCGGTGATGTCACTGCTGTATGATATAACTGATATGTGGGGAGCGGTGATGTCACTGCTGTATAATATAACTGATATGTGGGGAGCGGTGATGTCACTGCTGTATGATATAACTGATATGTGGGGAGCGGTGATGTCACTGCTGTATGATATAACTGATATCTGGAGAGCGGTGATGTCACTGCTGTATAATATAACTGATATGTGGGGAGCGGTGATGTCACTGCTGTATGATATAACTGATATGTGGGGAGCGGTGATGTCACTGCTGTATGATATATATCGGATATGTGGGGAGCGGTGATGTCACTGCTGTATAATATAACTGATATCTGGGGAGCGGAGATGTCACTGCTGTATAATATAACTGATATCTGGGGAGCGGTGATGTCACTGCTGTATAATATAACTGATATCTGGGGAGCGGTGATGTCACTGCTGTATGATATAACTGATATCTGGGGAGTGGTGATGTCACTGCTGTATGATATAACGGATATGTGGGGAGTGGTGATGTCACCACTGTATAATATAACTGATATCTGGGGAGCGGTGATGTCACTGCTGTATAATATAACTGATATGTGGGGAGTGGTGATGTCACCACTGTATAATATAACTGATATCTGGGGAGCGGTGATGTCACTGCTGTATAATATAACTGATATGTGGGGAGCGGTGATGTCACTGCTGTATAATATAACGGATATGTGGGGAGCGGTGATGTCACTGCTGTATAATATAACGGATATGTGGGGAGCGGTGATGTCACTGCTGTATGATATAACGGATATGTGGGGAGCGGTGATGTCACTGCTGTATAATATAACTGATATGTGGGGAGCGGTGATGTCACTGCTGTATAATATAACTGATATGTGGGGAGCGGTGATGTCACTGCTGTATGATATAACGGATATGTGGGGAGCGGTGATGTCACTGCTGTATGATATAACGGATATGTGGGGAGCGGTGATGTCACTGCTGTATAATATAACTGATATGTGGGGAGCATTGATGTCACTGCTGTATGATATAACTGATATGTGGGGAGCTGTGATGTCACTGCTGTATGATATAACTGATATGTGGGGAGCATTGATGTCACTGCTGTATGATATAACTGATATGTGGGGAGCATTGATGTCACTGCTGTATAATATAACTGATATGTGGGGAGCGGTGATGTCACTGCTGTATGATATAACGGATATCTGGAGAGCGGTGATATCACTGCTGTATAATATAACTGATATGTGGAGAGCGGTGATGTCACTGCTGTATAATATAACTGATATCTGGGGAGCGGTGATGTCACTGCTGTATAATATAACTGATATGTGGGGAGCGGTGATGTCACTGCTGTATAATATAACTGATATGTGGGGAGCTGTGATGTCACTGCTGTATGATATAACTGATATGTGGGGAGCATTGATGTCACTGCTGTATGATATAACTGATATGTGGGGAGCATTGATGTCACTGCTGTATAATATAACTGATATGTGGGGAGCGGTGATGTCACTGCTGTATAATATAACTGATATGTGGGGAGCTGTGATGTCACTGCTGTATGATATAACTGATATGTGGGGAGCATTGATGTCACTGCTGTATGATATAACGGATATGTGGGGAGCTGTGATGTCACTGCTGTATGATATAACTAATATCTGGGGAGCGGTGATGTCACTGCTGTATGATATAACTGATATGTGGGGAGCGGTGATGTCACTGCTGTATAATATAACTGATATGTGGGGAGCTGTGATGTCACTGCTGTATGATATAACTGATATGTGGGGAGCTGTGATGTCACTGCTGTATGATATAACTGATATGTGGGGAGCGGTGATGTCACTGCTGTATAACATAACTGATATGTGGGGAGCGGTGATGTCACTGCTGTATAATATAACTGATATGTGGGGAGCGGTGATGTCACCACTGTATGATATAACTGATATGTGGGGAGCTGTGATGTCACTGCTGTATGATATAACTAATATCTGGGGAGCGGTGATGTCACTGCTGTATGATATAACTGATATGTGGGGAGCGGTGATGTCACTGCTGTATGATATAACGGATATGTGGGGAGCGGTGATGTCACTGCTGTATAATATAACGGATATGTGGGGAGCGGTGATGTCACTGCTGTATAATATAACTGATATCTGGGGAGCGGTGATGTCACTGCTGTATGATATAACTGATATGTGGGGAGCGGTGATGTCACTGCTGTATGATATAACTGATATGTGGGGAGCATTGATGTCACTGCTGTATGATATAACTGATATGTGGGGAGCGGTGATGTCACTGCTGTATGATATAACGGATATGTGGGGAGTGGTGATGTCACCACTGTATGATATAACTGATATGTGGGGAGCATTGATGTCACTGCTGTATAATATAACTGATATCTGGGGAGCGGTGATGTCACCGCTGTATAATATAACTGATATGTGGGGAGCGGTGATGTCACTGCTGTATAATATAACTGATATCTGGGGAGCGGTGATGTCACCGCTGTATAATATAACTGATATGTGGGGAGCGGTGATGTCACTGCTGTATAATATAACTGATATCTGGGGAGCGGTGATGTCACTGCTGTATAATATAACTGATATCTGGGGAGCGGTGATGTCACTGCTGTATAATATAACTGATATCTGGAGAGCGGTGATGTCACTGCTGTATAATATAACGGATATGTGGGGAGCGGTGATGTCACCGCTGTATAATATAACTGATATCTGGGGAGCGGTGATGTCACTGCTGTATAATATAACTGATATCTGGGGAGCGGTGATGTCACTGCTGTATGATATAACTGATATGTGGGGAGCGGTGATGTCACTGCTGTATAATATAACTGATATCTGGGGAGTGGTGATGTCACTGCTGTATAATATAACTGATATCTGGAGAGCGGTGATGTCACTGCTGTATAATATAACTGATATCTGGGGAGCGGTGATGTCACTGCTGTATGATATAACTGATATCTGGAGAGCGGTGATGTCACTACTGTATAATATAACTGATATCTGGGGAGCGGTGATGTCACTGCTGTATAATATAACTGAGATCTGGGGAGCGGTGATGTCACTGCTGTATAATATAACTGATATCTGGGGAGCGGTGATGTCACTGCTGTATAATATAACTGATATCTGGAGAGCGGTGATGTCACCGCTGTATAATATAAGGGATATCTGGGGAGCGGTGATGTCACTGCTGTATGATATAACTGATATCTGGAGATCGGTGATGTCACTGCTGTATGATATAACTGATATCTGGGGAGTGGTGATGTCACTGCTGTATAATATAACTGATATCTGGAGAGCGGTGATGTCACTGCTGTATAATATAACTGATATCTGGGGAGCGGTGATGTCACTGCTGTATAATATAACTGAGATCTGGGTAGCGGTGATGTCACTGCTGTATAATATAACTGATATCTGGGGAGCGGTGATGTCACTGCTGTATAATATAACTGATATGTGGGGAGCGGTGATGTCACCGCTGTATAATATAACTGATATCTGGGGAGCGGTGATGTCACCGCTGTATAATATAACTGATATGTGGGGAGCGGTGATGTCACTGCTGTATAATATAACTGATATCTGGAGAGCGGTGATGTCACTGCTGTATAATATAACTGATATCTGGAGAGCGGTGATGTCACCGCTGTATAATATAACTGATATCTGGGGAGCGGTGATGTCACTGCTGTATAATATAACTGATATCTGGGGAGCGGTGATGTCACCGCTGTATAATATAACTGATATCTGGAGAGCGGTGATGTCACTGCTGTATAATATAACTGATATCTGGAGAGCGGTGATGTCACTGCTGTATAATATAACTGATATCTGGGGAGCGGTGATGTCACTGCTGTATAATATAACTGATATCTGGAGAGCGGTGATGTCACCGCTGTATAATATAAGGGATATCTGGGGAGCGGTGATGTCACCGCTGTATAATATAACTGATATCTGGGGAGCGGTGATGTCACCGCTGTATAATATAACTGATATCTGGAGAGCGGTGATGTCACTGCTGTATGATATAACTGATATCTGGAGAGCGGTGATGTCACTACTGTATAATATAACTGATATCTGGGGAGCGGTGATGTCACCGCTGTATAATATAACTGATATCTGGAGAGCGGTGATGTCACCGCTGTATAATATAACTGATATCTGGGGAGCGGTGATGTCACTGCTGTATAATATAACTGATATCTGGAGAGCGGTGATGTCACCGCTGTATAATATAAGGGATATCTGGGGAGCGGTGATGTCACCGCTGTATAATATAACTGATATCTGGAGAGCGGTGATGTCACTGCTGTATGATATAACTGATATCTGGAGAGCGGTGATGTCACTACTGTATAATATAACTGATATCTGGGGAGCGGTGATGTCACTGCTGTATAATATAACTGATATCTGGAGAGCGGTGATGTCACTGCTGTATAATATAACTGATATCTGGGGAGCGGTGATGTCACTGCTGTATGATATAACTGATATCTGGAGAGCGGTGATGTCACTACTGTATAATATAACTGATATCTGGGGAGCGATGATGTCACCGCTGTATAATATAACTGATATCTGGAGAGCGGTGATGTCACCGCTGTATAATATAACTGATATCTGGGGAGCGGTCATGTCACTGCTGTATAATATAACTGATATCTGGGGAGCGGTGATGTCACTGCTGTATAATATAACTGATATCTGGGGAGCGGTGATGTCACTGCTGTATAATATAACTGATATCTGGAGAGCGGTGATGTCACCGCTGTATAATATAACTGATATCTGGGGAGCGGTGATGTCACTGCTGTATAATATAACTGATATCTGGGGAGCGGTGATGTCACTGCTGTATAATATAACTGATATCTGGGGAGCGGTGATGTCACTGCTGTATAATATAACGGATATGTGGGGAGCGATGATGTCACTGCTGTATAATATAACTGATATCTGGGGAGTGGTGATGTCACTGCTGTATAATATAACTGATATCTGGAGAGTGGTGATGTCACTGCTGTATAATATAACTGATATCTGGAGAGTGGTGATGTCACTGCTGTATAATATAACGGATATGTGGGGAGCGGTGATGTCACTGCTGTATAATATAACTGATATCTGGGGAGCGGTGATGTCACTGCTGTATAATATAACTGATATCTGGGGAGCGGTGATGTCACTGCTGTATAATATAACTGATATCTGGGGAGCGGTGATGTCACTGCTGTATAATATAACTGATATCTGGGGAGCGGTGATGTCACTGCTGTATAATATAACTGATATCTGGAGAGCGGTGATGTCACTGCTGTATAATATAACTGATATCTGGGGAGCGGTGATGTCACTGCTGTATAATATAACTGATATCTGGGGAGCGGTGATGTCACTGCTGTATAATATAACTGATATCTGGGGAGCGGTGATGTCACTGCTGTATAATATAACTGATATCTGGGGAGCGGTGATGTCACTGCTGTATAATATAACTGATATGTGGGGAGCGGTGATGTCACTGCTGTATGATATAACTGATATGTGGGGAGCGGTGATGTCACTGCTGTATGATATAACTGATATCTGGGGAGCGGTGATGTCACTGCTGTATGATATAACTGATATGTGGGGAGCGGTGATGTCACTGCTGTATGATATAACTGATATCTGGGGAGCGGTGATGTCACTGCTGTATAATATAACTGATATCTGGGGAGCGGTGATGTCACTGCTGTATAATATAACTGATATCTGGGGAGCGGTGATGTCACTGCTGTATGATATAACTGATATGTGGGGAGCGGTGATGTCACTGCTGTATGATATATATCGGATATGTGGGGAGCGGTGATGTCACTGCTGTATAATATAACTGATATCTGGGGAGCGGAGATGTCACTGCTGTATAATATAACTGATATCTGGGGAGCGGTGATGTCACTGCTGTATAATATAACTGATATCTGGGGAGCGGTGATGTCACTGCTGTATGATATAACTGATATCTGGGGAGTGGTGATGTCACTGCTGTATGATATAACGGATATGTGGAGAGCGGTGATGTCACTGCTGTATAATATAACTGATATCTGGAGAGCGGTGATGTCACTGCTGTATAATATAACTGATATCTGGGGAGCGGTGATGTCACTGCTGTATAATATAACGGATATGTGGAGAGCGGTGATGTCACTGCTGTATGATATAACTGATATGTGGAGAGCGGTGATGTCACTGCTGTATGATATAACTGATATGTGGGGAGCGGTGATGTCACTGCTGTATGATATAACTGATATCTGGGGAGCGGTGATGTCACTGCTGTATAATATAACGGATATGTGGAGAGCGGTGATGTCACTGCTGTATGATATAACTGATATGTGGAGAGCGGTGATGTCACTGCTGTATGATATAACTGATATGTGGAGAGCGGTGATGTCACTGCTGTATGATATAACTGATATGTGGAGAGCGGTGATGTCACTGCTGTATAATATAACTGATATCTGGGGAGCAGTGATGTCACTGCTGTATGATATAACTAATATGTGGAGAGCGGTGATGTCACTGCTGTATGATATAACTGATATGTGGGGAGCGGTGATGTCACTGCTGTATGATATAACTGATATCTGGGGAGCGGTGATGTCACTGCTGTATAATATAACTGATATCTGGGGAGCGGAGATGTCACTGCTGTATAATATAACTGATATCTGGGGAGCGGTGATGTCACTGCTGTATGATATAACTGATATCTGGGGAGCGGTGATGTCACCGCTGTATAATATAACTGATATCTGGGGAGCGGTGATGTCACTGCTGTATGATATAACTGATATCTGGGGAGCGGTGATGTCACTGCTGTATGATATAACTGATATCTGGGGAGCGGTGATGTCACTGCTGTATAATATAACTGATATCTGGGGAGCGGTGATGTCACCGCTGTATAATATAACTGATATCTGGGGAGCGGTGATGTCACTGCTGTATAATATAACTGATATCTGGAGAGCGGTGATGTCACTGCTGTATGATATAACTGATATGTGGGGAGCGCTGATGTCACTGCTGTATGATATAACTGATATGTGGGGAGCGGTGATGTCACTGCTGTATGATATAACTGATATCTGGGGAGCGGAGATGTCACTGCTGTATAATATAACTGATATCTGGGGAGCGGTGATGTCACTGCTGTATGATATAACTGATATCTGGGGAGCGGTGATGTCACCGCTGTATAATATAACTGATATCTGGAGAGCGGTGATGTCACTGCTGTATAATATAACTGATATGTGGGGAGCGGTGATGTCACTGCTGTATAATATAACTGATATCTGGGGAGCGGTGATGTCACTGCTGTATAATATAACTGATATCTGGAGAGCGGTGATGTCACCGCTGTATGATATAACTGATATGTGGGGAGCGGTGATGTCACTGCTGTATAATATAACTGATATGTGGGGAGCGGTGATGTCACTGCTGTATGATATAACTGATATCTGGGGAGCGGTGATGTCACTGCTGTATGATATAACTGATATGTGGGGAGCGGTGATGTCACTGCTGTATAATATAACTGATATCTGGGGAGCGGTGATGTCACCGCTGTATAATATAACTGATATCTGGAGAGCGGTGATGTCACTGCTGTATAATATAACTGATATCTGGAGAGCGGTGATGTCACTGCTGTATGATATAACTGATATGTGGGGAGCGGTGATGTCACTGCTGTATAATATAACTGATATGTGGGGAGCGGTGATGTCACTGCTGTATAATATAACTGATATCTGGGGAGCGGTGATGTCACTGCTGTATGATATAACTGATATGTGGGGAGCGGTGATGTCACTGCTGTATAATATAACTGATATCTGGAGAGCGGTGATGTCACTGCTGTATAATATAACTGATATGTGGGGAGCGGTGATGTCACTGCTGTATAATATAACTGATATCTGGAGAGCGGTGATGTCACTGCTGTATAATATAACTGATATGTGGGGAGCGGTGATGTCACCGCTGTATAATATAACTGATATCTGGAGAGCGGTGATGTCACTGCTGTATAATATAACTGATATGTGGGGAGCGGTGATGTCACTGCTGTATAATATAACTGATATCTGGGGAGCGGTGATGTCACTGCTGTATAATATAACTGATATCTGGGGAGCGGTGATGTCACTGCTGTATAATATAACTGATATGTGGGGAGCGGTGATGTCACCGGTGTATAATATAACTGATATGTGGGGAGCGGTGATGTCACTGCTGTATGATATAACTGATATGTGGGGAGCGGTGATGTCATCTCCTCTGATCTTTCTGATGTTTCGCAGGAGACTGGTTTCCAGGTGACTTGTCCTCCGGGCACTTGGAGCGCTTCTTCTTCCTCTTGGCCTCCATGATGCTCCTGAATTCCTTGGCTTTCTGGCAGGTGTCTCCCAGGTAATGCTCCTCAGCAGACATTGCTCCCTTCTTCTCTTGCTCTTGGTGTCCTCCATGTCTGAGGTGCAGATGTTGGCCATCACCACATCGGGGAGAACAGTAAACCCCAGGTGTGAGAGTTTTCGCCTCAGCAGTTGTCGTCTTTGGCCGCTTGGTGTCTTCTTCAGGCCTACAGATGGTTTGTTGATGCCGTGGTCAGTGCCGTCTTCTCTTCGACCATTTGGGACTTTCTTTTATAGGGACAGAGCACCACCGACATTGACGGCAGCCATGAGTATGGACAACCCTTGTGTGTATCATGGGCATTTCTGGGAGGGAGACCGTAGTGCCCGGTGGTTTCCTTTTTATCTGTTTTCTCCATATTGTGATATAAAGCGTCACCTGATGTGACCACCGGGGACCATATCCTGCTCCCAATCTTCACATACACAGAAGGTCCAGTTGGGATCCTAGCCCTCCGTCAGGCGCAATATAGATTCTCGTCAGTTCAGGCGCAATGTGCCTGACAAGCACAGGTCAGAAAACCACCTATAGTAGCTACATATTTCAATTTCAGGACTATAGAAGTAGTCAGTGACCTTCATAGGAATGTATTAAAAGAGATTACACCAAATCAGATGCAAAAAAAAAACATTTATTAACCATAAACTTATTAAAACTAAAAGTACCACTTTTCGGTAGTACCGCCAAATAGGCTCCAGTTATCTTTACTTAACTATTGCTTAAATATAAAATTATGGAAAAAAACTTAAAGGATATTGCACTTAGATGTTACTTATTTTCTACTCATCTTCAGTGGTTTCAATTGCAGCAGAAGCAGCACAGGTACACTTAGAAAAGCAAGGCTGGCAGACGAAAGTTGCATGGGAAAGGCAGATTGATTCTTTACATATTTTGCAGTCATATTTAGAAAGCCTTCTGAAACCAGATACAAATGAGCAGGTAGTACAACTGCGTCTTTTAGAAGGTGGTAGAGTCGGTGTTTGTTCTGGAACGTCCTTGGGACGATATCTCTTCAACCGGTGTTGCAGGGCAAGGGGCATTCCAACCGTCTTTGTACTTCTTGGGCTTAGCTCTCCACTCACCAGTTCATTAGCCAATTGTTTTAGGTACATTCTTCTGCGCATTTGTTTAAGTTCATTACCGAGGTAAATTACTTGTGAGTTGATGCCACCCACATTCAGCATTGTAAAGAAGATTACCATCGGCCAGCGTTTGGTATTTCGACTTACATTGAAATTGCCACACATTTGGTCAGCAGTGTCAACGCCGCTTTTGGTCAAATTATAAAAAGTTATGATTTCTGGTTTCCTTAGCTCCCCAGCCTCTGGATCAATGGTGTAATCATTATGTAATGAAGAGACCAAAATCACATTTTTCCTCTCGCGTGGGATGTAAGAAACTAAAATCTTTCCATTACTGAACCCAAACATAGTGCTATACTGTTGTTTGCCTTTTGTATATAGAAAATCTGGCGGCAACTGCCTTTTGTTTTTTCTAACAGTTCCCACATATGACAGCTTTTTCGTTTTTAAAAAATCAATCAGATCAAAGTCAGTAAACCAGTTGTCAGCAGTGATATTTCGACCAGATCCAAACATTGGCTCAGCAATTCTCTTTACCACATCACTAGGCTTGTTGCTCACATTGAAAGGACCTGGTGGCTGTCTTCCACAATAAACTTCCATGTTCATACTGTACATCATCCTTGCATCAACCATGGCAAAAATTTTAATTCCATATTTGTTTGGCTTCGATGGTATATATTGCCGAAAACCACATCTTCCACGGAAACCTGGAAGCATCTCATCAATAGTGAGGTTTTGCCCCGGGCAATAGCTTTTTTGACAATTCATAATAAATTGTTGAAATATGTCCCGAATTGGTGCAAGCCGGTCATAACCTTTTCGTTCTGTCCGGGTACTTCGATCATCGAAACGGAGGCAACGGATCAGGACTTTGAATCGTTTCAGATTCATCACAAGGCTGAATTTTTCGATGCCATCACCGTCTGTCCCCCACAGCTCCTCCAAACTTTGCCTATTTGCTCTGAAAGCACCAGCTAGGTATAACAAACCAATAAATGCCTTGAGTTCAATCACATCAGTGTTTTTGATGTCCCTCTCTCTGGAGAATTGCTCTTTGATTGTGTCAATATACTGGTTAGTGAACCGAACAATAGTTTCCAACATGCTATCTGTAATTCGATTACTCCAACATTCCACTGCAGTTTTAAGGCCCCGTCACACATAGCGAGATCGCTAGCGAGATCGCTGCTGAGTCACAAGTTTTGTGACGCAACAGCGATCTCAGTAGCGATCTCGTTATGTGTGACACGTAGCAGCGATCAGGCCCCTGCTGTGAGATCGCTGGTCGTGTCGGAATGGCCTGGGCCATTTTTTGATCGTTGAGGTCCCGCTGACATCGCTGAATCGGTGTGTGTGACGCCGATTCAGCGATGTTTTCACTGGTAACCAGGGTAAACATCGGGTAACTAAGCACAGGGCCGCGCTTAGTAACCCGATGTTTACCCTGGTTACCATCCTAAAAGTAAAAAAACAAACGCTACATACTTACCTATCGCTGTCTGTCCCCGGTGCTCTGCTTCTCTGGTCTGGCTATGAGCGCCGGTCAGCCGGAAAGCAGAGCGATGACGTCACCGCTCTGCTTTCCGGCCGCTGTGCTCACACCAGAGAAGCAGAGCGCCGAGGACAGACAGCGGTAGGTAAGTATGTAGCGGTTGTTTTTTTTTACTTTAACGATGGTAACCAGGGTAAACATCGGGTTACTAAGCGCGGCCCTGCGCTTAGTTACCCGATGTTTACCCTGGTTACCGGGGACCTCGGGATCGTTGGTCGCTGGAGAGCTGTCTGTGTGACAGCTCTCCAGCGACCAAACAGCGACGCTGCAGCGATCCGGATCGTTGTCGGTATCGCTGCAGCGTCGCTATGTGTGATGGGGCCTTTAGCTTTTCTAGCACTTTCAATAACTCCAGGAAGGTGTGTAATAATATTGTGGGATTCTCTGCGCTGTTTGTTCTTGGGTGCCTTTTTGTTCCACTTTGTATTTTTATCTTTGCCCAAATAATAAGCTAGATCTGTGTCTGTTTCCTCTGTATCAGTGTCATCACCATCCTGCTCTGTTCCAGAATCAGTGTTACATTCTGCTACCTCATCTTCAGATGAAATGTCACTAGATTCCTCTAAATGCTCAGTTACTGCTGGTTCTTCCTCATCATCTTCTAACAAAAAAATCTTCATTTCTTCTAAATGAAGGGGTTTAGATGAATCATACTGTTTTCTGGCCATTGCAGCAGAAAATCTGAAGCAAGAGAGAAAGAGTATGTGTTAGGGCGCAAGGTGCCTTAGAAGCCACCCTCCTTTTGTCTAAGAAAACAGTACTTATGTACACTAACTTAGCATTAATCCTTCATAAAACAAGCTAAATACACAATCGTGATGAATAAAAAAAGAAAATACTAACCTTTCAATTTGTGTTGAAATCAGGCGCAATGTGCCTGAGAAGCCAAAGTGTTGATATCTGCTCACTAGAAGGTCTGCGGAGTCACTGTGATATCAGGTTTCACAGAGCCTGGAGAGTCAGGAGATAACTAGGAGGGGTGGGCTTTTCTGATAAGTGGGCAAGGAGAGAGAAGTGAAACTAATTACTGTGTGCCTGTCAGATCTATTGCGCCTGACGGAGGGCTAGCCTGGGTTCTGGTGCAACACGATCCTATTTAATCCTAGGGGCCCCAAAGAGTTATGAATGCAGAGGACCAAATCTATGGATGGCTCCAATGAGTCCACATCTATACATTGATAGAATTTGCCTCCTCTGTCCTAGACTCCTACAGAATTTGACATGAGTCTAGGTGGCCACAGCATTATTCATGACTAGGAGGAGTGCATGTATGCATGAGCCTAGCAGGAGTGTATGTACGTATGAGTACTAGGGAGTGTGTGTACGCATGAGTACTAGGGAGTGTGCATGAGCGCTAGAGTGCATGTATGCATGAGCACTAGAGAAGCACATTTACACATGAGCAAAGGAGCAGTGTAAGTATGCATTAACAGGAGGAGCACATGTACGTATGAGACTGCGCGGAGTGTCTGAGCGCACAAGCACTAGGGAGTGTGTACGCATGAGCACTAGAAGAGCGCATGTTCTCATGAGTCTAGCAGGAGTGTATGTACATATGAGCACTAGGGAGTGTGCATGAGCACTAGAATGTATGTATAGTGGAGCACATTTACACATGAGTACCAGAGGAGCACATTTACACATGATAAAGGGAGGAGTGTAAGTATGCATGAGCATAGGCGGAGCACATGTACGCATGAGACCCCAAGGAGTGTGTGTGCACATGAACACCAGAGTGTATGTATGCATGAGCACTAGAGGAGAATATTTACACATGAGCAAGGGAGGAGTGTAAGCAGGAAGAGGAATGTATGTATGCATGCGCATTAGGGAGTGCATGCACACATGAACACTAGAGGCGTGTATGTATGCATGAGCACTAGAGGAGTGTATGTACGCATGAGCATTAGGGAGTGTGTGTATTCACAAGCACTAGAGGAGTGAATGTACACATGAGCACTATAGTGTATGTATGCATGAACACTAGAGGAGTGTATGTACGCATGAGCACTAAAAAATGTGTACACATAAGCATTAGGAAGTGTGTGTACGCATGAGCACTAAAGAAGCACATTTGCACATGAGTACTAGAGGAGCACATTTACACATGAGCAAGGGAGGAGTGTAAGTATGCATGAGCATAGGAGGAGGACATGTACGCATGAGACCCCAAGGAGTGTGTGTGCACATGAACACCAGAGTGTATGTATGCATAAGTACTAGAAGAGTGTATGTATGCATGAGCACTTGAGGAGAATATTTACACATGAGCAAGGGAGGAGTGTAAGCATGCATGAGCATAGGAGGAGCACTTGTATGTATGAGACCGCACAGTTTGTGTGTGCGTATGAACACTAGAGGAATGTATGTATGCATGCGCATTAGGGAGTGCATGCACACATGAACACTAGAGGAGTGTATGTATGCATGAGCACTAGAGGAATGTATGTACGCATGAGCATTAGGGAGTGTGTGTATTTACAAGCACTAGAGGAGTGTATGTACGCATGAGCATTAAAAAATGTGTACACATAAGCATTAGGAAGTGTGTGTACGCATGAGCACTAAAGAAGCACATTTGCACATGAGTACTAGAGGAGCACATTTACACATGAGCAAGGGAGGAGTGTAAGTATGCATGAGCATAGGAGGAGGACATGTACGCATGTGACCACGCGGTTTGTGTGTACGCATGAGCACTAGGGAGTGTGTGTATGCATGAGCACTAGAGGAGTGTATGCCTGCATGAACACTATAGTGTATGTATGCATGAACACTAGAGGAGTGTATGTAGGCATGAGCACTAAAAAAAGTGTGTACACATGAGCATTAGGAAGTGTATGTTGGCATGGGCACTAGGAGTGTGTGTACGCATGAGCACTAGAGGAGTGTATGTACACATGAGTACTAGGGAAACATTTACACATGAGCAAGGGAAGAGTGTAAATATGAATGAGCATAGGAGGAGCACATGTATGCATGAGACTGCGAGGTTTGTGTGTACGCACGAGCACTAGAGGAATGTATGCACTAGAAGAGTGTATGTACGCATGAGCACTAGAGGAGTGTATGTGTGCATGAGCACTAGGGAGTGTGTGTACACATGAGCACTGGAGGAGTGTATGTACGCATGAGCACTAGGGAGTGTGTGTATACATGAGCACTGGAGGAGCACATGTTCACATGAGCCTGGCAGGAGTGTATGTAAGCATGAGCACTAGAGGAACACATTTACATATGAGCAAGGGAGGAGTGTAAGTATGCATGAGCATAGGAGGAGCACATGTACGTATGAGACCGCGAGGAGTGTGTGTACGCATGAGCACTAGGGAGTGTATGTTTACATGAGCACTAGAGGAATGTATGTACGCATGAGCATTAGGGAGTGTATGTACACATGAGCACTAGATGAGGGTATTTGCGCATGAGCTATAGAGGAGTGTGTGCATGAGCACTAGGGAGTGTGTGTATGCATGAGCACTAGAGGAGTGTATGTACACATGAGCACTAAAGGAGCACATTTACACATGAGCAAGGGAGGAGTGCAAGTATGCGTGAGCATAGGAGGAGCACATGTACACATGAGACCATGAGGAGTGTGTGTGCATGAGCACTAGGAAGTTTATGTAAGCATGAGCACTAGGGATTGTATGTACGTCTGAGCACTAGGGAGTGTATGTACGCATGAGCACTAGAGGCGTGTATGTACACATGAGCACTAGAGTGTATGTACGCATGAGTATTATGGAGTGTATGTAGGCATGAGCACTACAGGAGTGTGTGTACACATGAGCACTAGTGGAGCTCATATACGGAAGAGCAAGAAAAGAGTGCATGTACAAAGGAGCCCGAGAGGAATATATGTACGCATGGGCCTGAGAGGAGCGCATGTATGCTTGAGAAGAGTCCATGTACTCTTGAGCTCAAAAGTATGCATGAGCCCGAAAAGAGTGCATGTGTGCAAAGGCCCAGAAGGAGGACATGTGCGCATGAGCCCGGGAGGAGGACATGTGCGCATTAGTGAGGGAGCACATGTACACAAGAGTTTTGGGAGGAGCACATGAACCCAGGAGATGGGGTACTTTCATGAATTTTTTGTATGGCAGATACTTGGACCTCAAAGATCAGAATGAACACGGTTTCAGACCCAGTCCTCTGGAGGAAAAGTTGCTGCTACATGAGAAGTCTCTCAAGTTCTACGAGTCTTTTTTGGCCTGGCCATCATCACTTGGCCCAATAGAGACAACATTATAGCATTCATCTTCCAGGGTAAAACTGTGAAATAATGGACAGTATGGAGGCCACCAGGTGGGGGTTCTGAGGACCTGATCCACTGGAGACATAGGTCCCATTTACTGTCACATTGAAGATAACTGAAACTTCCACCAACTCAATGGTCTTAGGAGACGCCCCAGTACCTTCAAAGACCTTGTAAGGACAATTACTGCCAAGCCAGCGACATGTAGATGTGTCAGTAATTCTAGGGATGGAGCCCTCCTCTGCTGGACAGTGGGTCAAGGGTAGTGGGTCAAGGGTCGGGCTCAGGGGCTGTTCTCATAATGATGTCTACATGTGACCCCACTTATGGGATAATTCCATATAGTATGGCCACAATGTAATTAGGAGGCCAGAGCTGTGACCAAAGAAGCTTAGAATCCATCATAAGTGACTAATCTCCTCTGGTGTATTGTACACCCTCCTGGGGATTTAACCCAAAACGTCGCCTCATATGGGTCTATCAGCTGAAGCTGACTTGGGGTTTGTGGATTCCTATTGTATAGACAGAAGGTGATGGGTCCAGGGGCTAATTGTGAGTCAAGGGGTGAGAGGATCAAAGGGAGCAACTATATGCTACATGGTGAGGGGGTCATATGGTGACAATCCTTAGCCAGAGGGTTAGACGTCACAAGGGCGGATTGTGAGATGGATGGTGAATAGGTTGCGCATGTGGAAAAAAGGGATCCAGCTCCAAGAGATAAAATCTCTTAACGTTAATAACCGGAAGGAGCGGGCCTGAGTAAACTGTACGCGTTTCCAACACACAAGTGCTCTTAGTCTCAGTTTACTCAGGCCCGCTCCTTCCGGTATATCCGATATTCGGATGTCTTACAGCCTATTTCTATTTTAAATGAATACTATTAAAGTTAAGAGATTTTATCTCTTGGACCTGGATCCCCTTTTTTCCACATGTGCATCTCTAGGCATCTGGCAGAGACGCATTCGCGTGCTCAAGATTTCCTGGAAATTCATCTAAAGGGTGAGCTGATTATACCTTTTTTCTGCATGGTGAATAGGTTACAGGGACTGATTCTGAATCAAGGGGTGAGGTCAAAGAAGACGATTTTGAGGCAGAAGGTGAAGGAGTCATAGGAGCCAAGCATGAACTACATAATGAGGTGTCACATGGGTCAATCGTGAAATGAAGGGTGAGGGGGTCATGTTGTGCCTATCATGAGTCAGTGAGCAAGATTGTCTCAATGTCCAAATATGCCTACAAAGGTGAGGGCTCACAGGAGCCGATCATGAAGCCAAGAGAATTAGAGGGGCCGACCATGACTCAGAAGCCGAGAGGGTCAGAGGGAACGACCATGAGCCAGAATCTAAGGGGGTCAGAAGGGCCAATCATGAACCCCCAACAATGACTACATGAGAGTTTCTCGGTTTCTGTAAACTCTTGTGGCGCTGCCTTCTTGTTATCGGGATGGTTTACGTGGTGATATTGTCATGACTGGCTAGGGTTCTGGGTCTCACACTGCCCACACTGGACCCTTTATCGCTGTGGCCCAGTTCGTCCAGCGTTATCACTGGATCTGCCTCGTGGATTACACTAGGAGTCACTTGCATGACAGACAATCGCTTCACATCGTCTTACACCACGGCAGTGGATGGGCCGCCATTGTGGCTACCAGCTTGCGTCAGGTCTACTGTCCTGGGTTGTGCAATTTTGGGAGCAGCGGCACAAGGATGGAAATCTCCTCCTGCTCTGTAGTATGGGGTGACGGCCATGGTTCTGGGGACATGATGCGGACTGGCGGGATAGACAGGACATAGACCCTGGGGGGATCTCTCCTTTCCTTCCTCACTGTATTCCTTGGACTTCTCCCTCTGTCATTGGAGTCGTTAGGACCTGGATGATGGGAGTCTTTCCTTCTGGCAATATTGTGACATGGGCTGCGGATCTGGGTGGAAATATCTGTCTGTCGCGGCTTCATACACAAGGAGTTTCCTCCATCGGTGATGCCATCAGACAGTTTTCCAGGATTTCTGGACAGAATTGTATACGAGGTGAATCGATAATTCCCCCGGAGCCAGCGCACTTCCAAACTGCAAACAAAGTGTTGTGCCCGGGCACTGGAGGCGATGAGCGGATGGCCATGGAGGGTTATCTGTAATGGTCTGGAGTAGGTGCAGATGATGGGGGCATTATTTACACATGAGCAAGGGAGGAGTGTAAGCAGGAAGAGGAATGTATGTATGCATGCGCATTAGGGAGTGTGTGTATTTACAAGCACTAGAGGAGTGTATGTACGCATGAGCATTAAAAAATGTGTACACATAAGCATTAGGAAGTGTGTGTACGCATGAGCACTAAAGAAGCACATTTGCACATGAGTACTAGAGGAGCACATTTACACATGAGCAAGGGAGGAGTGTAAGTATGCATGAGCATAGGAGGAGGACATGTACGCATGTGACCACGCGGTTTGTGTGTACGCATGAGCACTAGGGAGTGTGTGTATGCATGAGCACTAGAGGAGTGTATGCCTGCATGAACACTATAGTGTATGTATGCATGAACACTAGAGGAGTGTATGTAGGCATGAGCACTAAAAAAAGTGTGTACACATGAGCATTAGGAAGTGTATGTTGGCATGGGCACTAGGAGTGTGTGTACGCATGAGCACTAGAGGAGTGTATGTACACATGAGTACTAGGGAAACATTTACACATGAGCAAGGGAAGAGTGTAAATATGAATGAGCATAGGAGGAGCACATGTATGCATGAGACTGTGAGGTTTGTGTGTACGCACGAGCACTAGAGGAATGTATGCACTAGAAGAGTGTATGTACGCATGAGCACTAGAGGAGTGTATGTGTGCATGAGCACTAGGGAGTGTGTGTACACATGAGCACTGGAGGAGTGTATGTACGCATGAGCACTAGGGAGTGTGTGTATACATGAGCACTGGAGGAGCACATGTTCACATGAGCCTGGCAGGAGTGTATGTAAGCATGAGCACTAGAGGAACACATTTACATATGAGCAAGGGAGGAGTGTAAGTATGCATGAGCATAGGAGGAGCACATGTACGTATGAGACCGCGAGGAGTGTGTGTACGCATGAGCACTAGGGAGTGTATGTTTACATGAGCACTAGAGGAATGTATGTACGCATGAGCATTAGGGAGTGTATGTACACATGAGCACTAGATGAGGGTATTTGCGCATGAGCTATAGAGGAGTGTGTGCATGAGCACTAGGGAGTGTGTGTATGCATGAGCACTAGAGGAGTGTATGTACACATGAGCACTAAAGGAGCACATTTACACATGAGCAAGGGAGGAGTGCAAGTATGCGTGAGCATAGGAGGAGCACATGTACACATGAGACCATGAGTGTGTGTGCATGAGCACTAGGAAGTTTATGTAAGCATGAGCACTAGGGATTGTATGTACGTCTGAGCACTAGGGAGTGTATGTACGCATGAGCACTAGAGGAGTGTATGTACACATGAGCACTAGAGTGTATGTACGCATGAGTATTATGGAGTGTATGTAGGCATGAGCTCTACAGGAGTGTGTGTACACATGAGCACTAGTGGAGCTCATATACGGAAGAGCAAGAAAAGAGTGCATGTACAAAGGAGCCCGAGAGGAATATATGTACGCATGGGCCTGAGAGGAGCGCATGTATGCTTGAGAAGAGTCCATGTACTCTTGAGCTCAAAAGTATGCATGAGCCCGAAAAGAGTGCATGCGTGCAAAGGCCCAGAAGGAGGACATGTGCGCATGAGCCCGGGAGGAGGACATGTGCGCATTAGTGAGGGAGCACATGTACACAAGAGTTTTGGGAGGAGCACATGAACCCAGGAGATGGGGTACTTTCATGAATTTTTTGTACGGCAGATACTTGGACCTCAAAGATCAGAATGAACACGGTTTCAGACCCAGTCTTCTGGAGGAAAAGTTGCTGCTACATGAGAAGTCTCTCAAGTTCTACGAGTCTTTTCTGGCCTGGCCATCATCACTTGGCCCAATAGAGACAACATTATAGCATTCATCTTCCAGGGTAAAACTGTGAAATAATGGACAGTATGGAGGCCACCAGGTGGGGGTTCTGAGGACCTGATCCACTGGAGACATAGGTCCCATTTACTGTCACATTGAAGATAACTGAAACTTCCACCAACTCAATGGTCTTAGGAGACGCCCCAGTACCTTCAAAGACCTTGTAAGGACAATTACTGCCAAGCCAGCGACGTGTAGATGTGTCAGTAATTCTAGGGATGGAGCCCTCCTCTGCTGGACAGTGGGTCAAGGGTAGTGGGTCAAGGGTCGGGCTCAGGGGCTGTTCTCATAATGATGTCTACATGTGACCCCACTTATGGGATAATTCCATATAGTATGGCCACAATGTAATTAGGAGGCCAGAGCTGTGACCAAAGAAGCTTAGAATCCATCATAAGTGACTAATCTCCTCTGGTGTATTGTATACCCTCCTGGGGATTTAACCCAAAACGTCGCCTCATATGGGTCTATCAGCTGAAGCTGACTTGGGGTTTGTGGATTCCTATTGTATAGACAGAAGGTGATGGGTCCAGGGGCTAATTGTGAGTCAAGGGGTGAGAGGATCAAAGGGAGCAACTATATGCTACATGGTGAGGGGGTCATATGGTGACAATCCTTAGCCAGAGGGTTAGACGTCACAAGGGCGGATTGTGAGATGGATGGTGAATAGGTTGCGCATGTGGAAAAAAGGGATCCAGCTCCAAGAGATAAAATCTCTTAACGTTAATAACCGGAAGGAGCGGGCCTGAGTAAACTGTACGCGTTTCCAACACACAAGTGCTCTTAGTCTCAGTTTACTCAGGCCCGCTCCTTCCGGTATATCCGATATTCGGATGTCTTACAGCCTATTTCTATTTTAAATGAATACTATTAAAGTTAAGAGATTTTATCTCTTGGACCTGGATCCCCTTTTTTCCACATGTGCATCTCTAGGCATCTGGCAGAGACGCATTCGCGTGCTCAAGATTTCCTGGAAATTCATCTAAAGGGTGAGCTGATTATACCTTTTTTCTGCATGGTGAATAGGTTACAGGGACTGATTCTGAATCAAGGGGTGAGGTCAAAGAAGACGATTTTGAGGCAGAAGGTGAAGGAGTCATAGGAGCCAAGCATGAACTACATAATGAGGTGTCACATGGGTCAATCGTGAAATGAAGGGTGAGGGGGTCATGTTGTGCCTATCATGAGTCAGTGAGCAAGATTGTCACAATGCCCAAATATGCCTACAAAGGTGAGGGCTCACAGGAGCCGATCATGAAGCCAAGAGAATTAGAGGGGCCGACCATGACTCAGAAGCCGAGAGGGTCAGAGGGAACGACCATGAGCCAGAATCTAAGGGGGTCAGAAGGGCCAATCATGAACCCCCAACAATGACTACATGAGAGTTTCTCGGTTTCTGTAAACTCTTGTGGCGCTGCCTTCTTGTTATCGGGATGGTTTACGTGGTGATATTGTCATGACTGGCTAGGGTTCTGGGTCTCACACTGCCCACACTGGACCCTTTATCGCTGTGGCCCACTTCGTCCAGCGTTATCACTGGATCTGCCTCGTGGATTACACTAGGAGTCACTTGCATGACAGAGAATCGCTTCACATCGTCTTACACCACGGCAGTGGATGGGCCGCCATTGTGGCTACCAGCTTGCGTCAGGTCTACTGTCCTGGGTTGTGCAATTTTGGGAGCAGCGGCACAAGGATGGAAATCTCCTCCTGCTCTGTAGTATGGGGTGACGGCCATGGTTCTGGGGACATGATGCGGACTGGCGGGATAGACAGGACATAGACCCTGGGGGGATCTCTCCTTTCCTTCCTTACTGTATTCCTTGGACTTCTCCCTCTGTCATTGGAGTCGTTAGGACCTGGATGATGGGAGTCTTTCCTTCTGGCAATATTGTAACATGGGCTGCGGATCTGGGTGGAAATATCTGTCTGTCGCGGCTTCATACACAAGGAGTTTCCTCCATCGGTGACGCCATCAGACAGACTGCGCAGTTTTCCAGGATTTCTGGACAGAATTGTATATGAGGTGAATTGATAATTCCCCCGGAGCCAGCGCCCTTCCAAACTGCAAACAAAGTGTTGTGCCCGGGCACTGGAGGCGATGAGCGGATGGCCATGGAGGGTTATCTGTAATGGTCTGGAGTAGGTGCAGATGATGGGGGCATTATTTACTGCAACGGGCTTCAGTCTCCATCTGCCGGTGTGTGCCCAAGTCACATTACCGCTGCCACTGCCATCCTGTGGGATAGATGCTTTTTGATGGACGCAGTCATCCAGTCTTTGGTTTCCTAGCTTTGATACAGAAATACCAATGATGTTAAGGTCTCCTGGAGCAGCAAGCATGGCCCTCGGAGCAGCGTGCATGGCCCTCGGAGCAGCGTGCATGCCAAGAGACATGTGGTTTTCTCTCTCTTCCTGGACAACACAATGAGGATCACATGGCAGAGTATACTCTGTAACCTAGCCGTAAGTGGGAGGGCTGACAATGCATGCGTGAGTTGGGTAATTCGGGTAGTTAATTGTGGGTTTTTACTGTGTAATATTGTTGTGATATTACTGTATTAGCGCTGTAGTATCAGTATTGTGTATACTGTATATATTTATAGTTGCCAGCTTTGGTATAAATATACAGCTCTGGCAAAAAATTAAGAGACCACTGCAAAACTTTCACTTTGTCTAATTTTTCTCTTTATAGGTATATTTTTGAGTAAAATGGAAATTGTTGTTTTATTCTATAAACTATTGACAACACGTCTCCGAAGTTCCAAGCAATACATTTTGTATTTATTTTCTGAAAATGAGAAATGGTCAAAATAACAAAAAAACAGTGACCTCAAATAATGCAAAGAAACCAAGTTCCTAGTCATTTAGAAACAACAATACTAAAGTTTTATCTCAGGAAGAGTTCAGAAATCAATATTGTGTGGAATAACCATGATTGTTAATCCCAGCTTTCCTGCGTCTTGGGAGCTTTCCTCCAGTCTCTCACTCCTCCTGGTACAATAATGTCAGCAGTTCTTCTTTGTGTGATGGCTTGTGACTCTCCATCATCCTCCTGATTACATTCCAAAGGTTTTCAATGGGCTTCTGGGCTGGAGATTGGGCGGCCATGACAGGGTTTTGATGTGGTGGTCTTTTAATTTTTCCAGAGCTGTATATGTATGTAATAGACTGTAGGCTTGTGTGTGTAATAAATATCCTTTATTGATACACTGCTTTGTCTCAGTTATTATATAATATAAGGAAAAGATAACGTTAAGGCTAAGTGGATATTAATAGTCAAGTTTGGCTTTTGTTCCAGAGCTCCAACCGAGTGGAGCCGGGGTCATGGTTGACCCACAAGTATTGGATAAAGACTGTCTTAAATTGTATGTTTTTTTAAAAAATTCTAACAGTTTTACATTGACAGGCTCCGCCATGGTCAGGGACGACCATATTTTAGGAAGGATGAGTGTAAGGAGGTGGTGGGGACCCTCACATGCCTTCTCTCTCATGAACACTGAACACATGTGTCACGTTCGGCACCCTGATGTTATATTAATGGTAATGTGTGGTTCATTAATGTGTGCTATGTATTGTAATGTGGTGTACTTGACATGTTTAGGATTAGAGATAGAAGTTAGAATAGAGGGGGGCACATTAGACAAAAGATAGAGTTGGTCGGATTCAAGCAGCATAGGGATTAAGCAAATGGGAGGAGCTATAGAGCAGAGCAGGGAGGTATAGGATGGGCAGTGCTGATTAGAGGCTGAAGTCTAGGCAGCCTTGCCCAGGGCAAGATGTAGCAGTGAGAGTGAACAGTTGGACAGCCAAGGGGATAGAGCTGCTATGGCAATACCAATTCTTTCTGGCTGATATTTCACTTTTGAATGTTGGTTGTGCTTTCACACTCGTAGTAGCATGAGACGGACTCTACAACCCACACAAGTGGCTCAGGTAGTGCAGCTCATCCAGGATGGCACATCAATGCAGGCTGTGGAAAGGTTTGCTGTGTCTGTCAGCATAGTGTCCAGAGGCTGGAGGCGCTACCAGGAGACGTGGAGGGGGCTGTAGGAGGGCAACAACCCAGCAGCAGGACCGCTACCTCAGCCTTTGAGCAAGGAGAAACAGGAGGAGCACTGCCAGAGCCCTGCAAAATGACCACCAGCAGGCCACAAATATGCATGTGTCTGCACAAACGGTTAGAAATTGACTCCATGAGGATGGTCTGAGTGCCCGACTTCCACAGTTGGGGGTTGTACTCACAGTCCAACACCGTGCAGGATGCTTGGCATTTGCCACAGAAAACCATATAGCTATGGAGAGAAAAACCAGATAAACTGAACATTTTGCAGCGGTCTCATAACTTTTGCCAGAGCTGTGTGTGTGTATATATATATATATATATATATATATATATATATATATATATTATATACACACTGCTCAAAAAAATAAAGAGAACACTAAAATCCCACATCCTAGATATCACAATGAAATATTGCAGTTGTAAATCTTTATTCATTACATAGAGGAATGTATTGAGAACAATAAAACCTAAAAATGATCAACGTAAATCACAACTAATATCCCATGGAGCTCTGGAGTTGGAATGATCCTCAAAATCAAAGTGGAAAACGAAGTTACAAGCTGATACAACTTCAGTGGAAATGCCTCAAGACAAGGAAATGATGCACAGTAGTGTGTGTGGCCTCTACGTGCCTGTATGACCTCCCTACAATGCCTGGGCATGCTCCTGATGAGGCGGCAGATGGTCTCCTGAGGGATCTCCTCCCAGACCTGGACTAAAGCATCCGCCAACTCCTGGACAGTCTGTGGTGCAACGTGACGTTGGTCGATGGTGCGAGACATGATGTCCCAGATGTGTTCAATCGGATTCAGGTCTGGGGAATGGGAAGGCCAGTCCATAGCCTTCATCCTGCAGGAACTGCTGACACACTCCAGCCACATGAGGTCTGGCATTGTCCTGCATTAGGAGGAACCCAGGGCCAACCGCACCAGCATATGGTCTCACAAGGGGTCTGAGGATCTCATCTCGGTACCTAATGGCAGTCAGGCTACCTCTGGTGAGCACATGGGGGGCTGGGCAGCCCTCCAAAGAAATGCCACCCCACACCATTACTGACCCACTAGCAAACTGGTCATGCTGAAGGATGTTGCAGGCAGATCGCCCTCCACGGCGTCTCCAGACTCTGTCACATGTGCTCAGTGTGAACCTGCTTTCATCTGTGAAGAGCACAGGGCACCAGTGGCAAATGCCAAGCATCCTGCACGGTGTTGGGCTCTGAACACAACCCCCATCTGTGGACGTCGGGCACTCAGACCATCTGCATGGAGTTGGTTTCTAACCGTTTGTGCTGACACATGCACATTTGCAGCCTGCTGGAGGTCATTTTGCAAGGCTCTGGCACTGCTCCTCCTTGCACAAAGGCTGTGGTAGCGGTCCTGCTGCTGGGTTGTAGCCCTTTTACAGCCCCTTCCGTTTCCTGGTGTACTGGTAGCGCCTCCAGCCTCTGGACCCTATGCTGACAGACACAGCAAACCTTGCCACAGATCGAATTGATGTGCCATCCTGGATGAGCTGCACTACCTGAGCCACTTGTGTGGGTTGTAGAGTCCGTCTCATGCTACCACGAGTGTGAAGCACAACCAACATTCAAAAATGACAAATCATCAGCCAGGAAGCATTGGTACTGAGATGTGGTCTGTGGTCCCCACCTGCAGAACCACTCCTTTATTGAGGGTGCCTTGATAATTGCCAATAATTTCCATCTGTTGTCTATTCCATTTGCACAACAGCATGTGAAATTGATTGTCAAGCAGTGTTGTTCCTAAGTGGACAGTTGATTTCACAGGAGTTTGATTTACTTGGAGTTAGATTCTTTTGTTTAAGTGTTCCCTTTATTTTTTTGAGCAGTGTATTTTACTCCAGAAGGTAGGCAGTGTTTTACAAAAGTATATTATTATTTATTTATATAGCACCATTAATTCCATGGTGCTGTTCCAGAGAAAGGGGTTATAGATATCGTTTATAGTAAACAGGTTTACACTGACAGACCGTTACAGAGGGGAGAGGACCCGGTCCTTGCGGACTTACATTCTATGGGATAGTGGGGAAGAGACAAAAGGTAGGGTATAAAAATATATTATAAAATAATAATCTTTATTTTTATATAGCGCCAACATATTACGCAGCGCTTTACAGACATTATCATGAGACAAGTATACATGTACAGAACGCTTCCAAATAAAAAGGGATTAACGGAAGAAAATAGACTTACAGTTCTTTCATATCATGGCTGACCATGTGGCTGGAGGGGCAATACATCAAGATTCATTACAGAAGAGACTCTCAGCTAGACCATGGACAAAGACTGCAGCAAAGTGAGGATTCACGATCTTATACTTGTGCCCAAAACTAGTGACCTCACTAGGCTGAATACTCCCTGTCAACATGCAATTGTGACGTACCCGCTCTCAGCACGCGACTTGGGGTTGCGCCTGCAAGGGTTAATCTATCTCCCCCAGCATTCAACCTCTGTCCTATGCTGTAATGGGAGCATAAATCACACATCGACCCAGGCCACACACCCCCCTCATACACGCTGCCACCACTCACCGAACACATGGGCGAGGAGTCCAGGAAATATTACTACTACTGTCTGCCAATCATAAGGACCACACAGTTAAAGGCTATGGATTCTTTAGAACATACAAGGTCCAACTTGTTAAAAGTTTTATGCTTTAATACAAAAAAAGGTTCAGTTTACAGTAAAGAACAGGGTATAAAAATATGGTAATAAAAAGACAAGTATGCAAAACAGTTATAAAAATAAACAGGAGAAAACTTACAGAAAATAGCCAACTTCATAGTCTGCTATCTGCTCCCTGAAGGTAAGATGAACATGGACTAGAAGACATCAGCTAGGCTGACCCCCAATAAGTGAACACGATTCTATGTATACAGGCCTGATTTATAGTGTCACTTTGGAGGTCAAATTTCTAGACCAGCCTCTCGGGTAAATATTATACTTGCTTGTTTTTGATTGGACCACGGCCGCTCCCCCAATGAATATATTATTTGCTCTCAGATTCCCTGTGTAAATGTTTCTCAGATAGTGTCAGGCTGTAATTGACATCTCTCTTCAAAGAGCTAGGAGGTGTCAAATGTTTCCCTTTCTTCTTGGTTCCCAGCACCACCCCCTGGTGAGATTTGGAGACAGTAATCTGCCTTCTCAGATACATGTTGTGACCTTTGTGAGACCTGCAGCCTTCAGGGCAGATGTTAAATTACTGCTGGTCACACATATAGACCTGTACATATTTAGATATATATATATATATATATATATATATATATATATATACACACACAGATACATACAGTATTTCACCACACTCCCCTTTTCCAAAGTTATGGAAAACCATCTCTAGACATCTCGTAGTATGAACCTCATAGAAGAACGACACAATTATCATTATGCTCACCAAGACATGGGGGTTCATTTAAGTATAAACACGAGGTAGATATAAGACCCGCTTAAGCAGCAATCCATCTCTCCATCCCTGCTAGGCGCTGCAACTAGAAAACGCACCGGCATGTAACCCTATTGTCGCACATCCCAAATATATAACTTTCATATCTCCTTCCTGAGGGAGGGGGGAAAAGAGTGGCTTAGAAATTCACTATGCTAACAGAGTGAAGGGGAAGTCAGCAAGCCCACAGCGTGTGTCTGCCATAGGGCCTTGTTTTAGTATCAGTGAGTGCAGTCTGGGAGAAAAGGGGGGTAGAATCTGCAGCGTGTGTGTCACGATAATGGGAATATGCCATGTTTGAGTTCACGCTAAAAGTTCCATGGCTTCCAGACACACGCTGTGGGCCTTTCCGACCCCCCTCTTCCCACTCTGCCTGTGTGTGTAAATCCTAAACCCCTCATTCACCCCTCCCTCAAGAATTTATATGGTTCTATGCTGCGGGCAGACAAGTCTCCCTACCCTACTCATTCCTCCCTCCTACCTGGTACTGGTTAAAACTGGTATAGAAAGCGTGAGCTTCTATTGTTCTTTCAAGGTTATATATTGGCACCGATCAGGGCTAGAGATATAAGAATTATAGATTCCGGATGCCCATTGAGGGATCTCAACTCCCTGAAATCGCTAGAAGCTAAACCTGAGTGCAAAGTGCTGATTTCTCCATAAGCGGGTCATGTGACTATGCCATACTTAAAAGAATCGCCCCGACATGGTGCACCTCTTGCAAAGACACAAATAGGCGGGCACCGCACACAATATATCCCAAAGGGATCAGCCACGTGCATATAAAAAGTATCAAAAAAAACAAAGAAGAAAAAGGACTATGCACAAAGTGGGATCAACCTTATAAATTTAATTTTATTCCAACAATACACCTTACACAAAGGCACAGAAAGGGAGAAACAGACATTAAAAACATTTAAAACTAAACGGACCCACCCACATCCCCCCATATGCAATAACAAGGATCCATATAGCACCATATAACAAATATGACAGTAATACAAAAAGGCACTTGAACAGCTAGGCAGATCAATATAATGACCAACACATATATTTAATACTTTATGCTGCCCACTTAAAGGACCCTAATAAGAAAAAGGCGTTATACGATGTAAGGACCCAAAAGTGACAAGAGATACTCCCCTAGTCACACAGCAAACCTGTGATCAATAGACGTGCTGTCCTAGGCAAAAGTCAGGTGCTAAGTCAGTGAAATACCTGATGCATCTAACTTGCCATATGACCCTAATACTAACACCCCATATAATACTATACCAAAATGTGGCACCGATTTTTCAGTTCCTAAGGGGTAAATACCCCAATGATATCAGTAGCAGGATGTGCCCTCGAGCAAAGAATAAAGAGCAGCAAACACACAAAAATATGTGCATCCAGGTAAGGTCAGGATGGACAGAAAGATGGAACCAAGACCGGGGAGATCCAAAAGAAAGGGGGGATGGAGGCCCCACGCGTATCGACGCTGCTAGAGCGTCTTCGTCAGGGGAAGGTGCCACATTTTGGTATAGTATTATATGGGGTGTTAGTATTAGGGTCATATGGCAAGTTAGATGCATCAGGTATTTCACTGACTTAGCACCTGACTTTTGCCTAGGACAGCACGTCTATTGATCACAGGTTTGCTGTGTGACTAGGGGAGTATCTCTTTTCACTTTTGGGTCCTTACATCGTATAACGCCTTTTTCTTATTAGGGTCCTTTAAGTGGGCAGCATAAAGTATTAAATATATGTGTTGGTCATTATATTGATCTGCCTAGCTGTTCAAGTGCCTTTTTGTATTACTGTCATATTTGTTATATGGTGCTATATGGATCCTTGTTATTGCATATGGGGGGATGTGGGTGGGTCCGTTTAGTTTTAAATGTTTTTAATGTCTGTTTCTCCCTTTCTGTGCCTTTGTGTAAGGTGTATTGTTGGAATAAAATTAAATTTATAAGGTTGATCCCACTTTGTGCATAGTCCTTTTTCTTCTTTGTTTTTTTTGACATGGTGCACCTCCTGATCATTGTGCCTTTCATATACGAGATTCATGCAGCATGGTGGCGCAGTGGTTAGCACAGCAGCCTTGCAGCGCTGGAGTTCTGGGTTCTAATCCCACCTTGGACAACATCTGCAAAGAGTTTGTATGTTCTCTCCGTGTTTGCGTGGGTTTCCTCCGACATTCCAAAGACATACTGATAGGGAATTTAGATTGTGAGCCCCATTAGGGACAGTGAAGATATTGTGTGCAAACTGTAAAGCGCTGCGGAATATGTTAGCGCTATATAAAAATAAAGATTATTATTATACAGCGAGCTAGGCATAAAAATGGTAAACATAACATTAAGTAAAAGGGGAAGGTTCAGCCTCTAAGTGAGGTCACCACAGGGGGAGTGTCTTGGATTTAGGCTAGGAAATAAGTGAGGGAAGCAAGCAGTCTTGACTTATCTTTGTCTGGGGTCCTGCTGAGAGACAGTGGTGATGCATCTGGATAGATGATTGTCCTCCCCCCCCCCACACAGCACACGGTCAATCATGAGATGACATAATGAAATGTAAGTGGTTTTTCAATGCTAATCCCATTTTATTTGTAATTGTATTGTACATATATTTGTCTTATTTATAATATCTTTTTATACCTCTGTAAACACTGCCTTCCGTTTTTGGAGTAAAATATAAAAATTACTAGCTTGTCTCCCCCTTGCTCTATAACGTACGGTCGTGTCCTCTGAAGTGAATTACGCTACTAATTTGGGTGGGCTCCGGATCACTTATTAATTAAGAAATCGGAGCTGGTGGCAGGAGAATTTGTCCTGTGCGTTTGGGAGTCTTTGTAGCGACTGGCGGTGTTGATAATTATTGTTTCCGCCTGAGTGGGAGTAGTTATATCACCCTCGCTGCAGTGTGCCCAATAGCCAGTACAAAGTAAGGCAGCCTTTCTGGTGACTAACTATCCTAGGTGCAGTACCCTGTCTGATCTGAGGGTAAGGGGGGCGCCAGAGAGCTGCAAGTTCCAAACCGGAACTGGGAAGTGGGATATAGATAAATCCCCCTTAGAATGAACCAGGGGCAACCAAACAACCCCGGGTCATGACAAATTGGTGTGAGTGGTGGGGATGATAAAGGTATCCTCCCCGTGAAGTGCTGGGATTCCTGACATTGTGTGCCATAGAACCTTCTAGAAATAAACTCATAATATGGCATATTTATATTACCGTGACACCCAGGTTTTAGTAGCCATGTGGCTCTTTTAATCTTGTGGTGTTTTACATGTTTTTCATCGTGAACTTTATTATGGTGACCTTCGTTGTTTACTTTTTTCGGTTTCCCGCACTGTTCTTAGTAAGCGCTAGGTTGATCCCATGTGATTGGGGTGGTGCCGCCATTTCAGATTTCCCTATGTTCATGGCAGGGGCACAGTGTATCTAGCCCCATCTGGCATCCGGTGAGGAGGTCGACCTATTACGAAGGGTCATCAGGATGAGGAGGTCTCAGGCCATCGGCAGATCGTGGTGTGCGGCGTAACGACCAGTCACATGGTGATAAATCTGGAAGAAAAGATATAGATCGATGCGTCTGTGGCATGGTGACCCCAAAAAGTTACCCCAGGTGTCCCTCACGCCCAGGTAAGGCTACTTTCACACTTGCGTCGGTACGGGGCCTTCGCAAACCGTCGGCCTGACGTACCGATGGACGCTGTGCTAAATGTAGCACAACGTGGGCAGTGGATGCAGTTTTACAACACATCCGCTGCCCATTGTGATGAGCGGGGAGGAGAGGGCGGTGTTCCGGCCGCGCATGCGCGGTCGGAAATGGCGGACACGTCGCACAAAAAAGTTACATTGAACGTTTTTTTGTGCGTCGCGTCCGCCAAAACATGACGGATCCGTCGCTAATACAAGTCTGTGGGCAAAAAACGCTTCCTGCGAGCACATTTGCAGGATGCGTTTTTTGCCCATAACGACGGAGCCCAGAAGACGGAAGTGTGAAAGTAGCCTAAGCGGCCCCTGGTATCCCTCACCCCAAATAATCAGCCCCTGGCATCTCTCACCCCCAATAAGCGGCCCCTGGTATCCCTCACCCCCAATAAGAGGCCCTTGGTATCCCACACCCCCGATAAGCGGCCCCTGGTATCCCTCACCCCAAATAATCAGCCCCTGGCATCTCTCACCCCCAATAAGCGGCCCCTGGTATCCCTCACCCCAAATAATCAGCCCCTGGCATCTCTCACCCCCAATAAGCGGCCCCTGGTATCCCTCACCCCCAATAAGAGGCCCTTGGTATCCCACACCCCCGATAAGCGGCCCCTGGCATCCCTCACCCCAAATAATCAGCCCCTGGCATCTCTCACCCCAAATAAGCGGCCCCTGGTATCCCTCACCCCCAATAAGAGGCCCTTGGTATCCCACACCCCCGATAAGCGGCCCCTGGCATCCCTCACCCCAAATAATCAGCCCCTGGCATCTCTCACCCCAAATAATCAGCCCCTGGCATCTCTCACCCCAAATAATCAGCCCCTGGCATCTCTCACCCCCAATAAGCGGCCCCTGGTATCCCTCACCCCCAATAAGCGGCCCCTGGTATCCCTCACCCCAAATAATCAGCCCCTGGCATCTCTCACCCCCAATGAGCGGCCCCTGGTATCCCTCACCCCCAATAAGCGGCCCCTGGCATCCGTCACCCCCAATAATCGGCCCCTGGTATCCCTCACTCCCAACAAGCGGCCCCTGGCATCCCTCACCCCCAACAATCGGCCCCTGGCATCCCTCACCCCCAACAATCGGCCCCTGGCATCCCTCACCCCCAACAATCGGCCCCTGGCATCCCTCTCCCCCAATAATCGGCCCCTGGCATCCCTCTCCCCCAATAATCGGCCCCTGGTATCCCTCTCCCCCAATAATCGGCCCCTGGTATCCCTCACCCCCAATAAGCGGCCCCTGGCATCCCTCACCCCCAATAATCGGCACCTGGTATCCCTCTCCCCCAATAATCAGCCCCTGGCATCCCTCACCCCCAATAAGCGGCCCCTGGCATCCCTCACCCCCAATAAGCGGCCCCTGGTATCCCTCTCCCCCAATAATCGGCCCCTGGTATCCCTCTCCCCCAATAAGCGGCCCCTGGTATCCCTCTCCCCCAATAAGCGGCCCCTGGTATCCCTCACCCCAGATAAGAAGCGGCCCCTGGTATCCCTCTCCCCCAATAAGCGGCCCCTGGTATCCCTCTCCCTTAATAAGAAGCGGCCCCTGGTATCCCTCACCCCCAATAAGCGGCCCCTGGTATCCCTCTCCCCCAATAAGAAGCGGCCCCTGGTATCCCTCTCCCCCAATAAGCGGCCCCTGGTATCCCTCACCCCAGATAAGAAGCGGCCCCTGGTATCCCTCTCCCCCAATAAGCGGCCCCTGGTATCCCTCTCCCCCAATAAGCGGCCCCTGGTATCCCTCTCCCCCAATAAGCGGCCCCTGGTATCCCTCACCCCAGATAAGAAGCGGCCCCTGGTATCCCTCTCCCCCAATAAGCGGCCCCTGGTATCCCTCTCCCTTAATAAGAAGCGGCCCCTGGTATCCCTCACCCCCAATAAGCGGCCCCTGGTATCCCTCTCCCCCAATAAGAAGCGGCCCCTGGTATCCCTCTCCCCCAATAAGCGGCCCCTGGTATCCCTCACCCCAGATAAGAAGCGGCCCCTGGTATCCCTCTCCCCCAATAAGCGGCCCCTGGTATCCCTCTCCCTTAATAAGAAGCGGCCCCTGGTATCCCTCTCCCCCAATAAGCGGCCCCTGGTATCCCTCTCCCCCAATAAGAAGCGGCCCCTGGTATCCCTCTCCAATAAGTGGTGCTGCACAGCCCATCACCCCCCATGGCAGAGTCGGCACTCACCTGTCTCTCTATATCCCCCAGCAGAGTACTGGCCCCGATGCGGAACAGCTGTGGCGTCAGCCAATCATCTCCCAGCTCCTCCTTTATCAGTGACAGCCAGACCAGCGCCTCCTTCGCACTGCGGATCCCTCCAGCCGGCTTAAAGCCCACCTGATGGACGACAGGCGAGATGATGAGGGGAGGTGAGGTCCGCCAGATGCTGCCAGCACGGGGCCCCGCTCCCAGGACAGGAGGCCGCCAGCACGGGGCCCCGCTCCCAGGACAGGAGGCCGCCAGCACGGGGCTCCGCTCCCAGGACAGGAGGCCGCCAGCACGGGGCCCCGCTCCCAGGACAGGTGGCCGCCAGCACGGGGCCCCGCTCCCAGGACAGGAGGCCGCCAGCACGGGGCCCCGCTCCCAAGACAGGAGGCCGCCAGCACGGGGCCCCGCTCCCAGGACAGGTGGCCGCCAGCACGGGGCCCCGCTCCCAGGACAGGTGGCCGCCAGCACGGGGCCCCGCTCCCAGGACAGGAGGCTGCTAGTACGGGGCCCCGCTCCCATACAGGGGGCTGCCAGCACGGGGCCCCGCTCCCAGGACAGGAGGCTGCCAGCACGGGGCCCCGCTCCCAGGACAGGAGGCTGCTAGTACGGGGCCCCGCTCCCATACAGGGGGCTGCCAGCACGGGGCCCCGCTCCCAGGACAGGAGGCTGCCAGTACGGGGCCCCGCTCCCAGGACAGGGGGCTGCCAGCACGGGGCCCGCTCCCAGGACAGGAGGCCGCCAGCACGGGCCCCGCTCCCAGGACAGGAGGCCGCCAGCACGGGGCCCCGCTCCCAAGACAGGAGGCCGCCAGCACGGGGCCCCGCTCCCAGGACAGGTGGCCGCCAGCACGGGGCCCCGCTCCCAGGACAGGTGGCCGCCAGCACGGGGCCCCGCTCCCAGGACAGGAGGCCGCCAGCACGGGGCCCCGCTCCCAGGACAGGTGGCCGCCAGCACGGGGCCCCGCTCCCAGGACAGGTGGCCGCCAGCACGGGGCCCCGCTCCCAGGACAGGTGGCCGCCAGCACGGGGCCCCGCTCCCAGGACAGGTGGCCGCCAGCACGGGGCCCCGCTCCCAGGACAGGAGGCTGCCAGTACGGGGCCCCGCTCCCATACAGGGGGCTGCCAGCACGGGGCCCCGCTCCCAGGACAGGAGGCTGCCAGTACGGGGCCCCGCTCCCATACAGGGGGCTGCCAGCACGGGGCCCCGCTCCCAGGACAGGAGGCTGCCAGTACGGGGCCCCGCTCCCAGGACCGGCAACTAGTAGCACAAGGCCCCACTCCCAGGACAGGAGGCCGCCAGCACGGGCCCCGCTCCCAGGACAGGAGGCCGCCAGCACGGGCCCCGCTCCCAGGACAGGAGGCTGCCAGTACGGGGCCCCGCTCCCAGGACAGGGGGCTGCCAGCACGGGGCCCCGCTCCCAGGACCGGCAACTAGTAGCACAAGGCCCCACTCCCAGGACAGGAGGCCGCCAGCACGGGCCCCGCTCCCAGGACAGGAGGCCGCCAGCACGGGCCCCGCTCCCAGGACAGGAGGCTGCCAGTACGGGGCCCCGCTCCCATACAGGGGGCTGCCAGCACGGGGCCCCGCTCCCAGGACCGGCAACTAGTAGCACAAGGCCCCACTCCCAGGACAGGAGGCCGCCAGCACGGGCCCCGCTCCCAGGACAGGAGGCCGCCAGCACGGGCCCCGCTCCCAGGACAGGAGGCTGCCAGTACGGGGCCCCGCTCCCAGGACCGGCAACTAGTAGCACAAGGCCCCACTCCCAGGACAGACCACTCTCGACATGGGGCCCCCATCCCGGCAGACACAGCTACGTCTGGTACTCGCCTTGTTGCCCGTCCTCCAGTAGTACTCGCGGATGGCCCGCACCATCACCAGGGCCACCGGGTAGGTGGCGTTCACAGACTCCTTTCCTGTTGACGTCTTGATGAAGTCAGATCCTGAAACAGAAGAAAAGTCTCTACTGATATCAACAATAATGGTGCAGACAGGCAGTGACCACGGGCAGAGGGGGATATTCACACCAAAGGGGGCAGCACTGGCTGTGGGGGGCATGGAAATATCTAAGGACACTGCAGAGGCACCGACCTATTCACAGTACACAAAAAGGAGGAAGACACTGCAGGAAACGGGAGACA
This sequence comes from Ranitomeya imitator, assembly GCF_032444005.1. Lineage (NCBI taxonomy): Eukaryota > Metazoa > Chordata > Amphibia > Anura > Dendrobatidae > Ranitomeya > Ranitomeya imitator. The sequence continues at coordinate 1,171,948 of NC_091285.1, read as the reverse complement.
CAAGCATAGGATTCTCTCCTGTAAGAGCAGCCACTATGGATTCCCTCCTGTTAGAGCGGTCACTATGGATTCTCACCTGTAGGAGCCAGCACACTATGGATTCTCGCCTGCAAGAGCGGTCACACTATGGAGTCTCTCCTGCAAGAGCAGTCACACTATGGATTCTCACCTGTAAGAGCAGTCACACTATGGATTCTTGCCTGTAAAAGCAGTCACTATGGATTCACGCCTGTAAAAACGGTCACTATGGATTCTCACCTGTAAGAGCGTCACACCATGGATTCTTGTCTGTAAGAGCCGTCACACTATGGATTCTCGCCTGCAAGAGCTGTCACACTATTGAGTCTCTCCTGTAAGAGCAGTCACTATGGATTCTCGCCTGTAAGAGCGATCACACTAGGATTTTCACCTGTAAGAGCGGCCACACTATGGAGTGTCTCCTGTACGAGTGGTCACACTATAGAGCTCTCTACTGTAAGAGCAACAACACTGCGGCTTTTCTCCTGTAAGAGCGGTCACACTATGGAGTCTCTCCTGTAAGAGCGGTCACACTATGGATTCTCTCCTGTAAGAGCGGTCACACTATGGATTCTCGCCTGTAAAAGCGGTCACACTATGGAGTGTCTCCTGTAAGAGCGGTCACACTATGGAGTCTCTCCTGTAAGAGCGGTCACACTATGGAGTCTCTCCTGTAAAAGTGGTCCCACTATGGATTCTCGCCTGTAAGAGCGGTCACACTATGGAGTCTCTCCTGTAAGAGCGGTCACACTATGGATTCTAGCCTGTAAGAGCGGTCACACTATGGATTCTCTCCTGTGAAAGCAGTAACACTGTGGATTTTCTCCTGTAAGAGTGGCCACACTATGAATTTTCACCTGTAAAAGCAGTCACACTATGGATTCTCGCCTGTAAGAGCGGTCACACTATGGATTCTCGCCTGTAAGAGCGGTCACACTATGGAGTGTCCAGGGGTAGTGCCTGGTGACTTGACATTGGGGCCCGTCTGCCCAGTAGGGTGTCTGTTGCTGGGTATCGTCTGGGCAAGTCGGCTTTTATTACTCTGCAGCTGTCCTGTGTACGTCTTCAAATCAATGTGGTGAAACAGAACGTGTATTAAAGGAAATATGTCAGCAGGTTTTATCTCTAATCTGAGAGCAGCATAGTATAGAGATGGAGCTCTTGATTGCAGCCATGTGTCACTTACTAGGCTGCATGCTGTAGTTTTATCAGAAGGAGATTATCACTGAGGACTAGAGACCTGCGGTCCTAGAAGTTCAATATAGATCAGCAGGTCCACGATCGCCGCCGATGTAACAATGGCGGCTGCCATAGTAACTGTAGTGTGGTAACACACCACCGCAGACGCCAGATGCAGCACACAAGCAGCCCTTAATGGGACTCCAGTTCTTCACTTGGGAACATGTCCTCTACCTATTTCTTTATCATGAGTAAGGTTTGATCAAGACCCAGTGGGTCGAAACGTTACCTTACACCACTGCGGTGATCTGTTTATTCTGGTATTTTGAAAACTAAAAACCACTTGCTTGGCAAAATTTTTGAAGGAACTCTGAGTGCGACCGTTTATGCTTGGGACTATAGTAACTGTACTGGACGCAGGTCCATGACCGCCACCGGGTGTAATAATGACTGTCACGGTAATGCCATATTATATTGTGAGTTTAGTGTCAGAAGGACATGGCTTTCTACACACACACACAATGCAGCTATGACCCCCTTTTCTCCCCCCCTGCATTCCTCCATCAAACGGCAAAGCCTAGAGCAACGACACTGGGTAACTTGAAGCTAGTGTAGGGTGTGGCTTTAAACTGCAGGTGACCAATCCTGAAAAGCCACTCGTGGTCCCTCCCCTCTCACTCAGGAATGCCTTTGAGACTTTGGAAAAACGTAAATAACTATCGGATCAGTGCATATCATTAAAAAGCCCCTTTAGTGATGTTACAAGCTCAGAGGTATAGGTTCTTGCACATAGCCTGGCTTTCATTCTTGCCTGGCACCTTAATGCATGAAGACCCTTTGTCATGCATTGTGATGTCTGGATCTTCAACAAGCATGGTTAGCCCGCAATGATTAAGCAAAATGTGAGTGTAATCTTCTATTTTAATCCTTATTTTATTTTGTAATTTGTAATGTATATACAAATTGTCTCTTTTCTAATATCTTTTTATACTTTGTAAACACTGCCTAATTTTTCATGGAGTAAAATATTTAATTGCTAGCTTGTCTCTTCTGCTCTATAACGAACTGTGTCCTCTGAAGTGAATTGCGCTACTGACTTTGGGTGGCTTCGGAACCGTTAATCGGAGCTGGTGGCAGCATACTTTGTGCGATTGGGAATCTTTGCAGCAACGGCGGCGTTGATAATTATTGTTCCGGCCTGTGTGGGAGTAGTTATATCGCCCTCGCTGCAGTGTGCCCAATAGCCACTACACAGCAAGGCAGCCTTTGATGACTAATTACCCCAGGTGCAGTACCTAGTCTGACCTGAGGGTAAGGGGGGCGCCAGAGAGCTAAAAGTTCCAAACCGGAACTGGGAAGTGGGATATAGATAAATCCCCTTCAGAAGGAACCAGGGGCAACCAAACAACCCCGGTTCATGACAAATTGGTGTGAGTGATGGGGACAATAAAGATATCCTCCCTGAGATCCCCGACATACTGCTGGGATCCGTGACAGTTTTGCCAGCACGGTGTGAACCATGACAATGACTGCTGCCATAGTAACTGTACTGCATGCGGGTGCATGACCGCCACCGGGTGTAATAATAGAAGCTGACAGCTCAATCCCGCCAGCAAAAAGAACATTACTCAGGACTGTTGTAATCACAGAATGATGGGAGGATGGGAAAACACTGAGGTATTGATCACAGGTCGCGCACGCAACACACTAACACTACCCCAACATCACCCGACACAACCTCCGCCAGGTGTAATAAAAAGCTGACAGCTCAATACCGCCAGCAACAAGAACGCCATTACCCAGGACCGCTGTAATCACAGGATGATGGAGGACAGGAAAACACTGCAGCATTAATCACAGGAGGAAGAGGGCGCAACACACCGACACTACCCCAACACCTCAGAGACGACCACCGCCGGGTGTAAAAATGGTGGCTGACAGCTCAATACCGCCATTACCCAGGACCGCTGTAATCACAGGATAATGGAGGACGAGAAAACACTGTGGCATTAATCACAGGAGGAAGAGGGCGCAACACACCGACACTACCCCATCATCACCTCACACACAACCGCCACCAAGTATAAGAATAAAGGCTGACGGATCAATACCACCAGCAACAAGAACTCCATTACTCAGAACCACTAGAATCACAGGATGATGGATGATGGGAAAACACTGCGTCATTAATCACAGGAGGAGAAGCGAGCAACACACCGACACTACCCCAACACCACACCGACTACCCCGAAATCACGCAGACACTACCACAACACACATCACCCCAACACTCCCTCAACATCACACCGACACTACCTTAAGATCAACTGTCATGAAATATGATGTAAGTCTTATTATTCAATAACGCACATTGAACTCTGCTACATCGCCGTAGTTTTGTGACTGTCATGCTGCAGCCACGATCCCCGCTTACAGCTTCCCCCCTCCCTTTCCCCTCCAGCTACACACTCCGTGCACCGTGATGGCCTAACTGGTCGAAGCAGCCTGAAGCACGTGGCAAGCCAAGATTTCTTAGTACGGTGTTCATGTAAGATCAAAAATACTGGCACTGAAGAGCCAGAAAAACACGAAACTTACATTTTTGGAATGTGAATCAGTAGAACCACAGACCAGTGAGTTTTCTAAACCCCAACATCAGCAGAATCTGAGAAATGGATTTCTACTTAACTGAGTCATATATCCACTTCATGTGTGGACTTAATAGAAACCCAATTTCAGAACAAGAATAATGATAGTCACGCTGTCACTCTATGAGATTTCCTGCCAGAGATATGAAATTAGTTAGTTTTTAGTAAGTGTTCAGTCCTTGTGGACAAGGGGAGTGCCTTCCATATCTCTGCCCACTCAGTGAGGTCATGAACAGAGGGAATAAGGATACGAACCTAATAAGGAGGGTGTCTTTGCCAGGGAATCAGCCAGGAGAGGCTGTGAAACTTGACCTGACGATTTGGGGATGTTTCCCCTCCCCCACCAACCAACTCCACATGGTTTGCCAGTAACTGAAATATGTAAGTCTTCACTTTAATCTCATGTTTTTATAATTGTCTGTACTTATTGTAATGGTTTCATTTTGTAACATCTTTTTATACTTTTGTAAACACTGCCTACTCTTTTTGGAGTAAAATATACATCTTTACTAGCTTTGTTCTTCTTGCTCTAAATGTACCACCACGTCCTCCGACTAAGTCAATGCTACTGATTAGGTTGGCTCCTGACCCGATATTAATTCAAATCAGGGGCTGGTGGCAGCGAAGTGCGTTCTGGGGTATTGGGGAAACCCTGGCAGTGACAGAGTTTGATAAGTGTATATCTCGCCTGGGACCGAGAATAGTTATATTGCCCTTGCTGCAGTGTGTCCAATAGCCAGTACGCAGCAAAGCAGCCTTTCTGGTAACTACTTATCCTAGGTGCAGTTCCCCAACTGACCTGAGGGTAAAGGGGGGCCCCAGAGAGCTGCAAGGTCCAAACCGGAACTGGAAAGTGGGATATAATAAATCCCTGACGAACTGGGGGCAACCAAACACCCCCGGTTCATGACATCAACTCAACATCACCCCAACATACATCACATCAACACTACCCCAACATCACACGGACACTACCTCACATCACCCCAAACTGCAGAAACCCCAGGCACTGCAAGTCCAGAGACACCGCTTGGAGGACTATTATTCTCTGTTATCAGCCATTACTGATGAGGAGACAGTAGGACAGGAGACTACAATCTATTACTCCCTGTTATCAGCCATTACTGGGGGGAGGAGACTACAATCTATTACTCCCTGTTATCAGCCATTACTGGAGGAGGAGACTGTAGGGCAGGAGACTACAGTCTATTACTCCCTGATATCAGCCATTAATGGGGAGGAGACTACAATCTATTACTCCCTGTTATCAGCCATTACATCATCAGTTGCACGTCAGTGACAGATCCCATCACTGGACTTTTTGTGGCCCCCATAACACCCCTCAGACAAAGGGGCAGCGGAGTTCAGCAATAACCCTGGACAGGAGACTGACGGACCCCAGCAACCCACCCTCACAGAGGAACGGCCCTTGCACTTGAGGAGAGGATCACTGCAGTCACAATGTGGACCTGAGAAGGGCCCGGAGGCCACAGCCATGAGGACCATTCACCAAACGTGACCAGGACCCCCGGCTTTCCGGACTCTGCCGTGTTCGTCTGCATAGGTTCAGTGTCTTGTGAAGGAGCTACTGGGCACTTACCGGCCATCATGGCCACCAGGCTGGCCTTGTACACATTTGTGAGGGAACCGAGCTCTCCGGTGCCCAGGATGGTCTTCATGTGTGACTCTCCACATGCCTCACGGAACATCCGTATCTCCTCATACAGCTCTAGAGGGAAAGATGAGAAGACAATAAGTCCCTGCCGTGACTCCAGGACGAGTCCGCGCCATGACTCCAGGACGAGTCCGCGCCGTGACTCCAGGACGAGTCCGCGCCGTGCCCCCAGGACGAGTCCGCGCCGTGCCCCCAGGACGACTCTCCGCTATGCCACTAGGAACACAGACAGAACTAGTCCCCGCGGTGCCACCAGGACTATATAAGGGACGAGGTGACCTCTCGCCTTCCTTGTGTGATAAGTTGTCCTCCAGACAGATCAGCATGAGGTGACAGTGCCTGAGACAACCAATCACAAGTTATCTGTGGAGGCCTGTAAGTAACCCCGCCGGTGGATGAAGCCGTTGTGCCCTCCACAGGTCAGAGTCGCCTGGACCCTCATAGTCCACGACCCCTCATACCCTATAGTTGTGGGGCAATGAGGCAGCAGGGGGCGCTATCCTCCGATATCGGAGTTGTAATGGAGAGAAGAGCTGTGGTCTGCTACTGCTCAGATCATGTCACTCTGACAACACTTCCTGTCACTCTGCAGATCCAATGGCTTTATCACAACTCATAAGTGTACTGAGAGTCCGGAAGTGTTATCATAGGGACAAGGCAGCAGCTGAAGTGCACGGAGACCCCCAGACACATCTAGTGAAGAGCTGATGGAACAATCACCTTCCCAGCGGCCGCCCAGCGCCAGTGTCCTGTTTATCACTATGTCGATCTCTGCGGCTCCAGCGTCCACGGCCGTCCGGACCTCCGCCAGCCGCGTCTTCAGGGGGGTTTGCCCGGACGGAAACCCGGTGGCCACTGCGGAGACAGAATTGTTCTACAAGTCACCACTGGGGGGAACAACGCACCGCAACCTCCGCCGGAAGCAGCAACACGGCGCAACCACCGCCGGCAGCAGCAAGGACCGCCAAAATTAGCAACACGGCGCAACCACTGCTGGCAGCAGCAACACGGCGCATCCACCGCTGAAAGCAGCAAGGACCGCCAAAATTAGCAACACGGCGCAACCACCGCTGGCAGCAGCAACACGGCGCATCCACCGCCGAAAGCAGCAAGGACCGCCAAAATTAGCAACACGGTGCAACCACCGCCGAAAGCAGCAACACGCCGCAACCACGGTTGGAAGCAGAAAACACCACAGGAAGCAGCAACATGCCGCAACCACAGTCTGAAGCAGCAACTTCACGGGTTTACTGCGACTTGGAGCCAGAAGACCGTATTGTCTGATTTCTCCTATTCCTGCATTGATTAGAAACACTTCACCTTCATATTAAACGGTGCAGGTTTCTTTTAGCAGTGCAGGGGTTAATCTGCTCAGTTGAGAGCTCCTGGAAGCTTTCCTGCATTAAGGCTCTCAGCTGTGCTCTGTTAGCCGCTCCCATCTATGTAATCTGGGCCCTGGCTAGCACTCATTGTCAGAGAGGCTTATGGTGCACGGCTGGAGGTTGTTGTTGTTGGAGAAGGCGGTTGGTGGATTTATCTGTTACTGTTGCTAGATTTTGCGAGTGGGTTTTATCCTTGAAAGTGTATTTTTCCGCAGCACGATGTTATCATGTATATGCCCTTTTACCGCAATGTGCTTTCTTTGTCTGTATCACATACCCTTTACTGTTGTTTGGTGCCATAACATCGCCATTCTGCTGCCAGGCTATGGCCAGACCATCGCCAGATGTCCCAGCGCCACTTTGTCGGTCTGGACACCTGTTCGTGCCTGCATGCTTTGTCTCACTGACTTTCCATAAAACTGTTCTGCTGCAAAATCTCAGAATAAACTTCAGTCTCAGCTTAATAAGAGGATTGTCGACATATTTTTACCGGCTCTTCCAGCTCTCAGTAAGGACTTTCTTACACTACTCCCCTGTTCCCTGGGTGGGGGAAGGGTACATATTGAGGGCACATTCAAGAGCTAAGGCAAGGTACGTGGCCCCGGCGTCTTCACCATCAGAAGTAACCCAGGGAACAGGGAGAGCTAGGGCGCCCCTAGTGTTAGGGACAAGGAAGGAGCCCCTGGTCCTGGGACACCTGACAACAAAGTCGTAACAGCAACATGCTGCAACCACAGCTAAAAACAGAATTACGCAGCAACCAACTCCAACAGAAGAAAAAAAAAAAAGTGGAAAAAAGCCGCAAACCACTGCCTCCGACAACAGAAACACACCGCAACCTCACCGCTACCAGCAACGCCGTGCCACAACCACTGCCAGAAGAAGTAACACAATGCTACCACTGCTGAAAGTAGCAACGTGCCGCAAACATCGCCGAGAGCAACAACCACCACTGGAAGCAGCGACAACCAATGCCGGCAGCGACACACCGCCACTGGTAGCAGAAACACGCCACAACCACCAGCAACAATGCCCCACAACCACCCCAGCAGCAGCAGCTCTTCTCTGCACCTGCGCCACTTACCTGAGGCCACCGGTATGTGACAACCAGCGTCCTTCAGAGCTTTCACAGAGTCCGTCACCCTCGCAGGATAGACGCACACGGCCCCGGTCACAATATCTGCAAGAAACACGAGACAGCAAAGATCAGACCCCGGGGGATGTCTGCAAAGGACACAACGGACCCCTGGGAAGGAAGCAGAGGGATCTCCAGACAGGACATGACAGATCCTCTGGACGAAGCAGAGGCCGGGGGATCACCGAAAAAGGCATAACAGATCCTGTGGAGGAAGCAGAGGCTGGGGGATCTCCAGAGAGGACATGTCAAATCCCCGGGGGAGGAAACAGAGGCAACGGGGAAAACTCCGAAAAGAACATGACAGATCCTGTGGAAGAAGCAGAGTCCGGGGGATCTCCGGAGAGGATACGCCGAACCCACGGGGAGGAAGCAAAGGCCGGGGGATGTCTGCAGAGGACATGGAGGACCCCCAGGGAGGAAGTAGAGGCCGAGGGATCTCTGGAGAGGACATGGAGGACCCCCGGGGAGGAAGTAGAGGCCGAGTGTTCTCTGGAGAGGACATGGAGGACCCCCGGGGAGGAAGCAGAAGCTGGGGGATCTCTAGAGAGGACATGGCGGACCCCCGGGGAGGAAGCAGAGGCCGGGGGATCTCTGGAGAGGACATGGCGGACCCCGGGGGAGGAAGCAGAGGCCGGGGGATCTCTGGAGAAGATATGGAGGACCCCCGGGGAGGAAGCAGAGTCCGGGGGATCTCCGGAGAGGATACGCCGAACCCACGGGGAGGAAGCAAAGGCCGGGGGATGTCTGCAGAGGACATGGAGGACCCCCAGGGAGGAAGTAGAGGCCGAGGGATCTCTGGAGAGGACATGGAGGACCCCCGGGGAGGAAGTAGAGGCCGAGTGTTCTCTGGAGAGGACATGGAGGACCCCCGGGGAGGAAGCAGAAGCTGGGGGATCTCTAGAGAGGACATGGCGGACCCCCGGGGAGGAAGCAGAGGCCGGGGGATCTCTGGAGAGGACATGGCGGACCCCGGGGGAGGAAGCAGAGGCCGGGGGATCTCTGGAGAAGATATGGAGGACCCCCGGGGAGGAAGCAGAGGCCGGGGGATCTCTGGAGAGGACATGGATGACCCACAGGTAGGAAGCAGAGGCCGGGGGATCTCTGGAGAGGACATGGAGGACCCCCGGGTCCATCATTTGTGAGGAAACCTACAATGTGGATTATCAATCTCCCCCCATTCTGAGTAGGCAGCTCCTCTACAGAGTGAATGTAACCAGATCCCCTCTACGCCACATAGGACGATGGGGGTTGTGCTGCCAGTACCCGAGTCGTCCATCTTGATGCTGCGCAGAAGGTCATCTCGGATTGGATGCTTGGCCTTGTAGCAGAGGCGGTGGACATTGGCCGCGGTGTCGTCTCCGGAGAGGGTGGTCAGATCCATGCAGGTGACGGCTTTCAGCAGCCAGGCCGCCTGTACAGGACAGGAGCGAAGGGTTAATAAGCGCCACTGCACCCCCCAAGTCCAGATGAGACCCCTCCTCACCTGCCAGTCCTTCTTCACCGTCCTACGGCTCTGAATCTGCTCCGCGCGTCTCAGTACGGCCGGCTGATTGACCGCAACTCGGGAAACCCACCCGAGGTCTGGAAATGAGGGGGAAGTCTGATGTGATAGAAGCTCCCAAAAAACACCAAACCGGCCCCCCGCTGCCACCGAGAAAGAAACCATCCCCCCTGCTGCTGCAGATTAAGAAACCGCTGCCCACCGCAGGCACCGACAAACAAACCAACAACCCCGCTGCCACCAAGAAAGAAACCGGCCCCCCGCTGCCACCAAGAAAGAAACCGGCCCCCTGCTGCCACCGAGAAAGAAACCGCCCCTCCGCAGGCACTGACAAAGAAACCGGCCCCCCGCTGCCACCAAGAAAGAAACCGGCCCCCTGCTGCCACCGAGAAAGTAACCATCCCCCCTGCTGCTGCAGAGGAAGAAACCGCCCCTCCGCAGTCACAGACAAAGAAACTGCCCCCCCCCCCCCCCCCCCGCTGCAACCAAGAAAGTAACCGGCCCCCCGCTGAACCAAGAAAGGAACCGGCCCCCCAACTAAACCCAAAGTTTAAAAAACGACCTTCGAACTCTCGAAAGAAACCAAACAATGTGCAGAGTCCTCACACTGAGCAGCTACTTCTCCCCGACCAGGGTGCAAAGTGCAGAGCGAGCGTCACCCCGGAGCGACCAGAGAGGAAGAGAAGGCGGACAGCGACCGAGTCAATGAGGCAGCACAGAACGCAGCTACCGGGGACACGGGGGAGCGCCGCACGCAGAGACCGGGGACACGGGGGAGAGCCGCACGCAGAGACCGGGGACACGGGGGGAGAGCAGCACAGAGAGACCGGGGACACGGGGGGAGAGCAGCACGGAGAGACCGGGGACACGGGGGGAGAGCAGCACGGAGAGACCGGGGACACGGGGGGAGAGCAGCACGGAGAGACCGGGGACACGGGGGAGAGCAGCACAGAGAGACCGGGGACACGGGGGAGAGCCGCACAGAGAGACCGGGGACACGGGGGGAGAGCCGCACAGAGAGACCGGGGACACGGGGGGAGAGCAGCACGGAGAGACCGGGGACACGGGGGGAGAGCAGCACGGAGAGACCGGGGACACGGGGGAGAGCCGCACAGAGAGACCGGGGACACGGGGGAAAGCCGCACAGAGAGTCCGGGGACACGGGGGGAGAGCCGCACAGAGAGACCGGGGACACGGGGGAGCGCCGCACGCAGAGACCGGGGACACGGGGGAGAGCCGCACAGAGAGACCGGGGACACGGGGGAGAGCCGCACATAGGGACCGGGGACACGGGGGAGAGCCGCACAGAGAGACCGGGGACACGGGGGAGACACACATAGGAACCGGGGACACGGGGGCCGCACGGAGAGACCGGGGACACGGGGGAGAGCCACACATAGGGACCGGGGACACGGGGGAGAGCCGCACAGAGAGACCGGGGACACGGGGGAGAGCTGCACGGAGAGACCGAGGACACGGGGGAGCGCCGCACATAGGGACCGGGGACACGGGGGAGAGCCGCACATAGGGACCGGGGACACGGGGGCCGCACGGAGAGACCGAGGACACGGGGGAGAGCCGCACATAGGGACCGGGGACACGGGGGAGAGCCGCACATAGGGACCGGGGACACGGGGGAGAGCCGCACATAGGGACCGGGGACACGGGGGAGAGCCAGACATAGGGACCGGGGACACGGGGGCCGCACGGAGAGACCGAGGACACGGGGGAGAGCCGCACATAGGGACCGGGGACACGGGGGAGAGCCGCACATAGGGACCGGGGACACGGGGGAGAGCCGCACATAGGGACCGGGGACACGGGGGAGAGCCGCACATAGGGACCGGGGACACGGGGGAGAGCCAGACATAGGGACCGGGGACACGGGGGCCGCACGGAGAGACCGAGGACACGGGGGAGAGCTGCACATAGGGACCGGGGACACGGGGGAGAGCCGCACATAGAGACCGGGGACACGGGGGAGAGCCGCACATAGGGACCGGGGACACGGGGGAGAGCCGCACAGAGAGACCGGGGACACGGGGAGAGCCGCACGGAGAGACCGGGGACACGGGGGAGAGCCGCACATAGGGACCGGGGACACGGGGGAGCGCCGCACAGAGAGACCGGGGACACGGGGGAGAGCCGCACATAGGGACCGGGGACACGGGGGAGAGCCGCACATAGGGACCGGGGACACGGGGGAGAGCCTCACGGAGAGACCGGGGACACGGGGGAGAGCCAGACATAGGGACCGGGGACACGGGGGAGAGCCGCACATAGGGACCGGGGACACGGGGGAGAGCCGCACATAGGGACCGGGGACACGGGGGAGAGCCGCACATAGGGACCGGGGACACGGGGGAGAGCCGCACATAGGGACCGGGGACACGGGGGAGAGCCGCACATAGGGACCGGGGACACGGGGGAGAGCCGCACGGAGAGACCGAGGACACGGGGGAGAGCCGCACATAGGGACCGGGGACACGGGGGAGAGCCGCACATAGGGACCGGGGACACGGGGGAGAGCCGCACATAGGGACCGGGGACACGGGGGAGAGCCAGACATAGGGACCGGGGACACGGGGGAGAGCCGCACATAGGGACCGGGGACACGGGGGAGAGCCGCACATAGGGACCGGGGACACGGGGGAGAGCCGCACGGAGAGACCGAGGACACGGGGGAGAGCCGCACATAGGGACCGGGGACACGGGGGAGAGCCGCACATAGGGACCGGGGACACGGGGGAGAGCCGCACATAGAGACCGGGGACACGGGGGAGAGCCGCACATAGGGACCGGGGACACGGGGGAGAGCCGCACATAGGGACCGGGGACACGGGGGAGAGCCGCACATAGAGACCGGGGACACGGGGGAGAGCCGCACGGAGAGACCGAGGACACGGGGGAGAGCCGCACGGAGAGACCGGGGACACGGGGGAGAGCCGCACGGAGAGACCGGGGACACGGGGGAGCGCCGCACGGAGAGACCGGGGACACGGGGGAGAGCCGCACGGAGAGACCGGGGACACGGGGGAGAGCCGCACGGAGAGACCGGGGACACGGGGGAGAGCCGCACATAGAGACCGGGGACACGGGGGAGAGCCGCACGGAGAGACCGGGGACACGGGGGAGAGCCGCACATAGGGACCGGGGACACGGGGGAGAGCCGCACGGAGAGACCGGGGACACGGGGGAGAGCCGCACATAGAGACCGGGGACACGGGGGAGAGCCGCACGGAGAGACCGGGGACACGGGGGAGAGCCGCACGGAGAGACCGGGGACACGGGGGAGAGCCGCACATAGGGACCGGGGACACGGGGGAGAGCCGCACATAGGGACCGGGGACACGGGGGAGAGCCGCACATAGAGACCGGGGACACGGGGGAGAGCCGCACGGAGAGACCGAGGACACGGGGGAGAGCCGCACGGAGAGACCGGGGACACGGGGGAGAGCCGCACGGAGAGACCGGGGACACGGGGGAGCGCCGCACGGAGAGACCGGGGACACGGGGGAGAGCCGCACGGAGAGACCGGGGACACGGGGGAGAGCCGCACGGAGAGACCGAGGACACGGGGGAGAGCCGCACGGAGAGACCGAGGACACGGGGGAGAGCCGCACATAGGGACCGGGGACACGGGGGAGAGCCGCACATAGGGACCGGGGACACGGGGGAGAGCCGCACGGAGAGACCGGGGACACGGGGGAGAGCCAGACATAGGGACCGGGGACACGGGGGAGAGCCGCACGGAGAGACCGGGGACACGGGGGAGAGCCAGACATAGGGACCGGGGACACGGGGGAGAGCCGCACGGAGAGACCGAGGACACGGGGGAGAGCCGCACATAGGGACCGGGGACACGGGGGAGAGCCGCACATAGGGACCGGGGACACGGGGGAGAGCCGCACGGAGAGACCGGGGACACGGGGGAGAGCCGCACAGAGAGACCGGGGACACGGGGGCCGCACGGAGTCTCCTCCTCTCACCCATCTCGCTCCCCGGATTTCTGGATGACATGTTGGTTGCTCTCTGCTTCCACTGCCTTCCAGCTCTGTGCTCCGCCCACTGTGATCATGTGACCACCGCCCCCTTCTAGCAGGTCACATGACCCATAGCAGAGGCAGGAGCTGAGATCCACCAGTCCCACAGATCTCCGTCCTCCTCCCCCTCTATAGTCCCACAGATCTCCATCCTCCTCCCCCTCTATAGTCCCACAGATCTCCATCCTCCTCCCCCTCTATAGTCAGATAGATCTCCGTCCTCCTCCCCCTCTATAGTCCCACAGATCTCCATCCTCCTCCCCCTCTATAGTCCCACGGATCCCCATCCTCCTCCCCTCTATAGTCAGATAGATCTCCGTCCTCCTCCCCCTCTATAGTCCCACAGATCTCCATCCTCCTCCCCTCTATAGTCAGATAGATCTCCGTCCTCCTCCCCCTCTATAGTCAGATAGATCTCCGTCCTCCTCCCCTCTATAGTCCTATAGATCTCCGTCCTCCTCCCCCTCTATAGTCCCATAGAATAGATCTCCGTCCTCCTCCCCCTCTATAGTCAGATAGATCTCCGTCCTCCTCCCCTCTATAGTCCTATAGATCTCCGTCCTCCTCCCCCTCTATAGTCCCATAGAATAGATCCCCGTCCTCCTCCCCCTCTATAGTCCCACAGATCTCCATCCTCCTCCCCCTCTATAGTCCCATGGATCCCCGTCCTCCTCCCCCTCTATAGTCCCACAGATCCCCGTCCTCCTCCCCCTCTATAGTCCCACAGATCTCCATCCTCCTCCCCTCTATAGTCCCACAGATCTCCATCCTCCTCCCCCTCTATAGTCCCACGGATCTCCATCCTCCTCCCCTCTATAGTCCCATGGATCCCCGTCCTCCTCCCCCTCTATAGTCCCACAGATCTCCATCCTCCTCCCCCTCTATAGTCCCATGGATCCCCGTCCTCCTCCCCCTCTATAGTCCCACAGATCCCCGTCCTCCTCCCCCTCTATAGTCCCATAGATCCCCGTCCTCCTCCCCCTCTATAGTCCCATGGATCCCCGTCCTCCTCCCCCTCTATAGTCCCACAGATCTCCGTCCTCCTCCCCCTCTATAGTCCCACAGATCTCCGTCCTCCTCCCCCTCTATAGTCCCATAGATCCCCGTCCTCCTCCCCCTCTATAGTCCCATAGATCCCCGTCCTCCTCCCCCTCTATAGTCCCATGGATCCCCGTCCTCCTCCCCCTCTATAGTCCCACAGATCTCCATCCTCCTCCCCTCTATAGTCCCACAGATCCCCGTCCTCCTCCCCCTCTATAGTCCCACAGATCTCCGTCCTCCTCCCCCTCTATAGTCCCATAGATCCCTGTCCTCCTTCCCCTCTATAGTCAGATAGATCTCCGTCCTCCTCCCCTCTATAGTCCTATAGATCTCCGTCCTCCTCCCCCTCTATAGTCCCATAGATCCCCATCCTCCTCCCCCTCTATAGTCCCATAGATCCCCGTCCTCCTCCCCCTCTATAGTCCCATAGATCTCCGTCCTCCTCCCCCTCTATAGTCCCATAGATCCCTGTCCTCCCCCTCTATAGTCCCACGGATCCCCATCCTCCTCCCCTCTATAGTCAGATAGATCTCCGTCCTCCTCCCCCTCTATAGTCCCACAGATCTCCATCCTCCTCCCCTCTATAGTCAGATAGATCTCCGTCCTCCTCCCCCTCTATAGTCCCATAGATCTCCGTCCTCCTCCCCCTCTATAGTCAGATAGATCTCCGTCCTCCTCCCCTCTATAGTCCTATAGATCTCCGTCCTCCTCCCCCTCTATAGTCCCATAGAATAGATCCCCGTCCTCCTCCCCCTCTATAGTCCCACAGATCTCCATCCTCCTCCCCCTCTATAGTCCCATGGATCCCCGTCCTCCTCCCCCTCTATAGTCCCACAGATCCCCGTCCTCCTCCCCCTCTATAGTCCCACAGATCTCCATCCTCCTCCCCTCTATAGTCCCACGGATCTCCATCCTCCTCCCCTCTATAGTCCCATGGATCCCCGTCCTCCTCCCCCTCTATAGTCCCACAGATCTCCATCCTCCTCCCCCTCTATAGTCCCATGGATCCCCGTCCTCCTCCCCCTCTATAGTCCCACAGATCCCCGTCCTCCTCCCCCTCTATAGTCCCATAGATCCCCGTCCTCCTCCCCCTCTATAGTCCCATGGATCCCCGTCCTCCTCCCCCTCTATAGTCCCACAGATCTCCGTCCTCCTCCCCCTCTATAGTCCCACAGATCTCCGTCCTCCTCCCCCTCTATAGTCCCATAGATCCCCGTCCTCCTCCCCCTCTATAGTCCCATAGATCCCCGTCCTCCTCCCCCTCTATAGTCCCATGGATCCCCGTCCTCCTCCCCCTCTATAGTCCCACAGATCTCCATCCTCCTCCCCTCTATAGTCCCACAGATCCCCGTCCTCCTCCCCCTCTATAGTCCCACAGATCTCCGTCCTCCTCCCCCTCTATAGTCCCATAGATCCCTGTCCTCCTTCCCCTCTATAGTCAGATAGATCTCCGTCCTCCTCCCCTCTATAGTCCTATAGATCTCCGTCCTCCTCCCCCTCTATAGTCCCATAGATCCCCATCCTCCTCCCCCTCTATAGTCCCATAGATCCCCGTCCTCCTCCCCCTCTATAGTCCCACGGATCCCCATCCTCCCCCTCTATAGTCCCAGAGATCTCCATCCTCCTCCCCCTCTATAGTCCCACAGATCTCCATCCTCCTCCCCCTCTATAGTCCCATAGATCTCCATCCTCCTCCCCCTCTATAGTCCCATAGATCTCCGTCCTCCTCCCCCTCTATAGTCCTATAGATCCCGATCCTCCTCCCCCTCTATAGTCCCATCGATCTCCGTCCTCCTCCCCCTCTATAGTCCCATAGATCCCTGTCCTCCCCCTCTATAGTCAGATAGATCTCCGTCCTCCTCCCCTCTATAGTCCTATAGATCTCCGTCCTCCTCCCCTCTATAGTCCTATAGATCTCCGTCCTCCTCCCCCTCTATAGTCCCATAGATCCCCGTCCTCCTCCCCCTCTATAGTCCCATAGATCTCCGTCCTCCTCCCCCTCTATAGTCCCATAGATCCTCGTCCTCCTCCCCCTCTATAGTCCCATGGATCCCCGTCCTCCTCCCGCTCTATAGTCCCATAGATCTCCATCCTCCTCCCCCTCTATAGTCCCATAGATCCCTGTCCTCCTCCCCCTCTATAGTCAGATAGATCTCCGTCCTCCTCCCCTCTATAGTCCTATAGATCTCCGTCCTCCTCCCCCTCTATAGTCCCATAGATCCCCGTCCTCCTCCCCCTCTATAGTCCCATAGATCTCCGTCCTCCTCCCCCTCTATAGTCCCATAGATCCTCGTCCTCCTCCCCCTCTATAGTCCCATAGATCCCCGTCCTCCTCCCCCTCTATAGTCCCATAGATCTCCGTCCTCCTCCCCCTCTATAGTCCCATAGATCCTCGTCCTCCTCCCCCTCTATAGTCCCATGGATCCCCGTCCTCCTCCCGCTCTATAGTCCCATAGATCTCCATCCTCCTCCCCCTCTATAGTCCCATAGATCCCTGTCCTCCTCCCCCTCTATAGTCAGATAGATCTCCGTCCTCCTCCCCCTCTATAGTCCCATAGATCCCTGTCCTCCTTCCCCTCTATAGTCAGATAGATCTCCGTCCTCCTCCCCTCTATAGTCCTATAGATCTCCGTCCTCCTCCCCCTCTATAGTCCCATAGATCCCCGTCCTCCTCCCCCTCTATAGTCCCATAGATCCCCGTCCTCCTCCCCCTCTATAGTCCCATGGATCCCCATCCTCCCCCTCTATAGTCCCATAGATCTCCATCCTCCTCCCCCTCTATAGTCCCACAGATCTCCATCCTCCTCCCCCTCTATAGTCCCATAGATCTCCATCCTCCTCCCCCTCTATAGTCCCATAGATCTCCGTCCTCCTCCCCCTCTATAGTCCTATAGATCCCGATCCTCCTCCCCCTCTATAGTCCCATAGATCTCCGTCCTCCTCCCCCTCTATAGTCCCACAGATCTCCATCCTCCTCCCCCTCTATAGTCCCACAGATCTCCATCCTCCTCCCCCTCTATAGTCAGATAGATCTCCGTCCTCCTCCCCCTCTATAGTCCCACAGATCTCCATCCTCCTCCCCCTCTATAGTCCCACGGATCCCCATCCTCCTCCCCTCTATAGTCAGATAGATCTCCGTCCTCCTCCCCCTCTATAGTCCCACAGATCTCCATCCTCCTCCCCTCTATAGTCAGATAGATCTCCGTCCTCCTCCCCCTCTATAGTCAGATAGATCTCCGTCCTCCTCCCCTCTATAGTCCTATAGATCTCCGTCCTCCTCCCCCTCTATAGTCCCATAGAATAGATCTCCGTCCTCCTCCCCCTCTATAGTCAGATAGATCTCCGTCCTCCTCCCCTCTATAGTCCTATAGATCTCCGTCCTCCTCCCCCTCTATAGTCCCATAGAATAGATCCCCGTCCTCCTCCCCCTCTATAGTCCCACAGATCTCCATCCTCCTCCCCCTCTATAGTCCCATGGATCCCCGTCCTCCTCCCCCTCTATAGTCCCACAGATCCCCGTCCTCCTCCCCCTCTATAGTCCCACAGATCTCCATCCTCCTCCCCTCTATAGTCCCACAGATCTCCATCCTCCTCCCCCTCTATAGTCCCACGGATCTCCATCCTCCTCCCCTCTATAGTCCCATGGATCCCCGTCCTCCTCCCCCTCTATAGTCCCACAGATCTCCATCCTCCTCCCCCTCTATAGTCCCATGGATCCCCGTCCTCCTCCCCCTCTATAGTCCCACAGATCCCCGTCCTCCTCCCCCTCTATAGTCCCATAGATCCCCGTCCTCCTCCCCCTCTATAGTCCCATGGATCCCCGTCCTCCTCCCCCTCTATAGTCCCACAGATCTCCGTCCTCCTCCCCCTCTATAGTCCCACAGATCTCCGTCCTCCTCCCCCTCTATAGTCCCATAGATCCCCGTCCTCCTCCCCCTCTATAGTCCCATAGATCCCCGTCCTCCTCCCCCTCTATAGTCCCATGGATCCCCGTCCTCCTCCCCCTCTATAGTCCCACAGATCTCCATCCTCCTCCCCTCTATAGTCCCACAGATCCCCGTCCTCCTCCCCCTCTATAGTCCCACAGATCTCCGTCCTCCTCCCCCTCTATAGTCCCATAGATCCCTGTCCTCCTTCCCCTCTATAGTCAGATAGATCTCCGTCCTCCTCCCCTCTATAGTCCTATAGATCTCCGTCCTCCTCCCCCTCTATAGTCCCATAGATCCCCATCCTCCTCCCCCTCTATAGTCCCATAGATCCCCGTCCTCCTCCCCCTCTATAGTCCCATAGATCTCCGTCCTCCTCCCCCTCTATAGTCCCATAGATCCCTGTCCTCCCCCTCTATAGTCCCACGGATCCCCATCCTCCTCCCCTCTATAGTCAGATAGATCTCCGTCCTCCTCCCCCTCTATAGTCCCACAGATCTCCATCCTCCTCCCCTCTATAGTCAGATAGATCTCCGTCCTCCTCCCCCTCTATAGTCCCATAGATCTCCGTCCTCCTCCCCCTCTATAGTCAGATAGATCTCCGTCCTCCTCCCCTCTATAGTCCTATAGATCTCCGTCCTCCTCCCCCTCTATAGTCCCATAGAATAGATCCCCGTCCTCCTCCCCCTCTATAGTCCCACAGATCTCCATCCTCCTCCCCCTCTATAGTCCCATGGATCCCCGTCCTCCTCCCCCTCTATAGTCCCACAGATCCCCGTCCTCCTCCCCCTCTATAGTCCCACAGATCTCCATCCTCCTCCCCTCTATAGTCCCACGGATCTCCATCCTCCTCCCCTCTATAGTCCCATGGATCCCCGTCCTCCTCCCCCTCTATAGTCCCACAGATCTCCATCCTCCTCCCCCTCTATAGTCCCATGGATCCCCGTCCTCCTCCCCCTCTATAGTCCCACAGATCCCCGTCCTCCTCCCCCTCTATAGTCCCATAGATCCCCGTCCTCCTCCCCCTCTATAGTCCCATGGATCCCCGTCCTCCTCCCCCTCTATAGTCCCACAGATCTCCGTCCTCCTCCCCCTCTATAGTCCCACAGATCTCCGTCCTCCTCCCCCTCTATAGTCCCATAGATCCCCGTCCTCCTCCCCCTCTATAGTCCCATAGATCCCCGTCCTCCTCCCCCTCTATAGTCCCATGGATCCCCGTCCTCCTCCCCCTCTATAGTCCCACAGATCTCCATCCTCCTCCCCTCTATAGTCCCACAGATCCCCGTCCTCCTCCCCCTCTATAGTCCCACAGATCTCCGTCCTCCTCCCCCTCTATAGTCCCATAGATCCCTGTCCTCCTTCCCCTCTATAGTCAGATAGATCTCCGTCCTCCTCCCCTCTATAGTCCTATAGATCTCCGTCCTCCTCCCCCTCTATAGTCCCATAGATCCCCATCCTCCTCCCCCTCTATAGTCCCATAGATCCCCGTCCTCCTCCCCCTCTATAGTCCCACGGATCCCCATCCTCCCCCTCTATAGTCCCAGAGATCTCCATCCTCCTCCCCCTCTATAGTCCCACAGATCTCCATCCTCCTCCCCCTCTATAGTCCCATAGATCTCCATCCTCCTCCCCCTCTATAGTCCCATAGATCTCCGTCCTCCTCCCCCTCTATAGTCCTATAGATCCCGATCCTCCTCCCCCTCTATAGTCCCATCGATCTCCGTCCTCCTCCCCCTCTATAGTCCCATAGATCCCTGTCCTCCCCCTCTATAGTCAGATAGATCTCCGTCCTCCTCCCCTCTATAGTCCTATAGATCTCCGTCCTCCTCCCCTCTATAGTCCTATAGATCTCCGTCCTCCTCCCCCTCTATAGTCCCATAGATCCCCGTCCTCCTCCCCCTCTATAGTCCCATAGATCTCCGTCCTCCTCCCCCTCTATAGTCCCATAGATCCTCGTCCTCCTCCCCCTCTATAGTCCCATGGATCCCCGTCCTCCTCCCGCTCTATAGTCCCATAGATCTCCATCCTCCTCCCCCTCTATAGTCCCATAGATCCCTGTCCTCCTCCCCCTCTATAGTCAGATAGATCTCCGTCCTCCTCCCCTCTATAGTCCTATAGATCTCCGTCCTCCTCCCCCTCTATAGTCCCATAGATCCCCGTCCTCCTCCCCCTCTATAGTCCCATAGATCTCCGTCCTCCTCCCCCTCTATAGTCCCATAGATCCTCGTCCTCCTCCCCCTCTATAGTCCCATAGATCCCCGTCCTCCTCCCCCTCTATAGTCCCATAGATCTCCGTCCTCCTCCCCCTCTATAGTCCCATAGATCCTCGTCCTCCTCCCCCTCTATAGTCCCATGGATCCCCGTCCTCCTCCCGCTCTATAGTCCCATAGATCTCCATCCTCCTCCCCCTCTATAGTCCCATAGATCCCTGTCCTCCTCCCCCTCTATAGTCAGATAGATCTCCGTCCTCCTCCCCCTCTATAGTCCCATAGATCCCTGTC
Source organism: Ranitomeya imitator (assembly GCF_032444005.1). Taxonomy (NCBI): domain Eukaryota; kingdom Metazoa; phylum Chordata; class Amphibia; order Anura; family Dendrobatidae; genus Ranitomeya; species Ranitomeya imitator. The sequence continues at coordinate 1,150,896 of NC_091285.1, read as the reverse complement.
CTCCTTCCCCTCTATAGTCAGATAGATCTCCGTCCTCCTCCCCTCTATAGTCCTATAGATCTCCGTCCTCCTCCCCCTCTATAGTCCCATAGATCCCCGTCCTCCTCCCCCTCTATAGTCCCATAGATCCCCGTCCTCCTCCCCCTCTATAGTCCCATGGATCCCCATCCTCCCCCTCTATAGTCCCATAGATCTCCATCCTCCTCCCCCTCTATAGTCCCACAGATCTCCATCCTCCTCCCCCTCTATAGTCCCATAGATCTCCATCCTCCTCCCCCTCTATAGTCCCATAGATCTCCGTCCTCCTCCCCCTCTATAGTCCTATAGATCCCGATCCTCCTCCCCCTCTATAGTCCCATAGATCTCCGTCCTCCTCCCCTTCTATAGTCCCATAGATCCCTGTCCTCCCCCTCTATAGTCAGATAGATCTCCGTCCTCCTCCCCTCTATAGTCCTATAGATCTCCGTCCTCCTCCCCCTCTATAGTCCCATAGATCCCCGTCCTCCTCCCCCTCTATAGTCCCATAGATCTCCGTCCTCCTCCCCCTCTATAGTCCCATGGATCCCCATCCTCCCCCTCTATAGTCCCATAGATCTCCGTCCTCCTCCCCCTCTATAGTCCCATAGATCCCTGTCCTCCTCCCCCTCTATAGTCAGATAGATCTCCGTCCTCCTCCCCTCTATAGTCCTATAGATCTCCGTCCTCCTCCCCCTCTATAGTCCCATAGATCCCTGTCCTCCTTCCCCTCTATAGTCAGATAGATCTCCGTCCTCCTCCCCTCTATAGTCCTATAGATCTCCGTCCTCCTCCCCCTCTATAGTCCCATAGATCCCCGTCCTCCTCCCCCTCTATAGTCCCATAGATCCCCGTCCTCCTCCCCCTCTATAGTCCCATGGATCCCCATCCTCCCCCTCTATAGTCCCATAGATCTCCATCCTCCTCCCCCTCTATAGTCCCACAGATCTCCATCCTCCTCCCCCTCTATAGTCCCATAGATCTCCATCCTCCTCCCCCTCTATAGTCCCATAGATCTCCGTCCTCCTCCCCCTCTATAGTCCTATAGATCCCGATCCTCCTCCCCCTCTATAGTCCCATAGATCTCCGTCCTCCTCCCCCTCTATAGTCCCATAGATCCCTGTCCTCCCCCTCTATAGTCAGATAGATCTCCGTCCTCCTCCCCTCTATAGTCCTATAGATCTCCGTCCTCCTCCCCCTCTATAGTCCCATAGATCCCCGTCCTCCTCCCCCTCTATAGTCCCATAGATCTCCGTCCTCCTCCCCCTCTATAGTCCCATAGATCCCCATCCTCATCCCCCTCTATAGTCCCATAGATCCCCGTCCTCCTCTCCCTCTATAGTCCCATAGATCTCCATCCTCCTCCCCCTCTATAGTCCCACAGATCTCCATCCTCCTCCCCCTCTATAGTCCCATAGATCTCCATCCTCCTCCCCCTCTATAGTCCCATAGATCTCCGTCCTCCTCGCCCTCTATAGTCCTATAGATCCCGATCCTCCTCCCCCTCTATAGTCCCATAGATCTCCGTCCTCCTCCCCCTCTATAGTCCCATAGATCCCTGTCCTCCCCCTCTATAGTCAGATAGATCTCCGTCCTCCTCCCCTCTATAGTCCTATAGATCTCCGTCCTCCTCCCCCTCTATAGTCCCATAGAATAGATCCCCGTCCTCCTCCCCCTCTATAGTCCCATAGATCTCCGTCCTCCTCCCCCTCTATAGTCCCATAGATCCCCATCCTCATCCCCCTCTATAGTCCCATAGATCCCCGTCCTCCTCTCCCTCTATAGTCCCATGGATCCCCATCCTCCCCCTCTATAGTCCCATAGATCTCCGTCCTCCTCCCCCTCTATAGTCCCATAGATCCCTGTCCTCCTCCCCCTCTATAGTCAGATAGATCTCCGTCCTCCTCCCCTCTATAGTCCTATAGATCTCCGTCCTCCTCCCCCTCTATAGTCCCATAGATCCCTGTCCTCCTTCCCCTCTATAGTCAGATAGATCTCCGTCCTCCTCCCCTCTATAGTCCTATAGATCTCCGTCCTCCTCCCCCTCTATAGTCCCATAGATCCCCGTCCTCCTCCCCCTCTATAGTCCCATAGATCCCCGTCCTCCTCCCCCTCTATAGTCCCATGGATCCCCATCCTCCCCCTCTATAGTCCCATAGATCTCCATCCTCCTCCCCCTCTATAGTCCCACAGATCTCCATCCTCCTCCCCCTCTATAGTCCCATAGATCTCCATCCTCCTCCCCCTCTATAGTCCCATAGATCTCCGTCCTCCTCCCCCTCTATAGTCCTATAGATCCCGATCCTCCTCCCCCTCTATAGTCCCATAGATCTCCGTCCTCCTCCCCCTCTATAGTCCCATAGATCCCTGTCCTCCCCCTCTATAGTCAGATAGATCTCCGTCCTCCTCCCCTCTATAGTCCTATAGATCTCCGTCATCCTCCCCCTCTATAGTCCCATAGATCCCCGTCCTCCTCCCCCTCTATAGTCCCATAGATCTCCGTCCTCCTCCCCCTCTATAGTCCCATAGATCCCCATCCTCATCCCCCTCTATAGTCCCATAGATCCCCGTCCTCCTCTCCCTCTATAGTCCCATGGATCCCCATCCTCCCCCTCTATAGTCCCATAGATCTCCATCCTCCTCCCCCTCTATAGTCCCATAGATCTCCGTCCTCCTCCCCCTCTATAGTCCCATAGATCCCTGTCCTCCTCCCCCTCTATAGTCCCATAGATCCCCGTCCTCCTCCCCCTCTATAGTCCCATAGATCCCCGTCCTCCTCCCCCTCTATAGTCCCATGGATCCCCATCCTCCCCCTCTATAGTCCCACGGATCTCCATCCTCCTCCCCTCTATAGTCCCACAGATCTCCATCCTCCTCCCCCTCTATAGTCCCATAGATCTCCATCCTCCTCCCCTCTATAGTCCCACAGATCTCCATCCTCCTCCCCCTCTATAGTCCCATAGATCTCCATCCTCTTCCCCTCTATAGTCCCACAGATCTCCGTCCTCCTCCCCCTCTATAGTCCCATAGATCTCCGTCCTCCTCCCCTCTATAGTCCCACAGATCCCCGTCCTCCTCCCCCTCTATAGTCCCACAGATCTCCATCCTCCTCCCCTCTATAGTCCCACAGATCCCCGTCCTCCTCCCCCTCTATAGTCCCACAGATCTCCATCCTCCTCCCCCTCTATAGTCCCACAGATCCCCGTCCTTCTCCCCTCTATAGTCCCACAGATCTCCGTCCTTCTCCCCTCTATAGTCCCACAGATCTCCATCCTCCTCCCCCTCTATAGTCCCACAGATCCCCGTCCTTCTCCCCCTCTATAGTCCCACAAATCCCCATCCTCCTCCCCCTCTATAGTCCCACAGATCCCCGTCCTTCTCCCCCTCTATAGTCCCACAGATCTCCGTCCTCCTCCCCCTCTATAGTCCCACAGATCTCCGTCCTCCTCCCCCTCTATAGTCCCATAGATCTCCGTCCTTCTCCCCCTCTATAGTCCTATAGATCTCCGTCCTCCTCCCCCTCTATAGTCCCATAGATCCCTGTCCTCCTTCCCCTCTATAGTCAGATAGATCCCTGTCCTCCTCCCCTCTATAGTAACATAGTAACATAGTAACATAGTTAGTAAGGCCGAAAAAAGACATTTGTCCATCCAGTTCAGCCTATATTCCATCATAATAAATCCCCAGATCTACGTCCTTCTACAGAACCTAATAATTGTATGATACAATATTGTTCTCCTCCAGGAAGACATCCAGGCCTCTCTTGAACCCCTCGACTGAGTTCGCCATCACCACCTCCTCAGGCAAGCAATTCCAGATTCTCACTGCCCTAACAGTAAAGAATCCTCTTCTATGTTGGTGGAAAAACCTTCTCTCCTCCAGACGCAAAGAATGCCCCCTTGTGCCCGTCACCTTCCTTGGTATAAACAGATCCTCAGCGAGATATTTGTATTGTCCCCTTATATACTTATACATGGTTATTAGATCGCCCCTCAGTCGTCTTTTTTCTAGACTAAATAATCCTAATTTCGCTAATCTATCTGGGTATTGTAGTTCTCCCATCCCCTTTATTAATTTTGTTGCCCTCCTTTGTACTCTCTCTAGTTCCATTATATCCTTCCTGAGCACCGGTGCCCAAAACTGGACACAGTACTCCATGTGCGGTCTAACTAGGGATTTGTACAGAGGCAGTATAATGCTCTCATCATGTGTATCCAGACCTCTTTTAATGCACCCCATGATCCTGTTTGCCTTGGCAGCTGCTGCCTGGCACTGGCTGCTCCAGGTAAGTTTATCATTAACTAGGATCCCCAAGTCCTTCTCCCTGTCAGATTTACCCAGTGGTTTCCCGTTCAGTGTGTAATGGTGATATTGATTCCCTCTTCCCATGTGTATAACCTTACATTTATCATTGTTAAACCTCATCTGCCACCTTTCAGCCCAAGTTTCCAACTTATCCAGATCCATCTGTAGCAGAATATTATCTTCTCTTGTATTAACTGCTTTACATAGTTTTGTATCATCTGCAAATATCGATATTTTACTGTGTAAACCTTCTACCAGATCATTAATGAATATGTTGAAGAGAACAGGTCCCAATACTGACCCCTGCGGTACCCCACTGGTCACAGCGACCCAGTTAGAGACTATACCATTTATAACCACCCTCTGCTTTCTATCACTAAGCCAGTTACTAACCCATTTACACACATTTTCCCCCAGACCAAGCATTCTCATTTTGTGTACCAACCTCTTGTGCGGCACGGTATCAAACGCTTTGGAAAAATCGAGATATACCACGTCCAATGACTCACCGTGGTCCAGCCTATAGCTTACCTCTTCATAAAAACTAATTAGATTGGTTTGACAGGAGCAATTTCTCATAAACCCATGCTGATATGGAGTTAAACAGTTATTCTCATTGAGATAATCCAGAATAACATCCCTCAGAAACCCTTCAAATATTTTACCAACAATAGAGGTTAGACTTACTGGCCTATAATTTCCAGGTTCACTTTTAGAGCCCTTTTTGAATATTGGCACCACATTTGCTATGCGCCAGTCCTGCGGAACAGACCCTGTCGCTATAGAGTCACTAAAAATAAGAAATAATGGTTTATCTATTACATTACTTAGTTCTCTTAGTACTCGTGGGTGTATGCCATCCGGACCCGGAGATTTATCTATTTTAATCTTATTTAGCCGGTTTCGCACCTCTTCTTGGGTTAGATTGGTGACCCTTAATATAGGGTTTTCATTGTTTCTTGGGATTTCACCTAGCATTTCATTTTCCACCGTGAATACCGTGGAGAAGAAGGTGTTTAATATGTTAGCTTTTTCCTCGTCATCTACAACCATTCTTTCCTCACTATTTTTTAAGGGGCCTACATTTTCAGTTTTTATTCTTTTACTATTGATATAGTTGAAGAACAGTTTGGGATTAGTTTTACTCTCCTTAGCAATGTGCTTCTCTGTTTCCTTTTTGGCAGCTTTAATTAGTTTTTTAGATAAAGTATTTTTCGCCCTATAGTTTTTTAGAGCTTCAATGGTGCCATCCTGCTTTAGTAGTGCAAATGCTTTCTTTTTACTGTTAATTGCCTGTCTTACTTCTTTGTTTAGCCACATTGGGTTTTTCCTATTTCTAGTCCTTTTATTCCCACAAGGTATAAACCGCTTACACTGCCTATTTAGGATGTTCTTAAACATTTCCCATTTATTATCTGTATTCTCATTTCTGAGGATCTTGTCCCAGTCTACCAGATTAAGGGCATCTCTAAGCTGGTCAAACTTTGCCTTCCTAAAGTTCAATGTTTTTGTGACTCCCTGACAAGTCCCCCTAGTGAAAGACAGGTGAAACTGCACAATATTGTGGTCGCTATTTCCTAAATGCCCGACCACCTGCAGATTTGTTATTCTGTCAGGTCTATTAGATAGTATTAGGTCTAAAAGTGCTGCTCCTCTGGTTGGATTCTGCACCAATTGTGAAAGATAATTTTTCTTGGTTATTAGCAGAAACCTGTTGCCTTTATGGGTTTCACAGGTTTCTGTTTCCCAGTTAATATCCGGGTAGTTAAAGTCCCCCATAACCAGGACCTCATTATGGGTTGCAGCTTCATCTATCTGCTTTAGAAGTAGACTTTCCATGCTTTCTGTTATATTTGGGGGTTTGTAACAGACCCCAATGAGAATTTTGTTACCATTTTTCCCTCCATGAATTTCAACCCATATGGACTCGACATCCTCATTCCCTTCGCTAATATCCTCCCTTAAAGTGGACTTTAGACAAGACTTTACATAGAGACAAACCCCTCCTCCTCTCCGATTTTTACGATCCTTTCTAAACAGACTGTAACCCTGTAAGTTAACTGCCCAGTCATAGCTTTCATCTAACCATGTCTCGGTTATTCCCACTATGTCAAAGTTACCTGTAGATATTTCTGCTTCTAGTTCTTCCATCTTGTTTGTCAGGCTTCTGGCGTTTGCGAGCATGCAGTTTAGAGGATTTTGTTTTGTTCCAATCTCCTCGCTGTGGATTGTTTTAGAAATGTTCTTACCTCCCTTCTGAGTATGTTTTCCTGGGTCGTCTTTGTTCGAGTCTAATGTTTTTCTTCCCGTCCCCTCTTCTTCTAGTTTAACGCCCTCCTGATGAGTGTAGCGAGTCTTCTGGCGAATGTGTGTTTCCCAGGTTTGTTGAGGTGTAGTCCGTCTCTGGCGAGGAGTCCATCATACCAGTAATTCACACCGTGGTCCAGGAATCCAAATCCTTGTTGTCTGCACCATCGTCTTAGCCAGTTGTTTGCATCAAGGATCCTGTTCCATCTCCTGGTGCCATGCCCGTCTACTGGAAGGATAGAAGAAAAAACTACCTGTGCATCCAGTTCCTTTACTTTCTTCCCCAACTCTTCAAAGTCCTTGCAGATTGTCGGTAGGTCCTTCCTTGCCGTGTCATTGGTGCCAACATGTATCAGAAGAAATGGGTGGACGTCCTTGGAGCTGAAGAGCTTTGGTATCCTATCGGTCACATCCTTGATCATCGCACCTGGAAGGCAGCATACTTCTCTTGCAGTTATGTCCGGTCTGCAGATGGCTGCTTCTGTGCCTCTCAGTAGTGAGTCTCCCACCACCACCACTCTTCGTTGCTTCTTGGCTGTACTTTTTGCTGTCACTTGTTGCTGTGTGCCCTTTTCTTTTTTGCTTGCTGGTATTGCTTCATTCTTAGGTGTGCCATCTTCATCCTCTACAAAGATTTGATATCGGTTCTTCAGTTGTGTGGTTGGTGATTTCTCCATGGTCTTCTTGCTTCTTTTGGTCACATGCTTCCACTCATCTGCTTTTGGAGGTTCTCTGACACTTTTTGCACCTTCTGTGACCAGTAGAGATGCTTCTGTTCTGTCTAGAAAGTCTTCATTCTCTTTGATGAGTTTCAAAGTTGCTATTCTTTCTTCCAGACCCCGCACCTTTTCTTCTAAAAGGGCCACTAGTCTACACTTCTGACAGGTGAAATTGGATTCTTCTTCTGGTCGGTCTGTGAACATGAAGCACATGCTGCAGCTCACCATGTAGGTTGTCACATCTGCCATGTTGCTCCTAGATCCTGCTGACTTGCTGTGTGTTTTCCTTCTTGTGTAATCTAGTCAGCCAAGCTCTCTTGCAATAATGTCCTACAGGCAAAAATTCGCGCGCCGTACGGCGCGCGGTCTGGTGATGCTTTCGAAGCAGCTGGTCCCGGCTGTACCCAACGATCTTCTAGCTTAGGGAGACTTCGCTTCTCCCAGAAGGCACCTGGAATATGCAAATTAGCCTCCTGAAGCTTGAATCCCTGGTTCTATAGTCCTATAGATCTCCGTCCTCCTCCCCCTCTATAGTCCCATAGATCCCCGTCCTCCTCCCCCTCTATAGTCCCATAGATCCCCGTCCTCCTCCCCCTCTATAGTCCCACGGATCCCCATCCTCCCCCTCTATAGTCCCACAGATCTCCATCCTCCTCCCCCTCTATAGTCCCACAGATCTCCATCCTCCTCCCCCTCTATAGTCCCACAGATCCCCGTCCTCCTCCCCCTCTATAGTCCCACAGATCTCCGTCCTCCTCCCCCTCTATAGTCCCATAGATCTCCGTCCTTCTCCCCCTCTATAGTCCCATAGATCTCCGTCCTCCTCCCCCTCTATAGTCCCACAGATCCCCGTCCTCCTCCCCCTCTATAGTCCCACAGATCTCCGTCCTCCTCCCCCTCTATAGTCCCACAGATCCCCGTCCTCCTCCCCCTCTATAGTCCCACAGATCTCCATCCTCCTCCCCCTCTATAGTCCCACAGATCTCCGTCCTCCTCCCCCTCTATAGTCCCACAGATCCCCGTCCTCCTCCCCCTCTATAGTCCCACAGATCTCCGTCCTCCTCCCCCTCTATAGTCCCACAGATCTCCGTCCTCCTCCCCCTCTATAGTCCCACAGATCCCCGTCCTCCTCCCCCTCTATAGTCCCACAGATCCCCGTCCTCCTCCCCCTCTATAGTCCCACAGATCCCCGTCCTCCTCCCCCTCTATAGTCCCATGGATCCCCGTCCTCCTCCCCCTCTATAGTCCCATAGATCTCCGTCCTCCTCCCCCTCTATAGTCCCATAGATCCCTGTCCTCCTCCCCCTCTATAGTCAGATAGATCTCCGTCCTCCTCCCCTCTATAGTCCTATAGATCTCCGTCCTCCTCCCCCTCTATAGTCCCATAGATCCCTGTCCTCCTTCCCCTCTATAGTCAGATAGATCTCCGTCCTCCTCCCCTCTATAGTCCTATAGATCTCCGTCCTCCTCCCCCTCTATAGTCCCATAGATCCCCGTCCTCCTCCCCCTCTATAGTCCCATAGATCCCCGTCCTCCTCCCCCTCTATAGTCCCACGGATCCCCATTCTCCCCCTCTATAGTCCCACAGATCTCCATCCTCCTCCCCCTCTATAGTCCCATAGATGTCCATCCTCCTCCCCCTCTATAGTCCCATAGATCTCCGTCCTCCTCCCCCTCTATAGTCCTATAGATCCCGATCCTCCTCCCCCTCTATAGTCCCATCGATCTCCGTCCTCCTCCCCCTCTATAGTCCCATAGATCCCTGTCCTCCCCCTCTATAGTCAGATAGATCTCCGTCCTCCTCCCCTCTATAGTCCTATAGATCTCCGTCCTCCTCCCCCTCTATAGTCCCATAGATCCCCGTCCTCCTCCCCCTCTATAGTCCCATAGATCTCCGTCCTCCTCCCCCTCTATAGTCCCATAGATCCCCATCCTCCTCCCCCTCTATAGTCCTATGGATCCCCGTCCTCCTCCCCCTCTATAGTCCCCATAGATCTCCGTCCTCCTCCCCCTCTATAGTCCCATAGATCCCTGTCCTCCTCCCCCTCTATAGTCAGATAGATCTCCGTCCTCCTCCCCTCTATAGTCCTATAGATCTCCGTCCTCCTCCCCCTCTATAGTCCCATAGATCCCTGTCCTCCTTCCCCTCTATAGTCAGATAGATCTCCGTCCTCCTCCCCTCTATAGTCCTATAGATCTCCATCCTCCTCCCCCTCTATAGTCCCATAGATCTCCATCCTCCTCCCCCTCTATAGTCCCATAGATCTCCATCCTCCTCCCCCTCTATAGTCCCATAGATCTCCGTCCTCCTCCCCCTCTATAGTCCTATAGATCCCGATCCTCCTCCCCCTCTATAGTCCCATAGATCTCCGTCCTCCTCCCCCTCTATAGTCCCATAGATCCCTGTCCTCCCCCTCTATAGTCAGATAGATCTCCGTCCTCCTCCCCTCTATAGTCCTATAGATCTCCGTCCTCCTCCCCCTCTATAGTCCCATAGATCCCCGTCCTCCTCCCCCTCTATAGTCCCATAGATCTCCGTCCTCCTCCCCCTCTATAGTCCCATAGATCCCCATCCTCATCCCCCTCTATAGTCCCATAGATCCCCGTCCTCCTCTCCCTCTATAGTCCCACAGATCTCCGTCCTCCTCCCCCCTCTATAGTCCCATAGATCCCTGTCCTCCTCCCCCTCTATAGTCAGATAGATCTCCGTCCTCCTCCCCTCTATAGTCCTATAGATCTCCGTCCTCCTCCCCCTCTATAGTCCCATAGATCCCTGTCCTCCTTCCCCTCTATAGTCTGATAGATCTCCGTCCTCCTCCCCTCTATAGTCCTATAGATCTCCGTCCTCCTCCCCCTCTATAGTCCCATAATCCCCGTCCTCCTCCCCCTCTATAGTCCCATAGATCCCCGTCCTCCTCCCCCTCTATAGTCCCATGGATCCCCATCCTCCCCCTCTATAGTCCCATAGATCTCCATCCTCCTCCCCCTCTATAGTCCCACTGATCTCCATCCTCCTCCCCCTCTATAGTCCCATAGATCTCCATCCTCCTCCCCCTCTATAGTCCCATAGATCTCCGTCCTCCTCCCCCTCTATAGTCCTGTAGATCCCGATCCTCCGACCCCTCTATAGTCCCATAGATCTCCGTCCTCCTCCCCCTCTATAGTCCCATAGATCCCTGTCCTCCCCCTCTATAGTCAGATAGATCTCCGTCCTCCTCCCCTCTATAGTCCTATAGATCTCCGTCCTCCTCCCCCTCTATAGTCCCATAGATCCCCGTCCTCCTCCCCCTCTATAGTCCCATAGATCTCCGTCCTCCTCCCCCTCTATAGTCCCATAGATCCCCATCCTCATCCCCCTCTATAGTCCCATAGATCCCCGTCCTCCTCTCCCTCTATAGTCCCATGGATCCCCATCCTCCCCCTCTATAGTCCCATAGATCTCCATCCTCCTCCCCCTCTATAGTCCCATAGATCTCCGTCCTCCTCCCCCTCTATAGTCCCATAGATCCCTGTCCTCCTCCCCCTCTATAGTCCCATAGATCTCCGTCCTCCTCCCCCTCTATAGTCCCATAGATCCCCGTCCTCCTCCCCCTCTATAGTCCCATGGATCCCCGTCCTCCTCCCCCTCTATAGTCCCATGGATCCCCGTCCTCCTCCCCCTCTATAGTCCCATAGATCTCCGTCCTCCTCCCCCTCTATAGTCCCATAGATCCCTGTCCTCCTCCCCCTCTATAGTCAGATGGATCTCCGTCCTCCTCCCCTCTATAGTCCTATAGATCTCTGTCCTCCTCCCCCTCTATAGTCCCATAGATCCCTGTCCTCCTTCCCCTCTATAGTCAGATAGATCTCCGTCCTCCTCCCCTCTATAGTCCTATAGATCTCCGTCCTCCTCCCCCTCTATAGTCCCATAGATCCCCGTCCTCCTCCCCCTCTATAGTCCCATAGATCCCCGTCCTCCTCCCCCTCTATAGTCCCATGGATCCCCATCCTCCCCCTCTATAGTCCCATAGATCTCCATCCTCCTCCCCCTCTATAGTCCCACAGATCTCCATCCTCCTCCCCCTCTATAGTCCCATAGATCCCCGTCCTCCTCTCCCTCTATAGTCCCATGGATTCCCATCCTCCCCCTCTATAGTCCCATAGATCTCCATCCTCCTCCCCCTCTATAGTCCCATAGATCTCCGTCCTCCTCCCCCTCTATAGTCCCATAGATACCTGTCCTCCTCCCCCTCTATAGTCCCATAGATCTCCGTCCTCCTCCCCCTCTATAGTCCCATAGATCCCTGTCCTCCTCCCCCTCTATAGTTAGATAGATCTCCGTCCTCCTCCCTCTATAGTCCCATAGATCTCCATCCTCCTCCCCCTCTATAGTCCCATAGATCTCCGTCCTCCTCCCCCTCTATAGTTCTATAGATCCCTGTCCTCCTCCTCCTCTATAGTCAGATAGATCTCCGTCCTCCTCCCCTCTATAGTCCTATAGATCTCCGTCCTCCTCCCCCTCTATAGTCCCATAAATCCCCGTCCTCCTCCCCTCTATAGTCCCATAAATCCCCGTCCTCCCCCTCTATAGTCCCATGGATCCCCATCCTCCCCCTCTATAGTCCCATAGATCTCCATCCTCCTCCCCCTCTATAGTCCCACAGATCTCCATCCTCCTCCCCCTCTATAGTCCTATAGATCCCCATCCTCCTCCCCCTCTATAGTCCCATAGATCTCCGTCCTCCTCCCCCTCTATAGTCCCATAGATCCCTGTCCTCCTCCCCCTCTATAGTCAGATAGATCTCCGTCCTCCTCCCCTCTATAGTCCCATAGATCCCCGTCCTCCTCTCCCTCTATAGTCCCATGGATCCTCCCCCTCTATAGTCCCATAGATCTCCATCCTCCTCCCCCTCTATAGTCCTATAGATCCCCATCCTCCTCCCCCTCTATAGTCCCATAGATCTCCGTCCTCCTCCCCCTCTATAGTCCCATAGATCTTCGTCCTCCTCCCCCTCTATAGTCCCATAGATCCCCATCCTCCTCCCCCTCTATAGTTCCATAGAGCTCCATCCTCCTCCCCCTCTATAGTCCCATAGATCCCCATCCTCCTCCCCCTCTATAGTCCCATAGATCTCCATCCTCCTCCCCCTCTATAGTCCCATAAATCTCCATCCTCCTCCCCCTCTATTGTCACACAGATCCCCGTCCTCCTCCCCCTCTATAGTCCCATAGATCCCTGTCCTCCTCTCCCTCTATCGTCCCATAGATCCCCGTCCTCCTCCCCCTCTATGCTGTATAATACAGATCTCCTCCTCTCCCCCGGATTTGGAAAGATACTTAAAGTGGAAAATGAAGTTACAAGCTGATCCAACTTCAGTGGAAATGCCTCAAGACAAGGAAATGATGCTCAGTATTGTGTGTGGCCTCCACGTGCCTGTGTGACCTCCCTACAACGCCTGGGAATGCTCCTGATGAGGCGGCGGATGGTCTCCTGAGGGATCTCCTCCCAGACCTGGACTAAAGCACCCGCCAACTCCTGGACAGTCTGTGGTGCAGCGTGACGTTGGTGGATGGAGCGAGACATGATGTCCCGAGACATGATGTCCCAGATGTGCTGCATCGGATTCAGGTCTGGGGAACGGGCAGCCAGTCCATAGCTTCAATGCCTTCATCTTGCAGGAACTGCTGACTCACTCCAGCCACATGAGGTCTGGCATTGTCCTGCATTAGGAGGAACCCAGGGCCAACCGCACCAGCATATGGTCTCACAAGGGGTCTGAGGATCTCATCTCGGTACCTAATGGCAGTCAGGCTACATATAGGGCCGTGCGGCCCTCCAAAGAAATGTCACAACGTATCATTACTGGCCCACTGCCAAACCGGTCATGCAGAAGGATGTTGCAGGCAGATCGCTCTCCACGGCGTCTCCAGACTCTGTCACATGTGCTCAGTGTGAACCTGCCTCCATCTGTGAAGAGCACAGGGCGCCAGTGGTGAATGCCAAGTGTCCTGCACGGTGTTAGGCTGTGAGCGCAATACTCACCTGTGGACATCGGGCCCTCAGACCATCATCATGGATGGAGCAACTTCTGTGGGTTGTAGATACCTCCTCATGCTACTGCACAGTATGTCTAGGGGTGAGAGCGATGACAAAAAAGGAAAGTAACCAAAAAGGATGAGAACAGAGACATGGTCTGGGGTCACCCCTGCCGCTCCCCTCCGAGCTAATTGTCCATCATTTCTTCCTGTTATCTGTTCCATTTACACAACGGATTCAGTCAGTGGTGAATCATAACTGGACAGGAGTGACGTGGAGTTACAGTGTGGTGGTTAAATGGAACCTGTCACCCCGAAAACCGCGGGTGAGGTAAGCCCACCGGCATCAGGGGCTTATCTACAGCACTCTGTAATACATTCTGGAATGCTGTAGATAAGCCCCCAATGTAAAAGATGAGAAAAAGACGTCAGATTATACTCACCCAGGGGCGGTCCTGCTGGTGGTCCGGGGCCTCCCATCTTCATACGATGACGTCCTCTTCTGATCTTCACGCTGCGGCGCAGGCGCACTTTATCCTCCTTGTTGAGGGCAGAGCAAAGTACTGCAGTGCGCAGGCACTGGGCCTCTCCCTGCGCACTGCAGTACTTTGCTCTGCCCTCAACAAGGAGGATAAAGTGCGCCTGCGCCGGAGCGTGAAGACAAGAAGAGGACGTCATCTGATGAAGATGGGAGGCTCCGGCCCAACAGCGGGACCACCCCTGGGTGAATATAATCTAACATCTTTTTCTCATCTTTCTGGATACATCGGGGGCTTATCTACAGCATTCCAGAATGTAGAGTGCTGGAGATAAGCCCTGATGCCGGTGGGGTTCCCTTTAAGTGTTCCCTTTATTTTTTAGCAGTGTAGATATATAAATACAGTGCTAACCACTGAGCCACCATAGTGACCTATATATAGTACAGTGCTAACCACTGAGCCACCATAGTGACCTAAATACAGTGCAGATAAAGAGGACTGAGGTGAAGCAGTGGCCCTCTGACAAAAGGTAAAGGGCCCCATCCTGGACACTGACTGAAGATGGCATCACCATACAAAAACCAACTCTAGGTGGCGCCGTCACACACCCTGTGTGCTGACTACAGGTGGCACGCCCGCACACCCTGCGCGCTGACTACATGTGGCGCCTCCGCACACCCTGCGCGCTGACTACATGCGGCGCCTCCGCACACCCTGCGCGCTGACTACAGATGGCGCCTCCGCACACCCTGCGCGCTGACTACAGGTGGTGCCGCGGCACATCCTGCGCGCTGACTACAGGTGGCGCAGCCACTAACTTTAGGTGGCACCATCGCACACCGACTAGGTAGCAAGGTCGCACACCCACTCTAGGTGGCACCGCCGCACACACTGGACACCTCAGACTCTGTACAGGGTTTATTCAGAGAACAGAACAGAGTACTATGTAAATACAGAGAAGCAGATGATGTAACACAGTGGTCGGGGGCAGGAGAGCGGACCCTCCATGATCAGACCCTCCCTCCACACAATGAATTCCATCCGTCGTCACACACGTCACTGGTGTCCCGTCACAACATGCGCTGCCAGGTCCCTCCTGCGCCATCGTCCCAGAAGTTGTGCCGTCGCTGTAGATGGAGGACTCTTCCCGGAAAGCGTCTGGATGTTCATCGAGTCTCAACACGAAGACCGGAGCTCAAGCTTTCACCTCAGACGAGACGTTGTAAATGACGTCCGAGTTCTCCGAGATCAACTCATCTAGTCAAAGAGACAATGCAGTCACCATCAGAAACGTCCCCTTCCCCGTGACCATCCCCCACACGGCAGGAACAGTACGCAGCTCCCGCGACTGGATAGGAGGGACGGCGTCTGCAGGGACATTACCCACCCTTGCGCCCATATCTCCCAATAGGAAAGCCTGGGCAGACCCTTCCCCATCCTCATACCGGGCAGAACACACTTCCACAGGCCGTACGTCTTCCCCACTGCCGTCTGCCACAGCCGTAGCGTGCCGTCCTCAGAGCCACTGGCATAAAGCTCGCCGTCCGGACTGAAGCGCACACAATGGACCGGACCAAAATGGCCTTTGTAGGATTCTATCGAAGAAAAGAAGCGAGAGATCAGGATGACAAGAGCATGGAAAGGGAGGCAGCAGCCTCAGCGAGGGGAGGAGGCCGCCAGGGTAAGATTCCTCACCGAGCTCCTCCCCTGTGGTGTAGTCGTATTTATACAGCTTGAAGTCATCGCCTCCAGCCACAATGCAGTCCTTTTCGGGGTGGAGAGAAGCAGAGATGATGGGAGCTGGTGCCTCAAATGACTTGATCAGCTCCAGGCTGGAAAGAGAATATAAAAATGACCATTACAAAGAGCCACTGGATCTATAAGGCGGAGTAGTCTGGAGGCACCTCAGGAGAGTTCAAACACCGTCATTATCCCAACGTCGTCCGAGCAGGGACATGACCAAATGTCATAGTACGTGATGGTAACGAGCGCAGAAGTACCGGCACCACATACAAGAGCCGCAGTCACATCCTCTACAGCAGACACCACGTAGAGGAGGAGCGCCCGTCACCTCTACAGATGGCACCACATACAAGAGCCGCAGTCACCTCCTCTACAGCAGACACCACGTAGAGGAGGAGCGCCCGTCACCTCTACATTCGGCACCACATACAAGAGCCGCAGTCACATCCTCTACAGCAGACACCACGTAGAGGAGGAGCGCCCGTCACCTCTACAGATGGCACCACATACAAGAGCCGCAGTCACCTCCTCTACAGCAGACACCACGTAGAGGAGGAGCGCCCGTCACCTCTACAGATGGCACCACATACAAGAGCCGCAGTCACATCCTCTCTACAGCAGACACCACGTAGAGGAGGAGCGCCCGTCACCTCTACAGATGGCACCACATACAAGAGCCGCAGTCACCTCCTCTACAGCAGACACCACGTAGAGGAGGAGCGCCCGTCACCTCTACAGATGGCACCACATACAAGAGCCGCAGTCACATCCTCTACAGCAGACACCACGTAGAGGAGGAGCGCCCGTCACCTCTACAGATGGCACCACATACAAGAGCCGCAGTCACCTCCTCTACAGCAGACACCACGTAGAGGAGGAGCGCCTGTCACCTCTACAGATGGCACCACATACAAGAGCCGCAGTCACATCCTCTACAGCAGACACCACGTAGAGGAGGAGCGCCCGTCACCTCTACATTCGGCACCACATACAAGAGCCACAGTCACATCCTCTACAGCAGACACCACGTAGAGGAGGAGCGCCCGTCACCTCTACATTCGGCACCACATACAAGAGCCACAGTCACATCCTCTACAGCAGACACCACGTAGAGGAGGAGCGCCCGTCACCTCTACAGATGGCACCACATACAAGAGCCGCAGTCACATCGTCTCTACAGCAGACACCACGTAGAGGAGGAGCGCCCGTCACCTCTACAGATGGCACCACATACAAGAGCCGCAGTCACCTCCTCTACAGCAGACACCACGTAGAGGAGGAGCGCCCGTCACCTCTACAGATGGCACCACATACAAGAGCCGCAGTCACATCCTCTACAGCAGACACCACGTAGAGGAGGAGCGCCCTTCACCTCTACAGATGGCACCACATACAAGAGCCACAGTCACATCCTCTACAGCAGACACCACGTAGAGGAGGAGCGTCCGTCACCTCTACAGATGGCACCACATACAAGAGCCGCAGTCACATCCTCTCTACAGCAGACACCACGTAGAGGAGGAGCGCCCGTCACCTCTACAGCTGGCAACACATACAAGAGCCACAGTCACATCCTCTCTACAGCAGAAACCACGTAGAGGAGGAGCGCCCGTCACCTCTACAGATGGCACCACATACAAGAGCCGCAGTCACATCCTCTCTACAGCAGACACCACATAGAGGAGGAGCGCCCGTCACCTCTACAGCTGGCAACACATACAAGAGCCACAGTCACATTCTCTACAGCAGACACCACGTAGAGGAGGAGCACCTGTCACCTCTACATTCGGCACTACGTAGAGGAGCCACCGTCACATCCTCTCCAGCAGACACCATGTAGAGGAGGAGCGCCCGTCACCTCTACATTCGGCACCACATACAAGAGCCACAGTCACATCCTCTACAGCAGACACCACGTAGAGGAGGAGCGCCGTCACCTCTACAGATGGCACCACATACAAGAGCCGCAGTCACCTCCTCTACAGCAGACACCACGTAGAGGAGGAGCGCCCGTCACCTCTACAGATGGCACCACATACAAGAGCCGCAGTCACATCCTCTACAGCAGACACCACGTAGAGGAGGAGCGCCCGTCACCTCTACAGATGGCACCACATACAAGAGCCGCAGTCACATCGTCTCTACAGCAGACACCACGTAGAGGAGGAGCGCCCGTCACCTCTACAGATGGCACCACATACAAGAGCCGCAGTCACCTCCTCTACAGCAGACACCACGTAGAGGAGGAGCGCCCGTCACCTCTACAGATGGCACCACATACAAGAGCCGCAGTCACATCCTCTACAGCAGACACCACGTAGAGGAGGAGCGCCCGTCACCTCTACAGATGGCACCACATACAAGAGCCGCCGTCACCTCTACAGCAGACACCACGTAGAAGAGGAACGCCCGTCACCTCTACAGATGGCACCACATACAAGAGCCGCAGTCACATCCTCTACAGCAGACACCACGTAGAGGAGGAGCGCCCGTCACCTCTACAGATGGCACCACATACAAGAGCCGCCGTCACATCCTCTACAGCAGACACCACGTAGAGGAGGAGCGCCCGTCACCTCTACAGATGGCACCACATACAAGAGCCGCCGTCACCTCTACAGCAGACACCACGTAGAAGAGGAGTGACCGTCACCTCTACATTCGGCACTACGTAGAGGAGCCGCCGTCACATCCTCTCTACAGTAGACACCACGTAGAGGAGGAGCGCCCGTCACCTCTACATTCGGCACCACATACAAGAGCCACAGTCACATCCTCTACAGCAGACACCACGTAGAGGAGGAGCGCCCGTCACCTCTACAGATGGCACCACATACAAGAGCCACAGTCACATCCTCTACAGCAGACACCACGTAGAGGAGGAGCGCCCGTCACCTCTACAGCTGGCAACACATACAAGAGCCACAGTCACATCCTCTACAGCAGACACCACGTAGAGGAGGAGCGCCTGTCACCTCTACATTCGGCACTACGAAGAGGAGCCACCGTCACATCCTCTCCAGCAGACACCACGTAGAGGAGGAGCGCCCGTCACCTCTACATTCGGCACCACATACAAGAGCCACAGTCACATCCTCTACAGCAGACACCACGTAGAGGAGGAGCGCCCGTCACCTCTACAGATGGCACCACATACAAGAGCCGCAGTCACATCCTCTACAGCAGACACCACGTAGAGGAGGAGCGCCTGTCACCTCTACAGATGGCACCACATACAAGAGCCGCAGTCACATCCTCTACAGCAGACACCATGTAGAGGAGGAGCGCCCGTCACCTCTACAGATGGCACCACATACAAGAGCCGCAGTCACATCCTCTCTACAGTAGACACCACGTAGAGGAGGAGCGCCCGTCACCTCTACATTCGGCACTACATAGAGGAGCCGCCGTCACATCGTCTCTACAGCAGACACCACGTAGAGGAGGAGCGCCCGTCACCCCTACAGCTGGCATCACATAGAGGAGCCGCCGTCACATCCTCTACAGCAGACACCACGTAGAGGAGGAGCGCCCGTCACCTCTACACATGGCACCACATACAAGAGCCGCAGTCACATCCTCTCTACAGCAGACACCACGTAGAGGAGGAGCGCCCGTCACCCCTACAGCTGGCATCACATAGAGGAGCCGCCGTCACATCCTCTACAGCAGACACCACGTAGAGGAGGAGCGCCCGTCACCTCTACACATGGCACCACATACAAGAGCCGCAGTCACATCCTCTCTACAGCAGACACCACGTAGAGGAGGAGCGCCCGTCACCTCTACAGCTGGCACCACATACAAGAGCCGCAGTCACATCCTCTACAGCAGACACCACGTAGAGGAGGAGCGCCCGTCACCTCTACAGATGGCACCACATACAAGAGCCGCAGTCACATCCTCTCTACAGCAGACACCACGTAGAAGAGGAGCGCCCGTCACCTCTACAGATGGCACCACATACAAGAGCCGCAGTCACATCCTCTCTACAGCAGACACCACGTAGAGGAGGAGCGCCCGTCACCTCTACAGCTGGCACCACATACAAGAGCCGCAGTCACCTCCTCTACAGCAGACACCACGTAGAGGAGGAGCGCCCGTCACCTCTACAGATGGCACCACATACAAGAGCCGCAGTCACATCCTCTCTACAGCAGACACCACGTAGAGGAGGAGCGCCCGTCACCTCTACAGATGGCACCACATACAAGAGCCGCAGTCACCTCCTCTACAGCAGACACCACGTAGAGGAGGAGCGCCCGTCACCTCTACAGATGGCACCACATACAAGAGCCGCAGTCACATCCTCTACAGCAGACACCACGTAGAGGAGGAGCGCCCGTCACCTCTACAGATGGCACCACATACAAGAGCCGCAGTCACCTCCTCTACAGCAGACACCACGTAGAGGAGGAGCGCCCGTCACCTCTACAGATGGCACCACATACAAGAGCCGCAGTCACATCCTCTACAGCAGACACCACGTAGAGGAGGAGCGCCCGTCACCTCTACATTCGGCACCACATACAAGAGCCACAGTCACATCCTCTACAGCAGACACCACGTAGAGGAGGAGCGCCCGTCACCTCTACAGATGGCACCACATACAAGAGCCGCAGTCACATCGTCTCTACAGCAGACACCACGTAGAGGAGGAGCGCCCGTCACCTCTACAGATGGCACCACATACAAGAGCCGCAGTCACCTCCTCTACAGCAGACACCACGTAGAGGAGGAGCGCCCGTCACCTCTACAGATGGCACCACATACAAGAGCCGCAGTCACATCCTCTACAGCAGACACCACGTAGAGGAGGAGCGCCCTTCACCTCTACAGATGGCACCACATACAAGAGCCACAGTCACATCCTCTACAGCAGACACCACGTAGAGGAGGAGCGTCCGTCACCTCTACAGATGGCACCACATACAAGAGCCGCAGTCACATCCTCTCTACAGCAGACACCACGTAGAGGAGGAGCGCCCGTCACCTCTACAGCTGGCAACACATACAAGAGCCACAGTCACATCCTCTCTACAGCAGAAACCACGTAGAGGAGGAGCGCCCGTCACCTCTACAGATGGCACCACATACAAGAGCCGCAGTCACATCCTCTCTACAGCAGACACCACATAGAGGAGGAGCGCCCGTCACCTCTACAGCTGGCAACACATACAAGAGCCACAGTCACATTCTCTACAGCAGACACCACGTAGAGGAGGAGCACCTGTCACCTCTACATTCGGCACTACGTAGAGGAGCCACCGTCACATCCTCTCCAGCAGACACCACGTAGAGGAGGAGCGCCCGTCACCTCTACATTCGGCACCACATACAAGAGCCACAGTCACATCCTCTACAGCAGACACCACGTAGAGGAGGAGCGCCGTCACCTCTACAGATGGCACCACATACAAGAGCCGCAGTCACCTCCTCTACAGCAGACACCACGTAGAGGAGGAGCGCCCGTCACCTCTACAGATGGCACCACATACAAGAGCCGCAGTCACATCCTCTACAGCAGACACCACGTAGAGGAGGAGCGCCCGTCACCTCTACAGATGGCACCACATACAAGAGCCGCAGTCACATCGTTTCTACAGCAGACACCACGTAGAGGAGGAGCGCCCGTCACCTCTACAGATGGCACCACATACAAGAGCCGCAGTCACCTCCTCTACAGCAGACACCACGTAGAGGAGGAGCGCCCGTCACCTCTACAGATGGCACCACATACAAGAGCCGCAGTCACATCCTCTACAGCAGACACCACGTAGAGGAGGAGCGCCCGTCACCTCTACAGATGGCACCACATACAAGAGCCGCCGTCACCTCTACAGCAGACACCACGTAGAAGAGGAACGCCCGTCACCTCTACAGATGGCACCACATACAAGAGCCGCAGTCACATCCTCTACAGCAGACACCACGTAGAGGAGGAGCGCCCGTCACCTCTACAGATGGCACCACATACAAGAGCCGCCGTCACTTCCTCTACAGCAGACACCACGTAGAGGAGGAGCGCCCGTCACCTCTACAGATGGCACCACATACAAGAGCCGCCGTCACCTCTACAGCAGACACCACGTAGAAGAGGAGTGACCGTCACCTCTACATTCGGCACTACGTAGAGGAGCCGCCGTCACATCCTCTCTACAGTAGACACCACGTAGAGGAGGAGCGCCCGTCACCTCTACATTCGGCACCACATACAAGAGCCACAGTCACATCCTCTACAGCAGACACCACGTAGAGGAGGAGCGCCCGTCACCTCTACAGATGGCACCACATACAAGAGCCACAGTCACATCCTCTACAGCAGACACCACGTAGAGGAGGAGCGCCCGTCACCTCTACAGCTGGCAACACATACAAGAGCCACAGTCACATCCTCTACAGCAGACACCACGTAGAGGAGGAGCGCCTGTCACCTCTACATTCGGCACTACGAAGAGGAGCCACCGTCACATCCTCTCCAGCAGACACCACGTAGAGGAGGAGCGCCCGTCACCTCTACATTCGGCACCACATACAAGAGCCACAGTCACATCCTCTACAGCAGACACCACGTAGAGGAGGAGCGCCCGTCACCTCTACAGATGGCACCACATACAAGAGCCGCAGTCACATCCTCTACAGCAGACACCACGTAGAGGAGGAGCGCCTGTCACCTCTACAGATGGCACCACATACAAGAGCCGCAGTCACATCCTCTACAGCAGACACCATGTAGAGGAGGAGCGCCCGTCACCTCTACAGATGGCACCACATACAAGAGCCGCAGTCACATCCTCTCTACAGTAGACACCACGTAGAGGAGGAGCGCCCGTCACCTCTACATTCGGCACTACATAGAGGAGCCGCCGTCACATCGTCTCTACAGCAGACACCACGTAGAGGAGGAGCGCCCGTCACCCCTACAGCTGGCATCACAGAGGAGCCGCCGTCACATCCTCTACAGCAGACACCACGTAGAGGAGGAGCGCCCGTCACCTCTACAGATGGCACCACATACAAGAGCCGCAGTCACATCCTCTCTACAGCAGACACCACGTAGAGGAGGAGCGCCCGTCACCTCTACAGCTGGCACCACATACAAGAGCCGCAGTCACATCCTCTACAGCAGACACCACGTAGAGGAGGAGCGCCCGTCACCTCTACAGATGGCACCACATACAAGAGCCGCAGTCACATCCTCTCTACAGCAGACACCACGTAGAAGAGGAGCGCCCGTCACCTCTACAGATGGCACCACATACAAGAGCCGCAGTCACATCCTCTCTACAGCAGACACCACGTAGAGGAGGAGCGCCCGTCACCTCTACAGCTGGCACCACATACAAGAGCCGCAGTCACCTCCTCTACAGCAGACACCACGTAGAGGAGGAGCGCCCGTCACCTCTACAGATGGCACCACATACAAGAGCCGCAGTCACCTCCTCTACAGCAGACACCACGTAGAGGAGGAGCGCCTGTCACCTCTACAGATGGCACCACATACAAGAGCCGCAGTCACATCCTCTACAGCAGACACCACGTAGAGGAGGAGCGCCCGTCACCTCTACATTCGGCACCACATACAAGAGCCACAGTCACATCCTCTACAGCAGACACCACGTAGAGGAGGAGCGCCCGTCACCTCTACAGATGGCACCACATACAAGAGCCGCAGTCACATCGTCTCTACAGCAGACACCACGTAGAGGAGGAGCGCCCGTCACCTCTACAGATGGCACCACATACAAGAGCCGCAGTCACCTCCTCTACAGCAGACACCACGTAGAGGAGGAGCGCCCGTCACCTCTACAGATGGCACCACATACAAGAGCCGCAGTCACATCCTCTACAGCAGACACCACGTAGAGGAGGAGCGCCCTTCACCTCTACAGATGGCACCACATACAAGAGCCACAGTCACATCCTCTACAGCAGACACCACGTAGAGGAGGAGCGTCCGTCACCTCTACAGATGGCACCACATACAAGAGCCGCAGTCACATCCTCTCTACAGCAGACACCACGTAGAGGAGGAGCGCCCGTCACCTCTACAGCTGGCAACACATACAAGAGCCACAGTCACATCCTCTCTACAGCAGAAACCACGTAGAGGAGGAGCGCCCGTCACCTCTACAGATGGCACCACATACAAGAGCCGCAGTCACATCCTCTCTACAGCAGACACCACATAGAGGAGGAGCGCCCGTCACCTCTACAGCTGGCAACACATACAAGAGCCACAGTCACATTCTCTACAGCAGACACCACGTAGAGGAGGAGCACCTGTCACCTCTACATTCGGCACTACGTAGAGGAGCCACCGTCACATCCTCTCCAGCAGACACCACGTAGAGGAGGAGCGCCCGTCACCTCTACATTCGGCACCACATACAAGAGCCACAGTCACATCCTCTACAGCAGACACCACGTAGAGGAGGAGCGCCGTCACCTCTACAGATGGCACCACATACAAGAGCCGCAGTCACCTCCTCTACAGCAGACACCACGTAGAGGAGGAGCGCCCGTCACCTCTACAGATGGCACCACATACAAGAGCCGCAGTCACATCCTCTACAGCAGACACCACGTAGAGGAGGAGCGCCCGTCACCTCTACAGATGGCACCACATACAAGAGCCGCAGTCACATCGTCTCTACAGCAGACACCACGTAGAGGAGGAGCGCCCGTCACCTCTACAGATGGCACCACATACAAGAGCCGCAGTCACCTCCTCTACAGCAGACACCACGTAGAGGAGGAGCGCCCGTCACCTCTACAGATGGCACCACATACAAGAGCCGCAGTCACATCCTCTACAGCAGACACCACGTAGAGGAGGAGCGCCCGTCACCTCTACAGATGGCACCACATACAAGAGCCGCCGTCACCTCTACAGCAGACACCACGTAGAAGAGGAACGCCCGTCACCTCTACAGATGGCACCACATACAAGAGCCGCAGTCACATCCTCTACAGCAGACACCACGTAGAGGAGGAGCGCCCGTCACCTCTACAGATGGCACCACATACAAGAGCCGCCGTCACATCCTCTACAGCAGACACCACGTAGAGGAGGAGCGCCCGTCACCTCTACAGATGGCACCACATACAAGAGCCGCCGTCACCTCTACAGCAGACACCACGTAGAAGAGGAGTGACCGTCACCTCTACATTCGGCACTACGTAGAGGAGCCGCCGTCACATCCTCTCTACAGTAGACACCACGTAGAGGAGGAGCGCCCGTCACCTCTACATTCGGCACCACATACAAGAGCCACAGTCACATCCTCTACAGCAGACACCACGTAGAGGAGGAGCGCCCGTCACCTCTACAGATGGCACCACATACAAGAGCCACAGTCACATCCTCTACAGCAGACACCACGTAGAGGAGGAGCGCCCGTCACCTCTACAGCTGGCAACACATACAAGAGCCACAGTCACATCCTCTACAGCAGACACCACGTAGAGGAGGAGCACCTGTCACCTCTACATTCGGCACTACGTAGAGGAGCCACCGTCACATCCTCTCCAGCAGACACCATGTAGAGGAGGAGCGCCCGTCACCTCTACATTCGGCACCACATACAAGAGCCACAGTCACATCCTCTACAGCAGACACCACGTAGAGGAGGAGCGCCCGTCACCTCTACAGATGGCACCACATACAAGAGCCGCAGTCACCTCCTCTACAGCAGACACCACGTAGAGGAGGAGCGCCCGTCACCTCTACAGATGGCACCACATACAAGAGCCGCAGTCACATCCTCTACAGCAGACACCACGTAGAGGAGGAGCGCCCGTCACCTCTACAGATGGCACCACATACAAGAGCCGCAGTCACATCGTCTCTACAGTAGACACCACGTAGAGGAGGAGCGCCCGTCACCTCTACAGATGGCACCACATACAAGAGCCGCAGTCACCTCCTCTACAGCAGACACCACGTAGAGGAGGAGCGCCCGTCACCTCTACAGATGGCACCACATACAAGAGCCGCAGTCACATCCTCTACAGCAGACACCACGTAGAGGAGGAGCGCCCGTCACCTCTACAGATGGCACCACATACAAGAGCCGCCGTCACCTCTACAGCAGACACCACGTAGAAGAGGAACGCCCGTCACCTCTACAGATGGCACCACATACAAGAGCCGCAGTCACATCCTCTACAGCAGACACCACGTAGAGGAGGAGCGCCCGTCACCTCTACAGATGGCACCACATACAAGAGCCGCCGTCACATCCTCTACAGCAGACACCACGTAGAGGAGGAGCGCCCGTCACCTCTACAGATGGCACCACATACAAGAGCCGCCGTCACCTCTACAGCAGACACCACGTAGAAGAGGAGTGACCGTCACCTCTACATTCGGCACTACGTAGAGGAGCCGCCGTCACATCCTCTCTACAGTAGACACCACGTAGAGGAGGAGCGCCCGTCACCTCTACATTCGGCACCACATACAAGAGCCACAGTCACATCCTCTACAGCAGACACCACGTAGAGGAGGAGCGCCCGTCACCTCTACAGATGGCACCACATACAAGAGCCACAGTCACATCCTCTACAGCAGACACCACGTAGAGGAGGAGCGCCCGTCACCTCTACAGCTGGCAACACATACAAGAGCCACAGTCACATCCTCTACAGCAGACACCACGTAGAGGAGGAGCGCCTGTCACCTCTACATTCGGCACTACGAAGAGGAGCCACCGTCACATCCTCTCCAGCAGACACCACGTAGAGGAGGAGCGCCCGTCACCTCTACATTCGGCACCACATACAAGAGCCACAGTCACATCCTCTACAGCAGACACCACGTAGAGGAGGAGCGCCCGTCACCTCTACAGATGGCACCACATACAAGAGCCGCAGTCACATCCTCTACAGCAGACACCACGTAGAGGAGGAGCGCCTGTCACCTCTACAGATGGCACCACATACAAGAGCCGCAGTCACATCCTCTACAGCAGACACCATGTAGAGGAGGAGCGCCCGTCACCTCTACAGATGGCACCACATACAAGAGCCGCAGTCACATCCTCTCTACAGTAGACACCACGTAGAGGAGGAGCGCCCGTCACCTCTACATTCGGCACTACATAGAGGAGCCGCCGTCACATCGTCTCTACAGCAGACACCACGTAGAGGAGGAGCGCCCGTCACCCCTACAGCTGGCATCACATAGAGGAGCCGCCGTCACATCCTCTACAGCAGACACCACGTAGAGGAGGAGCGCCCGTCACCTCTACACATGGCACCACATACAAGAGCCGCAGTCACATCCTCTCTACAGCAGACACCACGTAGAGGAGGAGCGCCCGTCACCCCTACAGCTGGCATCACATAGAGGAGCCGCCGTCACATCCTCTACAGCAGACACCACGTAGAGGAGGAGCGCCCGTCACCTCTACACATGGCACCACATACAAGAGCCGCAGTCACATCCTCTCTACAGCAGACACCACGTAGAGGAGGAGCGCCCGTCACCTCTACAGCTGGCACCACATACAAGAGCCGCAGTCACATCCTCTACAGCAGACACCACGTAGAGGAGGAGCGCCCGTCACCTCTACAGATGGCACCACATACAAGAGCCGCAGTCACATCCTCTCTACAGCAGACACCACGTAGAAGAGGAGCGCCCGTCACCTCTACAGATGGCACCACATACAAGAGCCGCAGTCACATCCTCTCTACAGCAGACACCACGTAGAGGAGGAGCGCCCGTCACCTCTACAGCTGGCACCACATACAAGAGCCGCAGTCACCTCCTCTACAGCAGACACCACGTAGAGGAGGAGCGCCCGTCACCTCTACAGATGGCACCACATACAAGAGCCGCAGTCACATCCTCTCTACAGCAGACACCACGTAGAGGAGGAGCGCCCGTCACCTCTACAGATGGCACCACATACAAGAGCCGCAGTCACCTCCTCTACAGCAGACACCACGTAGAGGAGGAGCGCCCGTCACCTCTACAGATGGCACCACATACAAGAGCCGCAGTCACATCCTCTACAGCAGACACCACGTAGAGGAGGAGCGCCCGTCACCTCTACAGATGGCACCACATACAAGAGCCGCAGTCACCTCCTCTACAGCAGACACCACGTAGAGGAGGAGCGCCCGTCACCTCTACAGATGGCACCACATACAAGAGCCGCAGTCACATCCTCTACAGCAGACACCACGTAGAGGAGGAGCGCCCGTCACCTCTACATTCGGCACCACATACAAGAGCCACAGTCACATCCTCTACAGCAGACACCACGTAGAGGAGGAGCGCCCGTCACCTCTACAGATGGCACCACATACAAGAGCCGCAGTCACATCGTCTCTACAGCAGACACCACGTAGAGGAGGAGCGCCCGTCACCTCTACAGATGGCACCACATACAAGAGCCGCAGTCACCTCCTCTACAGCAGACACCACGTAGAGGAGGAGCGCCCGTCACCTCTACAGATGGCACCACATACAAGAGCCGCAGTCACATCCTCTACAGCAGACACCACGTAGAGGAGGAGCGCCCTTCACCTCTACAGATGGCACCACATACAAGAGCCACAGTCACATCCTCTACAGCAGACACCACGTAGAGGAGGAGCGTCCGTCACCTCTACAGATGGCACCACATACAAGAGCCGCAGTCACATCCTCTCTACAGCAGACACCACGTAGAGGAGGAGCGCCCGTCACCTCTACAGCTGGCAACACATACAAGAGCCACAGTCACATCCTCTCTACAGCAGAAACCACGTAGAGGAGGAGCGCCCGTCACCTCTACAGATGGCACCACATACAAGAGCCGCAGTCACATCCTCTCTACAGCAGACACCACATAGAGGAGGAGCGCCCGTCACCTCTACAGCTGGCAACACATACAAGAGCCACAGTCACATTCTCTACAGCAGACACCACGTAGAGGAGGAGCACCTGTCACCTCTACATTCGGCACTACGTAGAGGAGCCACCGTCACATCCTCTCCAGCAGACACCACGTAGAGGAGGAGCGCCCGTCACCTCTACATTCGGCACCACATACAAGAGCCACAGTCACATCCTCTACAGCAGACACCACGTAGAGGAGGAGCGCCCGTCACCTCTACAGATGGCACCACATACAAGAGCCGCAGTCACCTCCTCTACAGCAGACACCACGTAGAAGAGGAACGCCCGTCACCTCTACAGATGGCACCACATACAAGAGCCGCAGTCACATCCTCTACAGCAGACACCACGTAGAGGAGGAGCGCCCGTCACCTCTACAGATGGCACCACATACAAGAGCCGCCGTCACATCCTCTACAGCAGACACCACGTAGAGGAGGAGCGCCCGTCACCTCTACAGATGGCACCACATACAAGAGCCGCCGTCACCTCTACAGCAGACACCACGTAGAAGAGGAGTGACCGTCACCTCTACATTCGGCACTACGTAGAGGAGCCGCCGTCACATCCTCTCTACAGTAGACACCACGTAGAGGAGGAGCGCCCGTCACCTCTACATTCGGCACCACATACAAGAGCCACAGTCACATCCTCTACAGCAGACACCACGTAGAGGAGGAGCGCCCGTCACCTCTACAGATGGCACCACATACAAGAGCCACAGTCACATCCTCTACAGCAGACACCACGTAGAGGAGGAGCGCCCGTCACCTCTACAGCTGGCAACACATACAAGAGCCACAGTCACATCCTCTACAGCAGACACCACGTAGAGGAGGAGCGCCTGTCACCTCTACATTCGGCACTACGAAGAGGAGCCACCGTCACATCCTCTCCAGCAGACACCACGTAGAGGAGGAGCGCCCGTCACCTCTACATTCGGCACCACATACAAGAGCCACAGTCACATCCTCTACAGCAGACACCACGTAGAGGAGGAGCGCCCGTCACCTCTACAGATGGCACCACATACAAGAGCCGCAGTCACATCCTCTACAGCAGACACCACGTAGAGGAGGAGCGCCTGTCACCTCTACAGATGGCACCACATACAAGAGCCGCAGTCACATCCTCTACAGCAGACACCATGTAGAGGAGGAGCGCCCGTCACCTCTACAGATGGCACCACATACAAGAGCCGCAGTCACATCCTCTCTACAGTAGACACCACGTAGAGGAGGAGCGCCCGTCACCTCTACATTCGGCACTACATAGAGGAGCCGCCGTCACATCGTCTCTACAGCAGACACCACGTAGAGGAGGAGCGCCCGTCACCCCTACAGCTGGCATCACATAGAGGAGCCGCCGTCACATCCTCTACAGCAGACACCACGTAGAGGAGGAGCGCCCGTCACCTCTACAGATGGCACCACATACAAGAGCCGCAGTCACATCCTCTCTACAGCAGACACCACGTAGAGGAGGAGCGCCCGTCACCTCTACAGCTGGCACCACATACAAGAGCCGCAGTCACATCCTCTCTACAGCAGACACCACGTAGAGGAGGAGCGCCCGTCACCTCTACAGCTGGCACCACATACAAGAGCCGCAGTCACATCCTCTACAGCAGACACCACGTAGAGGAGGAGCGCCCGTCACCTCTACAGATGGCACCACATACAAGAGCCGCAGTCACATCCTCTCTACAGCAGACACCACGTAGAAGAGGAGCGCCCGTCACCTCTACAGATGGCACCACATACAAGAGCCGCAGTCACATCCTCTCTACAGCAGACACCACGTAGAGGAGGAGCGCCCGTCACCTCTACAGCTGGCACCACATACAAGAGCCACAGTCACATCCTCTACAGCAGACACCACGTAGAGGAGGAGCGCCCGTCACCTCTACATTCGGCACTACGTAGAGGAGCCGCCGTCACATCCTCTCTACAGCAGACACCACATAGAAGAGGAGCGCCCGTCACCCCTACAGATGGCACCACATATAAGAGCCGCAGTCACATCCTCTACAGCAGACACCACGTAGAGGAGGAGCGCCCGTCACCTCTACAGATGGCACCCCATACAAGAGCCGCAGTCACATCCTCTACAGCAGACACCACGTAGAGGAGGAGCGCCCGTCACCTCTACAGATGGCACCACATACAAGAGCCGCAGTCACATCCTCTACAGCAGACACCACGTAGAGGAGGAGCGCCCGTCACCTCTACAGATGGCACCACATACAAGAGCCGCAGTCACATCCTCTACAGCAGACACCACGTAGAGGAGGAGCGCCCGTCACCTCTACAGATGGCACCACATACAAGAGCCGCAGTCACATCGTCTCTACAGCAGACACCACGTAGAGGAGGAGCGCCCGTCACCTCTACAGATGGCACCACATACAAGAGCCGCAGTCACCTCCTCTACAGCAGACACCACGTAGAGGAGGAGCGCCCGTCACCTCTACAGATGGCACCACATACAAGAGCCGCAGTCACCTCCTCTACAGCAGACACCACGTAGAGGAGGAGCGCCCGTCACCCCTACAGATGGCACCACATACAAGAGCCGCAGTCACATCCTCTACAGCAGACACCACGTAGAGGAGGAGCGCCCGTCACCTCTACAGATGGCACCACATACAAGAGCCGCAGTCACATCCTCTACAGCAGACACCACGTAGAGGAGGAGCGCCCGTCACCTCTACAGATGGCACCACATACAAGAGCCGCAGTCACATCGTCTCTACAGCAGACACCACGTAGAGGAGGAGCGCCCATCACCTCTACAGATGGCACCACATACAAGAGCCGCAGTCACCTCCTCTACAGCAGACACCACGTAGAGGAGGAGCGCCCGTCACCTCTACAGATGGCACCACATACAAGAGCCGCAGTCACCTCCTCTACAGCAGACACCACGTAGAGGAGGAGCGCCCGTCACCTCTACAGATGGCACCACATACAAGAGCCGCAGTCACATCCTCTACAGCAGACACCACGTAGAGGAGGAGCGCCCGTCACCTCTACATTCGGCACCACATACAAGAGCCACAGTCACATCCTCTACAGCAGACACCACGTAGAGGAGGAGCGCCCGTCACCTCTACAGATGGCACCACATACAAGAGCCGCAGTCACATCCTCTACAGCAGACACCACGTAGAGGAGGAGCGCCCGTCACCTCTACAGATGGCACCACATACAAGAGCCGCAGTCACATCCTCTACAGCAGACACCACGTAGAGGAGGAGCGCCCGTCACCTCTACAGATGGCACCACATACAAGAGCCGCAGTCACATCCTCTACAGCAGACACCACGTAGAGGAGGAGCGCCCGTCACCTCTACAGATGGCACCACATACAAGAGCCGCCGTCACCTCTACAGCAGACACCACGTAGAAGAGGAGTGACCGTCACCTCTACATTCGGCACTACGTAGAGGAGCCGCCGTCACATCCTCTCTACAGTAGACACCACGTAGAGGAGGAGCGCCCGTCACCTCTACATTCGGCACCACATACAAGAGCCACAGTCACATCCTCTACAGCAGACACCACGTAGAAGAGGAGCGCCCGTCACCTCTACAGATGGCACCACATACAAGAGCCACAGTCACATCCTCTACAGCAGACACCACGTAGAGGAGGAGCGCCCGTCACCTCTACAGCTGGCAACACATACAAGAGCCACAGTCACATCCTCTACAGCAGACACCACGTAGAGGAGGAGCGCCTGTCACCTCTACATTCGGCACTACGAAGAGGAGCCACCGTCACATCCTCTCCAGCAGACACCACGTAGAGGAGGAGCGCCCGTCACCTCTACATTCGGCACCACATACAAGAGCCACAGACACATCCTCTACAGCAGACACCACGTAGAGGAGGAGCGCCCGTCACCTCTACAGATGGCACCACATACAAGAGCCGCAGTCACATCCTCTACAGCAGACACCACGTAGAGGAGGAGCGCCTGTCACCTCTACAGATGGCACCACATACAAGAGCCGCAGTCACATCCTCTACAGCAGACACCATGTAGAGGAGGAGCGCCCGTCACCTCTACAGATGGCACCACATACAAGAGCCGCAGTCACATCCTCTCTACAGTAGACACCACGTAGAGGAGGAGCGCCCGTCACCTCTACATTCGGCACTACATAGAGGAGCCGCCGTCACATCGTCTCTACAGCAGACACCACGTAGTGGAGGAGCGCCCGTCACCCCTACAGCTGGCATCACATAGAGGAGCCGCCGTCACATCCTCTACAGCAGACACCACGTATAGGAGGAGCGCCCGTCACCTCTACAGATGGCACCACATACAAGAGCCGCAGTCACATCCTCTCTACAGCAGACACCACGTAGAGGAGGAGCGCCCGTCACCTCTACAGCTGGCACCACATACAAGAGCCGCAGTCACATCCTCTCTACAGCAGACACCACGTAGAGGAGGAGCGCCCGTCACCTCTACAGCTGGCACCACATACAAGAGCCGCAGTCACATCCTCTACAGCAGACACCACGTAGAGGAGGAGCGCCCGTCACCTCTACAGATGGCACCACATACAAGAGCCGCAGTCACCTCCTCTACAGCAGACACCACGTAGAGGAGGAGCGCCCGTCACCTCTACAGATGGCACCACATACAAGAGCCGCAGTCACCTCCTCTACAGCAGACACCACGTAGAGGAGGAGCGCCCGTCACCCCTACAGATGGCACCACATACAAGAGCCGCAGTCACATCCTCTACAGCAGACACCACGTAGAGGAGGAGCGCCCGTCACCTCTACAGATGGCACCACATACAAGAGCCGCAGTCACATCCTCTACAGCAGACACCACGTAGAGGAGGAGCGCCCGTCACCTCTACAGATGGCACCACATACAAGAGCCGCAGTCACATCGTCTCTACAGCAGACACCACGTAGAGGAGGAGCGCCCGTCACCTCTACAGATGGCACCACATACAAGAGCCGCAGTCACCTCCTCTACAGCAGACACCACGTAGAGGAGGAGCGCCCGTCACCTCTACAGATGGCACCACATACAAGAGCCGCAGTCACCTCCTCTACAGCAGACACCACGTAGAAGAGGAGCGCCCGTCACCTCTACAGATGGCACCACATACAAGAGCCGCAGTCACATCCTCTCTACAGCAGACACCACGTAGAGGAGGAGCGCCCGTCACCTCTACAGCTGGCACCACATACAAGAGCCACAGTCACATCCTCTACAGCAGACACCACGTAGAGGAGGAGCGCCCGTCACCTCTACATTCGGCACTACGTAGAGGAGCCGCCGTCACATCCTCTCTACAGCAGACACCACATAGAAGAGGAGCGCCCGTCACCCCTACAGATGGCACCACATATAAGAGCCGCAGTCACATCCTCTACAGCAGACACCACGTAGAGGAGGAGCGCCCGTCACCTCTACAGATGGCACCCCATACAAGAGCCGCAGTCACATCCTCTACAGCAGACACCACGTAGAGGAGGAGCGCCCGTCACCTCTACAGATGGCACCACATACAAGAGCCGCAGTCACATCCTCTACAGCAGACACCACGTAGAGGAGGAGCGCCCGTCACCTCTACAGATGGCACCACATACAAGAGCCGCAGTCACATCCTCTACAGCAGACACCACGTAGAGGAGGAGCGCCCGTCACCTCTACAGATGGCACCACATACAAGAGCCGCAGTCACATCGTCTCTACAGCAGACACCACGTAGAGGAGGAGCGCCCGTCACCTCTACAGATGGCACCACATACAAGAGCCGCAGTCACCTCCTCTACAGCAGACACCACGTAGAGGAGGAGCGCCCGTCACCTCTACAGATGGCACCACATACAAGAGCCGCAGTCACCTCCTCTACAGCAGACACCACGTAGAGGAGGAGCGCCCGTCACCCCTACAGATGGCACCACATACAAGAGCCGCAGTCACATCCTCTACAGCAGACACCACGTAGAGGAGGAGCGCCCGTCACCTCTACAGATGGCACCACATACAAGAGCCGCAGTCACATCCTCTACAGCAGACACCACGTAGAGGAGGAGCGCCCGTCACCTCTACAGATGGCACCACATACAAGAGCCGCAGTCACATCGTCTCTACAGCAGACACCACGTAGAGGAGGAGCGCCCGTCACCTCTACAGATGGCACCACATACAAGAGCCGCAGTCACCTCCTCTACAGCAGACACCACGTAGAGGAGGAGCGCCCGTCACCTCTACAGATGGCACCATATACAAGAGCCGCAGTCACCTCCTCTACAGCAGACACCACGTAGAGGAGGAGCGCCCGTCACCTCTACAGATGGCACCACATACAAGAGCCGCAGTCACATCCTCTACAGCAGACACCACGTAGAGGAGGAGCGCCCGTCACCTCTACATTCGGCACCACATACAAGAGCCACAGTCACATCCTCTACAGCAGACACCACGTAGAGGAGGAGCGCCCGTCACCTCTACAGATGGCACCACATACAAGAGCCGCAGTCACATCCTCTACAGCAGACACCACGTAGAGGAGGAGCGCCCGTCACCTCTACAGATGGCACCACATACAAGAGCCGCAGTCACATCCTCTACAGCAGACACCACGTAGAGGAGGAGCGCCTGTCACCTCTACAGATGGCACCACATACAAGAGCCGCAGTCACATCCTCTACAGCAGACACCACGTAGAGGAGGAGCGCCCGTCACCTCTACAGATGGCACCACATACAAGAGCCGCCGTCACCTCTACAGCAGACACCACGTAGAAGAGGAGTGACCGTCACCTCTACATTCGGCACTACGTAGAGGAGCCGCCGTCACATCCTCTCTACAGTAGACACCACGTAGAGGAGGAGCGCCCGTCACCTCTACATTCGGCACCACATACAAGAGCCACAGTCACATCCTCTACAGCAGACACCACGTAGAAGAGGAGCGCCCGTCACCTCTACAGATGGCACCACATACAAGAGCCACAGTCACATCCTCTACAGCAGACACCACGTAGAGGAGGAGCGCCCGTCACCTCTACAGCTGGCAACACATACAAGAGCCACAGTCACATCCTCTACAGCAGACACCACGTAGAGGAGGAGCGCCTGTCACCTCTACATTCGGCACTACGAAGAGGAGCCACCGTCACATCCTCTCCAGCAGACACCACGTAGAGGAGGAGCGCCCGTCACCTCTACATTCGGCACCACATACAAGAGCCACAGTCACATCCTCTACAGCAGACACCACGTAGAGGAGGAGCGCCCGTCACCTCTACAGATGGCACCACATACAAGAGCCGCAGTCACATCCTCTACAGCAGACACCACGTAGAGGAGGAGCGCCTGTCACCTCTACAGATGGCACCACATACAAGAGCCGCAGTCACATCCTCTACAGCAGACACCATGTAGAGGAGGAGCGCCCGTCACCTCTACAGATGGCACCACATACAAGAGCCGCAGTCACATCCTCTCTACAGTAGACACCACGTAGAGGAGGAGCGCCCGTCACCTCTACATTCGGCACTACATAGAGGAGCCGCCGTCACATCGTCTCTACAGCAGACACCACGTAGTGGAGGAGCGCCCGTCACCCCTACAGCTGGCATCACATAGAGGAGCCGCCGTCACATCCTCTACAGCAGACACCACGTATAGGAGGAGCGCCCGTCACCTCTACAGATGGCACCACATACAAGAGCCGCAGTCACATCCTCTCTACAGCAGACACCACGTAGAGGAGGAGCGCCCGTCACCTCTACAGCTGGCACCACATACAAGAGCCGCAGTCACATCCTCTCTACAGCAGACACCACGTAGAGGAGGAGCGCCCGTCACCTCTACAGCTGGCACCACATACAAGAGCCGCAGTCACATCCTCTACAGCAGACACCACGTAGAGGAGGAGCGCCCGTCACCTCTACAGATGGCACCACATACAAGAGCCGCAGTCACATCGTCTCTACAGTAGACACCACGTAGAGGAGGAGCGCCCGTCACCTCTACAGCTGGCACCACATACAAGAGCCACAGTCACATCCTCTACAGCAGACACCACGTAGAGGAGGAGCGCCCGTCACCTCTACATTCGGCACTACGTAGAGGAGCCGCCGTCACATCCTCTCTACAGCAGACACCACATAGAAGAGGAGCGCCCGTCACCCCTACAGATGGCACCACATACAAGAGCCGCAGTCACATCCTCTACAGCAGACACCACGTAGAGGAGGAGCGTCCGTCACCTCTACAGATGGCACCACATACAAGAGCCGCAGTCACATCCTCTACAGCAGACACCATGTAGAGGAGGAGCGCCCGTCACCTCTACAGATGGCACCACATACAAGAGCCGCAGTCACATCTTCTACAGCAGACACCACGTAGAGGAGGAGCGCCCGTCACCTCTACAGATGGCACCACATACAAGAGCCGCAGTCACATCCTCTCTACAGCAGACACCACGTAGAGGAGGAGCGCCCGTCACCTCTACATTCGGCACCACATACAAGAGCCGCAGTCACATCCTCTCTACAGCAGACACCACGTAGAGGAGGAGCGCCCGTCACCTCTACAGATGGCACCACATACAAGAGCCGCAGTCACATCCTCTACAGCAGACACCACGTAGAGGAGGAGCGCCAGTCACCTCTACAGATGGCACCACATACAAGAGCCGCAGTCACATCCTCTACAGCAGACACCACATAGAAGAGGAGCGCCCGTCGCCTCTACAGATGGCACCACATACAAGAGCCGCAGTCACATCCTCTCTACAGCAGACACCACGTAGAGGAGGAGCGCCCGTCACCTCTACAGCTGGCACCACATACAAGAGCCGCAGTCACATCCTCTCTACAGCAGACACCACGTAAAGGAGGAGCGCCCGTCACCCCTACAGCTGGCACCACATACAAGAGCCGCAGTCACATCCTCTCTACAGTAGACACCACGTAGAGGAGGAGCGCCCGTCACCCCTACAGATGGCACTACGTAGAGGAGCGCCGTCACATCCTCTCTACAGCAGACACCACGTAAAGGAGGAGCGCCCGTCACCCCTACAGCTGGCACCACATACAAGAGCCACAGTCACATCCTCTACAGCAGACACCACGTAGAGGAGGAGCGCCCGTCACCTCTACAGATGGCACCACATACAAGAGCCGCAGTCACATCCTCTCTACAGTAGACACCACGTAGAGGAGGAGCGCCCGTCACCCCTACAGATGGCACTACGTAGAGGAGCGCCGTCACATCCTCTCTACAGCAGACACCACGTAAAGGAGGAGCGCCCGTCACCCCTACAGCTGGCACCACATACAAGAGCCACAGTCACATCCTCTACAGCAGACACCACGTAGAAGATGAGCGCCCGTCACCTCTACAGATGGCACCACATACAAGAGCCGCAGTCACATCCTCTCTACAGCAGACACCACGTAGAAGAGGTGCGCCCGTCACCTCTACAGATGGCACCACATACAAGAGCCGCAGTCACATCCTCTCTACAGCAGACACCACGTAGAAGAGGAGCGCCCGTCACCTCTACATTCGGCACCACATACAAGAGCCGCAGTCACATCCTCTCTACAGCAGACACCACGTAGAGGAGGAGCGCCCGTCACCTCTACAGATGGCACCACATACAAGAGCCGCAGTCACATCCTCTACAGCAGACACCACGTAGAGGAGGAGCGCCAGTCACCTCTACAGATGGCACCACATACAAGAGCCGCAGTCACATCCTCTACAGCAGACACCACATAGAAGAGGAGCGCCCGTCGCCTCTACAGATGGCACCACATACAAGAGCCGCAGTCACATCCTCTCTACAGCAGACACCACGTAGAGGAGGAGCGCCCGTCACCTCTACAGCTGGCACCACATACAAGAGCCGCAGTCACATCCTCTCTACAGCAGACACCACGTAAAGGAGGAGCGCCCGTCACCCCTACAGCTGGCACCACATACAAGAGCCGCAGTCACATCCTCTCTACAGTAGACACCACGTAGAGGAGGAGCGCCCGTCACCCCTACAGATGGCACTACGTAGAGGAGCGCCGTCACATCCTCTCTACAGCAGACACCACGTAAAGGAGGAGCGCCCGTCACCCCTACAGCTGGCACCACATACAAGAGCCACAGTCACATCCTCTACAGCAGACACCACGTAGAGGAGGAGCGCCCGTCACCTCTACAGATGGCACCACATACAAGAGCCGCAGTCACATCCTCTCTACAGTAGACACCACGTAGAGGAGGAGCGCCCGTCACCCCTACAGATGGCACTACGTAGAGGAGCGCCGTCACATCCTCTCTACAGCAGACACCACGTAAAGGAGGAGCGCCCGTCACCCCTACAGCTGGCACCACATACAAGAGCCACAGTCACATCCTCTACAGCAGACACCACGTAGAAGATGAGCGCCCGTCACCTCTACAGATGGCACCACATACAAGAGCCGCAGTCACATCCTCTCTACAGCAGACACCACGTAGAAGAGGTGCGCCCGTCACCTCTACAGATGGCACCACATACAAGAGCCGCAGTCACATCCTCTCTACAGCAGACACCACGTAGAGGAGGAGCGCCCGTCACCTCTACAGCTGGCACCACATACAAGAGCCACAGTCACATCCTCTACAGCAGACACCCCGTAGAGGAGGAGCGCCCGTCACCTCTACATTCGGCACTACGTAGAGGAGCCGCCGTCACATCCTCTCTACAGCAGACACCACATAGAAGAGGAGCGCCCGTCACCCCTACAGATGGCACCACATACAAGAGCCGCAGTCACATCCTCTCTACAGCAGACACCACGTAGAGGAGGAGCGCCCGTCACCTCTACATTCGGCACCACATACAAGAGCCGCAGTCACATCCCCTCTGCAGCAGACACCACGTAGAGGAGGAGCGCCCGTCACCTCTACAGATGGCACCACATACAAGAGCCGCAGTCACATCCTCTCTACAGCAGACACCACGTAGAGGAGGAGCGCCCGTCACCTCTACATTCGGCACTACGTAGAGGAGCCGCCATCACATCCTCTCTACAGCAGACACCACGTAGAGGAGGAGCGCCCGTCACCTCTACAGATGGCACCACATACAAGAGCCGCAGTCACATCCTCTACAGCAGACACCACGTAGAGGAGGAGCGCCCGTCACCTCTACATTCGGCACTACGTAGAGGAGCCACCGTCACATCCTCTCTACAGCAGACACCACGTAGAGGAGGAGCGCCCGTCACCTCTACAGATGGCACCACATACAAGAGCCGCAGTCACATCCTCTACAGCAGACACCACGTAGAGGAGGAGCACCCGTCACCTCTACAGATGGCACCACATACAAGAGCCGCAGTCACATCCTCTCTACAGCAGACACCACGTAGAGGAGGAGCACCCGTCACCTCTACAGATGGCACCACATACAAGAGCCGCAGTCACCTCCTCTACAGCAGACACCACGTAGAGGAGGAGCGCCCGTCACCTCTACAGATGGCACCACATACAAGAGCCGCAGTCACCTCCTCTACAGCAGACACCACGTAGAGGAGGAGCGCCCGTCACCTCTACATTCGGTACTACATAGAGGAGCCGCCATCACATCCTCTCTACAGCAGTTATATAGAAAATGTTCAGCACAGCCAAAAGGAGGAGGTGCACGGTCATAGGTTCCCAAGCCTTTATGTAAAATGCAAGTGACTAGCACACTCCAAAAGGGTTGTGATGCAAAGTGGGGGTTTTATTTACATACAGTATTCACAAATGTTTCGGTCGTTACTGGACCTTCATCAGTGTGCTAATATACTAGTATGCTTAGAGAAGCTCCGAGTAGCAAAGTTAGATTGCATCAATAAGAAGCCTGAAGACATATAGGTCGCGGGGGTAGGCACAAGCCGCAGAGATACAATGGTGTGTCACAAGTGACACTAACTGCTGGATGGAGCAGGAGGCACGTGGTATGTACCCCCAGTATGGGCTGCAAAATAGTGCTCAAGGGGTAGGCACAAACTGCTGAATGAAGCAGGGGCCACACAGTATACACCGCCAGTCTGGGCTGCAAGAATAGTGCGCACTATCCGCCTTCAGTTTGTGACACACTATCCTATCTCCATAGTTTGTGCCCACCCCTTGAGCACTATTTTGCAGCCCATACTGGGGGTACATACCACGTGCCTCCTGCTTCATTCAGCAGACAGGGTAATGTGTCACGGACTGACAATATCTCAGTAGCTTGTTTCTACCTCATGAGCACTATTCTGCAGCCCATACTGGCGGTATATTCCACGTGCATCCTGCTCCATCCAGCAGTTAGTGTCACTTGTGACACACCATTGTATCTCTGCGGCTTGTGCCTACCCCCGCGACCTATATATCTTCAGGCTTTTTATTGATGCAATCTAATCTTACTACTCGGGGCTTCTCTAAGCATACTAGTATATTAGCACACTGATGAAGGTCCAGTAACGACCGAAACGTTTGTGAATACTGTATGTAAATAAAACCCCCACTTTGCATCACAACCCTTTTGGAGTGTGCTAGTCACTTGTATTTTATCCTCTCTACAGCAGACACCACGTAGAGGAGGAGCGCCCGTCACCCCTACAGCTGGCATCACGTAGAGGAGCCGCCACCACATCCTCTCTACAGCAGACACCACGTAGAGGAGGAGCGCCCGTCACCCCTACAGCTGGCATCACGTAGAGGAGCCGCCACCACATCCTCTCTACAGCTGGCACCACATCCAGGAGGAGCGGTCGTCATCTCTCTCTACAGCAGACACCACGTAGAGGAGGAGCGCCCGTCACCCCTACAGCTGGCATCACGTAGAGGAGCCGCCACCACATCCTCTCTACAGCAGACACCACGTAGAGGAGGAGCGCCCGTCACCCCTACAGCTGGTATCACGTAGAGGAGCCGCCACCACATCCTCTCTACAGTTGGCACCACATCCAGGAGGAGCGGTCGTCATCTCTCTCTACAGCAGACACCACGTAGAGGAGGAGCGCCCGTCACCCCTACAGCTGGCATCACGTAGAGGAGCCGCCACCACATCCTCTCTACAGCAGACACCACGTAGAGGAGGAGCGCCCGTCACCCCTACAGCTGGCATCACGTAGAGGAGCCGCCACCACATCCTCTCTACAGCTGGCACCACATCCAGGAGGAGCGGTCGTCATCTCTCTCTACAGCAGACACCACGTAGAGGAGGAGCGCCCGTCACCCCTACAGCTGGCATCACGTAGAGGAGCCGCCACCACATCCTCTCTACAGCAGACACCACGTAGAGGAGGAGCGCCCGTCACCCCTACAGCTGGTATCACGTAGAGGAGCCGCCACCACATCCTCTCTACAGCAGACACCACGTAGAGGAGGAGCGCCCGTCACCCCTACAGCTGGCATCACGTAGAGGAGCCGCCACCACATCCTCTCTACAGCTGGCACCACATCCAGGAGGAGCGGTCGTCATCTCCTCTCTACAGCTGGCACCACATCCAGGAGGAGGACATCATCTCCTCTCTACAGCTGGCACCACATCCAGGAGGAGGACATCACCTCTCTCTACAGCTGGCACCACATCCAGGAGGAGGACATCATCTCCTCTCTACAGCTGGCACCACATCCAGGAGGAGCGGTCGTCATCTCCTCTCTACAGCTGGCACCACATACATGAGGAGGACATCACCTCTTCTGTGGGGCACCACGATTAGCAGTCGCACATTTGTACCTGGAGGTGTGATAGAGAGCGATGGTTCTCCCGTATGTGATGAGCAGAGTCTCTCCATCCGGTACATATTCCATGCTGCTGACGGACAGGTTAAAGTTCAGGATTTTCACTTCGGCCATGCTGGCTCTATCCCACAGACTAAAGACAAGACAAAAGAGCAAAGTGTTCGGGTAAATGCAGAAGACGTCTTCCAGGAGATTCCACCTAAAGAAAAACAGGCAGCATCGCTACGGCAACTTGCCGGGAACTCCTTCCATGTTTTTAAGCTTCTCTTAACCTCTTTAGGCTTTTAAAGCTGCGGAGCGGTGACATGAAGTGACGTCTCGATTCTTCTGGCAGCTCCTAAGCCTGTACCTAATAACACACACGACACTGGTGGCAAAAGGCGGCAAACATGGCTCCAGAATGCACGACCCAAAAATATAAGGCGCCGCCGCTTTCCAGCGATATTCTATAGTGAGCAGACACGTCCTCAGGGGTAGTCCGCAAGGATCCATTAAATATAAAAGGCCGTATCGTCCCCTTCCAGCTCCAGAGGCGGTGTCTGCCCTGCCAAGCTTCAGCCGATGATTGGCTGCAGCGGTGCTGTGACTTGTGAAGGGGAGCGGGAAGGTGACTGTGCTAAGGTTTACTACTTTTCATCAATCCATGAGAAGATCATTACTTCTCTGTCAATCTGCTGCACTACAAACAGATTTTCATTCTTTTAACTAAAAGACACAATGAAAATAATCCGCTGACAGCCCCCCAGGACTTTAACTGCTCCCCCTCACATGCCGCCATCACTGCAGACAGTGGCACCTGAGGAGATGAGTCTGTGCCCGGCTGTCCCGTACAATGGCAGCTGGTAGCAGGAAAGAGATAAATCCAAACCCAGCATTAGATCCACAGCCTGGCGGCTTCAGCTGAGCTCCGCACCATCTGACGGGTCTCACTATGTACCGATTCATCCACTACAAGTCACAGCAATCCCAGGAGAATCCAGAAAGGAGGCAGATGCCATCCAAGTAGAGGAAGACGACGGTCGAAGAACCCGGGAAAGGGAAGCGAGACTGACTACATTGGAGAGGTGCAGGCGATGGCGCAGGGCGGTGATACCTAGAGATCTGTCACCTCTGCAAGTCGCCTGCGACGTCCACGTACAGGAACACTGGGGAGTCTTTTGAGACATAGAGGTGCGAAACCGGCTAAATAAGATTAAAATAGATAAATCTCCGGGTCCGGATGGCATACACCCACGAGTACTAAGAGAACTAAGTAATGTAATAGATAAACCATTATTTCTTATTTTTAGGGACTCTATAGCGACAGGGTCTGTTCCGCAGGATTGGCGCATAGCAAATGTGGTGCCAATATTCAAAAAGGGCTCTAAAAGTGACCCTGGAAATTATAGGCCAGTAAGTCTCACCTCTATTGTTGGTAAAATATTTGAAGGGTTTCTGAGGGATGTTATTCTGGATTATCTCAATGAGAATAACTGTTTAACTCCATATCAGCATGGGTTTATGAGAAATCGCTCCTGTCAAACCAATCTAATCATTTTTTATGAAGAGGTAAGCTATAGACTGGACCACGGTGAGTCATTGGACGTGGTAGATCTCGATTTTTCCAAAGCGTTTGATACCGTGCCGCACGAGAGGTTGGTACACAAAATGAGAATGCTTGGTCTGGGGGAAAATGTGTGTAAATGGGTTAGTAACTGGCTTAGTGATAGAAAGCAGAGGGTGGTTATAAATGGTATAGTCTCTAACTGGGTCGCTGTGACCAGTGGGGTACCGCAGGGGTCAGTATTGGGACCTGTTCTCTTCAACATATTCATTAATGATCTGGTAGAAGGTTTACACAGTAAAATATCGATATTTGCAGATGATACAAAACTATGTAAAGCAGTTAATACAAGAGAAGATAGTATTCTGCTACAGATGGATCTGGATAAGTTGGAAACTTGGGCTGAAAGGTGGCAGATGAGGTTTAACAATGATAAATGTAAGGTTATACACATGGGAAGAGGGAATCAATGTCACCATTACACACTGAACGGGAAACCACTGGGTAAATCTGACAGGGAGAAGGACTTGGGGATCCTAGTTAATGATAAACTTACCTGGAGCAGCCAGTGCCAGGCAGCAGCTGCCAAGGCAAACAGGATCATGGGGTGCATTAAAAGAGGTCTGGATACACATGATGAGAGCATTATACTGCCTCTGTACAAATCCCTAGTTAGACCGCACATGGAGTACTGTGTCCAGTTT
This sequence comes from Ranitomeya imitator, assembly GCF_032444005.1. Lineage (NCBI taxonomy): Eukaryota > Metazoa > Chordata > Amphibia > Anura > Dendrobatidae > Ranitomeya > Ranitomeya imitator. Next base: position 1,106,420 of record NC_091285.1, on the reverse strand, counting down.
TGGGCACCGGTGCTCAGGAAGGATATAATGGAACTAGAGAGAGTACAAAGGAGGGCAACAAAATTAATAAAGGGGATGGGAGAACTACAATACCCAGATAGATTAGCGAAATTAGGATTATTTAGTCTAGAAAAAAGACGACTGAGGGGCGATCTAATAACCATGTATAAGTATATAAGGGGACAATACAAATATCTCGCTGAGGATCTGTTTATACCAAGGAAGGTGACGGGCACAAGGGGGCATTCTTTGCGTCTGGAGGAGAGAAGGTTTTTCCACCAACATAGAAGAGGATTCTTTACTGTTAGGGCAGTGAGAATCTGGAATTGCTTGCCTGAGGAGGTGGTGATGGCGAACTCAGTCGAGGGGTTCAAGAGAGGCCTGGATGTCTTCCTGGAGCAGAACAATATTGTATCATACAATTATTAGGTTCTGTAGAAGGACGTAGATCTGGGTATTTATTATGATGGAATATAGGCTGAACTGGATGGACAAATGTCTTTTTTCGGCCTTACTAACTATGTTACTATGTTACTATGTTATGTTACATTGCAGTGAGGGAAAAGCAGCTGTAGATAGAGGAGCAGCGGGCCAGCAAACATTGGAGCGATCCAGCAGATTCCAACCAGCAGAAGCCGGCGGCTGGTAGGGAGAAAGCCAAGTACAGGAGGACAACCCAAGAGGGAGGAGGCGGCGAAGCAGACGACGACCCGAGAGGGAGGAGGCGGCGGAGCAGACGACGACCCGAGAGGGAAGAGGCGGTGGAGCAGACGACGACCCGAGAGGGAGGAGGCGGAGGAGCAGACGACGACCCAAGAGGGAGGAGGCGGAGGAGCAGACGACGACCCGAGAGGGAGGAGGCGGAGGAGCAGACGACGACCCGAGAGGGAGGAGGCGGCGAAGCAGACGACGACCCGAGAGGGAGGAGGCGGAGGAGCAGACGACGACCCGAGAGGGAGGAGGCGGAGCAGACGACCCGAGAGGGAGGAGGCGGCGGAGGAGACGACGACCCGAGAGGGAGGAGGCGGCGGAGGAGACGACGACCCGAGAGGGAGGAGGCTGCGGAGCAGACGACGACCTGAAAGTGAGGAGGATGGAGGAGCAGACGACAACCCGAAAGGGAGGAGGCGGAGGAGCAGACGACGACCCAAGAGGGAGGAGGCGGAGGAGCAGACGACGACACGACAGGGAGGAGGCGGTGGAGCAGACGACGACCCGAGAGGGAGGAGGCGGCGGAGCAGACGACGACCCGAGAGGGAGGAGGAGCAGACGACGACCCAAGAGGGAGGAGGCGGCGGAGCAGACGACGACACGACAGGGAGGAGGCGGTGGAGCAGACGACGACACGACAGGGAGGAGGCGGCGGAGCAGACGACGACCCGAGAGGGAGGAGGCGGAGGAGCAGACGACGACCCAAGAGGGAGGAGGCGGCGGAGCAGACGACGACCCGAGAGGGAGGAGGAGCAGACGACGACCCAAGAGGGAGGAGGCGGCGGAGCAGACGACGACACGACAGGGAGGAGGCGGTGGAGCAGACGACGACACGACAGGGAGGAGGCGGCGGAGCAGACGACGACCCGAGAGGGAGGAGGCGGAGGAGCAGACGACGACCCAAGAGGGAGGAGGCGGCGGAGCAGACGACGACCCGAGAGGGAGGAGGAGCAGACGACGACCCAAGAGGGAGGAGGCGGCGGAGCAGACGACGACCCGAGAGGGAGGAGGCGGAGGAGCAGACGACGACCCAAGAGGGAGGAGGCGGCGGAGCAGACGACGACCCGAGAGGGAGGAGGAGCAGACGACGACCCAAGAGGGAGGAGGCGGCGGAGCAGACGACGACACGACAGGGAGGAGGCGGTGGAGCAGACGACGACCCGAGAGGGAGGAGGCGGCGGAGCAGACGACGACCCGAGAGGGAGGAGGCGGAGGAGCAGAAGACGACCCAAGAGGGAGGAGGCGGAGGAGCAGACGATGACCCAAGAGGGGGGGAAGGGGAGGGGGGAAGAGGGAGAAGACGACCAAGAGGGGAGGGGAGAAGACCCAAGAGGGGGGGAGGAGAAGGAGGAGACGACCCAAGAGGGGAGAGGAGGAGGTGGGGGAAGAGGAGGAGACGACCCAAGAGCGGGGAGGAGGAGGTGGGGGAAGAGGAGGAGACGACCCAAGAGGGGGGAGGAGGAGAAGGAGGAGATGACCCAAGAGAGGGGAGGAGGAGGAAATAATACAAGACGGCGAGGAAATAGAATCAATGGCTAGTCAGTACGTGCACTGCATTCAGATCTTCGTCCAATTTCTAAAGCAGTCTATGGATCCTCTACTGTTAGAGCAGTGACACTATTGATCCTCTACTGCAGGGATGGGGAATCTTTTCTGCCAAGGGCCATATTTATACCATCCTTCGGGGGCCGTAAAAACTCCACCCACAAAGTACATCCTGACTCTGGCACTGGTTTCAGCACGTAATCTTTCATTGCATGCCCTTCAGTGTTCAGTAGTGAACACTGCGTGTGTGCAAACAGAGCTAGAAGAAATTAATGAGCTGGTGGTAATCAAAATACAGCTCCTTGACCAAGAATGCGGTGCCTGAGAAAAGGTCATCGAGGGCCGTAAATGGCCCTGGGGCCTGAGGTTCCCCATCCCTGTTCTACTGTGAAAGCAGTGACACTATGGAAATCTCTACCACATGACGTAATTGTTGATTCACTACAGAGGCCGGATGCCTTTTTTGATATTACAGGTTGTGGGCGCGGATTCTTTGATGGATGCCGATTCGGGGATGTGATGATAATGTATAGTATGATTTTTAGTTTTCCCTGTTAGTACACATACTGTGGGCTCTGACCCCCTTTCTCTCTGTGTTTCTGCTTGCTGAGATGTGTGTGTGTGGATCCCAAATCCCTCATGGCCCCGACTACAAGAATTTTTATTGCGCCTGTAGCACAAATCTCCCTCCAGTACTAGCTGAGACTGGTCTAGTCTCTCTCAAAAGACATGAGGTTCTTTGTTCTATTATAATAAGATATTGGGCCACTGATTTGGGCTACAAAAATAAAGAATACATATTGCTAACTTCCATCGGTAGATCTATCAAACACTAAGCGCGAGCAGCTAAATACAACTAGTACAAAGTGCAGATTTCTCCGAAACCATGTGGAACAAGTAGGACGAATTTGGTATCACTAGAAAGCCACTTTTAAAATAGGATGAATGATGGGTGTGCTGTGATTCTGACATGTTCTCAAGATAAGATATGAGAATTACAAGTATTGTTGGTAAAAAAAAAACTGTACATCTGAGGAGAGGGGAGGGCGATGGCAACCCAAACCCCTTTAGTGATATCACAAGTCTGCAGTTATAAGTTGCTGCATTCGACCCAGCTTTCATTCTTGCCTGGGAATGCAATACAGACAGCCTCCCTGATGCATTGGGACATTTGGGGCTCCGCCTACCAGCATGGTTTGCCTGAAATGATCTAAGCAAATGTGAGCTTATCTTCCTTTAATCCATGTTTATTTTATAATTGCTTTGTACATACTTTGTCTCATATTGTAACATCTTTATATGCCTTTTATAAACACTGCCTGATCTTTTATAGAGTAAAATTTATAAAGTACTATTTTCGTTCACCTGCTCTAAAATGTACCCTAAGTCTTCTGAAGTGAATTGCGCTACTGGTTTGGGTTGGCTTCGGACCCTTTTAATCGGAGCTGGTGGCAGCATACTTGTTCTGTGCATTTGGGAGTCGTTAAGGAAAAATCTTAATGAGCATAAAAGCAGCATTTCATCAAAAGAGTAATTATCTAATCTGAGGTCAACAAATGACTATGCATAATAGTGGCTGCAAAAAAGACAGGACATATCACAGGCCAATCGCAACAACAAAGACAAAAACCAGAGAACCAAGAAAAAGCGATCAAAGAGAGGCCAAGAATAGTAAAAAGTAGAAAAAAACTTTATTAAGCATACAATTTAGCAGGAAATAACAGTGGGTACACCCACAGAACAAATGTACAATCTAACAAAGAAGAAAACATGGGACGAAGACCGATGGCGGCTCAGAAATCCTAATATATAATGAGAAAAGCTAATACTTTAATAATAACCCCACGTATTAACGGTTGTTTGTAGCATAGTTCTAAATGAACGTACATACGTGGTGTTACAGCGATAGCCCAACAAAATCACCCTGAACACATAAGGAACTAGGGTACTACATGGTAAGATAGCACATAGCGGATCAATGATAGAAAACACAAATAGTTAATGTAGTCTCATACCGATATAGCTATGCAGAGGGCCACCAGGATAACACGTGTGGAAGCCGTCCACGTCACCCCGACGCGCGTTTCGGCGGAGCCTTCGTCAGGGGGCATGGCTGGAGATAGTAGTGCCCGTTTAAATAAGGAACCGGAACCTATCAGTGATAGGCCGGAAGTGTAACCCCATCACCGTGGCAACAAGAAGCTACCCGCGGGCAGTCGCTATTAAAAAAAATATATATTTGCGGCATACATATCCTATAAGAGGATATGCGGCCCATCTAAGGTGCAACATAGGGACGTAAAGTGCAGAGGGAATTAAAAGAATATAAGCGCGTACCGCTGCCTAAATGACGCGTGCGCAGCCGAAAGCAGGGCCCTGACGGACGGCGTCCGCGTCACAGGGAGGCGCGGCCAGGGCACAACACGTGACCCAAAAGACGCCGGGAGACACGGCACGGCGCGCATGCGTACAGGACAGCGTACGATAATACGGTAACTCATAAGGCCCAATACAGGAAGGCAAATACGAATATAGCATGGGTATTTAGGACGACAAATAAATATATTACATATACATATTAATGAATGTAAGATCATAACAATAGAAGTTAGAACACAAGTAATATAATTATTATAAGATACAATATATCATGCATATACTTAGTGTCCAATAATCTAAAATAGAATGATGTAGGACTCCTTCCATGAATACATCCAGATGATCTCAATAGGACGAACAATACGGTTGCCACATAAATCTTGGAATCTCGCTGGATTTGGTCCCTTAATACACTTCATCCCAACGGCTTGAATGAACAGATTAGTTTTGCTCCCTTTCTTTAAGCTGGTGACGGTCTGTCTTTGTTCCACTTGACTATGTCCATCTAACTTTGAATTGGTTTTAATTTTTTATTCTTATTTTAGGATGCTATTTTCCCTGTTGTGTCCCGTATGTCTCATCTTATCATGCTCCTCGGTCCAAGATTTGTGGCAACCGTATTGTTCGTCCTATTGAGATCATCTGGATGTATTCATGGAAGGAGTCCTACATCATTCTATTTTAGATTATTGGACACTAAGTATTTGCATGATATATTGTATCTTATAATAATTATATTACTTGTGTTCTAACTTCTATTGTTATGATCTTACATTCATTAATATGTATATGTAATATATTTATTTGTCGTCCTAAATACCCATGCTATATTCGTATTTGCCTTCCTGTATTGGGCCTTATGAGTTACCGTATTATCGTACGCTGTCCTGTACGCATGCACGCTTGTGCCGTGCCGTGTCTCCCGGCGTCTTTTGGGTCACGTGTGCTGGGTCACGTGTTGTGCCCTGGCCGCGCCTCCCTGTGACGCGGACGCCGTCCGACAGGGCCCTGCTTTCGGCTGCGCACGCGTCATTTAGGCAGCGGTACGCGCTTATATTCTTTTAATTCCCTCTGCACTTTACGTCCCTATGTTGCACCTTAGATGGGCCGCATATCCTCTTATAGGCTATGTATGCCGCAAATATATATATTTTTTTAATAGCGACTGCCCGCGGGTAGCTTCTTGTTGCCACGGTGATGGGGTTACACTTCCGGCCTATCACTGATAGTAGTGCCCGTTTAAATAAGGAACCGGAACCTATCTCCAGCCATGCCCCCTGACGAAGGCTCCGCCGAAACGCGCGTCGGGGTGACGTGGATGGCTTCCCCACGTGTTATCCTGGTGGCCCTCTGCATAGCTATATCGGTATGAGACTACATTAACTACAATTAGGGCCAGAAATATTTGGACAGTGACACAATTTTCGCGAGTTGGGCTCTGCATGCCACCACATTGGATTTGAAATGAAACCTCTACAACAGAATTCAAGTGCAGATTGTAACGTTTAATTTGAAGGGTTGAACAAAAATATCTGATAGAAAATGTAGGAATTGTACACATTTCTTTACAAACACTCCACATTTTAGGAGGTCAAAAGTAATTGGACAAATAAACATAACCCAAACAAAATATTTTTATTTTCAATATTTTGTTGCAAATCCTTTGGAGGCAATCACTGCCTTAAGTCTGGAACCCATGGACATCACCAAACGCTGGGTTTCCTCCTTCTTAATGCTTTGCCAGGCCTTTACAGCCGCAGCCTTCAGGTCTTGCTTGTTTGTGGGTCTTTCCGTCTTAAGTCTGGATTTGAGCAAGTGAAATGCATGCTCAATTGGGTTTAGATCTGGAGATTGACTTGGCCATTGCAGAATGTTCCACTTTTTGGCACTCATGAACTCCTGGGTAGCTTTGGCTGTATGCTTGGGGTCATTGTCCATCTGTACTATGAAGCGCCGTCCAATCAACTTTGCAGCATTTGGCTGAATCTGGGCTGAAAGTATATCCCGGTCCACTTCAGAATTCATCCGGCTACTCTTGTCTGCTCTTATGTCATCAATAAACACAAGTGACCCAGTGCCATTGAAAGCCATGCATGCCCATGCCATCACGTTGCCTCCACCATGTTTTACAGAGGATGTGGTGTGCCTTGGATCATGTGCCGTTCCCTTTCTTCTCCCCATCATTCTGGTCCAGGTTGATCTTTGTCTCATCTGTCCATAGAATACTTTTCCAGAACTGAGCTGGCTTCTTGAGGTGTTTTTCTGTCTATTTTTGGTATTGATGAATGGTTTGCATCTAGATGTGAACCCTTTGTATTTACTGTCATGGAGTCTTCTCTTTACTGTTGACTTAGAGACAGATACACCTACTTCACTGAGAGTGTTCTGGACTTCAGTTGATGTTGTGAACGGGTTCTTCTTCACCAAATTAAGTATGCGGCGATCATCCACCACTGTTGTCATCCGTGGACGCCCAGGCCTTTTTGAGTTCCCAAGCTCACCAGTCAATTCCTTTTTTCTCAGAATGTACCCAACTGTTGATTTTGCTACTCCAAGCATGTCTGCTATCTCTCTGATGGATTTTTTCTTTTTTTTCAGCCTCAGGATGTTCTGCTTCACCTCAATTGAGAGTTCCTTTGACCGCATGTTGTCTGCTCACAGCAACAGCTTCCAAATGCAAAACCACACACCTGGAATCCACCCCTGACCTTTTAACTACTTCATTGATTACAAGTTAACGAGGGAGACGCCTTCAGAGTTAATTGCAGCCCTTAGAGTCCATTGTCCAATTACTTTTGGTCCCTTGAAAAAGAGGACGCTATGCATTACAGAGCTATGATTCCTAAACCCTTTCTCCGATTTGGATGTGGAAACTATCATATTGCAGCTGGGAGTGTGCACTTTCAGCCCATATTATATATATAATTGTATTTCTGAACATGTTTTTGTAAACAGCTAAAATAACAAAACTTGTGTCACTGTCCAAATATTTCTGGCCCTAACTGTATTTGTGTTTTCTATCATTGATCCGCTATGTGCTATCTTACCATGTAGTACCCTAGTTCCTTATGTGTTCAGGGTGATTTTGTTGGGCTATCACTAACACCACGTATGTACGTTCATTTAGAACTATGCTACAAACAACCGTTAATACGTGGGGTTATTATTACAGTATTAGCTTTTCTCATTATATATTAGGATTTCTGAGCCGCCACCGGTCTTTGTCCCATGTTTTCTTCTTTGTTAGATTGTACATTTGTCCCGTGGGTGTACCCACTGTTATTTCCTGCTAAATTGTATGCTTAATAAAGTTTTTTCTACTTTTTACTATTCTTGGCCTCTGATCGCTTTTTCTTGGTTCTCTGGTTTTTGTCTATTTGGGTGTCGTTGTAGCGACGGCGGTGTTGATAATTATTGTTCCCGCCTGTGTGGGAGGAGTTAATCGCCCTCGCTGCAGCGTGTCCAATAGCCAGTACATAGCAGGCAGCCTTTCTGGAGACTAAGTACCCTATGTGCAGTACCTGAGTAGACTGACCTGAGGGTAAGGGGGGCGCCAGAGAGCAGCAAGTTCCAAACCGGAACTGGAAAGCGGGATATAGATAAATCCCTGCAGTTCGTGATATACTTGTTTGTGTTTTCATCACATTGTAGCAGTGGAGGGATACCCAAGATAAGCCCCCTGCACATGTGATAGCCGTGAGCTGGCCAATGGTCACCCCCGATTCGTGATATTTGGTGACCGTCACGATGGGAATCGTGACATTGGTGGCAGCGATGTGAATCGTGACAGGGGAATTGGTCTAATCGCTGTATGTGGAGTCAGGACAGAATCTTCCCCGAATATGGAGCAGTTAGTGTTGGCCACATGGGGGTTTTTGCTTCTTAACACATTCGGTTATAGATGTTGATGAGGGCAAGTGCTCCTTACTGGAGTGTGCGTGGGTCAGCTGGTGGTAAACATCTATGGAGAGCTGCCGGTCGGGCGCCAGGGTCAGCTGCTGATAAACATCTATGGAGAGATGCTGGGAAGGCACCAGGGTCAGCTGGTGATAAACGTCTATGGAGAGATGCCGGTCGGGCGCCAGGGTCAGCTGGTGGTAAACATTATGTAGAGATGCCGGTCGGGCGCCAGGGTCAGCTGCTGATAAACATCTATGGAGTGATTGTGGTCGGGCGCCAGGGTCAGCTGCTGGTAAACATCTAGGGAGAGCTGCCGGTCGGGCGCCAGGGTCAGCTGCTGATAAACATCTATGGAGAGATGCTGGGAAGGCACCAGGGTCAGCTGGTGATAAACGTCTATGGAGTGATTGTGGTCGGGCGCCAGGGTCAGCTGCTGGTAACCATCTATGGAGAGATGCCGGTCAGGCGCCAGGGTCAGCTGGTGGTAAACATCTTTGGAGTGATGCCGGTCGAGCGCCAGGATCAGCTGCTGGTAAACATCTAGGGAGAGCTGCCGGTAGGCGCCAGGGTCAGCTGGTGACAAGCAGCAGGCACACATGCCACTTCTTACTTACACTTTATAAGCTGTCGACCCCACTTGTACTGCAGCACTTCCCTGACCAGCACTCCTGTCTATATAGCGACGGACAGGTCTCGCCACGCGCTCCTCACAAGGCGCAGTAGGTGGAGCCTTCTCATCATATGACCGGTGTTACTCACCGCACAGTCTTATCGTCGGCTGCAGAGATGATCTGTCTGTCATCATTGTACCACAATGCCTTCTTGATGGCTGATGTGTGACCCCCGATCTGCTCTGGATCTACAAGAGAGAAGCGTGAAATTCACCAGGAGGCACCACCACTACAGCCGCGCGCAGCAAACCCCCAGCCGAATCACACAAATCTAGTAATGGGCGAACCGCTGGATGTTCGGGTCTGGACAGTTAAAAAAAAAAAAAAATTCAGTTTGAGTACCAGACCAGTGCCCGAACCGTAATCATATGAATGGGGGCCCCGAACATCCAGTGTTTGCCACGCTGTCATGACTGCGTGGCACAATGCTTGGCGGTAAGATCATTGCCACCGGCTGATGTGAGTATTAATCAGCTGGCGCCTGCACTATTAAAAAGAAAAAAAAAAAGTGTGGGATCCTTTGTATTTTTGATAACAAGCCAGGCAAAATTGACAGTTGGGGGCTGCAACCCTCAGCTGTCAGCTTTATCATGGCTGGTTAAAAAAGGATATGGGGTCCCCACCATGGCTATAGCACCCCCCCATGCTAGAAATAGCAGCCCGCAGCCTCCCCAGAAAGCAGCGCTTTGACGGCTCTTCCCACTTTCCCTGGGGCGGAGGCAGGTGGGGTTCAGGTCACCTTTGAATTTAAATAATTTAAATAAATGGAGTGGAGACCCCTCTATTCTTGATAACCAGCTATGATAAGGCTGACAGCTAAAGGTTGCAGCCCACAGCTGTCAGTTTTGCCTGGCTATTTATCAAAAATACAGGGGAAATCATGTAATTTATTTATTTACTTATAGCGCAAGCACCAGCTAATGAATATTCCCATCAGCGGCAGAAGGCGTAGGCTGATGGGAGTAATAGTCCCAGGACCGCTATCAGGGTATTACTGCCCTTACTGCTATATGGGGCACAGTGAGCTGAAGTACAGAGGGGGCACGGTCCAAGTCCGGGTCCCACCTCTTATGCTTCTACTCGCCAGGCTCCATTGTGCAATAAAGTGCAGTGCCCAGAGCACACGTCGGCGATGGGATCTTTCAAGAAACTGCACGGCCGTCTAAGCTGAACAGCTGCGCAGCTCCCTCTGCCTTCTATGGACGTCTGGTCAGGTGACGGCGCGTACGCGATAATCTCTTTGTGTACGTGCTGGCAGGTGCGCCTGTAGGGGCTTGTTAGTGAGGTAAGTTTGGAAAACATTTTTGTTTTTTTCTTTATAAAATGATTAAATGGGTGAGGGGGGAGGAGGAGGGGACTGCACATAATGAAGCGAGGGAGGGGACGTAGTACTGCAAATGATGAAGCGAGGGAGGGGACGGGGACTGCACATGATGAAGCGAGGGAGGGGACAGGGACTGCAAATGATGAAGCGAGGGAGGGGACGGAGAACTGCAAATGATGAAGCGAGGGAGGGGACGGGGACTGCACATGATGAAGCGAGGGAGGGGACAGGGACTGCAAATGATGAAGCGAGGGAGGGGACGGAGAACTGCAAATGATGAAGCGAGGGAGGGGACGGGGACTGCACATGATGAAGCGAGGGAGGGGACGGAGAACTGCACATGATGAAGCGAGGGAGGGGACGGAGAACTGCACATGATGAAGCGAGGGAGGGGACGGGGACTGCAAATGATGAAGCGAGGGAGGGGACGGGGACTGCAAATGATGAAGCGAGGGAGGGGACGGAGAACTGCAAATGATGAAGCGAGGGAGGGGACGGAGAACTGCAAATGATGAAGCGAGGGACGGGACGGGAACTGCACATGATGAAGCGAGGGAGGGGACGGGGACTGCACATGACGAAGCGAGGGAGGGGACGGAGAACTGCAAATGATGAAGCGAGGAAGGGGACGGGGACTGCACATGATGAAGCGAGGGAGGGGACGGAGAACTGCAAATGATGAAGCGAGGGAGGGGACGGAGAACTGCAAATGATGAAGCGAGGGACGGGACGGGAACTGCACATGATGAAGCGAGGGAGGGGACGGAGAACTGCAAATGATGAAGCAAGGGAGGGGACGGAGAACTGCACATGATGAAGCGAGGGAGGGGACGGGGACTGCACATGATGAAGCGAGGGACGGGGACTGCAAATGATGAAGCGATGGAGGGGACGGAGAACTGCAAATGATGAAGCAAGGGAGGGGACGGAGAACTGCAAATGATGAAGCGAGGGAGGGGACGGGGACTGCACATGATGAAGCGAGGGACGGGGACTGCAAATGATGAAGCGATGGAGGGGACGGAGAACTGCAAATGATGAAGCGAGGGAGGGGACGGGGACTGCACATGATGAAGCGAGGGACGGGGACTGCACATGATGAAGCGAGGGGACGGGACGGGGACTGCACATAATGAAGCGAGGGAGGGGACGTAGAACTGCAAATGATGAAGCGAGGGAGGGGACGGGGACTGCACATGATGAAGCGAGGGAGGGGACGGGGACTGCACATGATGAAGCGAGGGAGGGGACGGGGACTGCACATGATGAAGCGAGGGAGGGGACGGAGAACTGCACATGATGAAGCGAGGGAGGGGACTGAGAACTGCACATGATGAAGCGAGGGAGGGGATGGGGACTGCACATGATGAAGCAAGGGAGGGGACGGAGAACTGCACATGATGAAGCGAGGGAGGGGACGGAGAACTGCAAATGATGAAGCGAGGGAGGGGACGGGGACTGCAAATGATAAAGCGAAGGAGGGGACGGAGAACTGCAAATGATGAAGCGAGGGGACGGGACGGGGACTGCACATGATGAAGCGAGGGAGGGGACGGAGAACTGCAAATGATGAAGCGAGGGAGGGGACGGAGAACTGCAAATGATGAAGCGAGGGACGGGACGGGAACTGCACATGATGAAGCGAGGGAGGGGACGGGGGACTGCACTTGATGAACGGAGGGGGGCGGCAGCACATGATGATCGGAGGTGGTATGATGGCACATGATGATCGGAGGTGGTATGATGGCACATGATGATCGAAGGAGGGCTGAAAGTGATGAAGCGAGGGAGGGGGAGACATGGCAAGCATCACCGCTATGGAGGGAGCGATTAGTAAACGATCATAGACCCCAATAATGAATAAGGGACATGGTCATCAGTGTCGCTTGCTCTTTTGGCACCCCCCGTACACTTGAAACATTGGCTTAACCGAGCGTTGAGGAGAGCAAATAACAATGAACTGGAGATGGGGGTGAGGAAATGTATTGAATGTGGGGGAGAGAAGTTGAAAATGAATTACGGGGTGGGGATGGGAGAGAGAAGACATGACAATGAATTGGGGCAGAAGCGGCATGTAACTATAATGAATGGGGAAGCGGGAGGTACATGGTGGGGGCCATTGGGGATGCAGTGACTGGTATTGAATTACGGGAAAGAGTACAGGGGCTAATTAATATATTTATTAGGTGGGGAAAGCAGCTAAAGTGAGGCGCAGTGGTGGGTTATAATTTATATTTGGAATGGTGGGTTGCATAACTAATTGTATATTAATAGTGGGTGCACATACAGTACAGACCAAAAGTTTGGACACAGCTTCTCATTTAAAGATTTTTCTGTATTTTCATGACCATGAAAATTGTACATTCACACTGAAGGCATCAAAACTATGAATTAACACATGTGGAATTATATACTTAACAAAAAAGTGTGAAAAAACTGAAATTATGTCTTATATTCTAGGTTCTTCACAGTAGCCACCTTTTGCTTTGGTGACTGCTTTGCACACTCTTGGCATTCTCTTGATGAGCGTCAAGAGGTAGTCACCGGGAATGGTTTTCACTTCACAGTTGTGCCCTGTCAAGTTTAATAAGTGGAATTCCTTGCCTTATAAATTGGGTTGGGACCATCAGTTGTGTTGAGCAGAAGTCTGGTGGATACACAGCTGATAGTCCTACTGAATAGACTGTTAGAATTTGTATTATGGCAAGAAAAAAGCAGCTAAGTAAAGAAAAACGAGTGGCCATCATTACTTTAAGAAATGAAGGTCAGTCAGTCCGAAAAATTGGGAAAACTTTGAAAGTGTCCCCAAGTGCAGATGTAAAAACCATCAAGCGCTACAAAGAAACTGGCTCACATGAAGACTGCCTCAGGGAAGGAAGACCAAGAGTCACCTCTGCTTCTGAGGATAAGTTTATCCGAGTCACCAGCCTCAGAAATCGCAGGTTAACAGCAGCTCAGATTAGAGACCAGGTCAATGCCACACAGAGTTCTAGCAGCAGACACATCTCTACAATAACTGTTAAGAGGAGACATTGTGCAGCAGGCCTTCATAGTAAAATAGCTGCTAGGAAACCACTGCTAAGGACGGGCAACAAGCAGAAGAGACTTGTTTGGGTTAAAGAACACAAGGAATGGACATTAGACCAGTGGAAATCTGTGCTTTGGTCTGATGAGTCCAAATTTGAGATCTTTGGTTCCAACCACCGTGTCTTTGTGCGACGCAGAAAAGGTGAATGGATGGACTCTACATGCCTGGATCCCACCGTGAAGCATGGAGGAGGAGGTGTGATGGTGTGGGGGGGGGGGGGGGGGGGGGCTTTGCTGGTGACAATGTTGGGGATTTATTCAAAATTGAAGGCATACTGAACCAGCATGGCTACCACAGCATCTTGCAGCGGCATGCTATTCCATCCGGTTTGCGTTTAGTTGGACCATCATTTATTCTTCAACAGGACAATGACCCCAAACACACCTCCAGACTGTGTAAGGGCTATTTGACCAAGAAGGAGAGTGATGGGGTGCTACGCCAGATGACCTGGCCTCCACAGTCACCAGACCTGAACCCAATCGAGATGGTTTGGGGTGAGCTGGACCGCAGAGTGAAGACAAAAGGGCCAACAAGTGCTAAGCATCTCTGGGAACTTCTTCAAGATTGTTGGAAGACCATTCCCGGTGACTACCTCTTGAAGCTCATCAAGAGAATGCCAAGAGTGAGCAAAGCAGTCAAAGCAAAAAGGTGGCTACTTTGAAGAACCTAGAATATAAGACATAATTTCAGTTGTTTCACACTTTTTTTGTTAAGTATATAATTCCACACGTGTTAATTCATAGTTTTGATGCCTTCAGTGTGAATGTACAATTTTCATAGTTTTGAAAATACAAAAAAATATTTTAATGAGGTGTGTCCAAACTTTTGGTCTGTACTGTATGTATTCAGCAGTGTAGTGTAGAAGAAAGGGAAAAAGTGGGGGGTGGGTGTGCTCTGGAAGCAGTGCTCTATGTAACTATGTATTATTTTATGTAGAGACGAGTCCTGGCTGGAAAAAGTGATGGTGGTCTGCGCTGGATGAAGCACTTCAACTACAGACATCACTGGTGAGCCAGTGTGTTACCTGTACACTATACACTATATACAGAGCTCCTGTGTATAATGTCACTGGTGATCACTGTATTAGCTATACACTATATACAGAGCTCCTGTGTATCATGTCACTGGTGATCACTGCATTACATGAATACTATGTACAGAGCTCCTGTGAATAAGGTTACCGGTGATCACTGTATTACATGTATACTATGTACAGAGCTCCTGTGTATAAGGTCACCGGTGATCCCTGAATTACCTGTACATGATATAGAGAGCTCCAGTGTATGACAACACTGGTGATCACTGTATTACCTGTACACCAACACTATATACAGAGCGTCTGTGTAAAATGTAACTGTGATCCATGTATTACTTGTATACTATGTACAGAGCTCCTATGTATAATGTCACTGGTCTTTACTATTAGTCTGGGGTCACACTTGCGAATGTAATGCGAGTCTCTCACATCAATCCCCAGCACAGCCACTGGCACTAGGGACCAGAGCATTCAACTGCATGTACTACTATGCAGTTGAACGCTCCAGTCCTGAGACTTGTGCGAGTTTCTCACATCACACTAGCAAGCGTGACCCCGGCCTTACCTGTACCCTATATACAGAGCTCCTGTGTATAAAGTCACCGGTGATCACTGTATTGTCTGTACACTACAATGACCCAACATCACACTGACCGGAGCACTGCCGCTGAGGCACAACGTCACACTGACCAGACACCACACCACAGGCCGCACCATATAATAACCATACGTACCGGCCTCTGGTTTGCTCAGGTCGTAGATACGCAGAAGCTTGTCTTGGCCTCCTGTCAGCAGGTTATTACTGTCCTGAAAAATGAGGATGATGGGTCACCAGCATGACATCACACAGTGCGACGGACGGGGTACACGGGCTTCCTCAGGACTACCCTTGCCACTTAATTCTTTCTGTACAATGTGGTGAGCTGATCC
The DNA here is from genome assembly GCF_032444005.1 of Ranitomeya imitator. Lineage (NCBI taxonomy): Eukaryota > Metazoa > Chordata > Amphibia > Anura > Dendrobatidae > Ranitomeya > Ranitomeya imitator. The sequence continues at coordinate 1,090,836 of NC_091285.1, read as the reverse complement.
ACCTTTTCTTTAGTGGCCAACGAATGGCTTGTCATCTTCAAGAGTAAGAAACTTCGATCCCGCCACTCCTCCCTCACCGCGAACCGACAGAGGTTCTCTCACCTGCCCCCCACCCATCTGTGGGGTCTCAACCAGCAATGAAGGGGTCACAACCACAGGTAGCACTGCAGCCTTTCCCACCGCCCATCTTGTCCTCTCAATGACCGCCGTCCCTTCATACAGCCGCCCCTCTCTGGCCAACTGCCCCCCTCATCCCCGTTCTCATTCACCCTCAATCCTGACTTGCCCCCCACCTGTCTGCAGTGTCACGCCCAGCAATGAAGGGGTCAGACCCCCAGTGACACTGCAGCCTTTCCGGCCCGCTGCCCCTGTCCTCCTGCACCCTCACCCATTACTTGACCCCCATCTGTCTGCAGCATCACAATCTGATCCTGCCTCATGAGGGTGAAGAGCACATGTTCTCACTAGCTCGTCCTCCTCTGGTCCACAGTCACTTGCACGCTGACCCTTCAAGACTATGCATGCTGGGAGTTGTAGTACAGGAGTTGGAGATCAACAGGCCCTTATGATTTTGGGTGCTGCCCCTCTTGACCATAGAGTGTAGGCGGCCATGTTGGATTTAGAGGCTGCCCTTCCTCCGCCCCTGCACTCACCTGAGTGAAGTCCACGCTCTTCACTATGTGCTTATGCGCCAGTGTGATGAGTTCGTCGCCCGTCACCGCGTCCCACACCTTACTGGAGAGAGAAACATTACGGTCACCGACTGCAGCAACACAGGCTCCACCAAATGCCATTGTTTTCTGTTATCAGCCACTGAGCCGCTACTTACGCTGTGAAGTCGGCCGCCCCCGTGGCGGCTTTGGTTGCATCCTTATTGAGAGTGGCCCCCCACACTGCCCCCTTGTGGCCAAGAAATGTTCCAATCCAGTCACCAGTGTCGCCCTGGCGCAGCATCGGCTTTCCATCTGTGAAGAGGCCGGTACACGGGTGAGAGATGGTGGATGGGCCATTGGCGAGGACGGCAGAAGCTGGGAAAGAAGGGGGATTGGCAGGCCGGAGAGGACGAAGGGAGGTGGCTGCAAAGGACAAGGGGAGAGGACCGTCCGCGAAGGTGATGAGATGGGGGCAGCCGGCTGGAGAGGACGAAGAGAGCGAACTGCGAAGGACAAGGGGAGAGGACCGCGGCCGGCCAGAGAGGACGAAGAGAGCGAACTGCGAAGGACAAGGGGAGAGGACCGCTGCCGGCCGGAGAGAACGAAGAGAGCGAACTGCGAAGGACAAGGGGAGAGGACCGCTCGCGATTGTGATGAGCGGGGGAAGGGCCGGCAGGAGAGGATGGAGAGGGAGCTGCAAAGGACAAGAGGAGAGGACCGTCCGCGATAGTGATGAGATGGGGGCAGCCGACTGGAGAGGACGAAGAGAGGGAGCTGCAAAAGGACAAGGGGAGAGGACCGTCCGCGATGGTGATGAGATGGGGGCAGCCGGCTGGAGAGGACGAAGAGAGCGAACTGCGAAGGACAAGGGGAGAGGACCGCTGCCGGCCGGAGAGAACGAAGAGAGCGAACTGCGAAGGACAAGGGGAGAGGACCGCGGCCGGCCAGAGAGGACGAAGAGAGCGAACTGCGAAGGACAAGGGGAGAGGACCGCTGCCGGCCGGAGAGAACGAAGAGAGCGAACTGCGAAGGACAAGGGGAGAGAGGACCGCTCGCGATTGTGATGAGCGGGGGAAGGGCCGGCAGGAGAGGATGGAGAGGGAGCTGCAAAGGACAAGAGGAGAGGACCGTCCGCGATAGTGATGAGATGGGGGCAGCCGACTGGAGAGGACGAAGAGAGGGAGCTGCAAAAGGACAAGGGGAGAGGACCGTCCGCGATGGTGATGAGATGGGGGCGGCCGGCCAGAGAGGACGAGAGCAGGATGGTGATGAGACAGGTGTCAGATGGAGGGAACATGGGATGGGGGGCTGCAAAGGGCAAGGGGAGGGGAACAGCCAGGATGGTGGTGAGAAGGGGAGGTGACAGGCTGGAGGCCAGGTAAGAAGGGGGGTGGGTTGGAGAGCCTTAGACTAGGCTCCCTCTCCAACTTGCTCTGTAATTCGCTGATATGTGATGCAGTAACGGGTCGTCATGTCAGTAATGACTTCCAGGAAAATGACAGGCACATAGCAATACACAGTTGTGTCACGGTTCATGGGGAGGATACCTTTATCATCCCCCACAACAACCACCAATTTGTCATGAATCAAGGTTGTTTGGTTGCCCCTGGTTCTTTCTGAATGGTATTTATCTATATCCCACTTCCGGTTTGGAACTTGCAGCTCTCTGGCGCCCCCTTGCCCTCAGGTCGGACAGGGTACTGCACCTAGGATAATTAGTCGCCAGAAAGGCTGCCTTAATTAGTATTTGTTTATGAGCACACTGCAGAGAGGGAGATATATCTAATCCCACTCAGGTGGGAACAATAATTATCAACGCCGCCAGTCGCTACAAAGACTCCCACACGCACCAGACAAATCCGCTGCCACCAGCTCCAATTTCTTAATTATTAATGGATCCAGAGCCAACCCAGATTAGTAGCGTAATTGAATTCAGAGGACGTGACAGTACGTTATAGAGCAAGGAGAGATAAGCTAGTAATTTTATATATTTTACTCCAAAAAAGGTAGGCAGTGTTTACAGAAATATAAAAAGATAATATAAAAAGACGACAAGTAGCGTATGTACAGAACAATTACAAATAAAAAAGGATTAAAGCTGAAAAAACACTTACATTTCGGCATGTCATCTTATCTCAGGGCTGACCGTGTGCTGTGGAGGAGGGGACACATCTAGATGCATAGCACACATATTTAAAGCAGCTAGACCCCGGACAAAGACATGTGAAGACTGCTGCTTCACTCACTTATTTCCAATCCTAAAACCAAGGCACTCCCCCCGGGGAAAACCCTGACTGTCACTGGGATTGGGGGCATCCGCTGTCCCTTACCAATGGCTTGGGTTTATATTGATTGGGGTGCCGGGAGCGAGGTGAAGGAAGTGGGGCTGTCTGATAATTTTCCCACTGATGTTTTGTTGGGGACTGATTTGGGGAGGATGGTTGCATACTACGTCCCTGACACCCCTCCCCAATCTGCTAATGAGGGTAACGTTAACCCTGATGATGATGATGATGATGGGAAATCGCATGTGTTACCTGACCATGATGCATCTGATAACCATTTTTTCCCTAGGATTGATGGTGAAAATGTTGTACCTGTGCCAACTGATCCTGATAATGATTTTTCTGTGAAAGTTGATGTGTCCATAGGTACAGGAGTGCTCAGCCACGTCGCTCTGCGGAGTGAAACGGCTGAGGAACCCCTAACAGGGGCAAGTGTCGGTGCTACAGGAAATGGGGAGAAGCATGAGAACCGTGAGAAAGGTGATGCCATGAAAGTGACCAGTACCACAGAGGAAGGTAACTGGCCCATAAGTAGCACTGCCCCTGGAGTGTTGGGGGTGGATGGGGAGGTAGAGCCCATAGCAGCGTCGGCTGATGGGTCTGCAGAAATCCTACGTAGCTGCTGTCACCCGCAGTCAGAGTGCCTGGAACGCAGATACCTGTCTGCCTTCCGGACCCTCCTCAGTCATCATTGTGACTGAACCAGAGGTGGACCCAGAGCAGGTCCCAGAGGGGTCCCGTGGGGAAGGGACCCTGACATCGCTTCTGGCTTCCCCTAGCCAGGAGTTTCAGGCCGCTCTGCACACAGATGCGAGCCTAGAGAGTTTGAGACAACTCGCCGAGATGCAAGTTGACAGAGGATCGCGGTGGACATTGTGGGCCCGCTGGCCGTCCCCAGCAGCTCTGGAAAGCAATACATCCTTACTGTGGTAGACTATGCTACCCGATACCCAGAGGCAGTAGCTCTGTCGTCAACTAGGGCATATAAGGTGGCGGATGCCCTGTTGGCCATCTTTTCACGTGTAGGATTTCCCAGGGAGATGCTTACCGATCAAGGGACCCAATTCATGTCTCGCCTAATGGAGGCTCTCTGTAAGAGAATGCAGGTGAAGCACCTGGTATCGAGTGCGTATCACCCACAGACCAATGGCTTGTGTGAACGCTTCAATGGTACCCTCAAACAGATGCTACGCATGCTGGTTGAGACCCAAGGGCGCGACTGGCAGCGGTACCTCCCACACCTGCTATTCGCTTACCGAGAGGTTCCGCAGGGCTCGACGGGGTTCTCTCCCTTCGAGTTCCTGTATGGCAGGCGAGTCCGGGGACCCCTTTGGTTAGTAAGGGAATCCTGGGAAGAGGAGCCGAACCCCTCTGAAGTGTCCATAGTGGAGTATGTCATGCGCTTCCGTGACAAGATGCAGACCTTGACGTAGTTGGTGCATGACAACATGACACAGGCTCAGGCTGACCAGAAGCACTGGTACGACCAGAACGCCCGGGAGCGGACCTACCACGTGGGTCAAAAGGTGTGGGTGCTGGTCCCCGTACCAAAGGATAAGCTTCAGGCAGCCTGGGAGGGCCCGTACGTCGTCCACCAACAGCTCAACCCAGTCACCTACGTGGTCACACTTGACCACGCTCGGGGTAGGCGAAAGGATTTCACGTCAATATGATGAAGGCTCATCACGAACGTGAACCTTTCGTCCTACCGGTCTGCAGCCTGCCCGAAGACGGGGAGGAAGACCCCCTCCTGGACATGCTGGGCAAGCCAAGGCCGATGGATCCATCGAGGACGTGGAGGTAAGCGCTTCACTAACCAAACCCCAGCGGTCGCAGTTGCGGACCAAGCTGGAACCCTTCCGGGTCGTGTTCTCCAACCGACCTGGAAGGACTTAGCAGCAGGGCTGTGGAGTCGGAGTCGTGGAGTCTGAGTTAGTTTTGGCTGGAGTCGGAGTCTGTAGAAATGTACTGACTCCAGCTTTAAAAAAAAAAAAATGTATTAGTATTTCATAATTGAACTTTCATATGAATTTTATAAATGTTACTCAAATATATATGCTCTATCAAACTATGAACAACAGTGATAAGCAGTTCTGCTGGAGATAGAGACATTTCTTAAAGGGACACTGTCACCTGAATTTGGAGGGAACAATCTTCAGCCATGGAGGCGGGGTTTTTGATTCACCCTTTCCTTAGCCTCTGGCTGTATGCTGGCTGCAATATTGGATTGAAGTTCATTCTCTGTCCTCCGTAGTACACGCCTGCACAAGGCGTGTACTATGGAGGACAAAGAATGAACTTCAATCCAATATTGCAGCCAGCGGGTAAGGGAAGGGTGAATCAAACACCCAAAAACCCCGCCTCCATGGCTGAAGATTGTTCCCTCCAAATTCAGGTGACAGTATCCCTTTAAGGTACCTTCACACTCAGCAACTTTACAACGAGAACGACAACGATCCGTGACGTTGCAGCGTCCTGGATAGCGATCTTGTTGTGTTTGACACGCAGCAGCGATCTGGATCCCGCTGTGATATCGCTGGTCGGAGCTAGAAGTCCGGAACTTTATTTGGTCGTTATGTCGGCGTGGTTCGTCCTGTTTGACAGCAAAAGCAACGACACCAGCAACGTTTTTACATGGAGCGTGAACGATAAGTGAGTCGCCGTTACGTCACTGGATCGCTCCTGCAACGTTCTGGAGCTGCTGTGTTTGACGTCTCTACAGCGACCTAAACAGCGACACTGCAGCGATCGGCTCGTTGTCTATATATCGCTGCAGCATCGCTGAATGTGACAGTACCTTTACTTCTTGTGTGTCACTGTTCTCCACTGCCCTTATCTAATCTTATACTTGGTTAACCTCATGCTGCCCCAACCCCCCTACTTACAATGTATGAAACTGAAAGTGAAAATGTGTTGTAAATTCTTAGTAGTAAAGCTCTTCCTCTAGATTAGATGTTTGGTGTGCGTCTTCCAAGCATCTCACAGCTGCTACTCAGAAGAGGAAGACTGTAAGAAGTATTATCCTTTCAACAAACTTTGCATCAGTTAACTGAGTACATGAGGAATAACAGTATTACCAAGTGGTCTGATTACTTATATGATGGTGAGAAACTGAAAATGTTAATATTTTACAACAGTAAATTTATTGTTACGAATTGGCCATTTATGAAGGAGTCGGAGACGGAGTCGGAACCTGATGAAATCCAGTAGTCGGAGTCGCAACTGTGGCTTACCGACTCACAGCCCTGCTTAGCAGTCCACGAGGTGGACACGGGAATCACGCCCCACTACGGCGAACACCCTATCGAATCTCCCACCAGGTGCAGCAGGTTATGCGCCAGGAGATCAATGAGATGTTACAGCTGGGGGTGATTCGACGGTCAAAGAGCGCGTGGGCCTCACCTGTAGCTCTCGTGCCCAAGAAGGATCGGACCACCCGGTTCTGCGTGGACTACAGGGGGCTCAACGCCATCACAGCCTCTGACTCGCACCCAATGCTGCGCATCGAGGAGCTGCTTGAGAGGTTAGCTGGCGCAAACTACCTGACCATAATGGATCTGAGTCGAGGATACTGGCAGATTTCCCTGAGCCCCAAGGCGCAGAAGTCCGCCTTTATCACACCCTTCGGACTGTACGAGTCCACAGTCTTGCCCTTCAGCATGAAGAATGTCCCTGCCACTTTCCTGCGGGTGGTCAACCTCCTGCTTCAGGGACTGGAGAAGTACGCGGTGGCGTACTTGGATGACATTGCCATCTTCAGTTCCTCCTGGGAGGAACACCTGCAACATCTGGAGGAGGTGCTCAGGCGAATTCACCAAGCAGGACTGACTATCAAGCCGGGAAAGTGCCAGATGGGCATGAGTGAGGTCCACTACTTGGGGCATCGGGTAGGCGGGAACACCCTGAAGCCAGAGCCTGACAAAGTGGGAGTGATCGTGAACTGGCCCACTCCCGTGACCAAGAAACAGGTGATGTCCTTCCTGGGCACTGCAGGTTACTATAGGCGCTTCGTACAGCACTATAGTAGCCTGGCAAAACCCTTGACGGTCCTCACCAGGAAGAAGCTACCCCACATCGTCAACTAGACCGACGGCTGTGAGGGGGCCTTCCAGGCATTGAAAACTGCACGGTACAACGCCCCTGTGTTGAAAGCAGTCAACAGCAGTCGACCGTTCTTGGTGCAGACCGACGCCAGCGAGTTTGGCCTTGGTGCTGTGCTCAGCCAGGTTGACTCGGAGGACTAAGAGGACCGTGTTATACCTGAGCCGGAAACTTCTGCCGAGGGAAGTGGCCTACTCCACCATCGAGAAGGAGTGCCTGGCCATAGTCTGGGCCCTGCAGCGCTTGGAGCCCTGCTTGTACTGTCACACCTTCACTGTGCTGACTGACCACAACCCTCTGCGCTGGCTAAACGCCATGTGCGGAACCAACGGCAGGTTGCTACGCTGGAGCCTTGCCCTTCAGCAGTTTCACTTCTCCATTGATCACAAAACGCGCATGGAGCATGGCAATGCAGATGGTTTTGCCTGAAATGATCTGCCTGAAATGCTTGTACATATTTTCAATTGTCTCTTATTGTAACATCCTTGTAATATTTTTTGATAAACACTGCCTAATCTTCCGGAGTAAAATATATAAATTACTAGTTTCGTTCTTCCTGCTCTAAAACGTACCCCAAGTCTTCTGAAGGGAATTACGCTTAATCGAAGCTGATGGCAGCATACCTTGTTCTGTGCCTCTGGGAGTAGTAGCGACTGCAGCGTTGATAATTATTGTTCCTGCCTGAGTGGAAGTAGTTACATCGCCTCGCTGCAGCGTGCCCAATAGCCAGTACATAGCAGGCAGCCATTCTGGCGACTAATTACCCTAGGTGCAGTACCGCTGTATCTCTATGGACCGGCCGCCATCACATAGGAATACACCGCTGTATCTCTATGGACCGGCCGCCATCACATAGGAATACATCGCTGTATCTCTATGGACCGGCAGCCATCACATAGGAATACACCGCTGTATCTCTATGGACCTGCAGCCATCACATAGGAATACACCGCTGTATCTCTATGGACCGGCAGCCATCACATAGTAATACACCGCTGTATCTCTATGGACCGGCAGCCATCACATAGGAATACACCGCTGTATCTCTATGGACCGGCCGTCATCACATAGGAATACACCGCTGTATCTATGGACCTGCCGCCATCACATAGGAATACACCGCTGTATCTCTATGGACCGGCCGTCATCACATAGGAATACACCGCTGTATCTCTATGGACCGGCCGTCATCACATAGGAATACACCGCTGTATCTATGGACCTGCCGCCATCACATAGGAATACACCGCTGTATCTCTATGGACCGGCAGCCATCACATAGGAATACACCGCTGTATCTCTATGGACCTGCAGCCATCACATAGGAATACACCGCTGTATCTCTATGGACCTGCAGCCATCACATAGGAATACACCGCTGTATCTATGGACCTGCCGCCATCACATAGGAATACACCGCTGTATCTCTATGGACCGGCAGCCATCACATAGGAATACACCGCTGTATCTCTATGGACCGGCAGCCATCACATAGGAATACACCGCTGTATCTCTATGGACCTGCAGCTATCACATAGGAATACACCGCTGTAACTCTATGGACCTGCAGCCATCACATAGGAATACACCGCTGTATCTCTATGGACCGGCCGCCATCACATAGGAATACACCGCTGTATCTCTATGGACCTGCAGCCATCACATAGGAATACACCGCTGTATCTCTATGGACCGGCAGCCATCACATAGTAATACACCGCTGTATCTCTATGGACCGGCAGCCATCACATAGGAATACACCGCTGTATCTCTATGGACCGGCCGTCATCACATAGGAATACACCGCTGTATCTCTATGGACCGGCAGCCATCACATAGGAATACACCGCTGTATCTCTATGGACCGGCAGCCATCACATAGGAATACACCGCTGTATCTCTATGGACCGGCAGCCATCACATAGGAATACACCGCTGTATCTCTATGGACCTGCAGCCATCACATAGGAATACACCGCTGTATCTCTATGGACCTGCAGCCATCACATAGGAATACACCGCTGTATCTATGGACCTGCCGCCATCACATAGGAATACACCGCTGTATCTCTATGGACCGGCAGCCATCACATAGGAATACACCGCTGTATCTCTATGGACCGGCAGCCATCACATAGGAATACACCGCTGTATCTCTATGGACCGGCAGCCATCACATAGGAATACACCGCTGTATCTCTATGGACCTGCCGCCATCACATAGGAATACACCGCTGTATCTCTATGGACCGGCAGCCATCACATAGGAATACACCGCTGTATCTCTATGGACCTGCAGCCATCACATAGGAATACACCGCTGTATCTCTATGGACCTGCAGCCATCACATAGGAATACACCGCTGTATCTCTATGGACCGGCAGCCATCACATAGGAACACACCGCTGTATCTCTATGGACCTGCAGCCATCACATAGGAATACACCGCTGTATCTCTATGGACCTGCAGCCATCACATAGGAATACACCGCTGTATCTCTATGGACCGGAAGCCATCACATAGGAATACACCGCTGTATCTCTATGGACCGGCCGCCATCACATAGGAATACACCGCTGTATCTCTATGGACCTGCAGCCATCACATAGGAATACACCGCTGTATCTCTATGGACCTGCAGCCATCACATAGGAATACACCGCTGTATCTCTATGGACCTGCAGCTATCACATAGGAATACACCGCTGTATCTCTATGGACCGGCAGCCATCACATAGGAATACACCGCTGTATCTCTATGGACCGGCAGCCATCACATAGGAATACACCGCTGTATCTCTATGGACCGGAAGCCATCACATAGGAATACACCGCTGTATCTCTATGGACCGGCCGCCATCACATAGGAATACACCGCTGTATCTCTATGGACCTGCAGCCATCACATAGGAATACACCGCTGTATCTCTATGGACCTGCAGCCATCACATAGGAATACACCGCTGTATCTCTATGGACCTGCAGCTATCACATAGCAATACACCGCTGTATCTCTATGGAGCAGCCGCCATCACATAGGAATACACCGCTGTATCTCTATGGACCTGCAGCTATCACATAGCAATACACCGCTGTATCTCTATGGAGCAGCCGCCATCACATAGGAATACACCGCTGTATCTCTATGGACCTGCAGCCATCACATAGGAATACACCGCTGTATCTCTATGGACCGGCAGCCATCACATAGGAACACACCGCTGTATCTCTATGGACCTGCAGCCATCACATAGGAATACACCGCTGTATCTCTATGGACCTGCAGCCATCACATAGGAATACACCGCTGTATCTCTATGGACCGGCCGCCATCACATAGGAATACACCGCTGTATCTCTATGGACCGGCAGCCATCACATAGGAATACACCGCTGTATCTCTATGGACCGGCCGCCATCACATAGGAATACACCGCTGTATCTCTATGGCGCCTGCGCTCCACCTGCTGTCCGCACTGAGCCGGAGAAGAGCTGCAGGCCCCGCCCCCGAGGAGGAGCCACAGAGGAAGACAGAACAGAGGACATTAGGCGCCGGCGGACGGGAGCGGTGCCGGTCACCGGCCTCTCACCTTTACAGGCGCTGATGAGGAAGTATCCGTAGGGAGTGATGCCGGAGAAGGCCAGGTCCACCACCGGCCGGGTGTGCCCGGAGCAGGTCAGCGGTGTCTGCCGCATCGCCATGGTCGCTCCACACACAACAGCTGCGCACGCGACCGGAAGCGTAAGAAGCGCCGCACCGGAAGCCGCCGCCAGCCATATTGGATGAGAGCGGAAGTGACAGGACTCTGGGGCGTGACGTCACAGAGGCGGGAGGTGTCACCACAATCCCTGCACGCTGAGCTCACAGCGCCACCTACCGGCGCCTCAGCCTCACACATGGCTGACACGTGACCGCATCCAGCTCTGGAGGAAGGAAAGAAAAACCATAAATAAATGACAAATAAATCCGACCTTCATCACCAGCTGCTGTTATAACCTGCCCCCCTCTGTTATAACCTGCCCTCCGCTGTTATAACCTGCCCTCCTCTGTTATAACCTGCCCTCCTCTGTTATAACCTGCCCTCCTCTGTTATAACCTGCCCTCCGCTGTTATAACCTGCCCTCCTCTGTTATAACCTGCCCTCCTCTGTTATAACCTGCCCTCCTCTGTTATAACCTGCCCTCCTCTGTTATAACCTGCCCTCCGCTGTTATAACCTGCCCCCCTCTGTTATAACCTGCCCTCCTCTGTTATAACCTGCCCTCCGCTGTTATAACCTGCCCCCCTCTGTTATAACCTGCCCTCCTCTGTTATAACCTGCCCTCCTCTGTTATAACCTGCCCTCCTCTGTTATAACCTGCCCCCCTCTGTTATAACCTGCCCTCCTCTGTTATAACCTGCCCTCCTCTGTTATAACCTGCCCTCCTCTGTTATAACCTGCCCCCCTCTGTTATAACCTGCCCCCCTCTGTTATAACCTGCCCTCCGCTGTTATAACCTGCCTCCTCTGTTATAACCTGCCCTCCTCTGTTATAACCTGCCCTCCTCTGTTATAACCTGCCCTCCTCTGTTATAACCTGCCCCCCTCTGTTATAACCTGCCCCCCTCTGTTATAACCTGCCCTCCGCTGTTATAACCTGCCTCCTCTGTTATAACCTGCCCCCCTCTGTTATAACCTGCCCTCCGCTGTTATAACCTGCCTCCTCTGTTATAACCTGCCCCCTTCTGTTATAACCTGCCCCCCTCTGTTATAACCTGCCCCCCTCTGTTATAACCTGCCCTCCGCTGTTATAACCTGCCTCCTCTGTTATAACCTGCCCCCTTCTGTTATAACCTGCCCTCCTCTGTTATAACCTGCCCTCCTCTGTTATAACCTGCCCCCCTCTGTTATAACCTGCCCTCCTCTGTTATAACCTGCCCTCCTCTGTTATAACCTGCCCTCCTCTGTTATAACCTGCCCCCCTCTGTTATAACCTGCCCTCCTCTGTTATAACCTGCCCTCCTCTGTTATAACCTGCCCTCCTCTGTTATAACCTGCCCCCCTCTGTTATAACCTGCCCCCCTCTGTTATAACCTGCCCTCCGCTGTTATAACCTGCCTCCTCTGTTATAACCTGCCCTCCTCTGTTATAACCTGCCCTCCTCTGTTATAACCTGCCCTCCTCTGTTATAACCTGCCCCCCTCTGTTATAACCTGCCCCCCTCTGTTATAACCTGCCCTCCGCTGTTATAACCTGCCTCCTCTGTTATAACCTGCCCCCCTCTGTTATAACCTGCCCTCCGCTGTTATAACCTGCCTCCTCTGTTATAACCTGCCCCCTTCTGTTATAACCTGCCCCCCTCTGTTATAACCTGCCCCCCTCTGTTATAACCTGCCCTCCGCTGTTATAACCTGCCTCCTCTGTTATAACCTGCCCTCCTCTGTTATAACCTGCCCTCCTCTGTTATAACCTGCCCCCCTCTGTTATAACCTGCCCCCCTCTGTTATAACCTGCCCCCCTCTGTTATAACCTGCCCCCCTCTGTTATAACCTGCCCCCCTCTGTTATAACCTGCCCCCCTCTGTTATGACCTGCCCTCCGCTGTTATGACCTGCCCCCCTCTGTTATAACCTGCCCCCCTCTGTTATAACCTGCCCCCCTCTGTTATAACCTGCCCCCCTCTGTTATAACCTGCCCCCCTCTGTTATGACCTGCCCTCCGCTGTTATAACCTGCCTCCTCTGTTATAACCTGCCCTCCTCTGTTATAACCTGCCCCCCTCTGTTATAACCTGCCTCCTCTGTTATAACCTGCCCTCCTCTATTATAACCTGCCCTCCTCTGTTATAACCTGCCCCCCTCTGTTATAACCTGCCCTCCGCTGTTATGACCTGCCCCCCTCTGTTATAACCTGCCCCCCTCTGTTATAACCTGCCCCCCTCTGTTATAACCTGCCCCCCTCTGTTATAACCTGCCCCCCTCTGTTATAACCTGCCCCCCTCTGTTATAACCTGCCCTCCTCTGTTATAACCTGCCCCCCTCTGTTATGACCTGCCCTCCGCTGTTATAACCTGCCTCCTCTGTTATAACCTGCCCTCCTCTGTTATAACCTGCCCCCCTCTGTTATAACCTGCCCTCCTCTGTTATAACCTGCCCCCCTCTGTTATAACCTGCCCCCCTCTGTTATAACCTGCCTCCTCTGTTATAACCTGCCCTCCTCTATTATAACCTGCCCCCCTCTGTTATAACCCGCCCTCCTCTGTTATAACCCGCCCCCCTCTGTTATAACCCGCCCCCCTCTGTTATAACCTGCCCCCTCTGTTATAACCTGCCCTCCTCTGTTATAACCTGCCCCCCTCTGTTATAACCTGCCCTCCTCTGTTATAACCTGCCCCCCTCTGTTATAACCTGCCCTCCTCTGTTATAACCTGCCCCCCTCTGTTATGACCTGCCCTCCGCTGTTATGACCTGCCCCCCTCTGTTATAACCTGCCCCCCTCTTTTATAACCTGCCCCCCTCTGTTATAACCTGCCCCCCTCTGTTATAACCTGCCCTCCTCTGTTATAACCTGCCCTCCGCTGTTATAACCTGCCCTCCTCTGTTATAACGTGCCCTCCTCTGTTATAACCTGCCTCCTCTGTTATAACCTGCCCTCCTCTATTATAACCTGCCCTCCGCTGTTATAACCTGCCCTCCTCTGTTATAACCTGCCTCCTCTGTTATAACCTGCCCTCCTCTGTTATAACCTGCCCTCCTCTGTTATAACCTGCCCTCCGCTGTTATAACCTGCCCTCCGCTGTTATAACCTGCCCCCCTCTGTTATAACCTGCCTCCTCTGTTATAACCTGCCCTCCTCTGTTATAACCTGCCTCCTCTGTTATAACCTGCCCTCCTCTATTATAACCTGCCCTCCGCTGTTATAACCTGCCCTCCTCTGTTATAACCTGCCTCCTCTGTTATAACCTGCCCTCCTCTGTTATAACCTGCCCTCCTCTGTTATAACCTGCCCTCCTCTGTTATAACCTGCCCTCCGCTGTTATAACCTGCCCTCCGCTGTTATAACCTGCCCTCCTCTGTTATAACCTGCCTCCTCTGTTATAACCTGCCCTCCTCTGTTATAACCTGCCCCCCTCTGTTATAACCTGCCCCCCTCTGTTATAACCTGCCCTCCTCTGTTATAACCTGCCCTCCTCTGTTATAACCTGCCCCCCTCTGTTATAACCTGCCCCCCTCTGTTATAACCTGCCCCCCTCTGTTATAACCTGCCCTCCTCTGTTATAACCTGCCTCCTCTGTTATAACCTGCCCTCCTCTATTATAACCTTCCCTCCGCTGTTATAACCTGCCCTCCTCTGTTATAACCTGCCCTCCTCTGTTATAACCTGCCCTCCGCTGTTATGACCTGCCCTCCGCTGTTATGACCTGCCCCGCTCTGTTATAACCTGCCCCCCTCTGTTATAACCTGCCCTCCTCTGTTATAACCTGCCCTCCTCTGTTATAACCTGCCCTCCGCTGTTATAACCTGCCCTCCTCTGTTATAACCTGCCCCCCTCTGTTATAACCTGCCCCCCTCTGTTATAACCTGCCCTCCTCTGTTATAACCTGCCCTCCTCTGTTATAACCTGCCCCCTCTGTTATAACCTGCCCTCCGCTGTTATAACCTGCCCTCCTCTGTTATAACCTGCCCCCCTCTGTTATAACCTGCCCTCCGCTGTTATAACCTGCCCCCCTCTGTTATAACCTGCCCTCCGCTGTTATAACCTGCCCTCCTCTGTTATAACCTGCCCCCCTCTGTTATTAGCTGCCCTCCTCTGTTATAATCTGCCTCCTCTGTTATAACCTGCCCCCCTCTGTTATAACCTGCCCTCCTCTGTTATAACCTGCCCCCCTCTGTTATAACCTGCCCTCCGCTGTTGTAACCTGCCCTCCTCTGTTATAACCTGCCCTCCTCTGTTATAACCTGCCCCCTCTGTTATAACCTGCCCCCCTCTGTTATAACCTGCCCTCCTCTGTTATAACCTGCCCCCTCTGTTATAACCTGCCCTCCTCTGTTATAACCTGCCCCCCTCTGTTATAACCTGCCCCCCTCTGTGATAACCTGCCCCCCTCTGTTATAACCTGCCCTCCTCTGTTATAACCTGCCCTCCTCTGTTATAACCTGCCCCCCTCTGTTATAACCTGCCCCCCTCTGTGATAACCTGCCCCCCTCTGTGATAACCTGCCCTCCTCTGTTATAACCTGCCCCCCTCTGTTATAACCTGCCCCCCTCTGTGATAACCTGCCCCCCTCTGTTATAACCTGCCCTCCTCTGTTATAACCTGCCCCCCTCTGTTATAACCTGCCCCCCTCTGTGATAACCTGCCCCCCTCTGTGATAACCTGCCCCCCTCTGTTATAACCTGCCCTCCTCTGTTATAACCTGCCCCCCTCTGTTATAACCTGCCCTCCGCTGTTATAACCTGCCCTCCTCTGTTATAACCTGCCCTCCTCTGTTATAACCTGCCCCCTCTGTTATAACCTGCCCCCCTCTGTTATAACCTGCCCCCCTCTGTTTTAACCTGCCCCCCTCTGTGATAACCTGCCCCCCTCTGTTATAACCTGCCCTCCTCTGTTATAACCTGCCCCCTCTGTTATAACCTGCCCCCCTCTGTTATAACCTGCCCCCCTCTGTTTTAACCTGCCCCCCTCTGTTATAACCTGCCCCCCTCTGTTATAACCTGCCCCCCTCTGTTTTAACCTGCCCCCCTCTGTGATAACCTGCCCCCCTCTGTTATAACCTGCCCCCCTCTGTTATAACCTGCCCTCCTCTGTTATAACCTGCCCCCCTCTGTTATAACCTGCCCTCCGCTGTTATAACCTGCCCTCCTCTGTTATAACCTGCCCTCCTCTGTTATAACCTGCCCCCTCTGTGATAACCTGCCCCCCTCTGTTATAACCTGCCCTCTGTTATAACCTGCCCTCCTCTGTTATAACCTGCCCCCCTCTGTTATAACCTGCCCCCCTCTGTTATAACCTGCCCCCCTCTGTTATAACCTGCCCTCCGCTGTTATAACCTGTGTTGTGAATTCTGTGACAGAGCTCCCTCCTGTGGTCACAAGTGGTACTTCGGCTGATTCTCTCTGTGAGCTTCTGTTGGTGGAGGAAAGTGGTACTGCGGCTTCTGAGTTTCCTCCCTCAGGTGATCTGGTGAGGTCGTTAGGTGCTGCTCTATTTAACTCCACCTAATGCTTTGATCCATGCTTCCTGTCAATGTTCCAGTGTTGGACTTGCTTTTCCCTGGATCATTCCTGTGGCCTACTGCTCTGCATAGCTAAGTTCTTCTTTGCTATTTGTTTGCTATTTTTTCTGTCCAGCTTGTCTAATTGTTTTGCTGGAAGCTCTGGGACGCAAAGGGTGTACCTCCGTGCCGTTAGTTCGGTACGGAGGGTCTTTTTGCCCCCTTTGCGTGGTTTTCTTTAGGGTTTTGTGTAGACCGCAAAGTTATCTTTCCTATCCTCGCTCTGTTAAGAAAGTCGGGCCTCACTTTGCTGAATCTATTTCATCCCTACGTTTGTCTTTTCATCTTAACTCACAGTCATTATATGTGGGGGGCTGCCTTTTCCTTTGGGGTATTTCTCTGAGGCAAGGTAGGCTTATTTTCTATCTTCAGGCTAGTTAGTTTCTCAGGCTGTGCCGAGTTGCATAGGCAGAGTTAGGCGCAATCCACAGCTGCCTCTAGTGTTGTTTGGAGAGGATTAGGGATTGCGGTCAACAGAGTTCCCACGTCTCAGAGCTCGTTCTATGATGTTGGGTTATTGTCAGGTCACTGTATGTGTTCTGACCTCTATGTCCATTGTAGTACTGAATTGCCTTTCATAACAGTACAGGAAGCCCAAAGTACTAATGATTCTCAATAGAGGGAAAAAAGAAGTTCTGAGACCATTTTTTTTTCTCTGCACTGTGTTTTGCCTTTTTTTTCCCCTAGACATTTGGGTGGTTCAGGACACAGGTGTAGCGATGGACATTAAAGGTCTGTCTTCATGTGTGGATCAGCTCACGGCAAGAGTTCAAAATATTCAAGATTTTGTGGTTCAGAATTCTTTGTTAGAACCGAGAATTCCTATTCCTGATTTGTTTTTTGGAGATAGAACTAAATTTCTGAGTTTCAAAAATAATTGTAAACTATTTCTGGCTTTGAAACCTCGCTCCTCTGGTGACCCAGTTCAACAGGTTAGGATCGTCATTTCTTTTTTGCGTGGTGACCCTCAGGACTGGGCATTTTCTCTTGCGTCAGGAGATCCTGCATTATGTAATATTGATGCGTTTTTTCTGGCGCTCGGATTACTGTACGATGAGCCTAATTCAGTGGATCAGGCAGAAAAAAATTTGCTGGCTCTTTGTCAGGCTCAGGATGAGATAGAGGTATATTGCTAGAAATTTAGAAAGTGGTCCGTGCTCACTCAATGGAATGAATCTGCGCTGGCAGCTATTTTCAGAAAGGGTCTCTCTGAAGCCCTTAAGGATGTCATGGTGGGATTTCCTATGCCTGCTGGTTTGAATGAGTCTATGTCTTTGGCCATTCAGATCGGTCGACGCTTGCGTGAGCGTAAATCTGTGCACCATTTGGCGGTATTACCTGAGCTTAAACCTGAGCCTATGCAGTGCGATAGAACTATGACCAGAGTTGAGCGGCAAGAACACAGACGTCTGAATGGGCTGTGTTTCTACTGTGGTGATTCCACTCATGCTATCTCTGATTGTCCTAAGCGCACTAAGCGGTTCGCTAGGTCTGCCGCCATTGGTACTAATAATAATCAAAAGAAAACATACCAGCACCTATAACACGTAAGAGTTATCATAAATCATATTGCGTAAATAATAATACAACCTCGCACTGAATAAGACTATAGTGGACAGACTGCAACACAATATAATATCAAAAACCAAAAAGAAAAAAGCAATCAGAAGTCCAATTATATGCAAATTAACAAAACATCTTTATTTAGAAAAATACAGGTGAACAAACAGCAGGGAATGGATTCACCATAGTAGCCTCAACACGTATTGATAGGGCACAGATAGGTGTGCAAGGAAGTGCCCGGTACAAGGGACAATATACCACCTTTTTAAAGCATATATAGCGGTCAAGTGACATAAATCACAATAAAACATAAATATGTGGATGGTACATACCCGTAGCAGAAAATAAGAGTCACCCAGCACTCCCTATCGCGCCCACCCCGACGCGCGTTTCGGCGGATGCCTTTTTCAAGGGGTACCAACTTGTATTTGCGGATTTCATTTATAGTGCCAGACAATCCCATTTTGCGCCAAAACAGCCCCTTCCTGTAACATCATCAATTCCGGACACCGGCGCACCAGTGCGGCGACACCGGAAACACATGGGCCCATGTGATCCAGGGTCACCAGCCCTGCAGCGTCCGAGGCCGGAGATGACGTACGCGCATGCGCACATTAAAAAGTCGGCGCCATGTTGGTAACGTGGGCTGTAACATACAGCCATCCGGCTCCAGAGAGGACATTGGTCCCCAGCATCCGAAACCGGAAGTGAGGCATACACGCCTGCAACCAGCGCAAAAACCAACGCCATATTGCTACAGGAGGCTGTATGTCACAGCCATCTTAAAGGAGTACGGGGATCCTGTCATATACCGAACCATCATGCACGGCAAGTGACAGCCCCTACCAAAATAACGATATAGATGGACCATTGGCGCATATAGTAATCTCCCACCCACTAGATTAAACATATCCTACCGCTGTTAGATCGATCAAGAGGGGGAAAATATCGAGTAAATCTGGGACATATATTAAGTACATATTAAAGCTGCATCAAACATTGTGGAACACATAACTAAAACAACATATAAACACAAATACATATACCATAAGGGGACACTAAAAGAGGAAACATATATGCACATATACATATTATACAGACCATGAAAACAGATTTTTCACATATCACAGTTGACATACATAATTCGCTATACATTGAGAATAAAATATCATTCACATGGATAATATAGATATCCACAAAATAATAGTATAACAACAAAAATCCATGTGATAGGAATATAATCATCTCAATCTCAATACAATAGAATGTTAAGACATACCAGATGAAACAGATGCATGTATAGACAATTAAGGAACATAATATATGTATATAATATATATATATCTCGCTCCACACGTATGGACAACAGTCCATATTTCCATATTCTCCGGTGATATTATTCCTGGTCCAGCGGTGAAGATGTCATCACACCATTCAATAAATGGCCCTCACTTGTGATACCACAATAAAGTACTAGAAAGAATAAAAAAATCCTTAAAATCAAATAATAAAAACATACGAGAAGAGGGTAACAATGTGGAACGCACAGCAGCCGGTGGACTAAAGATATGGCGCAAAAGATAAATTTTCATTCAGGCCTGGACGGTCTGGAGGCGCCAAATCCATTGGGTTTCCAATTTTCCCAACCGCTTGGACAATTGGCCGCCTCTGATATTGATTTTCAGGGCATCAATGCCCCTAACCCTTAATAGCGATGAATTGAATTTCTAAATAAAGATGTTTTGTTAATTTGCATATAATTGGACTTCTGATTGCTTTTTTCTTTTTGGTTTTTGACACCATTGGTACTGTACAGTCAAAATTTCTTCTGTCCGTTACCTTGATCTGCTCTTTGTCAAAGTATTCTGTCATGGCGTTTGTGGATTCAGGCGCTGCCCTGAATTTGATGGACTTGGAGTATGCTAAGCGTTGTGGGTTTCTCTTGAAGCCCTTGCAGTGTCCTATTCCATTGAGAGGAATTGATGCTACGCCTTTGGCCAAGAATAAGCCTCAGTACTGGACCCAGCTGACCATGTGCATGGCTCCTGCACATCAGGAGGTTATTCGCTTTCTGGTGTTGCATAATCTGCATGATGTGGTCGTGTTGGGGTTGCCATGGCTACAAGCCCATAATCCAGTATTGCTGGGGTTGTCAGGGGGTTGTCAGGGGGTACATGGTGATGTTCCATTTCTGTCAATTTCGTCATCCACCCCTTCTGAGGTTCCAGAGTTCTTGTCTGATTACCGGGATGTATTTGATGAGCCCAAGTCCGATGCCCTACCTCCGCATAGGGATTGTGATTGTGCTATCAATTTGATTCCTGGTATTAAATTCCCAAAAGGTCGACTGTTTAATTTATCTGTGCCTGAGCACACCGCTATGCGCAGTTATGTGAAGGAATCCCTGGAGAAGGGGCATATTCGCCCGTCATCGTCGCCATTAGGAGCAGGGTTCTTTTTTGTAGCCAAGAAGGATGGTTCGCTGAGACCTTGTATAGATTACCGCCTTCTTAATAAGATCACTGTTAAATTTCAGTACCCCTTGCCATTGTTATCTGATTTGTTTGCTCGGATTAAGGGGGCTAGTTGGTTCACCAAGATAGATCTTCGTGGTGCGTATAATCTGGTGCGAATCAGGCGAGGCGATGAATGGAAAACTGCATTTAATACGCCCGAGGGTCATTTTGAGTATCTAGTGATGCCATTCGGACTTGCCAATGCTCCATCAGTGTTTCAGTCCTTTATGCATGACATCTTCCGAGAGTACCTGGATAAATTCCTGATTGTGTACTTGGATGACATTTTGATCTTCTCGGATGATTGGGAGTCTCATGTGAAGCAGGTCAGAACGGTTTTTCAGGTCCTGCGTGCTAATTCTTTGTTTGTGAAGGGATCAAAGTGTCTCTTCGGTGTGCAGAAGGTTTCATTTTTGGGGTTCATCTTTTCCCCTTCTACTATCGAGATGGATCCTGTTAAGGTCCAAGCCATCCATGATTGGACTCAGCCGACATCTCTGAAAAGTCTGCAAAAGTTCCTGGGCTTTGCTAATTTTTATCGTCGCTTCATCTGCAATTTTTCTAGTATTGCTAAACCATTGACCGATTTTACCAAGAAGGGTGCTGATTTGGTTAATTGGTCTTCTGCTGCTGTGGAAGCTTTTCAGGAGTTGAGGCGTCGTTTTTGTTCTGCCCCTGTGTTGTGTCAGCCAGATGTTTCTCTTCCGTTCCAGGTCGAGGTTGATGCTTCTGAGATTGGAGCAGGGGCTGTTTTGTCGCAGAGAGCTTCTGATTGCTCAGTGATGAAACCATGCGCTTTTTTTTCCAGGAAGTTTTCGCCTGCTGAGCGAAATTATGATGTGGGCAACCGAGAGTTGCTGGCCATGAAGTGGGCATTCGAGGAGTGGCGTCATTGGCTTGAAGGAGCTAAGCATCGCGTGGTGGTATTGACTGATCATAAGAACTTGACTTATCTCGAGTCTGCTAAGCGTTTGAATCCTAGACAGGCTCGTTGGTCGCTGTTTTTTGCCCGTTTTGACTTTGTGATTTCGTACCTTCCGGGCTCTAAAAATGTGAAGGCAGATGCTCTGTCTAGGAGTTTTGTGCCCGACTCTCCGGGTTTATCTGAGCCGGCGGGTATCCTCAAGGAAGGAGTAACTGTGTCTGCCATCTCCCCTGATTTGCGGCGGGTGCTGCAAAAATTTCAGGCTAATAAACCTGATCGTTGTCCAGCGGAGAAACTGTTTGTCCCTGAGAGGTGGACGAATAAAGTTATCTCTGAGGTTCATTGTTCGGTGTTGGCTGGTCATCCTGGAATTTTTGGTACCAGAGAGTTAGTGGCTAGATCCTTTTGGTGGCCATCTCTGTCGCGGGATGTGCGTACTTTTGTGCAGTCCTGTGGGATTTGTGCTCGGGCTAAGCCCTGCTGTTCTCGTGCCAGTGGGTTGCTTTTGCCCTTGCCGGTCCCGAAGAGGCCTTGGACACATATCTCTATGGATTTTATTTCAGATCTTCCCGTTTCTCAAAAGATGTCAGTCATTTGGGTGGTCTGTGATCGCTTTTCTAAGATGGTCCATCTGGTACCCTTGTCTAAATTGCCTTCCTCCTCTGATTTGGTGCCATTGTTCTTCCAGCATGTGGTTCGTTTGCATGGCATTCCAGAGAATATCGTTTCTGACAGAGGTTCCCAGTTTGTTTCGAGGTTTTGGCGAGCCTTTTGTGGTAGGATGGGCATTGACTTGTCTTTTTCCTCGGCTTTCCATCCTCAGACTAATGGCCAGACCGAACGAACCAATCAGACCTTGGAAACCTATCTGAGATGCTTTGTTTCTGCCGATCAGGATGACTGGGTGTCCTTTTTGCCTTTGGCTGAGTTCGCCCTTAATAATCGGGCCAGCTCGGCTACCTTGGTTTCGCCATTTTTCTGCAATTCTGGGTTCCATCCTCGTTTCTCTTCAGGACAGGTTGAGTCTTCGGACTGTCCTGGTGTGGATACTGTGGTGGACAGGTTGCAGCAGATTTGGACTCATGTAGTGGACAATTTGACCTTGTCCCAGGAGAAGGCTCAACGTTTCGCTAATCGCAGACGCCGTGTGGGTCCCCGACTTCGTGTTGGGGATCTGGTTTGGTTATCTTCTCGTCATATTCCTATGAAGGTTTCCTCTCCTAAGTTTAAACCTCGTTTCATTGGTCCGTATAGGATTTCTGAGGTTCTTAATCCTGTGTCTTTTCGTCTGACCCTTCCAGATTCTTTTTCCATACATAACGTATTCCATAGGTCATTGTTGCGGAGATACGTGGCACCTATGGTTCCATCTGTTGATCCTCCTGCCCCGGTTTTGGTGGAGGGGGAATTGGAGTATATTGTGGAGAAGATTTTGGATTCTCGTGTTTCTAGACGGAAACTCCAGTATCTGGTTAAATGGAAGGGTTATGCTCAGGAAGATAATTCCTGGGTTTTTGCCTCTGATGTCCATGCTCCCGATCTTGTTCGTGCCTTTCATGTGGCTCATCCTGGTCGGCCTGGGGGCTCTGGTGAGGGTTCGGTGACCCCTCCTCAAGGGGGGGGTACTGTTGTGAATTCTGTGGCAGAGGTCCCTCCTGTGGTCAAAAGTGGTACTTCGGCTGATTCTCTCTGTGAGCTTCTGTTGGTGGAGGGAAGTGGTACTGCGGCTTCTGAGTTTCCTCCCTCAGGTGATCTGGTGAGGTCGTTAGGTGCTGCTCTACTTAACTCCACCTAATGCTTTGATCCATGCTTCCTTTCAATGTTCCAGTGTTGGACTTGTTTTTCCCTGGATCATTCCTGTGGCCTGCTGCTCTGCATAGCTAAGTTCTTCTTTGCTATTTGTTTGCTATTTTTTCTGTCCAGCTTGTCTAATTGTTTTGCTGGAAGCTCTGGGACGCAAAGGGTGTACCTCCGTGCCGTTAGTTCGGTACGGAGGGTCTTTTTGCCCCCTTTGCGTGGTTTTCTTTAGGGTTTTGTGTAGACCGCAAAGTTATCTTTCCTATCCTCGCTCTGTTAAGAAAGTCGGGCCTCACTTTGCTGAATCTGTTTCATCCCTACGTTTGTCTTTTCATCTTAACTCACAGTCATTATATGTGGGGGGCTGCCTTTTCCTTTGGGGTATTTCTCTGAGGCAAGGTAGGCTTATTTTCTATCTTCAGGCTAGTTAGTTTCTCAGGCTGTGCCGAGTTGCATAGGTAGAGTTAGGCGCAATCCACGGCTGCCTCTAGTGTTGTTTGGAGAGGATTAGGGATTGCGGTCTGCAGAGTTCCCACGTCTCAGAGCTCGTTCTATTATTTTTGGTTATTGTCAGATCACTGTATGTGCTCTGACCGCTATGTCCATTGTGATACTGAATTGCCTATCACAACAAACCTGCCCTCCTCTGTTATAACCTGCCCTCCTCTGTTATAACCTGCCCCCTCTGTTATAACCTGCCCCCCTCTGTTATAACCTTCCCCCCTCTGTTATAACCTGCCCCCCTCTGTGATAACCTGCCCCCCTCTGTTATAACCTGCCCTCCTCTGTTATAACCTGCCCCCCTCTGTTATAACCTGCCCTCCTCTGTTATAACCTGCCCCCCTCTGTTATAACCTGCCCTCCTCTGTTATAACCTGCCCCCCTCTGTTATAACCTGCCCCTTTCTGTTATAACCTGCCCTCCTCTGTTATAACCTGCCCCCCTCTGTTATAACCTGCACCCCTCTGTTATAACCTGCCCTCCTCTGTTATAACCTGCCCTCCTCTGTTATAACCTGCCCCCCTCTGTTATAACCTGCCCTCCTCTGTTATAACCTGCCCCCTCTGTTATAACCTGCCCCCCTCTGTTATAACCTGCCCCCCTCTGTTATAACCTGCCCTCCTCTGTTATAACCTGCCCCCCTCTGTTATAACCTGCCCCCTCTGTTATAACCTGCCCTCCTCTGTTATTACCTGCCCCCCTCTGTGATAACCTGCCCCCCTCTGTTATAACCTGCCCTCCGCTGTTATAACCTGCCCCCCTCTGTTATAACCTGCCCTCCTCTGTTATAACCTGCCCTGTTGTGAATTCTGTGGCCAAGCTCCCTCCTGTGGTCGAGAGTGGTACTTCGGCTGGTTCTGTCTATGAGCTTCCTTTGGTGGATGAGAGTGGTACTGCGGCTTCTGAGTTTCCTTCCTCAGGTGACGAGGTTAAGTCGTTAGGTGCTGCTCTATTTAACTCCACCTAGTTCTTTGTTCCTTGCCTCCAGTCAATGTTCCAGTATTGGTCTTGCTCTCTCCTGGATCGTTCTTGTGGCCTGTCTGCCCTGCATAAGCTAAGTTTTGCTGGTGTTACTTTTGTTTGCTATTTTTTCTGTCCAGCTTGCTATATTGGTTTTTCTTGCTTGCTGGAAGCTCTGAGACGCAGAGGGAGCACCTCCGTACCATTAGTCGGTGCGGAGGGTCTTTTTGCGCCCTCTGCGTGGTTGTTTGTAGGTTTTTGTGCTGACCGCAAAGCTATCTTTCCTAACCTCGGTCTATTCAGTAAGTCGGGCCTCACTTTGCTAAAATTTATTTCATCTCTGTGTTTGTATTTTCATCTTTACTCACAGTCATTATATGTGGGGGGCTGCCTTTTCCTTTGGGGAATTTCTCTGAGGCAAGGTTGGCTATTTTTCTATCTTCAGGGCTAGCTAGTTTCTCAGGCTGTGCCCGAGGCGCCTAGGTCTGGTCAGGAGCGCTCCACGGCTACCTCTAGTGTGGTATGATAGGATTAGGGATTGCGGTCAGCAGAGTTCCCACGTCTCAGAGCTCGTCCTATGTTATTAGTAACTATCAGGTCACTTTGTGTGCTCTTAACCACTAGGTCTATTGTGGTTCTGAATCACCAGTTCATAACAGTACTGGAGGCCCAAAGTACTAATGCTTCTCAATAGAGGGAAAAGAGAAGTTCTGAGACCATTTTTTTTTCTCTGCACTGTGTTTTGTCTTTCTTTTCCCCTAGACATTTGGGTGGTTCAGGACACAGGTGTAGTGATGGACATTAAAGGCCTGTCTTCTTGTGTGGATCATCTCACTGCAAGAGTACAAAATATTCAAGACTTTGTGGTTCGGAATTCTATGTTAGAACCAAGAATTCCTATTCCTGGTTTGTTTTCTGGAGATAGAAACTTAGCTCTGAGTTTTAAAAATAATTGTAAACTGTTTCTGGCTTTGAAACCTCGCTCCTCTGGTGACCCAGTTCAACAAGTTAAGATCATTATTTCTTTATTACGTGGCGACCCTCAAGACTGGGCATTTTCCCTTGCGCCAGGAGATCCTGCATTATGTAATATTGATCCGTTTTTTCTGGCGCTCGGGTTGCTTTATGATGAACCTAATTCAGTGGATCAGGCAGAGAAAAATTTGCTGGCTCTGTGTCAGGGTCAGGATGAGGTAGAGATATATTATCAGAAGTTTAGAAAGTGGTCTGTGCTCACTCAATGGAATGAATGTGCTCTGGCAGCAATTTTCAGAAAGGGTCTCTCTGAAGCCCTTAACCCCTTCACCCCAAAGCCTGTTTTCACCTAAGTGACAGGGCCAATTTTTACAATTCTGACCACTGTCACTTTATGAAATCATAACTCTGAAATGCTTCAATGGATCCTGGTGATTCTGACACTGTTTTCTCGTGACATATTGTACTTCATGATAGTGGTAAAACTTCTTCGATATGACTTGCATTTATTTGTGAAAAAAACAAAAATTTGTCGGAAATTATGAAAATTTAGCAATTTTCAAACTCTTAGTTTTTATGCCCTTAAATTAGAGAGTTATATCACATAATATAGTTAATAAACAACATTTCCCACATGTCTGCTTTACATCAGCACAATTTTGGAAACATAATTTTTTTTTGTTAGGACGTTATAAGGGTTAAAAGTTGACCAGCGATTTCTCATTTTTGCAACAAAATTTGCAAAACCATTTTTTTACGGACCACCTCACACTTGAAGTGACTTTGAGGGGTCTATATGACAGAAAATGCCCAAAAGTGACACCATTCTAAAAACTGCACCCCTCAAGGTACTCAAAACCACATTCAAAAAGTTTATTAACCCTTCAGGTGCTTTACAGGAATTTTTTGAATGTTTGAAAAAATTGAACATTTAACTATTTTTTCACAAAATTTTTACTTCAGGTCCAATTTGTTTCATTTTACCAAGGGTAACAGGAGAAATTGGACCACAAAAGTCATTGTACAATTTGTCCTGAGTACGCCGATACCCCATATGTGGGGGTAAACCACTGTTTGGGCACATGGCAGAGCTCGGAAGGGAAGGAGCGCCATTTGACTTTTCAATGCAAGATTTGCTGGAATTGAGATCGGAGCCCATGTCACGATTGGAGAGCCCCTGATGTGCCTAAACAGTGGAAACCCCCACAAGTGACACCATTTTGGAAAGTAGACCCCCTAAGGAACTAATCTAGATGTGTGGTGAGCACTTTGAACCTCCAAGTGCTTCACAGAAGTTTATAATGTAGAGCCGTAAAAAAAAATTTTTTATTAATTTTCACAAAAAATGATCTTTTTGCCCCAAATTTTTTATTTTCCCAAGGGTAAAAGGATAAATTGGACCCCAAAAGTTGTTGTGCAATTTGTCCTGAGTACGTCGATACTTCATATATGGGGATAAACCACTGTTTGAGCGCATGGCAGAGCTCGGAAGGGAAGGAGTGCCATTTGACTTTTCAATGCAAAATTGGCTGGAATTGAGATCAGACGCCATGTCGCATTTGGAGAGCCCCTGACGTGCCTTAACAGTGGAAACCCCCCACAAGTGACCCCATTTTGTAATGAAGACCCCCTAAGGAACTTATCTAGATGTGTGGTGAGCACTTTTAACCCCCAATTGTTTCACTAAAGTTTAGAATGTAGCATTGTGAAAATTAAAAAAATCATTTTTTCTTTCCACAAAATGATGTTTTAGCCCGCAATTTTTTTTTCCCAAGGGTAACAGGAGAAATTGGACCACAAATGTTATTGTCCAATTTGTCCTGAGTACGCTGATACCCCACATGTGGGGGGGAACCACCGTTTGAGTGCATGGCAGAGCTCGGAAGGGAAGGAGCACCGTTTGAAATGCAGACTTAGATGGAATGGACTGCAGGTGTCATGTTGCATTTGCAGAGCCCCTGATGTACCTAAACAGTAGAAACCCACCACAAGTGACCCCATATTGGAAACTAGACCCCCCAAGGAACTTATCTAGATGTGTTGTGAGAGCTTTGAACCAACAAGTGTTTCACTACAGTTTATAACGCAGAGCCGTGAAAATAAAAAATATTTTTTTTTCCACGAAAATGATATTTTATCCCCTATGTTTTTATTTTCCCAAGGGTAACAGGACAAATTGGACCCCAAATGTTATTGTCCAACTTGTCCTGAGAACGCTGATACCCCATATGTTGGGGGGAACCACTGTTTGGGTGCACGGCAGAGCTCGGAAGGGAAGGAGCGCCATTTGAAATGCAGACTTAGATGGATTGGTCTGCAGGCGTCATGTTGCATTTGCAGAGCCCCTGATGTACCTAAACAGTAGAAACCCCCACAAGTGACCCCATATTGGAAACTAGACCCCCCAAGGAACTTATCTAGATGTGTTGTGAGAGCTTTGAACCAACAAGTGTTTCACTACAGTTTATAACGCAGAGCCGTGAAAATAAAAAATATTTTTTTTTCCACGAAAATGATATTTTATCCCCTATGTTTTTATTTTCCCAAGGGTAACAGGACAAATTGGACCCCAAAAGTTGTTGTCCAACTTGTCCTGAGAACGCTGATACCCCATATGTTTGGGGGAACCACTGTTTGGGAACACAGGAGAACTCGGAAGGGAAGGAGCACTGTTTTACTTTTTCAAAGCAGAATTGGCTGGAATTGAGATCGGACGCCCCCTGATGTGCCTAAACAGTGGAAACCCCCAATTATAACTGAAACCCTAACCCCAACCCTAACCCTAGCCCTAACCCTAACCCTGCTTCTATCTTTAGGGGTAGTTAGCTCTTAGGCTGTGACGAGATGCCTAGGCAGAGTTAGGAGCATTCCACGGCTACTTCTAGTGTTGTGTTGAGCTTAGGGACTGCGGTCAGTATAGTTGCCACCTGCTCAGAGCTAGACGCATGTCGCTCCTTAATCACCAGATCATAACAGTACAACTGGCCAAAAATGAGCTGAATGCCTCTCAAAAGAAGGAAGAGAAAAAGAGTTCTGAGCCATTTTTTTTTCTTTTGTTTGTTTTGTCTTTTTCCTTCCTCTTGATCTCTGGGTGATTCGGGATTTGGATGCAGGCATGGATGTTCAGGGTTTGTTTTCTCGTGTGGATCAGCTTGCTGCAAGAGTACAGAGTATTCAAGATTATGTGGTTCAGACTCCGGCCTTAGAGCCTAGAATTCCTACTCCGGATTTGTTTTACGGGGATAGATCTACGTTTTTGAACTTTAAAAATAACTGCAAATTGTTTTTTGCTCTGAAACCCCGTTCCTCTGGTGACCCCATTCAGCATGTAAAGATAGTTATTTCTCTACTGCGTGGCGACCCTCAGGACTGGGCATTCTCACTTGAGTCAGGGAATCTGGCATTGCTTAATGTAGATGCATTTTTTCAATCTCTCGGATTATTGTATGACGAACCTAACTCTGTAGAGCATGCTGAGAAAACACTGTTGGCCCTGTGTTAGGGTCAGGAAGCGGCAGAATTATACTTCCAGAAATTTAGAAAATGGTCTGTGCTCACTAAATGGAATGAGGACGCTCTGGCAGCAATTTTCAGAAAGGGTCTTTCTGA
Source organism: Ranitomeya imitator (assembly GCF_032444005.1). Taxonomy (NCBI): domain Eukaryota; kingdom Metazoa; phylum Chordata; class Amphibia; order Anura; family Dendrobatidae; genus Ranitomeya; species Ranitomeya imitator. The sequence goes on along the minus strand of NC_091285.1, from coordinate 1,061,698 downwards.
AGCCCTTAAAGATGTTATGGTGGGGTTTCCCATGCCTGTTGGTTTGAGCGAATCTATGACTCTGGTCATTCAGATTGATCGGCGCCTGCGCGAACGCAAAGTGGTGCACCATATGGCAGTGTTCTCTGAGCAAAGTCCTGAGCCCATGCAATGTAATAGGATTTTGACTAGAGCGGAACAGAGGGGATACAGACGTCAGAATGGGCTGTGTTTTTACTGTGGTGATTCGGCTCATGTTATCTCTGATTGCCCTAAGCGTATTAAGAGGGTCGCTAGATCTGTTACCATTAGTGCTGTGCAGCCTAAAGGTACCGTCACACTTAGCGACGCTGCAGCGATACCGACAACGATCCGGATCGCTGCAGCGTCGCTGTTTGGTCGCTGGAGACCTGTCACACAGACCGCTCTCCAGCGACCAACGATGCCGGTAACCAGGGTAAACATCGGGTAACTAAGCGCAGGGCCGCGCTTAGTAACCCGATGTTTACCCTGGTTACCATCCTAAAAGTAAAAAAAACAAACAGTACATACTTACCTACAGCCGTCTGTCCTCCAGCGCTGTGCTCTGCTCTCCTCCTGTACTGTCTGTGTGAGCACAGCGGCAGGAAAGCAGAGCGGTGACGTCACCGCTCTGCTTTCCGGCTGACCGACGCTCACAGACAGTACAGGAGGAGTGCAGAGCACAGCGCTGGAGGACAGACGGCTGTAGGTAAGTATGTAGTGTTTGTTTTTTTTACTTTTAGGATGGTAACCAGGGTAAACATCGGGTTACTAAGTGCCGCCCTGCGCTTAGTTACCCGATGTTTACCCTGGTTACCAGTGAAGACATCGCTGAATCGGTGTCACACACGCCGATTCAGCGATGTCTGCGGGGAGTCCAGCGACCAAATAAAGTTCTGGACTTTCTTCCCCGACCAGCGACATCACAGCAGGGGCCTGATCGCTGCTGCCTGTCACACTGGACGATATCGCTAGCGAGGACGCTGCAACGTCACGGATCGCTAGCGATATCGTCTAGTGTGACGGTACCTTAAGTTTCTGCTGTCTGTGACCCTGATTTGCTCATTGTCATCTTTTTCTGTCATGGCATTTGTGGATTCAGGCGCTGCTCTGAACTTAATGGACTTAGAATTCGCTAGGCGCTGTGGTTTTTCCTTGGAGCCTTTGCAGAGTCCCATACCCTTGAGGGGTATTGATGCTACACCATTGGCCAAGAATAAACCTCAGTATTGGACTCAGCTGACTATGTGCATGGCTCCTGCACATCAGGAAGATTGCCGTTTTCTGGTGTTGCATAATTTACATGATGTTGTTGTACTGGGTTTTCCATGGTTACAAGTACACAATCCAGTGCTGGGTTGGAAATCAATGTCTGTGACTAGTTGGGGTTGTCAAGGGGTACATAGTGACGTCCTTTGATGTCAATTTCCTCTTCCCCCTCTTCTGATGTTCCTGAATTTTTGTTAGATTTCCAGGATGTATTCGATGAGCCCAAGTCCAGTTCCCTTCCTCCACATAGGGACTGTGATTGTGCTATTGACCCTGATTCCTGGCTGTAAGTTCCCTAAGGGCCGACTTTTCAACCTGTCTGTGCCAGAGCATGCCGCCATGCGGAGCTATGTTAAGGAGTCTTTAGAGAAGGGGCATATTCGGCCGTCTTCGTCACCATTGGGAGCGGGATTCTTTTTTGTTGCCAAGAAGGATGGCTCCTTAAGACCCTGTATTGATTATCGCCTTCTTAATAAGATCACGGTCAAATTCCAATACCCTTTACCTTTGCTCTCTGATTTGTTTGCTAGGATTAATGGGGCTAGTTGGTTTACCAAGATTGACCTTCGAGGGGCATATAATCTTGTTCGTATTAAACAGGGTGACGAATGGAAGACTGCATTTAATACGCCCAAAGGCCATTTTGAATGCCTGCTGATGCCTTTCGGGCTTTCTAATGCTCCTTCTGTATTTCAGTCCTTTATGCATGATATTTTCCGCAATTATCTTGACAAATTCTTGATTGTGTATTTGGATGATATTTTAACATAGTAACATAGTAACATAGTTAGTAAGGCCGAAAAAAGACATTTGTCCATCCAGTTCAGCCTATATTCCATCATAATAAATACCCAGATCTACGTCCTTCTACAGAACCTAATAATTGTATGATACAATATTGTTCTGCTCCAGGAAGACATCCAGGCCTCTCTTGAACCCCTCGACTGAGTTCGCCATCACCACCTCCTCAGGCAAGCAATTCCAGATTCTCACTGCCCTAACAGTAAAGAATCCTCTTCTATGTTGGTGGAAAAACCTTCTCTCCTCCAGACGCAAAGAATGCCCCCTTGTGCCCGTCACCTTCCTTGGTATAAACAGATCCTCAGCGAGATATTTGTATTGTCCCCTTATATACTTATACATGGTTATTAGATCGCCCCTCAGTCGTCTTTTTTCTAGACTAAATAATCCTAATTTCGCTAATCTATCTGGGTATTGTAGTTCTCCCATCCCCTTTATTAATTTTGTTGCCCTCCTTTGTACTCTCTCTAGTTCCATTATATCCTTCCTGACCACCGGTGCCCAAAACTGGACACAGTACTCCATGTGCGGTCTAACTAGGGATTTGTACAGAGGCAGTATAATGCTCTCATCATGTGTATCCAGACCTCTTTTAATGCACCCCATGATCCTGTTTGCCTTGGCAGCTGCTGCCTGGCACTGGCTGCTCCAGGTAAGTTTATCATTAACTAGGATCCCCAAGTCCTTCTCCCTGTCAGATTTACCCAGTGGTTTCCCGTTCAGTGTGTAATGGTGATATTGATTCCCTCTTCCCATGTGTATAACCTTACATTTATCATTGTTAAACCTCATCTGCCACCTTTCAGCCCAAGTTTCCAACTTATCCAGATCCATCTGTAGCAGAATACTATCTTCTCTTGTATTAACTGCTTTACATAGTTTTGTATCATCTGCAAATATCGATATTTTACTGTGTAAACCTTCTACCAGATCATTAATGAATATGTTGAAGAGAACAGGTCCCAATACTGACCCCTGCGGTACCCCACTGGTCACAGCGACCCAGTTAGAGACTATACCATTTATAACCACCCTCTGCTTTCTATCACTAAGCCAGTTACTAACCCATTTACACACATTTTCCCCCAGACCAAGCATTCTCATTTTGTGTACCAACCTCTTGTGCGGCACGGTATCAAACGCTTTGGAAAAATCGAGATATACCACGTCCAATGACTCACCGTGGTCCAGTCTATAGCTTACCTCTTCATAAAAACTGATTAGATTGGTTTGACAGGAGCGATTTCTCATAAACCCATTCTGATATGGAGTTAAACAGTTATTCTCATTGAGATAATCCAGAATAACATCCCTCAGAAACCCTTCAAATATTTTACCAACAATAGAGGTTAGACTTACTGGCCTATAATTTCCAGGTTCACTTTTAGAGCCCTTTTTGAATATTGGCACCACATTTGCTATGCGCCAGTCCTGCGGAACAGACCCTGTCGCTATAGAGTCCCTAAAAATAAGAAATAATGGTTTATCTATTACATTACTTAGTTCTCTTAGTACTCGTGGGTGTATGCCATCCGGACCCGGAGATTTATCTATTTTAATCTTATTTAGCCGGTTTCGCACCTCTTCTTGGGTTAGATTGGTGACCCTTAATATAGGGTTTTCATTGTTTCTTGGGATTTCACCTAGCATTTCATTTTCCACCGTGAATACCGTGGAGAAGAAGGTGTTTAATATGTTAGCTTTTTCCTCGTCATCTACAACCATTCTTTCCTCACTATTTTTTAAGGGGCCTACATTTTCAGTTTTTATTCTTTTACTATTGATATAGTTGAAGAACAGTTTGGGATTAGTTTTACTCTCCTTAGCAATGTGCTTCTCTGTTTCCTTTTTGGCAGCTTTAATTAGTTTTTTAGATAAAGTATTTTTCTCCCTATAGTTTTTTAGAGCTTCAATGGTGCCATCATGCTTTAGTAGTGCAAATGCTTTCTTTTTACTGTTAATTGCCTGTCTTACTTCTTTGTTTAGCCACATTGGGTTTTTCCTATTTCTAGTCCTTTTATTCCCACAAGGTATAAACCGCTTACACTGCCTATTTAGGATGTTCTTAAACATTTCCCATTTATTATCTGTATTCTCATTTCTGAGGATATTGTCCCAGTCTAACAGATTAAGGGCATCTCTAAGCTGTTCAAACTTTGCCTTCCTAAAGTTCAATGTTTTTGTGACCCCTGACAAGTCCCCCTAGTGAAAGACAGGTGAAACTGCACAATATTGTGGTCGCTATTTCCTAAATGCCCAACCACCTGCAGATTTGTTATTCTGTCAGGTCTATTAGATAGTATTAGGTCTAAAAGTGCTGCTCCTCTGGTTGGATTCTGCACCAATTGTGAAAGATAATTTTTCTTGGTTATTAGCAGAAACCTGTTGCCTTTATGGGTTTCACAGGTTTCTGTTTCCCAGTTAATATCCGGGTAGTTAAAGTCCCCCATAACCAGGACCTCATTATGGGTTGCAGTTTCATCTATCTGCTTTAGAAGTAGACTTTCCATGCTTTCTGTTATATTTGGGGGTTTGTAACAGACCCCAATGAGAATTTTGTTACCATTTTTCCCTCCATGAATTTCAACCCATATGGACTCGACATCCTCATTCCCTTCGCTAATATCCTCCCTTAAAGTGGACTTTAGACAAGACTTTACATAGAGACAAACCCCTCCTCCTCTCCGATTTTTACGATCCTTTCTAAACAGACTGTAACCCTGTAAGTTAACTGCCCAGTCATAGCTTTCATCTAACCATGTCTCGGTTATTCCCACTATGTCAAAGTTACCTGTAGATATTTCTGCTTCTAGTTCTTCCATCTTGTTTGTCAGGCTTCTGGCGTTTGCGAGCATGCAGTTTAGAGGATTTTGTTTTGTTCCAATCTCCTCACTGTGGATTGTTTTAGAAATGTTCTTACCTCCCTTCTGAGTATGTTTTCCTGGGTCGTCTTTGTTCGAGTCTAATGTTTTTCTTCCCGTCCCCTCTTCTTCTAGTTTAACGCCCTCCTGATGAGTGTAGCGAGTCTTCTGGCGAATGTGTGTTTCCCAGGTTTGTTGAGGTGTAGTCCGTCTCTGGCGAGGAGTCCATCATACCAGTAATTCACACCGTGGTCCAGGAATCCAAATCCTTGTTGTCTGCACCATCGTCTTAGCCAGTTGTTTGCATCAAGGATCCTGTTCCATCTCCTGGTGCCATGCCCGTCTACTGGAAGGATAGAAGAAAAAACTACCTGTGCATCCAGTTCCTTTACTTTCTTCCCCAACTCTTCAAAGTCCTTGCAGATTGTCGGTAGGTCCTTCCTTGCCGTGTCATTGGTGCCAACATGTATCAGAAGAAATGGGTGGACGTCCTTGGAGCTGAAGAGCTTTGGTATCCTATCGGTCACATCCTTGATCATCGCACCTGGAAGGCAGCATACTTCTCTTGCAGTTATGTCCGGTCTGCAGATGGCTGCTTCGGTGCCTCTCAGTAGTGAGTCTCCCACCACCACCACTCTTCGTTGCTTCTTGGCTGTACTTTTTGCTGTCACTTGTTGCTGTGTGCCCTTTTCTTTTTTGCTTGCTGGTATTGCTTCATTCTTAGGTGTGCCATCTTCATCCTCTACAAAGATTTGATATCGGTTCTTCAGTTGTGTGGTTGGTGATTTCTCCATTTTGATTTTTTCCGATGATTGGGAGTCTCATGTGAAGCAGGTCAGGATGGTATTCCAGATCCTTCGTGATAATGCTCTATTTGTGAAGGGGTCTAAGTGCCTATTTGGAGTTCAGAAGGTCTCTTTTTTAGGGTTTATTTTTTCTCCTTCGTCTATAGAAATGGATCCTGTTAAGGTCCAAGCCATTCATGACTGGATTCAACCCACATCTGTGAAGAGCCTTCAGAAATTTTTGGGCTTTGCTAATTTTTATCGCCGTTTCATTGCCAACTTCTCTAGTGTGGTTAAACCCCTGACCGATTTGACGAAGAAAGGCGCTGATATGACTAATAGGTCCTCTGAGGCTGTTGAGGCCTTTCAGGAGCTTAAACGCCGATTTACTTCTGCCCCTGTCTTGCGTCAGCCGGATGTTTCTCTTCCTTTTCAGGTTGAGGTTGACGCTTCTGAGATTGGGGCAGGGGCCGTTTTGTCACAGAGGAATTCTGATGGTTCCTTGATGAAGCCATGTGCCTTCTTTTCTCGGAAGTTTTCACCTGCGGAACGCAATTATGATGTCGGCAATCGGGAGTTGTTGGCTATGAAGTGGGCATTTGAGGAGTGGCGACATTGGCTTGAGGGAGCAAAGCACCGTATTGTGGTCTTGACCGATCATAAGAATTTGATTTACCTTGAGTCAGCCAAGCGGCTGAACCCTAGACAGGCTCGGTGGTCCCTGTTTTTCTCCCGTTTTGATTTTGTGGTCTCATATCTTCCAGGATCTAAGAATGTCAAGGCGGATGCCCTCTCTAGGAGTTTTTTGCCGGATTCTCCTGGAGTCCTTGAGCCGGTTGGCATTCTTAGGGAAGGGGTGATTCTGTCTGCCATCTCCCCTGATTTGCGGCAGGCGCTTCAGGAATTTCAGGCTGATAAACCTGACTGCTGTCCTGTGGGGAATGTTATGGCTGGCAATCAGGCAACACAGCGTGCAGTAATCAGCGCACATACAGAGATCTGGCAATAACCAAAAACAATAGGACGAGCTCTGAGACGTGGAATCTCTGTAGACTGCAGTACCTGATCTATCCTCACACAACTATAAGCAGCAGTGGATTGCGCCTATCACTACCTATGCAACTCGGCACTGCCTGAGGAGCTGACTAGCCTGAAGATAGAAATACAAGCCTGACTTACCTCAGAGAAATACCCCAAAGGAATAGGCAGCCCCCCACATATAATGACTGTTAGCAAGATGAAAAGACAAACGTAGGAATGAAATAGATTCAGCAAAGTGAGGCCCGATATTCTAGACAGAGCGAGGATAGCAAAGAGAACTATGCAGTCTACAAAAAACCCTAAAACGAAAACCACGCAAAGGGGCAAAAAGACCCACCGTGCCGAACTAACAGCACGGCGGTGCACCCCTTTGCTTCTCAGAGCTTCCAGCAAAAGTTAATAGCAAGCTGGACAGAAAAAACAGAAAACAAACTAGAAGCACTTATCTAGCAGAGCAGCAGGCCCAAGGAAAGATGCAGTAGCTCAGATCCAACACTGGAACATTGACAAGGAGCAAGGAAGACAGACTCAGGTGGAGCTAAATAGCAAGGCAGCCAACGAGCTCACCAAAACACCTGAGGGAGGAAGCCCAGAGACTGCAATACCACTTGTGACCACAGAAGTGAATTCAGCCACAGAATTCACAACAGTACCCCCCCCCTTGAGGAGGGGTCACCGAACCCTCACCAGAACCCCCAGGCCGACCAGGATGAGCCACATGAAAGGCACGAACAAGATCTGGGGCATGGACATCAGAGGCAAAAACCCAGGAATTATCTTCCTGAGCATAACCCTTCCATTTGACCAGATACTGGAGTTTCCGTCTAGAGACACGAGAATCCAAAATCTTCTCCACAATATACTCCAATTCCCCCTCCACCAAAACAGGGGCAGGAGGCTCCACAGATGGAACCATAGGTGCCACGTATCTCCTCAACAACGACCTATGGAATACATTATGTATGGAAAAGGAGTCTGGGAGGATCAGACGAAAAGACACCGGATTGAGAATCTCAGAAATCCTATACGGACCAATAAAACGAGGTTTAAATTTAGGAGAGGAAACCTTCATAGGAATATGACGAGAAGATAACCAAACCAGATCCCCAACACGAAGTCGGGGACCCACATGGCGTCTGCGATTAGCGAAAAGTTGAGCCTTCTCCTGGGACAAGGTCAAATTGTCCACTACCTGAGTCCAGATCTGCTGCAACCTGTCCACCACAGAATCCACACCAGGACAGTCCGAAGACTCAACCTGTCCTGAAGAGAAACGAGGATGGAACCCAGAATTGCAGAAAAATGGAGAGACCAAGGTAGCCGAGCTGGCCCGATTATTAAGGGCGAACTCAGCCAACGGCAAAAATGACACCCAATCATCCTGGTCAGCGGAAACAAAACATCTCAGATATGTTTCCAAGGTCTGATTGGTTCGTTCGGTCTGGCCATTAGTCTGAGGATGGAAGGCCGAGGAGAAAGATAGGTCAATGCCCATCCTACCACAAAAGGCTCGCCAGAACCTCGAGACAAACTGGGAACCTCTGTCAGAAACAATATTCTCAGGAATGCCATGTAAACGAACCACATGCTGGAAGAACAAAGGCACCAAATCAGAGGAGGAAGGCAATTTAACCAAAGGCACCAGATGGACCATTTTAGAAAAGCGATCACAGACCACCCAAATGACCGACATTTTTTGAGAAACGGGAAGGTCAGAAATGAAATCCATCGAAATATGTGTCCAAGGCCTCTTCGGGACCGGCAAGGGCAAAAGCAACCCACTGGCACGTGAACAGCAGGGCTTAGCCCTAGCACAAATTCCACAGGACTGCACAAAAGCACGCACATCCCGCGACAGAGATGGCCACCAGAAGGATCTAGCAACCAACTCCCTGGTACCAAAGATTCCTGGATGACCGGCCAGCACCGAACAATGAAGTTCAGAGATAACTTTACTAGTCCACCTATCAGGGACGAACAGTTTCTCGGCCGGACAACGATCAGGTTTATTAGCCTGAAATTTCTGCAACACTCTCCGCAAATCAGGGGAGATGGCAGACACAATGACTCCTTCCTTGAGGATACTCGCCGGCTCAGATAACCCCGGAGAGTCGGGCACAAAACTCCTAGACAGAGCATCCGCCTTCACATTTTTAGAGCCCGGAAGGTATGAAATCACAAATTCAAAACGAGCAAAAAATAACGACCAACGGGCCTGTCTAGGATTCAAGCGCTTGGCAGACTCAAGATAAGTAAGGTTCTTATGATCAGTCAAAACCACCACGCGATGCTTAGCACCCTCAAGCCAATGACGCCACTCCTCGAATGCCCACTTCATGGCCAGCAACTCTCGGTTGCCCACATCATAATTACGCTCAGCAGCAGAAAATTTCCTGGAAAAGAAAGCACATGGTTTGAACACTGAGCAACCAGAACCTCTCTGTGACAAAACCGCCCCTGCACCAATCTCAGAAGCATCAACCTCGACCTGGAATGGAAGAGAAACATCAGGTTGACACAACACAGGGGCACAGCAAAAACGACGCTTCAACTCCTGAAAAGCTTCCACGGCAGCAGAAGACCAATTAACCAAATCAGCACCCTTCTTGGTCAAATCGGTCAATGGTCTGGCAATGCTAGAAAAATTACAGATGAAGCGACGATAAAAATTAGCAAAGCCCAGGAATTTCTGCAGACTTTTTAGAGATGTCGGCTGAGTCCAATCCTGGATGGCCTGAACCTTAACCGGATCCATCTCGATAGTAGAAGGGGAAAAGATGAACCCCAAAAATGAAACTTTCTGCACACCGAAGAGACACTTTGATCCCTTCACGAACAAGGAATTAGCACGCAGTACCTGGAAAACCATTCTGACTTGCTTCACATGAGACTCCCAATCATCTGAGAAGATCAAAATGTCATCCAAGTAAACAATCAAGAATTTATCCAGATACTCACGGAAAATGTCATGCATAAAAGACTGAAAAACAGATGGAGCATTGGCAAGTCCGAACGGCATCACCAGATACTCAAAATGACCCTCGGGCGTATTAAATGCCGTTTTCCATTCATCTCCCTGCCTGATTCTCACCAGATTATACGCACCACGAAGATCAATCTTAGTAAACCAACTAGCCCCCTTAATCCGAGCAAACAAGTCAGAAATCAATGGCAAGGGATACTGAAACTTAACAGTGATCTTATTAAGAAGGCGGTAATCAATACACGGTCTTAGCGAACCATCCTTCTTGGCTACAAAAAAGAACCCTGCTCCCAATGGTGACGACGATGGGCGAATATGTCCCTTCTCCAGGGACTCCTTCACATAACTGCGCATAGCGGTGTGTTCAGGTACGGACAAATTAAATAAACGACCCTTAGGGAATTTACTACCAGGAATCAAATCGATAGCACAATCACAATTCCTATGCGGAGGTAGGGCATCAGACTTGGACTCTTCAAATACATCCTGAAAGTCCGACAAGAACTCTGGGATGTCAGAAGGAATGGATGACGAAATAGACAAAAATGGAACATCACCATGTACTCCCTGACAACCCCAGCTGGTTACCGACATAGAGTTCCAATCCAATACTGGATTATGGGTTTGCGCCAGAACCTCCCCCAAAGGAATAGGCAGCCCCCCACATATAATGACTGTTAGCAAGATGAAAAGACAAACGTAGGAATGAAATAGATTCAGCAAAGTGAGGCCCGATATTCTAGACAGAGCGAGGATAGCAAAGAGAACTATGCAGTCTACAAAAAACCCTAAAACGAAAACCACGCAAAGGGGCAAAAAGACCCACCGTGCCGAACTAACAGCACGGCGGTGCACCCCTTTGCTTCTCAGAGCTTCCAGCAAAAGTTAATAGCAAGCTGGACAGAAAAAACAGAAAACAAACTAGAAGCACTTATCTAGCAGAGCAGCAGGCCCAAGGAAAGATGCAGTAGCTCAGATCCAACACTGGAACATTGACAAGGAGCAAGGAAGACAGACTCAGGTGGAGCTAAATAGCAAGGCAGCCAACGAGCTCACCAAAACACCTGAGGGAGGAAGCCCAGAGACTGCAATACCACTTGTGACCACAGAAGTGAATTCAGCCACAGAATTCACAACAGGGGAAGCTGTTTGTTCCTGATAGATGGACAAGTAAGGTAATTTCTGAGGTCCATTGTTCTGTGTTGGCCAGTCATCCTGGGATTTTTGGTACCAAAGATTTGGTTGCTAGGTCCTTTTGGTGGCCTTCCTTGTCGCGGGATGTGCGTTCTTTTGTGCAGTCCTGTGGGACTTGTGCCCGGGCTAAGCCTTGCTGTTCCCCGCGCTAGTGGGTTGCTTTTGCCTTTGCCCGTCCCGGAGAGGCCATGGACGCATATTTCCATGGATTTTATTTCGGATCTTCCTGTGTCCCAGAGGATGTCTGTTATCTGGGTGGTTTGTGACCGGTTCTCTAAAATGGTCCATTTGGTACATTTGCCTAAATTGTCTTCCTCCTCTGATTTGGTTCCATTGTTTTTTCAGCATGTGGTTCGTTTGCATGGCATTCCGGAGAATATTGTGTCTGACAGAGGTTCCCAGTTTGTTTCCAGATTTTGGCGGGCCTTTTGTGCTAGGATGGGTATTGATTTGTCTTTTTCTTCGGCGTTCGATCCTCAGACCAATGGCCAAACTGAGCGAACTAATCAGACCTTGGAAACCTATTTCAGATGCTTTGTGTCTGCTGATCAGGATGATTGGGTGACTTTCTTGCCGTTGGCCGAGTTTGCCCTTAATTATCGGGCCAGTTCGGCTACTTTGGTTTTGCCTTTCTTTTGTAATTTTGGTTTCCATCCTCGTTTTTCTTCAGGGCAGGTTGAGCCTTCTGATAGTCCTGGCGTAGATTCTGTGATGGACAGGTTACAGCAGATTTGGACTCATGTGGTAGACAATTTGACGTCCCAGGAAAAGGCTCAGCGTTTTGCTAACCGCCGTCGGTGTGTTGGTCCTCGGCTTCGTGTGGGGGATTTGGTTTGGTTGTCCTCTCGTCATGTTCCTATGAAGGTTTCTTCCCCTAAGTTCAAGCCTCAGTTTATTGGTCCTTATAAGATTTCTGAGATTATCAATCCTGTGTCTTTTCGTTTGGCCCTTCCAGCCTCTTTTGCCATCCACAATGTTTTCCATAGATCTTTGTTGCGGAGATATGTGGTGCCCGTTGTTCCATCTGTTGATCCTCCTGCCCTGGTGTTGGTTGAGGGGGAGTTGGAATATGTGGTTGAGAAAATTTTGGATTCTCGTTTTTCGAGGCGGAAGCTTCAATATCTTGTCAAGTGGAAGGGTTATGGCCAGGAGGATAATTCTTGGGTTGTTGCCTCCGATGTTCATGCCGCCGATTTGGTTCGTGCTTTTCATTTGGCTCGGCCTGATCCACCTGGGGGCTCTGGTGAGGGTTCGGTGACCCCTCCTTTGGGGGGGGTACTGTTGTGAATTCCGCTCTTGGGCTCCCTCCGGTGGTTGTAAGTAGCATTTTTGTGAGTTCTGCTCTTGGGCTCCCTCCTGTGGTTTTGAGTGTGTGAGGTGCCAAGGGGAGAAGTACTAGAAAACAGATATGTTTCTCCCCGTTTCATTTCATATGTATCACGGTATTGATTGTGAAGCTGTTTATTTCTCTGTAATCCGGTCCTGGTTTCTTTAGTGATCAGCCTGAAAGCTCTGGTGCTTCCCTTCCACACATACGATCCAGCTTTTGCTTCAGCTGATATAATCAAGGAACTGCTGGGATCTCAGTCTCTCATGTGCTGGTCTGGGAGCTGACACAGTAAGGTTGCACAAACTTCTTTCTTGTTGTATAGGTTTATTTTGCAGTTAGTATTTTGTTGTTAGTTAGTGGCCAGACGGCCTTAGACATTTTATTTCATGTTTGGCACGTGTAACATTGTACGGCAAATGTGTACAATAAATACACCTGACACATACCTGTGTGGAACTCGCTAGCCTGCTATTGTTCGTTGTGACTCCATAGCCACCTGCTTGGGCCAAAGCAGAGATCCCTGATGAGCTATATTCCCACAAGTGGTATGGCTGCTTCTTGGATTTAGCTTCAGCAGCTGTTTTCACTGATCGTCTTTCTGGCTCGGCTATATTAGTCTGGCCTTATCCCTCATTCAATGCCAGTTGTCAATTGTTCCTGCCTGGAGTCATTGCTCTTAGGACTTTCCTGACACTCTGACCAGTTCTTCAAAGCTAAGTTCTTGCTTGTCCTTTTGCGGTTCACTTGTTGTGGACTTTGTTGTTCAGCACTTTCTTTGTTTTTGTTCATTTGTCCAGCTTTTCAGTATGGATCTATTCAGCTAAGCTGGAAGCTCTGGGCAGCAGAGTTTGCCCTCCACACCTTTAGTCAGGTGTGGAGATTTTTGCATTTCTCTGCGGTGGACTTTTTCTAGTTTTTATTACTGACCGCACAGCGTTCTGTCCTGTACTATTTCTATCTAGCTAGAAGTGGCCTCCTGTGCTAAATCTTGTTTCATACTACGTATGTCATTTCCTTCTCCTCTCACAGTCATTATTTGTGGGGTGCTAATCTATCCTTTGGGGATTTTCTCTGAGGCAAGATAGTTTTCCTGCTTCTATCTTTAGGGGTAGTTAGCTCTTAGGCTGTGACGAGATGCCTAGGCAGAGTTAGGAGCATTCCACGGCTACTTCTAGTGTTGTGTTGAGCTTAGGGACTGCGGTCAGTGTAGTTGCCACCTGCTCAGAGCTAGACGCATGTCGCTCCTTAATCACCAGATCATAACAGATAAGGCATCAGCCTTGACATTCTTGAAGCCAGGCCTAAAAGTGATTGAAAAATAAAAACTAGAAAAAAAACTGACCACCTAGCCTGTAAAGGAGTTAATCGTTTGGCAGTTTCAATATAAGACAAAAGACAAATTCTTGTGGTCAGTAATCACTGTGATCCGATGAACTGCCCCCTCCAAAAAATGTCTCTATTCTTCAAGAGCCAATTTTATGGCCAATAGCTCCTGGTTACCAACATCATAGTTCCTCTCTGCAGAAGAAATCTTTCGGGAGAAAAAGGCACATGGTCTTAAATTGGTCAAAGTAGCGGGTCCCTGAGACAACACCGCCCCCACTCCCACCTCTTATGCATCCACCTGTACAATGATCGGTTCAGATGGATCGGGCTGAACCAATACAGGAGCAGACATAAAATATTTTTTTTAACCCTGCTGTTGTCTTCGGTCAAAAACGACCGACCTTGAACTTCAATATTCTTTAAAATATTCAAGATGCGGCTCTGAAACCCATGGCCGACCGACCCATCTTCATGTAAGTCAATCAACCACAAGTTTCAGAACCGCATCTTGAACACCCCCAAAAATACCAAAGTTCAAAATAGGTCTCCCCAGACCGAAGACAACAGCAGGGTTAATGTAATAAATGCTTCAACTGCCAAGGTTGACCAAACTTTGAGATCAGCCCCCTTGTGAGTGAGATCGGTGAGTGCCTTGACCACCTGAGAAAACCCCTTGATGAATTTTTGATAATAATTGTCGAAACCCAGAAAACGCTGCAACCCCTTGAGGTCTCTGGGTTGCATCCAATCAACAATGGCCTGTAACTTTCTGGGATCCATCCGAAACCCTTTGGCAGAAAGGATGATCCCCAGTAACGAAAGCTCCTGAACACAAAACAAACATTTCTCGGGTTTAGGGAAATTCCCCATAACCTGTGAAGAACAGCACGTAAACGACCAATGTGGGATTCCTTGTCAGGCGAGAAAACAAGGATATCATCCAGGTATTCAACCATAAAGCGCCCGATAAAATCAGAAAAAACATTCATAAAGTTCTGAAACACCGGTGGCGCGTTCGTGAGACCGAAGGGCATGACCAAAGTTTCAAACAGACCCTCGGAGGTGAGAAATGCCGTTTTCCACTCATCCCCTTCCTTAATGCGGATAAGGTTATATGCTTCCCTGAGATCAAGTTTGGAAAACCACTTAGCCCCAGACAATTGGTTATAGAGATCAGGAATGAGTGAGAGAGGGTAGTTATTTCTCACCGTAATTTTATTTAGTTCCCGGAAATCGAGGCATGGGCCAGAAAGACTGTACAAACGGGCTTTGGGCAATTTAGAACCCGGAATAAGATTGATGGTACAATCATAAGGACGATGGGGTGGTAAGACCTCAGCCTCTTTTTCAGAGAACATGTCCCCAGAGTCCTTTAGGTACTTCGGAATACCCTCCGGACTAATGGCAGACACAAAAACAGCAGAAAGACAACCATTGGAACAATTAGGACCCCATTTAACAATATCACGAGATCCCTACTCTATAACAGGATTATGCTTCTGCAACCATGGGAATCCCAGCACCAGTCCCGCAGGAAGATTATTCATAACAAAACATGAAATTCGTTCCTGGTACAAGGAACCCACCGTGAGGAGAAACTCCTCAGAGACAAATTTAAGGACATTTTGAACCAACAGTGTCATCAATGGCAGCGATATGGATGGGAGTCTCTAGCCTAACTGTCCCTAACTTTAACTTGGACACCAGACAAGAGTCAGTGAAGTTCATAGAAGATCCACAGTCCACAAACACTGAAGTGGATGCGAAATCACCTCCATAACACAGTTCCACCTCTAACAAAACTTTTTGAAATGACGAAAATGGTACCTGAGACTCTGGATGACCTCCTAGACCATCATCCAGATTCAGCAGCTTGTTACTCGATGGACAAGAGGAGCAGTCCTTCTTCCAATATCCCAGATCTCCACAATAAAAACAATTTCCCATCATGTCGTTGTTTTCTCTCTTTCACCTTGAAGTTGGTGGCACCAACTTCCATAGTCTCCTTGAATGACGTCACCTCAGACTTGGCAGGTAATACAGGAATCTCATGCCGGATAATTCATCTCTCCCGTAACCTTCGGTCCATACGAATGGCCTGGGTCATGGCCTCCACCGGGAAACTGGGTGGCGTATGAATGGCCATCGCGTCCTTGAAATAATCAGAAAGTCCTCTCTCAAACAGGCATCTCAGAGCAGAGTCACCCCAAGACACCTCAACGGACCACCGCCTAAACTCAGAACAATACTGTTCTGCAGTGAGATCATTCTGGGAGAGACTCATGATCATGTCCTCTGCTACCCTGACCCAGTTTGGTTCATCATAAATCAGTCCCAAAGCCGTAAGGAGTCTGTCCACAGACACAAATTAAGGGGCAGAAGCAGGAAAAGAGAAAGCCCACAACTGAGGTCCCTGCAGCAGTAAGGAAATGATTATCCCCACCCGCTGACTCTCATTTCCAGAAGATTGAGGTCTAAGAGAAAAAAAAGCTTGCAACTCTCCTTAAAAGTATGGAATCTCTCCCTCTCCCCAGAGAAGGTATCTGGGGGCTTGACTGTAGGTTCAGGATAGTGCAATGAGACATCAACAGTGTTAGAGTGCTTACAGTCAGTCTGCAATGATTTAACTGTCAGAAAGCTCCCTTTGCAGGTGGTTATGAGATGAGGACAAGGCCCTCTGTTCCACAAACAGGTCTTGTATCATCACTGTCAAACTGTCCATTTGATCCGCCAAGGTATGGAGCGGATCCATAGCAAACAGAGCAGAGAAAAAAAATGCAGAAATCCCTTTAAATGTATATGGTCAGCTATAATGTCATGCTGCTGCAGTGCAGTATAACGCAACCTCCACCAGAGGGAGCTTGAGAGGGAAATGAGACTATTAGAAAGAGAAGCACGTCAGAGCAGCAGCATAGGCGCCACCAAGTGGTGAGAGAGTGGTCAAACAAGCTGAGTCAAAAAACAACAATAGGCAGAAGTACTAAAGGGATCAGCAATACATGTGGTCAGGAACAAGCCAGGAGGTTCAGCAATGGTCAGAAGCGGATAAGACAAAGTCTGAAGGCGGAAGATAGTCGAATATATGCCAAGTCAGAAACCAGAGAATCAAAACCGAAACACAGGGAAACGCTGGGAAAAGGGCAGACACAGAGAGTCAACAGACACGGGGCAAGTCAGGGATCACAGAAGGACAAACCAAGAGCTACCAGAGTCAGGTTCACATGCCGAAGGCCGAATTATAGCTGACACCGCCAGCAGGATGCATGGGAGCTAAATAGCAAATCTGAACCCAGAATGAGGCAGAGCAAAGTTAACTCTTGACATGATCCACCTGGAAAAAGGGCAGACAGGATTAAACCCTGGAACGGATCATGACACTTGCATTACAGAATAGATGGTCTGCAGAACTGGGTCTGGTCATTCAAAGAAGTCTTTCTTCGTTGAGTCTCTGATCAATTCGGATGGACAATTGAATAAAGTCTTCTAAATTATCAAGGGTCTCAACCCTTACCAGTTCATCTTTCATTAGTTCTGATAATCCTCGGCAAATTTGACTCCTCCGGGCAGCTAAATTCCATGTTGTGTCTGCTACCCAGTAGCGAAATTTGGAGGTACTGTATATTCAGCTACAGAGCGCAACCCTTGACGTAGGTTATGCAATTTGGTTTCAGCTGTAACAAAACAATTCAGATCATGAAACATTTGGTCCATAGCAGTGATGAAAAAAGAGACTAAGTCATTTAGGAGGTCAGAGTTCTTCTCCACATAAGGTGAAGCCCATGCAAGAGCCTCATCAGTCAGGAGATTAAAGATGAAGAGAACCTTCTTCCTGTCACTGATAAACGGAGCAGTTTGCCTCTGGAAATAGATACGGCATTGATTTAGGAATCCACGGTAGTGATAACGATCCCCATTACATTTTGCAGGCAGCTGTATGTGTGCAACAGTTGCGCAAATCCTGAAGTTGCCTCAGTAATGCAATAATTTATTTTTGCTCACCCAACACCTGAGTTTGCAACTTAGAAACATTTTCTTGGTATGTGGCACCAAAAGTCTGAAGTTCAGCAGCTTGTTGTCTCAGGGTGGCTGCAACAGACTCCATTTTGTGTTCATGATTATTCTGTTATGGACTGACCTGGGTTGGAGTAGTGGTATTGCAACCCCCAGGGGCAACAGCAGTAGGTCGCTTAGTCAGGGATAGCTATAGGTCAGTACACAGGAGGAGCAGCACATAGCTTAGTCAGGGATAGCTATAGGTCAGTACACAGGAGGAGCAGCACATAGTGTAGTCAGGGATAGCTTGAGGTCAGTACACAGGAGGAGCAGCACATAGTGTAGTCAGGGATAGCCATAGGTCAGTACACAGGAGGAGCAGCACATAGTGTAGTCAGGGATAGCTAGAGGTCAGTACACAGGAGGAGCAGCACATAGTGTAGTCAGGGATAGCTATAGGTCAGTACACAGGAGGAGCAGCACATAGTGTAGTCAGGGATAGCTAGAGGTCAGTACACAGGAGGAGCAGCACATAGTGTAGTCAGGGATAGCTATAGGTCAGTACACAGGAGGAGCAGCACATAGTGTAGTCAGGGATAGCTAGAGGTCAGTACACAGGAGGAGCAGCACATAGTGTAGTCAGGGATAGCTAGAGGTCAGTACACAGGAGGAGCAGCACATAGTGTAGTCAGGGATAGCTAGAGGTCAGTACACAGGAGGAGCAGCACATAGTGTAGTCAGGGATAGCTAGAGGTCAGTACACAGGAGGAGCAGCACATAGTGTAGTCAGGGACAGCTAGAGGTCAGTACACAGGAGGAGCAGCACATAGTGTAGTCAGGGATAGCCAGAGGTAAGTACACAGGAGGAGCAGCACATAGTGTAGTCAGGGATAGCTAGAGGTCAGTACACAGGAGGAGCAGCACATAGTGTAGTCAGGGATAGCCAGAGGTCAGTACACAGGAGGAGCAGCACATAGCATAGTCAGGAATAGCTAGAGGTCAGTACACAGGAGGAGCAGCACATAGTGTAGTCAGGAATAGCCAGAGGTCAGTACACAGGAGGAGCAGCACATAGTGTAGACAGGGATAGCTAGAGGTCAGTACACAGGAGGAGCAGCACATAGTGTAGTCAGGGATAGCTAGAGGTC
Organism: Ranitomeya imitator; assembly: GCF_032444005.1. Lineage (NCBI taxonomy): Eukaryota > Metazoa > Chordata > Amphibia > Anura > Dendrobatidae > Ranitomeya > Ranitomeya imitator. Next base: position 1,042,967 of record NC_091285.1, on the reverse strand, counting down.
AGTACACAGGAGGAGCAGCACATAGTGTAGTCAGGGATAGCTAGAGGTCAGTACACAGGAGGAGCAGCACATAGTGTAGACAGGGATAGCTAGAGGTCAGTACACAGGAGAAGCAGCACATAGTGTAGTCAGGGATAGCTAGAGGTCAGTACACAGGAGGAGCAGCACATAGTGTAATCAGGGATAGCTCGAGGTCAGTACACAGTAGGAGCAGCACATAGTGTAGACAGGGATAGCCAGAGGTCAGTACACAGGAGGAGCAGCACATAGTGTAGTCAGGGATAGCCAGAGGTAAGTACACAGGAGGAGCAGCACATATTGTAGTCAGGGATAGCCAGAGGTAAGTACACAGGAGGAGCAGCACATAGTGTAGTCAGGGATAGCTAGAAGTAAGTACACAGGAGGAGCAGCACATAGTGTAGTCAGGGATAGCTAGAGGTAAGTACACAGGAGGAGCAGCACATAGTGTAGTCAGGGATAGCCAAAGGTCAGTATACAGGAGGAGCAGCACATAGTGTAGTCAGGGATAGCCAGAGGTAAGTACACAGGAGGAGCAGCACATAGTATAGTCAGGAATAGCCAAAGGTAAGTACACAGGAGGAGCAGCACATAGTGTAGTCAGGGATAGCTAGAAGTAAGTACACAGGAGGAGCAGCACATAGTGTAGTCAGGGATAGCTAGAGGTCAGTACACAGGAGGAGCAGCACATAGCAAAGTCAGGAATAACCAGAGGTAAGAACACAGGAGGAGCAGCACGTAGCATAGTCAGGAATAGCCAGAGGTAAGTACACAGGAGGAGCAGCACATAGTGTAGTCAGGGATAGCTAGAGGTCAATACACAGGAGGAGCAGCACATAGAATAGTCAGGGATAGCCAGAGGTCAGTACACAGGAGGAGCAGCACATAGTGTAGTCAGGGATAGCTAGAGGTCAGTACACAGGAGGAGCAGCACATAGTGTAGTCAGGGATAGCCAGAGGTCAGTACACAGGAGGAGAAGCACATAGTGTAGTCAGGGATAGCCAGAGGTCAGTACACAGGAGGAGCAGCACATAGTGTAGTCAGGGATAGCTAGAGGTCAATACACAGGAGGAGCAGCACATAGTGTAGTCAGGAATAGCCAAAGGTCAGTACACAGGAGGAGCAGCATATAGCATAGTCAGGGAAAGCCAGAGGTAAGTACACAGGAGGAGCAGCACATAGTGTAGTCAGGGAAAGCCAGAGGTCAGTACACAGGAGGAGCAGCACATAGTGTAGTCAGGGATAGCTAGAGGTCAATACACAGGAGGAGCAGCACATAGTGTAGTCAGGGATAGCAAGAGGTTAGTACACAGGAGGAGCAGCACATAGCATAGTCAGGGAAAGCCAGAGGTAAGTACACAGGAGGAGCAGCACATAGTGTAGTCAGGGAAAGCCAGAGGTCAGTACACAGGAGGAGCAGCACATAGTGTAGTCAGGGATAGCTAGAAGTCAGTACACAGGAGGAGCAGCACATAGTGTAGTCAGGGATAGCTAGAGGTAAGTACACAGGAGGAGCAGCACATAGTGTAGTCAGGGATAGCCAGAGGTAAGTACACAGGAGGAGCAGCACATAGTGTAGTCAGGGATAGCCAGAGGTAAGTACACAGGAGGAGCAGCACATAGTGTAGTCAGGGATAGCCAGAGGTCAGTACACAGGAGGAGCAGCACATAGTGTAGTCAGGGATAGCCAGAGGTCAGTACACAGGAGGAGCAGCACATAGTGTAGTCAGGAATAGCCAGAGGTCAGTACACAGGAGGAGCAGCACATAGTGTAGTCAGGGATAGCTAGAGGTCAATACACAGGAGGAGCAGCACATAGTGTAGTCAGGAATAGCCAAAGGTCAGTACACAGGAGGAGCAGCACATAGCATAGTCAGGGAAAGCCAGAGGTAAGTACACAGGAGGAGCAGCACATAGTGTAGTCAGGGAAAGCCAGAGGTCAGTACACAGGAGGAGCAGCACATAGTGTAGTCAGGGATAGCTAGAAGTCAGTACACAGGAGGAGCAGCACATAGTGTAGTCAGGGATAGCTAGAGGTTAGTACACAGGAGGAGCAGCACATAGCATAGTCAGGGAAAGCCAGAGGTAAGTACACAGGAGGAGCAGCACATAGTGTAGTCAGGGAAAGCCAGAGGTCAGTACACAGGAGGAGCAGCACATAGTGTAGTCAGGGATAGCTAGAAGTCAGTACACAGGAGGAGCAGCACATAGTGTAGTCAGGGATAGCTAGAGGTAAGTACACAGGAGGAGCAGCACATAGTGTAGTCAGGGATAGCCAGAGGTAAGTACACAGGAGGAGCAGCACATAGTGTAGTCAGGGATAGCCAGAGGTAAGTACACAGGAGGAGCAGCACATAGTGTAGTCAGGGATAGCCAGAGGTCAGTACACAGGAGGAGCAGCACATAGTGTAGTCAGGGATAGCTAGAGGTCAGTACACAGGAGGAGCAGCACATAGTGTAGTCAGGGATAGCTAGAGGTCAGTACACAGGAGGAGCAGCACATAGTGTAGTCCGGGATAGCTAGAGGTAAGTACACAGGAGGAGCAGCACATAGTGTAGTCAGGGATAGCTAGAGGTCAGTACACAGGAGGAGCAGCACATAGTGTAGTCAGGGATAGCCAGAGGTCAATACACAGGAGGAGCAGCACATAGTGTAGTCAGGAATAGCCAGAGGTCAGTACACAGGAGGAGCAGCACATAGTGTAGTCAGGGATAGCCAGAGGTCAGTACACAGGAGGAGCAGCACATAGTGTAGTCAGGGATAGCCAGAGGTCAGTACACAGGAGGAGCAGCACATAGTGTAGTCAGGGATAGCCAGAGGTCAGTACACAGGAGGAGCAGCACATAGTGTAGTCAGGGATAGCCAGAGGTCAGTACACAGAAGGAGCAGCACATAGTGTAGTCAGGGATAGCCAGAGGTCAGTACACAGGAGGAGCAGCACATAGTGTAGTCAGGGATAGCCACAGGTCAGTACACAGGAGGAGCAGCACATAGTGTAGTCAGGGATAGCCAGAGGTCAGTACACAGGAGGAGCAGCACATAGTGTAGTCAGGGATAGCCAGAGGTCAGTACACAGGAGGAGCAGCACATAGTGTAGTCAGGGATAGCCAAAGGTCAGTACACAGGAGGAGCAGCACATAGTGTAGTCGGGGATAGCCAGAGGTCAGTACACAGGAGGAGCAGCACATAGAGTAGTCAGGGATAGCTAGAGGTCAGTACACAGGAGGAGCAGCACATAGCATAGTCAGGAATAGCCAGAGGTCAGTACACAGGAGGAGCAGCACATAGTGTAGTCAGGAATAGCTAGAGGTCAGTACACAGGAGGAGCAGCACATAACATAGTCAGGAATAGCCAGAGGTCAGTACACAGGAGGAGCAGCACATATTGTAGTCAGGAATAGCCAGAGGTCAGTACACAGGAGGAGCAGCACATAGTGTAGTCAGGGATAGCTAGAGGTCAGTACACAGGAGGAGCAGCACATAGTGTAGTCAGGAATAGCCAGAGGTAAGTACACAGGAGGAGCAGCACATAGTGTAGTCAGGAATAACCAAAGGTCAGTACACAGGAGGAGCAGCACATAGTGTAGTCAGGAATAGCCAGAGGTAAGTACACAGGAGGAGCAGCACATAGCATAGTCAGGAATAGCCAGAGGTTAGTACACAGGAGGAGCAGCACATAGTGTAGTCAGGGATAGCTAGAGGTCAGTACACAGGAGGAGCAGCACATAGTGTAGTCAGGGATAGCCAGAGGTTAGTACACAGGAGGAGCAGCACATAGTGTAGTCAGGAATAGCCAAAGGTAAGTACACAGGAGGAGCAGCACATAGTGTAGTCAGGGATAGCCAGAGGTCAGTACACAGGAGGAGCAGCACATAGCATAGTCAGGAATAGCCAGAGGTCAGTACACAGGAGGAGCAGCACATAGTGTAGTCAGGAATAGCCAGAGGTCAGTACACAGGAGGAGCAGCACATAGTGTAGTCAGGAATAGCCAGAGGTCAGTACACAGGAGGAGCAGCACATAGTGTAGTCAGGAATAGCCAGAGGTCAGTACACAGGAGGAGCAGCACATAGTGTAGTCAGGAATAGCCAAAGGTCAGTACACAGGAGGAGCAGCACATAGCTTAGGCTACGTTCACATTAGCGTTGCACGCCGGTGTGTCGGCGACGCAACGGCGACGCAACGCGCGACGCACCAAAAACGCGCGCAAAAACGCTGCGTTTTGCGACGCGTGCGTCGTTTTTTGACGAAAATCGGACGCACGAAAAATGCAACTTGTTGCATTTTTGTGCGTCCGATGCTAGCGTCGAAAATGACGCACATGTCGAAAAACGCAAGCAAAAAAACGCACGCGTCCCCTATGTTAAACATAGGGGCGCGTCGCCGCTGCGTCGCCGACGCAACAGCGACGCACATTAGCGTAACGCTAATGTGAACGTAGCCTTAGTCAGGGATAGCTAGAGGTCAGTACACAGGAGGAGCAGCACGTAGCATAGTCATGGGATAGCTAGAGGTCAGTACACAGGAGGAGCAGCACATAGTGTAGTCTGGAATAGCCAGAGGTGAGTACACAGGAGGAGCAGCACATAGTGTAGTCAGGGATACCTAGAGGTCAGTACACAGGAGGAGCAGCACATAGCGTAGTCAGGAATAGCCAGAGGTCAGTACACAGGAGGAGCAGCACATAGCATAGTCAGGAATAGCCAAAGGTCAGTACACAGGAGGAGCAGCACATAGTGTAGTCAGGGATAGCCAGAGGTAAGTACACAGGAGGAACAGCACATAGTGTAGTCAGGGATAGCCAGAGGTCAGTACACAGGAGGAGCAGCACATAGTGTAGTCAGGGATAGCCAGAGGTCAGTACACAGGAGGAACAGCACATAGTGTAGTCAGGGATAGCCAGAGGTCAGTACACAGGAGGAGCAGCACATAGTGTAGTCAGGGATAGCCAGAGGTCAGTACACAGGAGGAGCAGCACATAGTGTAGTCAGGGATAGCCAGAGGTCAGTACACAGGAGGAGCAGCACATAGTGTAGTCAGGGATAGCTAGAGGTTAGTTCACAGGAGGAGCAGCACATAGTGTAGTCAGGGATAGCCAGAGGTCAGTACACAGGAGGAGCAGCACATAGCATAGTCAGGAATAGCCAAAGGTCAGTACACAGGAGGAGCAGCACATAGCGTAGTCAGGGATAGCCAGAGGTCAGTACACAGGAGGAGCAGCACATAGTGTAGTCAGGGATAGCCAAAGGTCAGTACACAGGAGGAGCAGCACATAGTGTAGTCAGGGATAGCCAGAGGTCAGTACACAGGAGGAGCAGCACATAGCATAGTCAGGAATAGCCAAAGGTCAGTACACAGGAGGAGCAGCACATAGTGTAGTCAGGGATAGCCAGAGGTCAGTACACAGGAGGAGCAGCACATAGTGTAGTCAGGGATAGCCAAAGGTCAGTACACAGGAGGAGCAGCACATAGTGTAGTCAGGGATAGCCAGAGGTCAGTACACAGGAGGAGCAGCACATAGTGTAGTCAGGGATAGCCAGAGGTAAGTACACAGGAGGAGCAGCACATAGCATAGTCAGGGATAGCTAGAGGTCAGTACACAGGAGGAGCAGCACATAGTGTAGTCAGGGATAGCCAGAGGTAAGTACACAGGAGGAGCAGCACATAGTGTAGTCAGGGATAGCCAGAGGTCAGTACACAGGAGGAGCAGCACATAGTGTAGTCAGGAATAGCCAAAGGTCAGTACACAGGAGGAGCAGCACATAGTGTAGTCAGGGATAGCTAGAGGTCAGTACACAGGAGGAGCAGCACATAGAGTAGTCATGGGATATCTAGAGGTCAGTACACAGGAGGAGCAGCACATAGTGTAGTCAGGAATAGCCAAAGGTCAGTACACAGGAGGAGCAGCACATAGTGTAGTCAGGGATAGCTAGAGGTCAGTACACAGGAGGAGCAGCACATAGAGTAGTCATGGGATATCTAGAGGTCAGTACACAGGAGGAGCAGCACATAGTGTAGTCAGGAATAGCCAGAGGTCAGTACACAGGAGGAGCAGCACATAGTGTAGTCAGGAATAGCCAAAGGTCAGTACACAGGAGGAGCAGCACATAGTGTAGTCAGGGATAGCTAGAGGTCAGTACACAGGAGGAGCAGCACATAGAGTAGTCATGGGATATCTAGAGGTCAGTACACAGGAGGAGCAGCACATAGTGTAGTCAGGAATAGCCAAAGGTCAGTACACAGGAAGAGCAGCACATAGTGTAGTCAGGGATAGCTAGAGGTCAGTACACAGGAGGAGCAGCACATAGAGTAGTCATGGGATATCCAGAGGTCAGTACACAGGAGGAGCAGCACATAGTGTAGTCAGGGATAGCTAAAGGTTAGTACACAGGAGGAGCAGCACATAGTGTAGTCAGGAATAGCCAAAGGTCAGTACACAGGAGGAGCAGCACATAGTGTAGTCAGGGATAGCTAGAGGTCAGTACACAGGAGGAGCAGCACATAGTGTAGTCATGGGATAGCTAGAGGTAAGTACACAGGAGGAGCAGCACATAGTGTAGTCAGGGATAGCCAGAGGTCAGTACACAGGAGGAGCAGCACATAGTGTAGTCAGGGATAGCTAGAGGTCAGTACACAGGAGGAGCAGCACATAGTGTAGTCAGGGATAGCCAGAGGTCAGTACACAGGAGGAGCAGGACATAGTGTAGTCAGGGATAGCTAGAGGTAAGTACACAGGAGGAGCAGGACATAGTGTAGTCAGGGATAGCTAGAGGTCAGTACACAGGAGGAGCAGCACATAGTGTAGTCAGGGATAGCCAGAGGTTAGTACACAGGAGGAGCAGCACATAGTGTAGTCAGGGATAGCTAGAGGTCAGTACACAGGAGGAGCAGCACATAGTGTAGTCAGGGATAGCCAGAGGTTAGTACACAGGAGGAGCAGGACATAGTGTAGTCAGGGATAGCTAGAGGTAAGTACACAGGAGGAGCAGCACATAGTGTAGTCAGGAATAGCCAGAGGTAAGTACACAGGAGGAGCAGCACATAGCATAGTCAGGAATAGCCAGAGGTTAGTACACAGGAGGAGCAGCACATAGTGTAGTCAGGGATAGCCAGAGGTCAGTACACAGGAGGAGCAGGACATAGTGTAGTCAGGGATAGCTAGAGGTAAGTACACAGGAGGAGCAGCACATAGTGTAGTCAGGAATAGCCAGAGGTAAGTACACAGGAGGAGCAGCACATAGCATAGTCAGGAATAGCCAGAGGTTAGTACACAGGAGGAGCAGCACATAGTGTAGTCAGGGATAGCTAGAGGTCAGTACACAGGAGGAGCAGCACATAGTGTAGTCAGGGATAGCCAGAGGTTAGTACACAGGAGGAGCAGCACATAGTGTAGTCAGGAATAGCCAAAGGTAAGTACACAGGAGGAGCAGCACATAGTGTAGTCAGGGATAGCCAGAGGTCAGTACACAGGAGGAGCAGCACATAGCATAGTCAGGAATAGCCAGAGGTCAGTACACAGGAGGAGCAGCACATAGTGTAGTCAGGAATAGCCAGAGGTCAGTACACAGGAGGAGCAGCACATAGTGTAGTCAGGAATAGCCAGAGGTCAGTACACAGGAGGAGCAGCACATAGTGTAGTCAGGAATAGCCAGAGGTCAGTACACAGGAGGAGCAGCACATAGTGTAGTCAGGAATAGCCAAAGGTCAGTACACAGGAGGAGCAGCACATAGCTTAGGCTACGTTCACATTAGCGTTGCACGCCGGTGTGTCGGCGACGCAACGGCGACGCAACGCGCGACGCACCAAAAACGCGCGCAAAAACGCTGCGTTTTGCGACGCGTGCGTCGTTTTTTGACGAAAATCGGACGCACGAAAAATGCAACTTGTTGCATTTTTGTGCGTCCGATGCTAGCGTCGAAAATGACGCACATGTCGAAAAACGCAAGCAAAAAAACGCACGCGTCCCCTATGTTAAACATAGGGGCGCGTCGCCGCTGCGTCGCCGACGCAACAGCGACGCACATTAGCGTAACGCTAATGTGAACGTAGCCTTAGTCAGGGATAGCTAGAGGTCAGTACACAGGAGGAGCAGCACGTAGCATAGTCATGGGATAGCTAGAGGTCAGTACACAGGAGGAGCAGCACATAGTGTAGTCTGGAATAGCCAGAGGTGAGTACACAGGAGGAGCAGCACATAGTGTAGTCAGGGATACCTAGAGGTCAGTACACAGGAGGAGCAGCACATAGCGTAGTCAGGAATAGCCAGAGGTCAGTACACAGGAGGAGCAGCACATAGCATAGTCAGGAATAGCCAAAGGTCAGTACACAGGAGGAGCAGCACATAGTGTAGTCAGGGATAGCCAGAGGTAAGTACACAGGAGGAACAGCACATAGTGTAGTCAGGGATAGCCAGAGGTCAGTACACAGGAGGAGCAGCACATAGTGTAGTCAGGGATAGCCAGAGGTCAGTACACAGGAGGAACAGCACATAGTGTAGTCAGGGATAGCCAGAGGTCAGTACACAGGAGGAGCAGCACATAGTGTAGTCAGGGATAGCCAGAGGTCAGTACACAGGAGGAGCAGCACATAGTGTAGTCAGGGATAGCCAGAGGTCAGTACACAGGAGGAGCAGCACATAGTGTAGTCAGGGATAGCTAGAGGTTAGTTCACAGGAGGAGCAGCACATAGTGTAGTCAGGGATAGCCAGAGGTCAGTACACAGGAGGAGCAGCACATAGCATAGTCAGGAATAGCCAAAGGTCAGTACACAGGAGGAGCAGCACATAGCGTAGTCAGGGATAGCCAGAGGTCAGTACACAGGAGGAGCAGCACATAGTGTAGTCAGGGATAGCCAAAGGTCAGTACACAGGAGGAGCAGCACATAGTGTAGTCAGGGATAGCCAGAGGTCAGTACACAGGAGGAGCAGCACATAGCATAGTCAGGAATAGCCAAAGGTCAGTACACAGGAGGAGCAGCACATAGTGTAGTCAGGGATAGCCAGAGGTCAGTACACAGGAGGAGCAGCACATAGTGTAGTCAGGGATAGCCAAAGGTCAGTACACAGGAGGAGCAGCACATAGTGTAGTCAGGGATAGCCAGAGGTCAGTACACAGGAGGAGCAGCACATAGTGTAGTCAGGGATAGCCAGAGGTAAGTACACAGGAGGAGCAGCACATAGCATAGTCAGGGATAGCTAGAGGTCAGTACACAGGAGGAGCAGCACATAGTGTAGTCAGGGATAGCCAGAGGTAAGTACACAGGAGGAGCAGCACATAGTGTAGTCAGGGATAGCCAGAGGTCAGTACACAGGAGGAGCAGCACATAGTGTAGTCAGGAATAGCCAAAGGTCAGTACACAGGAGGAGCAGCACATAGTGTAGTCAGGGATAGCTAGAGGTCAGTACACAGGAGGAGCAGCACATAGAGTAGTCATGGGATATCTAGAGGTCAGTACACAGGAGGAGCAGCACATAGTGTAGTCAGGAATAGCCAAAGGTCAGTACACAGGAGGAGCAGCACATAGTGTAGTCAGGGATAGCTAGAGGTCAGTACACAGGAGGAGCAGCACATAGAGTAGTCATGGGATATCTAGAGGTCAGTACACAGGAGGAGCAGCACATAGTGTAGTCAGGAATAGCCAGAGGTCAGTACACAGGAGGAGCAGCACATAGTGTAGTCAGGAATAGCCAAAGGTCAGTACACAGGAGGAGCAGCACATAGTGTAGTCAGGGATAGCTAGAGGTCAGTACACAGGAGGAGCAGCACATAGAGTAGTCATGGGATATCCAGAGGTCAGTACACAGGAGGAGCAGCACATAGTGTAGTCAGGGATAGCTAAAGGTTAGTACACAGGAGGAGCAGCACATAGTGTAGTCAGGAATAGCCAAAGGTCAGTACACAGGAGGAGCAGCACATAGTGTAGTCAGGGATAGCTAGAGGTCAGTACACAGGAGGAGCAGCACATAGTGTAGTCATGGGATAGCTAGAGGTAAGTACACAGGAGGAGCAGCACATAGTGTAGTCAGGGATAGCCAGAGGTCAGTACACAGGAGGAGCAGCACATAGTGTAGTCAGGGATAGCTAGAGGTCAGTACACAGGAGGAGCAGCACATAGTGTAGTCAGGGATAGCCAGAGGTCAGTACACAGGAGGAGCAGGACATAGTGTAGTCAGGGATAGCTAGAGGTAAGTACACAGGAGGAGCAGGACATAGTGTAGTCAGGGATAGCTAGAGGTCAGTACACAGGAGGAGCAGCACATAGTGTAGTCAGGGATAACTAGAGGTCAGTACACAGGAGGAGCAGCACATAGAGTAGTCATGGGATAGCTAGAGGTCAGTACACAGGAGGAGCAGCACATAGTGTAGTCAGAGATAGCTAGAGGTCAGTACACAGGAGGAGCAGCACATAGTGTAGTCATGGGCTAGCTAGAGGTAAGTACACAGGAGGAGCAGCACATAGTGTAGTCAGGGATAGCTAGAGGTCAGTACACAGGAGGAGCAGCACATAGTGTAGTCATGGGATAGCTAGAGGTCAGTACACAGGAGGAGCAGCACATAGTGTAGTCAGGGATAGCTAGAGGTCAGTACACAGGAGGAGCAGCACATAGCGTAGTCAGGGATAGCTAGAGGTCAGTACACAGGAGGAGCAGCTCATAGTGTAGTCAGGGATAGCTAGAGGTCAGTACACAGGATGAGCAGCACATAGTGTAGTCAGGGATAGCCAGAGGTCAGTACACAGGAGGAGCAGCACATAGTGTAGTCAGGAATAGCCAAAGGTCAGTACACAGGAGGAGCAGCACATAGTGTAGTCAGGGATAGCTAGAGGTAAGTACACAGGAGGAGCAGGACATAGTGTAGTCAGGGATAGCTAGAGGTCAGTACACAGGAGGAGCAGCACATAGTGTAGTCAGGGATAGCTAGAGGTCAGTACACAGGAGGAGCAGCACATAGAGTAGTCATGGGATAGCCAAAGGTCAGTACACAGGAGGAGCAGCACATAGTGTAGTCATGGGATAGCTAGAGGTAAGTACACAGGAGGAGCAGCACATAGTGTAGTCAGGGATAGCTAGAGGTCAGTACACAGGAGGAGCAGCACATAGTGTAGTCATGGGATAGCTAGAGGTCAGTACACAGGAGGAGCAGCACATAGTGTAGTCAGGGATAGCTAGAGGTCAGTACACAGGAGGAGCAGCACATAGCGTAGTCAGGGATAGCTAGAGGTCAGTACACAGGAGGAGCAGCACATAGTGTAGTCAGGGATAGCTAGAGGTCAGTACACAGGAGGAGCAGCACATAGCTTAGTCAGGGATAGCTAGAGGTCAGTACACAGGAGGAGCAGCACATAGTGTAGTCAGGAATAGCCAGAGGTCAGTACACAGGAGGAGCAGCACATAGCATAGTCAGGAATAACCAAAGGTCAGTACACAGGAGGAGCAGCACATAGTGTAGTCAGGGATAGCTAAAGGTCAGTACACAGGAGGAGCAGCACATAGCTTAGTCAGGGATAGCTAGAGGTAAGTACACAGGAGGAGCAGCACATAGTGTAGTCATGGGATAGCTAGAGGTCAGTACACAGGAGGAGCAGCACATAGTGTAGTCAGGGATAGCCAGAGGTCAGTACACAGGAGGAGCAGCACATAGTGTAGTCAGGGATAGCCAGAGGTCAGTACACAGGAGGAGGAGCACATAGTGTAGTCAGGGATAGCCAGAGGTCAGTACACAGGAGGAGCAGCACATAGTGTAGTCATGGGATAGCTAGAGGTCAGTACACAGGAGGAGCAGCACATAGTGTAGTCAGGGATAGCCAGAGGTCAGTACACAGGAGGAGCAGCACATAGTGTAGTCATGGGATAGCCAGAGGTCAGTACACAGGAGGAGCAGCACATAGTGTAGTCAGGGATAGCTAGAGGTCAGTACACAGGAGGAACAGCACATAGTGTAGTCAGGGATAGCCAGAGGTCAGTACACAGGAGGAGCAGCACATAGTGTAGTCAGGGATAGCTAGAGGTAAGTACACAGGAGGAGCAGCACATGGTGTAGTCAGGAATAGCCAAAGGTCAGTACACAGGAGGAGCAGCACATAGTGTAGTCAGGAATAGCCAAAGGTCAGTACACAGGAGGAGCAGCACATAGTGTAGTCAGGGATAGCCAGAGGTAAGTACACAGGAGGAGCAGCACATAGTGTAGTCAGGAATAGCCAAAGGTCAGTACACAGGAGGAGCAGCACATAGTGTAGTCAGGGATAGCCAGAGGTAAGTACACAGGAGGAGCAGCACATAGTGTAGTCATGGGATAGCTAGAGGTCAGTACACAGGAGGAGCAGCACGTAGCATAGTCATGGGATAGCTAGAGGTAAGTACACAGGAGGAGCAGCACATAGTGTAGTCAGGGATAGCCAGAGGTAAGCACACAGGAGGAGGAGCACATAGTGTAGTCAGGGATAGCCAGAGGTAAGTACACAGGAGGAGCAGCACATAGTGTAGTCAGGAATAGCTAGAGGTAAGTACACAGGAGGAGCAGCACATAGTGTAGTCAGGAATAGCCAAAGGTCAGTACACAGGAGGAGCAGCACATAGTGTAGTCAGGAATAGCCAAAGGTCAGTACACAGGAGGAGCAGCACATAGTGTAGTCAGGGATAGCTAGAGGTAAGTACACAGGAGGAGCAGCACATAGTGTAGTCAGGAATAGCCAAAGGTCAGTACACAGGAGGAGCAGCACATAGTGTAGTCAGGAATAGCCAAAGGTCAGTACACAGGAGGAGCAGCACATAGTGTAGTCAGGGATAGCCAGAGGTAAGTACACAGGAGGAGCAGCACATAGTGTAGTCAGGAATAGCCAAAGGTCAGTACACAGGAGGAGCAGCACATAGTGTAGTCAGGGATAGCCAGAGGTAAGTACACAGGAGGAGCAGCACATAGTGTAGTCAGGGATAGCCAAAGGTCAGTACACAGGAGGAGCAGCACATAGTGTAGTCAGGAATAGCCAAAGGTCAGTACACAGGAGGAGCAGCACATAGTGTAGTCAGGGATAGCCAGAGGTAAGTACACAGGAGGAGCAGCACATAGTGTAGTCAGGGATAGCCAGAGGTCAGTACACAGGAGGAGCAGCACATAGTGTAGTCAGGGATAGCCAGAGGTCAGTACACAGGAGGAGCAGCACATAGTGTAGTCAGGGATAGCCAGAGGTAAGTACACAGGAGGAGCAGCACATAGTGTAGTCAGGGATAGCTAGAGGTCAGTACACAGGAGGAGCAGCACATAGTGTAGTCAGGAATAGCCAGAGGTCAGTACACAGGAGGAGCAGCACATAGTGTAGTCAGGAATAGCTAGAGGTCAGTACACAGGAGGAGCATCACGTAGCATAGTCATGGGATAGCCAGAGGTCAGTACACAGGAGGAGCATCACGTAGCATAGTCATGGGATAGCCAGAGGTCAGTACACAGGAGGAGCAGCACATAGTGTAGTCAGGGATAGCCAGAGGTCAGTACACAGGAGGAGCAATATAGTTTACAAGAGCAGCACGTAGCGTGGTCAGGGATAGCCAGAGGTCAGTACACAGGAGGAGCAGCATGTAGCATAGTCATGGGATAGCTAGAGGTCAGTACACAGGAGGAGCAGCACGTAGCATAGTCATGGGATAGCTAGAGGTAAGTACACAGGAGGAGCAGCACATAGCATAGTCAGGAATAGCCAGAGGTAAGTACACAGGAGCAGCAATATAGTTTACAAGAGCAGCACGTAGCGTGGTCAGGGATAGCCAGAGGTCAGTACACATGTGCAGGACATAGTGTAGTCAGGGATAGCCAGAGGTAAGTACACAGGAGCAGCAATATAGTTTACAAGAGCAGCATGTAGCAAGGTCAGGGATAGCCAGAGGTCAGTACACAGGAGGAGCATCACGTAACATAGTCATGGGATAGCCGAAGGTCAGTACACAGGAGGAGCAGCACATAGCATAGTCAGGAATAGCCAGAGGTAAGTACACAGGAGCAGCAATATAGTTTACAAGAGCAGCATGTAGCAAGGTCAGGGATAGCCAGAGGTCAGTACACAGGAGGAGCATCACGTAACATAGTCATGGGATAGCCGAAGGTCAGTACACAGGAGGAGCAGCACATAGTGTAGTCAGGGATAGCCAGAGGTAAGTACACAGAAGCAGCAATATAGTTTACAAGAGCAGCATGTAGCGTGGTCAGGGATAGCCAGAGGTCATTTCACAAAAACAGCAATGTAGTTTGAAAAAGCAGCACATAGCATAGTCAAGAATAGCCAAAGGTCAGTACACAGGAGGAGCAGCACATAGTGTAGTCAGGGATAGCCAGAGGTAAGTACACAGGAGTAGCAATATAGTTTACAAGAGTAGCATGTAGCGTGGTCAGGGATAGCCAGAGGTTAGTACACAGGAGGAGCAGCACGTAGCATAGTCATGGGATAGCTTGAGGTCAGCACACAGAGCAGAAGCAGGATCTTGAGGATAAGCAGCAGGTGAAAGGATGCTTGACTAGAGGCTGGTAGCTCAATAATCTTGCAAGGAAGGGAGTACAATTCCAGGTTTAAATAGGCTGTTCAATCAAGGTGGAGCCAATAAGAAACTCAGGGTGAAGACCAACAGGAACTCAGGGTGGAGACCATCAGAAACAACATAGGTACAAGTATTTTGGCTAGCACGGAACTGTACAGCAAGCTGAATATCTCAGAGGGAATAGCTGCCACCTTGTGCACAGGAGCTGCTGGATTGGAATCCTGACAGGCATTCTTTCACTTGCCTCAAGTTTGTTAGGCTTTTGCTGCTACTTGATCATAGAACCATAAAATCATAGAATGTTAGAGTTGGAAGGAACCTCCTGGGTCATCTGGTCCAACCCCCTGCTCAAAGCAGGATTCACTAAATCATCCCAGACAGATGTCTGTCCAGTCTCTATTAGAAGACTTCCATGGAAGGAGAACTCACCACCTCATGGCCGCCTGTTCCACTCATTGATCTCTGTCACCCTTCTAATATCTAATCTGTGTCTCCTCCCATTCAGTTTCATCCCATTGCTTCTCGTCTTTCCTTGTGCAAATGAGAATAGAGATGATCCTCCTACAATGTGACAGCCCTTTAGATATTTGTAGACAGCTATTAAGTCTCCTCTCAGTCTTCTATTTTGCAAGCTAAGGGTATGTGCACATATTGCGGATTTCCTGCAGATTCGCAGCGTTTTTTACCGTGCAGAAATGCTGCAGATCCGCAAGTGATTTACAGTACAATGTAAATCAATGTGTAAGAAAAACGCTGTGCCGATGGTGCAGAAAATTCCATGTGAAAACGCTGCGGATTACAAGAAGTAGCATGTCACTTCTTTTTTGCGGATCTGCAGCGTTTTTGTACCCTTTCCATTATAGAAATCCACAGGAGTAAAATCCGCAGTAAATACGCAAAAAATCCGCAGAAAATCCACACAAAAAAAGCGTCAAATCCGAACCTGCGTTTTCTGCCAAAAGATGCTGAATCCGCACCAGAAATTCCTAATTCCTAAGCCGTAACGTGTGCAGGTAGCCTAAACATTCCCAAATCCTGTAAACGTTCCTCATAGGACATGGTTTGCAGACCGGTCACCATCCTGGTCGCACTTCTCTGAACTTTCTCCAGTTTGTCTCTGTCTTCTCTTCAGGTTTTCCAGACTTCCTTTGTAAGTCAGGAATTATTTCAAATCTTAGTCCATCTTGCCAGGTGTTGTCCTCACCCACCTCTCAGCATACAAGTTACCAATTTCTTTAAATTTTTCTCCGTCTTGTTCACACTTAGCCTATTTAATCAAGGTAATGCATCTCTTCAACCATGTCTCCTGTTTGCATTGACTTCTGTAATACATTGCTGCTTTTAACCATTGCACTGCTGAAATACATCAGACTGCACTTCTCTGCTACGTTGCTATTATTAACCATTGAATTGATGGAACAATAACAAGTAACTCGTAATTCACCAGTCACAGGAGGAGTGAGGGCAGTGGCAAACATATAATTGGTGCAACCTGTTTGGCCGCACAGGGGCCCAAGAGGTTGGGGGGCCCATTTATATTTCCATAGCAGGTGCAATTTTGCATGTTTAGGAGCCGCTACTGGGGACCAAAAAAGGAGAAAGCTGCTGAGGATTGCAAAGAAGTCACTGCTAAAGACATCAAACAAGAAGCGACTACTGAGAACCGCAAACAAGAATCCACTGCTAATGACATCAAACAAGAAGCAACTACTGAGGAATGGAATCAAGAAGCCACTGCTAAGGACATCAAACAAGAAGCAACTACTGAGGAATGCAACCAAGAAGGCACTGCTAAGGACATCAAATAAGAAGCAACTACTGAGGAATGCAACCAAGAAGCCACTGCTAAGGACATCAAACAAGAAGCAACTACTGAGGAATGCAAGCAAGAATCCACTGCTGAGGACATAAAAAAAGAAGCGACTACTGAGGACTGCAAACAAGAAGCCACTGCTAAGGACATCAAAAAAAGAAGCGACTACTGAGGAATGTAAGCAAGAAGTCACTGCTAAGGACATCAAGCAAGAAGCGACTACTGAGGACTGCAAACAAGAAGCCACTGCTAAGGACATCAAACAAGAAGCGACTACTGAGGAATGTAAGCAAGAAGTCACTGCTAAGGACATCAAGCAAGAAGCGACTACTGAGGAATGTAAGCAAGAAGAAGCCTTGACTGAGAAGAAGAACCAACAAATAAAGTAGCACTCTGTAGAGCTATAGCATGCAAACATGAAATCTGAATTGAATTACTGCTCTAGAAAATTGGAAATTTGAGAATCCTTAGCGCATAAATTGGTACAGGAAAGATATATATCTTGGCCAATTCATGTGTACCCGGCAGCCACAATAAGGCAATTAGAGCCGTAATGCAATTCAAATGTTATATACACTGCTCAAAAAAATAAAGGGAACACTAAAATACCACATCCTAGATATCACTGAATGAAATATTTCAGTTGCAAATCTTCATTCATTACATAGTGGAATGTGCTGAGAACAATAAAACATAAAAATGATCAACGTAAATCACAACTAATATCCCACGGAGGTCTGGATTTGGAATGATGATCAAGGTCAAAGTAGAAAATGAAGTTACAGGCTGATCCAACTTCAGTGGAAATGCCTCAAGACAACGAAATGATGCTCATTAGTGTGTGTGGCCTCCACGTGCCTGTATGACCTCCCTACAACACCTGGGCATGCTCCAGATGAGGCGGTGGATGGTCTCCTGAGGGATCTACTCCCAGACCTGGACTAAAGCATCCGCCAACTCCTGGACAGTCTGGTGCAACGTGACGTTGGTGGATGGTGCGAGACATGATGCCCCAGATGTGTTAAATCGGATTCAGGTCTGGGGAACGGGCAGCCAGTCCATAGCTTCAATGCCTTCATCTTGCAGGAACTGCTGACACACTCAAGCCACATGAGGTCTGGCATTGTCCTGCATTAGGAGGAACCCAGAGCCAACCGCACCAGCATATGGTCTCACAAGGGGTCTGAGGATCTCATCTCGGTACCTAATGGCAGTCAGGCTACCTCTGGCGAGCACATGGAGGGCTGTGCGGCCCTCCAAAGTAATGTCACCTCACACCATTACTGACCCACTGCCAAACCGCTCATGCTGAAGGATGTTGGAGGCAGCAGATCGCTCTCCACAGTGTCTCCAGACTCACATCTGTGCTCAGTTTAAACCTGCTTTCATCTGTGAAGAGCACAGGACGCCAGTGGTGAATTTACCAATCCTGGTGTTCTGTGGCAAATGCCAATCGTCCTGCACGGTGTTGGGCTGTGAGCACAACCCTCATCTATGGATGTCAGGCACTCAGACCATCCTCATGGAGTCAGTTTCTAACCGTTTGTGCAGACTCATGCACATTTGTGGCCTGTTGGAGGTCATTTTGCAGGGCTCTGGCAGAGCTCCTCCTATTCCTCCTTGTGCAAAGGGTGAGGTAGCGGTCCTGCTGCTGGGTTGTTGCCTTCCTATGGCCCCCTCCACGTCTCCTCGTGTACTGGCCTGTACTGGTAGCGCCTCCAGCCTCTGGACACTACGTTGACAGACACAACAAACCTTGCCACAGCTCGCATTGATGTGCCATCCTGGATGAGCTGCACTACCTGAGCCACTTGTGTGGGTTGTAGAGTCCATCTTATGCTACCACAAGTGTGAAAGCACAAGCAACATTCAAAAGTGACCAAAACATCTGCCAGAAAGCATTGGTACTGAGATGTGGTCTGTGGTCCGCACCTGCAGAACCACTCCATTATTGAGGGTGTCTTGAAAATTGCCAATAATTTCCATCTCTTGTCTATTCCATTTGCACAACACCATGTGAAATTGATTGTGAAACAGTGTTGCTTCCTAAGTGGACAGTTTGATTTACTTGGAGTTATAGTCTGTTGTTTAAGTGTTCCCTTTATTTTTTTGAACAGTATATAGATAGATAGATAGATAGATATAGATATATATGTGTGTTTTGATGAATATTTCCATTGAACATTATGTGTAAACGACACAGAGAATTGCTGTAAGTAAAAGCTGATGTTAACATCGCATTGCAATCAGATAGCTATCGCGCTGCACTCGGATGTAAATCAGATGCTAGTTGTGAAGAATCGGATTGTACTCACTTGACACTCGCATTACACTGGTGCGAATTTCGGAGACGACACGGACCGATTTTCTGTAAGCAGGTTGTGGGATGCAGTGACAGACAGAAGGCAGAGCAAGGGGTAACCAAATGTAACAGTTTAATAGAATGGGGTATTCATTCCTCGCAGGGAGGTAAATGGTTAAAGAATGATTAATAAGAATAATGAAAGTAAAATTATATCAGTCCAGAACTTATGGTGTCCTCTATGCCTCTCCTCAGCAGGTGATCCAGTAAGGGTTGGAGATGTCCTCAGATGGGGTCCTTTAAACGATGGTCTGTCTTGCGGCGGCAGTGGTTGGTTTCTGGTACCTTCCGCTGAGCCCCTAGTCCATAAACACACGCGGCCGCGGCACTTCCAGTGTCAAACAGGAACGGGAGCAAAGTCGCTGGCAGGGAAGGCTGCACGATTCTGTCCGGGGCTCAGCTCTCTCCTCTGCTCGTGCGCGGTACTCTCAGTCACTGAGCGCATGGTATCTCTCTCCTCAGCGGCCCCGCTGGAGACCGCGGGGACCAACCATGCCGCTCACCCGGCTGTGCGCTGCTGCTAGTTCACGCCACACTGCCAGCTGCTGCGCGCACTTTTATCTTGCTCCTCCCACTCGGGTTATGAGGTTGGTCCGGCTTCTCATTCTTTCCCCCAGGTAACAAGGGAGGCAGCCTCTACAGTTCCGGAGCCGGCTTGGTACAGGTACCCGTAGCCCGGTCTTCCTCCTTACATTTCCATAAGGTAAGTGTGACGCCGGCCTAACATTGGGTTAGGAATAACATAGGAATCTGAGGTGCGGCACATATTCTGGATTGCCTCTCACGTGTGTCTCTACTCCTGGTTTCCATGTCTGCTCCTTCCTTCATGGTTTTGCTGCCTTCAGTCTGAATCTACAATGTGCACTTTCCAGGGAAATAAAAGGAAAACCACTGCATGAACAGGGGTGTCCAAACTTTACTGTCCCAGTACATTGGTCTGCGTAGGAGCTGAGAACACTGATCCCATCTGCTCAGCAGTGATCATCGCCCCCATCTGGCAGTGACGCCGTGTAGTGATGTGGGCAGGGGAGGGGGCCCATCTGTTAATAGAACACTTACATAGGAAATTTTCCATTCAAGTCTGGTTAGTGATAGTTACCATGACAACCTCATCATTCTGGAGTGTTCTGGAAATAATTTTCCAGAAAGTTTAATAATTATATGGAAGTGATCAACTTCCTACATCAGAGGTCAAGGAGTCAGAGTATGCGGCTGTATGTTGGGGTCATACAGGATGGACAGAGATCTAGGCTGCTGTACGCTGAGGTCACAGAGGATGGACAGAGATCTAGGCTGCTGTACGCTGAGGTCACAGAGGATGGACAGAGATCTAGGCTCCTGTACGCTGAGGTCACAGGATGGACAGAGGTCTAGGCTGCAGTACACTGAGGTCACAGGATGGACAGAGATCTAGGATGCTGTACGCTGAGGTCACAGGATGGACAGAGATCTAGGCTCCTGTACGCTGAGGTCACAGGATGGACAGAGGTCTAGGCTGCTGTACGCTGAGGTCACAGAGGATGGACAGAGATCTAGGCTCCTGTACGCTGAGGTCACAGGATGGACAGAGGTCTAGGCTGCAGTACACTGAGGTCACAGAGGATGGACAGAGATCTAGGCTGTTGTACGCTGAGGTCACAGAGGATGGACAGAGATCTAGGCTGCTGTACGCTGAGGTCACAGAGGATGGACAGAGATCTAGGCTCCTGTACGCTGAGGTCACAGAGGATGGACAGAGATCTAGGCTGTTGTACGCTGAGGTCACAGAGGATGGACAGAGATCTAGGCTGCTGTACGCTGAGGTCACAGGATGGACAGAGATCTAGGATGCTGTACGCTGAGGTCACAGGATGGACAGAGATCTAGGCTGCAGTACGCTGAGGTCACAGAGGATGGACAGAGATCTAGGCTGCAGTACGCTGAGGTCACAGAGGATGGACAGAGATCTAGGCTGCTGTACGCTGAGGTCACAGAGGATGGACAGAGATCTAGGATGCTGTACGCTGAGGTCACAGGATGGACAGAGATCTAGGCTGCAGTACACTGAGGTCACAGAGGATGGACAGAGATCTAGGCTCCTGTACACTGAGGTCACAGAGGATGGACAGAGATCTAGGCTGCTGTACGCTGAGGTCACAGAGGATGGACAGAGATCTAGGCTGCAGTACGCTGAGGTCACAGAGGATGGACAGAGATCTAGGATGCTGTACGCTGAGGTCACAGGATGGACAGAGATCTAGGCTGCAGTACACTGAGGTCACAGAGGATGGACAGAGATCTAGGCTCCTGTACGCTGAGGTCACAGGATGGACAGAGGTCTAGGCTGCTGTACGCTGAGGTCACAGGATGGACAGAGATCTAGGCTGCTGTACGCTGAGGTCACAGAGGATGGACAGAGATCTAGGCTGCTGTACACTGAGGTCACAGAGGATGGACAGAGATCTAGGCTGCTGTACGCTGAGGTCACAGAGGATGGACAGAGATCTAGGCTCCTGTACGCTGAGGTCACAGGATGGATAGAGGTCTAGGCTGCAGTACACTGAGGTCACAGAGGATGGACAGAGATCTAGGCTGCAGTACACTGAGGTCACAGAGGATGGACAGAGATCTAGGCTGCAGTACACTGAGGTCACAGAGGATGGACAGAGATCTAGGCTGCAGTACACTGAGGTCACAGAGGATGGACAGAGGTCTAGGCTGCAGTACACTGAGGTCACAGAGGATGGACAGAGGTCTAGGCTGCAGTACACTGAGGTCAGAGAGGATGGACAGAGATCTAGGCTCCTGTACGCTGAGGTCACAGGATGGACAGAGGTCTAGGCTGCAGTACACTGAGGTCACAGAGGATGGACAGAGGTCTAGGCTGCAGTACACTGAGGTCACAGAGGATGGACAGAGATCTAGGATGCAGTACGCTGAGGTCACAGAGGATGGACAGAGATCTAGGCTGCAGTACACTGAGGTCACAGAGGATGGACAGAGGTCTAGGCTGCTGTACGCTGAGGTCACAGAGGATGGACAGAGATCTAGGCTGCTGTACGCTGAGGTCACAGAGGATGGACAGAGATCTAGGCTCCTGTACGCTGAGGTCACAGAGGATGGACAGAGGTCTAGGCTGCAGTACACAGGTCACAGAGGATGGACAGAGATCTAGGATGCAGTACGCTGAGGTCACAGGATGGACAGAGATCTAGGATGCTGTACGCTGAGGTCACAGGATGGACAGAGATCTAGGCTGCTGTACGCTGAGGTCACAGAGGATAGACAGAGATCTAGGCTGCTGTACGCTGAGGTCACAGAGGATGGACAGAGATCTAGGCTGCTGTACGCTGAGGTCACAGAGGATGGACAGAGATCTAGGCTCCTGTACGCTGAGGTCACAGAGGATGGACAGAGATCTAGGCTGTTGTACGCTGAGGTCACAGAGGATGGACAGAGATCTAGGCTGCTGTACGCTGAGGTCACAGGATGGACAGAGATCTAGGATGCTGTACGCTGAGGTCACAGGATGGACAGAGATCTAGGCTGCAGTACGCTGAGGTCACAGAGGATGGACAGAGATCTAGGCTGCAGTACGCTGAGGTCACAGAGGATGGACAGAGATCTAGGCTGCTGTACGCTGAGGTCACAGAGGATGGACAGAGATCTAGGATGCTGTACGCTGAGGTCACAGGATGGACAGAGATCTAGGCTGCAGTACACTGAGGTCACAGAGGATGGACAGAGATCTAGGCTCCTGTACACTGAGGTCACAGAGGATGGACAGAGATCTAGGCTGCTGTACGCTGAGGTCACAGAGGATGGACAGAGATCTAGGCTGCAGTACGCTGAGGTCACAGAGGATGGACAGAGATCTAGGATGCTGTACGCTGAGGTCACAGGATGGACAGAGATCTAGGCTGCAGTACACTGAGGTCACAGAGGATGGACAGAGATCTAGGCTCCTGTACGCTGAGGTCACAGGATGGACAGAGGTCTAGGCTGCTGTACGCTGAGGTCACAGGATGGACAGAGATCTAGGCTGCTGTACGCTGAGGTCACAGAGGATGGACAGAGATCTAGGCTGCTGTACGCTGAGGTCACAGAGGATGGACAGAGATCTAGGCTGCTGTACGCTGAGGTCACAGAGGATGGACAGAGATCTAGGCTCCTGTACGCTGAGGTCACAGGATGGATAGAGGTCTAGGCTGCAGTACACTGAGGTCACAGAGGATGGACAGAGATCTAGGCTGCAGTACACTGAGGTCACAGAGGATGGACAGAGATCTAGGCTGCAGTACACTGAGGTCACAGAGGATGGACAGAGATCTAGGCTGCAGTACACTGAGGTCACAGAGGATGGACAGAGGTCTAGGCTGCAGTACACTGAGGTCACAGAGGATGGACAGAGGTCTAGGCTGCAGTACACTGAGGTCAGAGAGGATGGACAGAGATCTAGGCTCCTGTACGCTGAGGTCACAGGATGGACAGAGGTCTAGGCTGCAGTACACTGAGGTCACAGAGGATGGACAGAGGTCTAGGCTGCAGTACACTGAGGTCACAGAGGATGGACAGAGATCTAGGATGCAGTACGCTGAGGTCACAGAGGATGGACAGAGATCTAGGCTGCAGTACACTGAGGTCACAGAGGATGGACAGAGGTCTAGGCTGCTGTACGCTGAGGTCACAGAGGATGGACAGAGATCTAGGCTGCTGTACGCTGAGGTCACAGAGGATGGACAGAGATCTAGGCTCCTGTACGCTGAGGTCACAGAGGATGGACAGAGGTCTAGGCTGCAGTACACAGGTCACAGAGGATGGACAGAGATCTAGGATGCAGTACGCTGAGGTCACAGGATGGACAGAGATCTAGGATGCTGTACGCTGAGGTCACAGGATGGACAGAGATCTAGGCTGCTGTACGCTGAGGTCACAGAGGATAGACAGAGATCTAGGCTGCTGTACGCTGAGGTCACAGAGGATGGACAGAGATCTAGGCTGCTGTACGCTGAGGTCACAGAGGATGGACAGAGATCTAGGCTCCTGTACGCTGAGGTCACAGGATGGACAGAGGTCTAGGCTGCAGTACACTGAGGTCACAGAGGATGGACAGAGATCTAGGCTGCTGTACGCTGAGGTCACAGAGGATGGACAGAGATCTAGGCTGCAGTACGCTGAGGTCACAGAGGATGGACAGAGATCTAGGATGCTGTACGCTGAGGTCACAGGATGGACAGAGATCTAGGCTGCAGTACGCTGAGGTCACAGAGGATGGACAGAGATCTAGGCTGCTGTACGCTGAGGTCACAGAGGATGGACAGAGATCTAGGCTCCTGTACGCTGAGGTCACAGGATGGACAGAGATCTAGGCTGCTGTACGCTGAGGTCACAGGATGGACAGAGATCTAGGCTGCTGTACGCTGAGGTCACAGAGGATGGACAGAGATCTAGGCTGCTGTACGCTGAGGTCACAGGATGGACAGAGATCTAGGCTGCTGTACGCTGAGGTCACAGAGGATGGACAGAGATCTAGGCTGCTGTACGCTGAGGTCACAGAGGATGGACAGAGATCTAGGCTCCTGTACGCTGAGGTCACAGGATGGACAGAGGTCTAGGCTGCAGTACACTGAGGTCACAGAGGATGGACAGAGATCTAGGCTGCTGTACGCTGAGGTCACAGAGGATGGACAGAGATCTAGGCTGCTGTACGCTGAGGTCACAGGATGGACAGAGGTCTAGGCTGCAGTACACTGAGGTCACAGAGGATGGACAGAGATCTAGGATGCAGTACGCTGAGGTCACAGGATGGACAGAGATCTAGGATGCTGTACGCTGAGGTCACAGGATGGACAGAGATCTAGGCTGCAGTACGCTGAGGTCACAGAGGATGGACAGAGATCTAGGCTGCAGTACGCTGAGGTCACAGAGGATGGACAGAGATCTAGGATGCTGTACGCTGAGGTCACAGGATGGACAGAGATCTAGGCTGCAGTACGCTGAGGTCACAGAGGATGGACAGAGATCTAGGCTGCTGTACGCTGAGGTCACAGAGGATGGACAGAGATCTAGGCTGCTGTACGCTGAGGTCACAGAGGATGGACAGAGATCTAGGCTGCTGTACGCTGAGGTCACAGGATGGACAGAGGTCTAGGCTGCAGTACGCTGAGGTCACAGGATGGACTAAGATCTAGGCTGCTGTACGCTGAGGTCATAGAGGATGGACAGAGATCTAGGCTGCTGTACGCTGAGGTCACACAGGATGGACTAAGATCTATGCTGCTGTACGCTGAGGTCACAGGATGGACAGAGATCTAGGATGCTGTACTCTGAGGTCACAGAGGATGGACAGAGATCTAGGCTGCTGTACGCTGAGGTCATAGAGGATGGACAGAGATCTAGGCTGCTGTACGCTGAGGTCACAGGATGGACTAAGATCTAGGCTGCTGTACGCTGAGGTCACAGGATGGACAGAGATCTAGGCTGCAGTACGCTGAGGTCATAGAGGAAGGACAGAGATCTAGGCTGCTGTACGCTGAGGTCACAGGATGGACAGAGATCTAGGCTGCAGTACGCTGAGGTCATAGAGGAAGGACAGAGATCTAGGCTGCAGTACGCTGAGGTCATAGAGGATGGAGAGAGATCTAGGCTGCTGTACGCTGAGGTCACAGGATGGACAGAGATCTAGGCTGCAGTACGCTGAGGTCATAGAGGAAGGACAGAGATCTAGGCTGCTGTACGCTGAGGTCACAGGATGGACTAAGATCTAGGCTGCTGTACGCTGAGGTCACAGGATGGACAGAGATCTAGGATGCTGTACTCTGAGGTCACAGAGGATGGACAGAGATCTAGGCTCCTGTACGCTGAGGTCATAGAGGATGGACAGAGATCTAGGCTGCTGTACGCTGAGGTCACAGAGGATGGACAGAGATCTAGGCTGCAGTACGCTGAGTTCACAGAGGATGGACAGAGATCTAGGCTGCTGTACGCTGAGGTCTCAGAGGATGGACAGAGATCTAGGCTGCTGTACGCTGAGGTCACAGAGGATGGACAGAGATCTAGGCTGCTGTACGCTGAGGTCACAGAATGGACAGAGGTCTAGGCTGCTGTACGCTGAGG
The DNA here is from genome assembly GCF_032444005.1 of Ranitomeya imitator. Taxonomy (NCBI): domain Eukaryota; kingdom Metazoa; phylum Chordata; class Amphibia; order Anura; family Dendrobatidae; genus Ranitomeya; species Ranitomeya imitator. The sequence continues at coordinate 1,017,156 of NC_091285.1, read as the reverse complement.
TCATAGAGGATGGACAGAGATCTAGGCTGCTGTACGCTGAGGTCACAGAGGATGGACAGAGATCTAGGCTCCTGTACGCTGAGGTCATAGAGGATGGACAGAGATCTAGGCTCCTGTACGCTGAGGTCATAGAGGATGGACAGAGATCTAGGATCCTGTACGCTGAGGTCATAGAGGATGGACAGAGATCTAGGCTGCTGTAAGCTGAGGTCATAGAGGATGGACGAAGATCTAGGCTCCTGTACGCTGAGGTCATACAGGATGGACAGAGATCTAGGCTGCTGTGCGCTGAGGTCACAGGATGGACAGAGATCTAGGCTCCTGTACACTGAGGTCACAGAGGATGGACAGAGATCTAGGCTGCTGTACGCTGAGGTCACAGGATGGACAGAGGTCTAGGCTGCTGTACGCTGAGGTCATAGAGGATGGACTAAGATCTAGGCTGCTGTAGGCTGAGGTCACAGAGGATGGACAGAGATCTAGGCTGCAGTACGCTGAGGTCATACAGGATGGACTAAGATCTAGGCTGCTGTAGGCTGAGGTCACAGAGGAAGGACAGAGATCTAGGCTCCTGTACGCTGAGGTCATACAGGATGGACTAAGATCTAGGCTGCTGTAGGCTGAGGTCACAGAGGATGGAAAGAGATCTAGGCTGCAGTACGCTGAGGTCACAGGATGGACAGAGATCTAGGCTGCAGTACACTGAGGTCACAGAGGATGGACAGAGATCTAGGCTGCTGTACGCTGAGGTCACAGAGGATGGACAGAGATCTAGGCTCCTGTACGCTGAGGTCATAGAGGATGGACAGAGATCTAGGCTGCTGTACGCTGAGGTCACAGAGGATGGACAGAGATCTAGGCTCCTGTACGCTGAGGTCACAGGATGGACAGAGGTCTAGGCTGCAGTACACTGAGGTCACAGAGGATGGACAGAGGTCTAGGCTGCAGTACACTGAGGTCACAGAGGATGGACAGAGATCTAGGCTGCTGTACGCTGAGGTCACAGAGGATGGACAGAGATCTAGGCTGCAGTACGCTGAGGTCACAGGATGGACAGAGATCTAGGCTACTGTACGCTGAGGTCACAGAGGATGGACAGAGATCTAGGCTGCTGTACGATGAGGTCACAGAGGATGGACAGAGATCTAGGCTGCAGTACGCTGAGGTCACAGGATGGACAGAGATCTAGGCTGCTGTACGCTGAGGTCACAGAGGATGGACAGAGATCTAGGCTGCTGTACGCTGAGGTCACAGAGGATGGACAGAGATCTAGGCTGCTGTACGCTGAGGTCACAGAGGATGGACAGAGATCTAGGCTCCTGTACGCTGAGGTCACAGGATGGATAGAGGTCTAGGCTGCAGTACACTGAGGTCATAGAGGATGGACAGAGGTCTAGGCTGCAGTACACTGAGGTCACAGAGGATGGACAGAGATCTAGGCTGCAGTACACTGAGGTCACAGAGGATGGACAGAGGTCTAGGCTGCAGTACACTGAGGTCACAGAGGATGGACAGAGGTCTAGGCTGCAGTACACTGAGGTCACAGAGGATGGACAGAGATCTAGGCTCCTGTACGCTGAGGTCACAGGATGGACAGAGGTCTAGGCTGCAGTACACTGAGGTCACAGAGGATGGACAGAGGTCTAGGCTGCAGTACGCTGAGGTCACAGAGGATGGACAGAGATCTAGGATGCAGTACGCTGAGGTCACAGAGGATGGACAGAGATCTAGGCTGCAGTACACTGAGGTCACAGAGGATGGACAGAGGTCTAGGCTGCTGTACGCTGAGGTCACAGAGGATGGACAGAGATCTAGGCTGCTGTACGCTGAGGTCACAGAGGATGGACAGAGATCTAGGCTCCTGTACGCTGAGGTCACAGAGGATGGACAGAGGTCTAGGCTGCAGTACACTGAGGTCACAGAGGATGGACAGAGATCTAGGATGCAGTACGCTGAGGTCACAGGATGGACAGAGATCTAGGATGCTGTACGCTGAGGTCACAGGATGGACAGAGATCTAGGCTGCTGTACGCTGAGGTCACAGAGGATGGACAGAGATCTAGGCTGCTGTACGCTGAGGTCACAGAGGATGGACAGAGATCTAGGCTGCTGTACGCTGAGGTCACAGAGGATGGACAGAGATCTAGGCTCCTGTACGCTGAGGTCACAGGATGGACAGAGGTCTAGGCTGCAGTACACTGAGGTCACAGAGGATGGACAGAGATCTAGGCTGCTGTACGCTGAGGTCACAGAGGATGGACAGAGATCTAGGCTGCAGTACGCTGAGGTCACAGAGGATGGACAGAGATCTAGGATGCTGTACGCTGAGGTCACAGGATGGACAGAGATCTAGGCTGCAGTACGCTGAGGTCACAGAGGATGGACAGAGATCTAGGCTGCTGTACGCTGAGGTCACAGAGGATGGACAGAGATCTAGGCTCCTGTACGCTGAGGTCACAGGATGGACAGAGATCTAGGCTGCTGTACGCTGAGGTCACAGGATGGACAGAGATCTAGGCTGCTGTACGCTGAGGTCACAGAGGATGGACAGAGATCTAGGCTGCTGTACGCTGAGGTCACAGGATGGACAGAGATCTAGGCTGCTGTACGCTGAGGTCACAGAGGATGGACAGAGATCTAGGCTGCTGTACGCTGAGGTCACAGAGGATGGACAGAGATCTAGGCTCCTGTACGCTGAGGTCACAGGATGGACAGAGGTCTAGGCTGCAGTACACTGAGGTCACAGAGGATGGACAGAGATCTAGGCTGCTGTACGCTGAGGTCACAGAGGATGGACAGAGATCTAGGCTGCTGTACGCTGAGGTCACAGAGGATGGACAGAGATCTAGGCTCCTGTACGCTGAGGTCACAGGATGGACAGAGGTCTAGGCTGCAGTACACTGAGGTCACAGAGGATGGACAGAGATCTAGGATGCAGTACGCTGAGGTCACAGGATGGACAGAGATCTAGGATGCTGTACGCTGAGGTCACAGGATGGACAGAGATCTAGGCTGCAGTACGCTGAGGTCACAGAGGATGGACAGAGATCTAGGCTGCAGTACGCTGAGGTCACAGAGGATGGACAGACATCTAGGATGCTGTACGCTGAGGTCACAGGATGGACAGAGATCTAGGCTGCAGTACGCTGAGGTCACAGAGGATGGACAGAGATCTAGGCTGCTGTACGCTGAGGTCACAGAGGATGGACAGAGATCTAGGCTGTTGTACGCTGAGGTCACAGAGGATGGACAGAGATCTAGGCTGCTGTACGCTGAGGTCACAGGATGGACAGAGGTCTAGGCTGCAGTACGCTGAGGTCACAGGATGGACTAAGATCTAGGCTGCTGTACGCTGAGGTCATAGAGGATGGACAGAGATCTAGGCTGCTGTACGCTGAGGTCATACAGGATGGACTAAGATCTATGCTGCTGTACGCTGAGGTCACAGGATGGACAGAGATCTAGGATGCTGTACTCTGAGGTCACAGAGGATGGACAGAGATCTAGGCTGCTGTACGCTGAGGTCATAGAGGATGGACAGAGATCTAGGCTGCTGTACGCTGAGGTCACAGGATGGACTAAGATCTAGGCTGCTGTACGCTGAGGTCACAGGATGGACAGAGATCTAGGCTGCAGTACGCTGAGGTCATAGAGGAAGGACAGAGATCTAGGCTGCTGTACGCTGAGGTCACAGGATGGACAGAGATCTAGGCTGCAGTACGCTGAGGTCATAGAGGAAGGACAGAGATCTAGGCTGCAGTACGCTGAGGTCATAGAGGATGGAGAGAGATCTAGGCTGCTGTACGCTGAGGTCACAGGATGGACAGAGATCTAGGCTGCAGTACGCTGAGGTCATAGAGGAAGGACAGAGATCTAGGCTGCAGTACGCTGAGGTCATAGAGGAAGGACAGAGATCTAGGCTGCTGTACGCTGAGGTCACAGGATGGACTAAGATCTAGGCTGCTGTACGCTGAGGTCACAGGATGGACAGAGATCTAGGATGCTGTACTCTGAGGTCACAGAGGATGGACAGAGATCTAGGCTCCTGTACGCTGAGGTCATAGAGGATGGACAGAGATCTAGGCTGCTGTACGCTGAGGTCACAGAGGATGGACAGAGATCTAGGCTGCAGTACGCTGAGTTCACAGAGGATGGACAGAGATCTAGGCTGCTGTACGCTGAGGTCACAGAGGATGGACAGAGATCTAGGCTGCTGTACGCTGAGGTCTCAGAGGATGGACAGAGATCTAGGCTGCTGTACGCTGAGGTCACAGAGGATGGACAGAGATCTAGGCTGCTGTACGCTGAGGTCTCAGAGGATGGACAGAGATCTAGGCTGCTGTATGCTGAGGTCATAGAGGATGGACAGAGATCTAGGCTGCTGTACGCTGAGGTCATAGAGGATGGACTAAGATCTAGGCTGCTGTATGCTGAGGTCATAGAAAATGGACAGAGATCTAGGCTGCTGAATGCTGAGGTCACAGAGGATTAACAGAGATCTAGGCTGCTGTATGCTGAGGTCATAGAGGATGGACTAAGATCTAGGCTGCTTTATAAGTTTCTGCCAGGCCCCCAGCAGTTAGTTTTTACCTGAGGAGCCTGACTGCCAGTCCTGATGCATTGGGACATATGGGAACTAGCCTGGTTGCCTGCAATGCTCTGAACACATGTAAGTGTTCATTTCTCATGTAATCTCTGTTATTTTTATAACTACCTTTGTACATATTTTCAGTTGTCTCATATTGTAACATCTTTTATACCTTTTCATAAACACTGCCTAATTTTAATGGAGTAAAATATTTGAAACTTATAAACCGCAGCCCGTGACATCACCAACAGGGCTGGTTTACTCAGACCCTCCTCTATCTTCAGCCTTCTAGTTTTCTCCAACAATTCTTATAATTTGTGTATTTTCGGTCCAGAACATGTCAGAATCATAACACACCCAGCATTCACCTTATTTTAACATTGGCGTTCTAATGAGACCAAATTTGGGCTTGATACGATGCATAGTTCCCAAGAAATCCATACTCTGTCCCTGTTGGAACTAGAAGCCCGCGTTTACCGTGGCGGATAGATCCGCCGACGGACGTTAACCATATGTACTTTTATTTGTCCTAGCCTAAATCGTTGGTCCAATATCTTGCAATATTGGGACAAAGATCTTCATGGATTTTGGATAACTTCTATACCAGTCCTAGCTAGTACAGATGGGAGGGGCGAGTAAGTTGCTCAGAGCTTGAAATTTATGGCCAGGGCAATAAAACCTCTTCTACACATGCACATCTCAGAAACACACAAGGAAGGGAGGATTTTTTATCCCGCAGCAAGGGTCTGACAGGCAAACTCCAAAATCATATTATATTTCATACAATTTCGTGACACCTCCCCCTTTTGGTCTGCGCGACGGAGGCAGGACCGCTCGGTGCTCCTCCATGCGCACCTCAGTAGGTTCACCCTGGCGGGACAGTCCATCTGTATTGCCATGCTCCCTGCCTGTTTTGTGTTCAATGGTGAAGTCAAACTGTTGAAGGGCAAGGCTCCAGCGTAGCAACCTGCCGTTGGTTCCACACATGGTGTTTAGCCAGCGCAGAGGGTCGTGGTCGGTCACCATGGTGAAGGTGCGACTGTACAAGTAGGGCTGCAAGCACTGCATGGCCCAGACTATGGCCAGGCACTCCTCAATGGTGGAGTAGGCCACTTTCCTCGGCAAAAGTTTCCGGCTCAGGTACAACACGGGGTGCTCTTGATCCTCCGAGTCAACCTGACTGAGCATAGCACCAAGGCCAAACTCGCTGGCGTCGGTCTGTACCAAGAACGGTCGACTGCTTTCAACACAGGGGCATTGCACAGTGCTGTTTTCAACTTCTGGAAGGCCCCCTCACAGCCATTGGTCCAGTTGACAATGTGGGGTAGCTTCTTCCTGGTGAGGTCTGTCAAGGGTTTTGCCAGGCTACTATAGTGCTGTACGAAGCGCATATAGTACCCAGCAGTGCCCAGGAAGGACATCACCTGTTTCTAGATCCTGGGAGAGGGCCAGTTCACGATCGCTCCCACTTTCTCAGGCTCTGGCTTTAGGGTGCCTCCGCCTACCCGGTGCCTCAGGTAGTGGACCTCACGCCTGCCCATCTGGCACTTTCCCGGATTAATAGTCAGTCCAGCTCGGTGAATTCGCCTGAGCACCTCCTCCAGATGCTGCAGGTGTTCCTTCCAGGAGGAACTGAAGATGGCAATGTCATCCAAGTACGCCACTGCGTACTTCTCCAGTCCCTGAAGCAGGAGGTTGACCATCCGCTGGAAAGTGGCAGGGACATTCTTCATGCTGAAGGGCATGACCGTGGACTCATACAGTCCAAAGGGAGTGATTGGCGGACTTCTCCTGCGCCTCGGGGCTCGGTGGAATCTGCCACTATCCTCGACTCAGATCCATTATTGTTAGGTAATCTGCGCCAGCTAACCTCTCCAGCAGCTCCTCGATGCGCGGCATTGGGTGCGCATCAGAGGCTGTGATGGCGTTGAGCCCCCTGTAGTCCATGCAGAACCGGGTGGCCCAATCCTTCTTTGGCACAAGAACTACAGGTGAGGCCCACGTACTAGAATCACCCCCAGCTGTAACATCTCATTGATCTCCTGGCGCATAACCTGCTGCGACAAAAAAAGGAAAAAGTATTCAGCTCACCCAACAGGAGTCCAAATGTAATGGAAAAATCTGAGCAGGGATAAAACGTCCAGCCAGCAACCTCATGGATACGAGAAAAACTAGAAAATCCAGCTCCAGGAAAGAGAAATAGTTCGTATATAAAATCTAAAATAGCTTTATTGAAGTAACAAGATTAAAAATGCTCTCAGTGAGAGCTGATAAGTGATTCCATTATCAGCCACTTGTTATTGGAGTCCACATTTTTAATCTTGTTACTTCAATAAAGCTATTTTGGATTTTATATACGGACTATTTTTCTTTCCTGGAGCTGGATTTTCTAATTTTCTTCGCATAACCTGCTGCACCTGGTCAGAGATTCGATAAGGTGTTCGCCGTAGTGGGGCGTGATTCCCGGTGTCCACCTCGTGGACCACTAACTCAGTCCTTCCAAGTCGGTTGGAGAACACGGCCCGGAAGGGTTCCAGCTTGGTCCGCAACTGTGACCCCTGGGGTTCGGTTAGTGAGGCGCTTACCTCCACATCCTCGATGGACCCACCGTCCTTGGCTTGGGCCAGCATGTCCAGGAGTGTGTCTTCCTCCCCTCTTTGGGCAAACTGCAGACCGGTAGGATGAAAGGTTCACGTTCGTGATGAGCCTTCATCATGTTGACGTGAAAGGCCTTTCGCCTACCCCGAGCGTGGTCAAGTGTGACCACGTAGGTGATCGGGTTGAGCTGTTGGTGGACGATGTACGGGCCCTCCCAGGCTGACTGAAGCTTATCCGTTGGCACGTGGACCAGCACCCACACGTTTTGACCCACGTGGTAGGTCCGCTCCCGGGCGTTCTGGTCATACCAGTGCTTCTGGTCAGCCTGAGCCTGCGTCATGTTGTTATGAATCAACTGTGTCAAGGTCTGCATCTTGTCACAAAAGCGCATGACATACTCCACTATGGACACTTCAGAAGGGTTTGGCTCCTCTTCCCAGGATTCCCTTACCAACCCAAGGGGTCCCCGGACTCGCCTGCCATACAGGAGCTCGAAGGGGAAGAACACCATCGAAGGCCTGCGGAACCTCTCGGTAAGCGAATAGCAGGTGTGGGAGGTACCTCTCCCAGTCGCGCCCTTGGGTCTCAAACAGCATGCGTAGCATCTGTTTAAGGGTACCATTGAATCGTTCACACAAGCCATTGGTCTGTGGGTGACATGCACTCGATACCTGGTGCTTCACCTGCATTCTCTTACAGAGAGCCTCCTTTAGGTGAGACATGAATTGGGTCCCTTCAACAGTAAGCATCTCCCTGGGAAATCCTACACGTGAAAAGATAGCCAACAGGGCATCCGCCACCTTATCTGCCCTAGTTGACGACAGAGCTACTGCCTCTGGGTACCGGGTAGCATAGTCTACCACAGTAAGGATGTATTGCTTTCCAGAGCTGCTGGGGATGGCCAGTGGGCCCACAATGTCCACCGCGATCCTCTGGAAAGGCTCCTCTATCACTGGCAAAAGGATCAGGGGAGCCTTAAGAGCAGGCCCCGCCTTCCCCACTCTTTGACAGGTGACACAGGAGCGGCAGTAGTTTGACACATCTGTCCCAATCTTAGGCCAATAGAAGTGTTGAGACAGCCGGGCCTTAGTTTTGCTGATCCCCAAGTGTCCAGCTAGCGGGATCTCATTGGCAATCCGTAACAACTCACCCCGGAATTGCTGCGGGACGACCAGCTGTCTTTCCCTCAACCACACCTTTTGTGATTCTCCGGGTACTGTCTCCCGGTACAACCTCCCTCGTTCCCAGAACATCCTCTCCTTCTCAGTCACGGAGGTGGATGTCTCGGCGAGTTGTCTCAAACTCTCTAGGCTCGCATCTGTGCGCAGAGCGGCCTGAAACTCCTGGCCAGGGGAATGTTGTGGGTTCTGTTTTTGGGCTCCCTCTGGTGGTTACTGATGGTACTGGGTGACTTGTGTTCTCTGCGGTCTCTGGTGTCCACCTGTTCCATCAGGTTATGGGAGTTTCCTATTTAACCTGGCTTTTTTGTCATTTCCTCGCCGGCTATCAATGTAATCAGCGTGTCTTTTTACCTCTGCTCCCTGCGTCTGTTATCTTCAGGACAAGCTAAGTTTTGATTTTCCTGTTCCACGTTTTGCTTAATTTTTGTCTTAGTCCAGCTTGCAGAGATGTGATTCCTTGCTGCTGGTTGCTCTAGTGGGCTGAAATTACTCCTCATGTTCCATGAGTTGGCACATGAGTTCAAGTAATTTCAGGATGGTTTTTTGAAGGGTTTTTCGCTGACCGCGCAGTTCACTTTTGTATCCTCTGCTATCTAGCTTTAGCGGGCCTCATTTTTGCTGATTCTATTTTCATAACTACGTATGTGCTTTCCTCTCATTTCACCGTTATTACATGTGGGGGGCTGCTATTTCTGTGGGGTGTTTCTCTGGAGGCAAGTGAGGTCTGTGTTTCTTCTTATAGGGGAAGTTAATCCTTCGGCTGGCGTGAGACGTCTAGGAATCATCGTAGGCACGTTCCCCGGCTACTGCTAGTTGTGTGTTTAGGTTCAGGATCGCGGTCAGCTCAGGTTCCATCACCCTAGAGCTTGTTTTGTTTTTGTGCTTGTCCTTTTGTGATCCCCTGCCATTGGGATCATGACAGTATAGCCGGCCAAGAAAAAATTGGTCATCGTTTTGGCTGAAGTAGGAGGAAAAGTAGTCTGAGGAAGTTTTTTTTTTTTTTTTTCTCCTCCTCAGTGTTTGCTGCCTAGCCTTAATTGCAGCTTGACTGCTTCTTTCCTCCTCTTAATCCTTGAATGGCTCTGACCTCAGCTGTTTATCATGGACGTCCAGAGTTTGGCTTCCAGCCTGAATAATCTTGCTGCTAAGGTTCAAAATATACAAGATTTTGTTGTACATACGCCTATGTCTGAACCTAGAATTCCTGTCCCAGAGTTTTTTTCTGGAGATAGATCTAGTTTTCTGAATTTTAGGAACAATTGCAAGTTGTTTCTTTCCTTGAAATCTCGCTCCTCTGGAGACCCTGCTCAGCAGGTCAAGATTGTTATATCTTTCCTGCGGGGTGACCCTCAGAATTGGGCATTTGCATTGGCACCAGGGGATCCTGCGTTGCTCAATGTGGATGCGTTTTTTCTGGCATTGGGTTTGCTCTATGAGGAACCTAACCTAGAGATTCAGGCTGAAAAAGCTTTATTGGCTCTCTCTCAGGGGCAAGATGAAGCAGAAATATATTGTCAGAAATTTCGGAAGTGGTCGGTGCTTACTCAGTGGAATGAGTGCGCTCTGGCTGCAAAATTCAGAGATGGCCTTTCTGAGGCCATTAAAGATGTTATGGTGGGGTTCCCGGCGCCTACAGGTCTGAATGAGTCCATGACTATGGCTATTCAGATTGATCGGCGTTTACGGGAGCGCAAACCTGTGCACCATTTGGCGGTGTCTTCTGAACAGGCACCTGAGATAATGCAATGTGATAGAATTCAGTCCAGAAGTGAACGGCAAAATTATAGGCGGAAAAATGGATTGTGTTTTTATTGTGGTGATTCAGCTCATGTTATATCAGCATGCTCTAAACGCACAAAAAAGGTTGATAAGTCTGTTGCCATTGGTACTTTACAGTCTAAGTTCATTCTGTCTGTGACGCTGATTTGTTCATTATCATCCATTTCCGTCGATGCCTATGTGGATTCAGGCGCTGCCATGAGTCTTATGGATTGGTCATTTGCCAATCGCTGTGGGTTTAGTCTGGAGCCTCTGGAAGTTCCTATTCCTTTGAAAGGAATTGACTCTACACCTTTGGCTATGAATAAACCTCAGTACTGGACACAAGTGACCATGCGTATGACTCCCGTTCATCAGGAGGTGATTCGCTTCCTGGTACTGTATAATTTACATGATGTCTTAGTGCTTGGTCTGCCATGGTTACAAACTCATAACCCAGTCCTGGACTGGAAAACAATGTCTGTGTTAAGCTGGGGATGTCAGGGGGTTCATGATGATGCATCTCCGATTTCTATCGCTTCATCTATTCCTTCTGAGGTTCCGGTATTTTTGTCTGATTATCGGGAGGTTTTTGAGGAGCCTAAGCTCAGTTGGCTTCCTCCTCACAGGGATTGCGATTGTGCTATAGATTTGATTTCTGGCAGTAAATTCCCTAAAGGTCGTTTGTTCAATCTGTCAGTGCCAGAGCATACTGCTATGCGGAATTATGTTAAGGAGTCCTTGGAAAAGGGACATATCCGTCCATCTTCGTCCCCTTTGGGAGCAGGTTTTTTTTTTTGTGGCCAAAAAAAATGGTTCCTTGAGGCCTTGCATAGATTATCGTCTTTTGAATAAGATTACAGTCAAATATCAGTATCCTTTGCCATTGTTGACTGATTTGTTCGCTCGCATTAAGGGGGCTAAATGGTTCACTAAGATTGATCTTCGGGGTGCGTATAATCTTGTGCGGATAAGGCAGGGTGATGAGTGGAAAACCGCATTTAATACGCCTGAGGGCCATTTTGAGTATTTGGTGATGCCTTTTGGACTTTCTAATGCTCCTTCTGTCTTCCAGTCTTTTATGCACGATATTTTCCGTGAATATCTGGATAAATTTATTATCGTGTATTTGGATGATGTTTTGGTTTTTTCTGATGACTGGGAGTCTCATGTTCAGCAGGTCAGGAAGGTGTTTCAGGTCCTGCGGGCCAATTCTTTGTTTGTAAAGGGTTCTAAATGTCTCTTTGGAGTCCAGAAGATTTCTTTTTTGGGGTATATTTTTTCCCCTTCTACTATTGAGATGGATCCCGTCAAGGTTCAGGCTATTTGTGACTGGACGCAGCCTACATCTCTTAAGAGTCTACAGAAGTTCTTGGGCTTTGCTAATTTTTATCGTCGCTTCATAACTAATTTTTCTAGTGTTGTTAAGCCTTTGACGGATTTGACTAAAAAGGGTGCTGATGTTACTGATTGGTCTCCTGCGGCTGTGGAGGCCTTTCAGGAACTTAAGCGCCGGTTTTCTTCTGCTCCTGTGTTGCGTCAGCCAGATACGTCGCTTCCTTTTCAGGTTGAGGTCGATGCTTCCGAAAACGGAGCGGGGGCGGTTTTGTCACAGAGAAGCTCCGATGGCTCAGTGATGAAGCCATGTGCGTTCTTTTCTAGAAAATTTTCGCCCGCTGAACGGAATTATGATGTTGGTAATCGGGAGCTTTTGGCCATGAAGTGGGCATTTGAGGAGTGGCGTCATTGGCTTGAGGGTGCTAGACATCGTGTGGTGGTCTTGACTGATCACAAATATCTGATGTACCTTGAGTCTGCCAAGCGTCTGAATCCTAGACAGGCTCGTTGGTCACTGTTTTTCTCCCGTTTCAATTTTGTGGTTTCATACCTGCCAGGTTCAAAGAATGTGAAGGCGGATGCTCTTTCTAGGAGTTTTGTGCCTGACTCCCCTGGAAATTCTGAGCCCACTGGTATCCTTAGGGATGGGGTGATTTTGTCGGCTGTCTCCCCAGACTTGCGACGTGCTTTGCAGGAGTTTCAGGCGGATAAACCTGATCGTTGTCCGCCGGAAAGACTGTTTGTTCCGGATAATTGGACCAGTAGAGTCATCTCCGAGGTCCATTCTTCTGTGTTGGCAGGTCATCCTGGAATATTTGGTACTAGAGACTTGGTGGCCAGGTCTTTTTGGTGGCCTTCCTTGTCGAGGGATGTGCGTTCTTTCGTGCAGTCTTGTGGAGTTTGCGCTCGGGCTAAGCCTTGCTGTTCTCGGGCCAGTGGATTGTTGTTACCTTTGCCTATCCCGAAGAGGCCTTGGACGCACATTTCCATGGACTTTATTTCGGATCTCCCTGTCTCTCAAAAAATGTCCGTCAGTCATATGGGTTGTGTGTGACCGTTTTTCTAAGATGGTTCATCTGGTACCCTTGCCTAAGTTACCTTCCTCCTCTGAGTTGGTCCCTCTGTTTTTTCAAAACGTGGTCCGTCTGCATGGCATTCCGGAGAACATCGTTTCTGACAGGGGATCCCAGTTTGTGTCTAGATTTTGGCGGACGTTCTGTGCTAAGATGGGCATTGATTTGTCCTTTTCGTCTGCATTCCATCCTCAGACGAATGGCCAGACGGAACGAACTAATCAGACTTTAGAAACTTATTTAAGGTGTTTTGTTTCTGCTGATCAAGATGACTGGGTTTCCTTTTTGCCGCTTGCCGAGTTTGCCCTTAATAATCGGGCTAGTTCTGCTACCTTGGTGTCTCCTTTCTTTTGTAATTCGGGGTTTCATCCTCGTTTTTCCTCTGGTCAGGTGGAGCCTTCTGATTGTCCTGGAGTGGACATGGTGGTGGATAGGTTGCATCGGATTTGGAGTCATGTGGTGGACAATTTGAAGTTGTCCCAGGAGAGGGCTCAGCAGTTTGCTAATCGCCGTCGCCGCGTGGGTCCTCGACTTCGTGTTGGGGACTTGGTGTGGTTGTCTTCTCGTTTTGTTCCTATGAAGGTCTCTTCTCCTAAGTTCAGCCTCGGTTCATCGGTCCCTATAGGATCTTGGAAATTCTTAACCCTGTGTCGTTTCGTTTGGATTTCCCGGCATCGTTTGCTATTCATAATGTGTTCCATCGGTCGTTGTTGCGGAAGTATGAGGTACCTGTCGTTCCTTCGCTTGAGCCTCCTGCTCCGGTGCTGGTGGAGGGTGAATTGGAGTATGTTGTGGAGAAGATCTTGGATTCTCGTGTTTCCAGACGGAAACTCCAGTATTTGGTCAAGTGGAAGGGTTATGGTCAGGAGGATAATTCTTGGGTGATTGCCTCTGATGTTCATGCTGCCGATTTGGTCCGTGCTTTTCATAGGGCTCATCCTGGTCGCCCTGGTGGTTCTCGTGAGGGTTCGGTGACCCCTCCTCAAGGGGGGGGTACTGTTGTGGGTTCTGTTTTTGGGCTCCCTCTGGTGGTTACTGATGGTACTGGGTGACTTGTGTTCTCTGCGGTCTCTGGTGTCCACCTGTTCCATCAGGTTATGGGAGTTTCCTATTTAACCTGGCTTTTTTGTCATTTTCTCGCCGGCTATCAATGTAATCAGCGTGTCTTTTTACTTCTGCTCCCTGCGTCTGTTATCTTCAGGACAAGCTAAGTTTTGATTTTCCTGTTCCACGTTTTGCTTAATTTTTGTCTTAGTCCAGCTTGCAGAGATGTGATTCCTTGCTGCTGGTTGCTCTAGTGGGCTGAAATTACTCCTCATGTTCCATGAGTTGGCACATGAGTTCAAGTAATTTCAGGATGGTTTTTTGAAGGGTTTTTCGCTGACCGCGCAGTTCACTTTTGTATCCTCTGCTATCTAGCTTTAGCGGGCCTCATTTTTGCTGATTCTATTTTCATAACTACGTATGTGCTTTCCTCTCATTTCACCATTATTACATGTGGGGGGCTGCTATTTCTGTGGGGTGTTTCTCTGGAGGCAAGTGAGGTCTGTGTTTCTTCTTATAGGGGAAGTTAATCCTTCGGCTGGCGCGAGACGTCTAGGAATCATCGTAGGCACGTTCCCCGGCTACTGCTAGTTTTGTGTTTAGGTTCAGGATCGCGGTCAGCTCAGGTTCCATCACCCTAGAGCTTGTTTTGTTTTTGTGCTTGTCCTTTTGTGATCCCCTGCCATTGGGATCATGACAGGGGAAGCAAGAAGTGACGTCAGGGTCCCTTCCCCACAGGAACCCTTTGGGACCTGGTCTGGTTCTGTCACAATGATGACTGAGGAGGGTCCGGAAGGCAGACAGTTATCTGCGTTCCAGGCACTCTGACTGCGGGTGACAGCAGCTACGTAGGATTTCTGCAGACCCATCAGCCGACGCTGCTATGGGCTCTACCTCCCCATCCACCCCCAACACTCCAGGGGCAGTGCTGATTATGGGCCAGTTACCTTCCTCTGTGGTACTGGTCACATTCATGGCATCACCTTCCTCACGGTTCCCATGCATCTCCCCATTACCTGTAGCACCGACACTTGCCCCTGCTAGGGGTTCCTCAGCCATCTCACTCTGCAGAGCGACGTGGCTGAGCACGCCTGTACCTATGGACACATTAACCTTTGCAGAAAAATGGTTATCAGGTTCAGTTGGCACAGGTACAACATTTTCACCATCAATCCTAGAGAAAAAATGGTTATCAGATGCATCATTACAAGATAAAGCATGGTCAGGTAACACATGCGATTTCCCATCATCATCATCCTCATCAGGGCTAACGTTACCCTTATTAGCAGATTGGGGAGGGGTGTCAGGGACGTAGTATGCAACCATCCTCCCCAAATCAATCCCCAACAAATCATCAGTGGGCAAATTATCAGACAGCCCCACTTCCTTCACCCCGCTTTCAGCACCCCAATCAATATAAACCCGGGCCATCGGTAAGGGACAGCTGATGCCCCCAATCCCAGTGACAGTTAGGGTTTCCCCGGAATGATTTCTTCAGGGGCCACCAGTTTGGGTCGGATGAGGGTTTGTTCAGCCCCGGTGTCCTTGAGCCCTTTAGCAACATGGCCTCCCACATTGACGTGCTGTACGTTGTCACACACCCTCCCAGCCACCCCACCCACCAAAAGAACTGCTGCGTTAGGCCCTGTGGCCTTGGCTGGGGGGTTTTTCTTCTTGTCTGGGCAGTAGGGACTGATATGGCCAGTCCGCTTGCAGAAGAAACACTGGCGAGGTTCGGTGGTAGGTCTGATGCTGTTGGCCACGGGGACAGGACATTCTGGTGTGTTGGCTGGCAGGGGTATTGGCATTGGTTGCAGGCTTACCCCCTCTCCAGCTGGTGGTAACTGGCTTCTGCACTTCGGATCTACGGTTGGCCTCATAGGCATCGGCAATCTGCGCTGCTTTCGTCACGTCTTTGGGTTCTCTGTCCATCACGAACTGTCGCACCTCAGCTGGGCAAAGATGTAAGAACTGGTCTTTGATCATCAGGTCTCGCAGCTGTGCAAAGGTGGTCACTGACAGTCCTTGGGTCCACTGGTCAAAGTGGGTCCCCAGTCCATGCACCACATCACTGTAACTGTCGTGTGGGCCACGTTGGAGGTTCCGGAACTTTCTACGGTACACCTCAGGTGTAAGCTGGCACTTGGCTATGAGGACCTGCTTGATGGCCTCAGTCACCATCTTGTTCTTGAGGGAGGGCAGCAAATGCCTCCAGACCTTTGCCTCTCAGCCCTGGTGTCAGGTATCGTGCCCATTCGTCTGTAGGCAGCTGGTACTGTCTGCAGGCTCCCTCAAAGGCCCGCAGAAAAGTGTCCATGTCCCGGTCTTTTTCCATGACAGGAAAGTGATCGGTCCAGGGCTTCGGTACCTGAGCGCTGTTGGGCTCATGGCTCTGGGCGGTGGACGGCATCCCTCCCTGCCGGAGCAACTCCCGTTCATGTTCTCGCTGGGCTTGGCGCTCGGCTCTCTCAGCCTCCCGCTCGGCTTGGGCCTCCTGCCGGTATTGCTGATTCAGCTGCAGACGTCCATCATGGTCGTCAGTGGGAAGTTCTTCCAAGGCCGCCAGCAGGTGGGGTCCAATTCGCCCTGATTGCTAATAGGGCCGACATTCAATATTTGGACCTCTGCTGCAGCACCATGTTCGCTTGTGCTGGCTTCTGCGGCCACTGAGCTCTGTGGCCTGGCTTGGTCTGCTTCAAATTGCACCAGTTCAGCGACCATTTGAGCCTTGGACTTGCCATGGGAGTTCAGGCCATGGTACGTGCATACCCCAACAAGAGTGTCCTTCTTCTGCTGGGCATACCAGGCTTCTCCTTTCACAGCCATGGTTGCCAAATGAAAGATAGGATAGAAAAACGAAGAGAAAGGGAAGGGATAATTACCAGTACACACAATTGTCTTAGGACTAATAAAGACTGAGTTCGTTCTCCAAACTTATTTGCGCAGAGTCCTCGCAAGAACTTTGCAAGTTTTTATTGAGAGGAATGATTGCTCAAACCAAATCACTAATGCTCTAAGATCCCACCGCCTTGCCACCAATATGTCACGATTCACACCGTGAACGTCACCCCTACGTCACGGATCGGGGTGACTTTAGGCCAACAGACGGCTATCATATGTGCAGGGGGGCTTATCTTAGTTATCCCTCCACTGCGTCAATGTGATGAAAAAGCACACACAAGGCTATTGACCTCTTAGCTTACAGCAGGGGCTTATTTTAGGTATCCCACTGCTCTTCAGTATACCACGAACTGCAGGGATTTATGTATATCCCGCTTTACAGTTCCGCTTGAAAACTTGCTCTCTGGGGCCCCCCTCACCTTCAGGTCAGACTAGGTACTGCACCTAGGGTAATTAGTCGCCAGAAAGGCTGCCTGCGATGTATCGGCTATTGAGCATGCTGCAGCGAGGCGATATAACTACTCCCACTCACTCAGGCAGGAACAATAATTATCAACGACGCCGTCGCTACAACGACTCCCAAAGACACCGTACAAGGTATGCTGCCACCAGCTTCGATTAAACGGGTCCGAAGCTAACCCAGAACAGTAGCGTATTTCCCTTCAGAAGACTTAGGGTACGTTTTAGAGCAGGAAGATCGAAAACTAGTAATTTATATATTTTACTCCGAATGAAGGCAGTGTTTATAAAAAGGCATATAAAGATGTTACAATATGAGACAATTGAAATATGTACAATGGTAATTATAAAAATAACAGGGATTAAATAAGAAAGGTAAAACTCACATGTTCTCAGTTCATGTCAGGCAAAACCATGCTGGTAGAGGGAGCCCCAAATGTCCCAGTTCATCAGGAGGTCTGGATAGAAACAGCTCCTTAAAGGGATACTGTCACCTGAATTTGGAGGGAACAATCTTCAGCCATGGAGGCGGGGTTTTTGGGTGTTTGATTCACCCTTTCCTTACCCGCTGGCGGCATGCTGGCTGCAATATTGGATTGAAGTTCATTCTCTGTCCTCCATAGTACACGCCTGCACAAGGCAAGATTGCCTTGTGCAGGCGTGTACTACGGAGGACAGAGAATGAACTTCAATCCAATATTGCAGCCAGCATGCCGCCAGCGGGTAAGGAAAGGGTGAATCAAAAACCCAAAAACCCCGCCTCCATGGCTGAAGATTGTTCCCTCCAAATTCAGGTGACAGTGTCCCTTTAAGTAAAAACTCTGCTGACTTCCAGGCTGGGTTAAGTGTAAAGACTTTTAAACTCCAGCCTCGTGACATCACTAAAGGGGTGGAGTTAAGATCGCCCTCCTCCTTCCTCAGCTGTACAGTTTTCTCCAACCATTCTTATGATTGTCATATCTTCGCTGGAGAATCTGACAGAATCATAACACACCCCTCATCCATTTTGTATTAAGATTTGCTCTCTATAGATACTAAATTTGGGCTAGTTGGGACACACAGTTCCAGAGAAATCCGTACTTTTTTACCTGTTGGAATTAGAGGTTAGCGCTTACAGTGGCTGATAGATCCGCCGATGGACTTTAGCAATATGTACTTATTATTTTCCTAGCCCAAATCGGTGGCCCAGAATCTTACAAGATTAGGACAAAGAGCCTCATGTTTTAAAAGAGAGATCAGACCAGTTTCAGCTGGTGGGAGATTTGTGCCGCCAAAAGCGCAATAAACCTTTCTGGTTTGGGGGCAGGGCAGAGCATTGAGAAGAAAAGCTTCACTCACACATAGAAGCAAAGAGAGAAGAGTGGGTTTAGCCCACAGCAAAGCTACGAAATCATATTACATTTCATACAATATCGTGACAAATGCGGTTCAGTAACAGGATAAAATGTCCAAGGAGATGAGAGTCCAATAATCCAGCAGAGGATAAAAATGGTCCATATGCTTCCCTTTCTCTCTGACGTGCTGTGTTCACACCATCCTCACCACACAGGATCTGACTTCCAAGCTCCTGTCCTCCCCAGCCCCCTCCTTATGTCCAGAGGTAGTCAGACAGGTTGGGGTGGTTTTAAGGCCTCCCAGACCTGACAAAGGCGCCTCGGGGATTAAGGCACTACAGCGGGTCATCAAGAGGCATAGATACAGTCAGGCTGCAGATAGTAAGTGAGCTAATCCAATTATCAGCCTTTTGGAAGGTAATTGAGACTCTATCTTCCTGTGACTGTGGTGATCTCCCTGTGACTGTGGTGATCTCCCCGTGACTGTGGTGATCTCCCCATGACTGTGGTGATCTCCCCGTGACTGTGGTGATCAGGTTGTGACTATGGTGATCTCTCTGTGACTGTGGTGATCTTCCATTGACTGTGGTGATCGCCCTGTGACTGTGGGGATCTCCCTGTGACTGTGGTGATCTCCCTGTGACTGTGGTGATCAGGCTCTGTCTATGGTGATCTTTCCGTGACTGTGGTGATCTCTCTGGGACTGTGCTCATCTCTCTGTGACTGTGGTGATCTCCCCGTGACTGTGGTGATCTCCCCGTGGCTGTGGTGATCTCTCTGTGACTGTGGTGATCTTTCTGTGACTGTGGTGATCTTCCAGAGACTGTGGCGATCTTCCAGTGACTGTGGTGATCTCCCTGTGACTGTGGTGATCTCCTTGTGACTGTGGTGATCTCCCTGTGACTGTGGTGATCTCCCCGTGACTGTGGTGATCTCTCTGTGACTGGTGATCAGGTTGTGACTGTGGTGATCTGTGACTGTGGTGATCTTCCAGTGACTGTGGTGATCTCCCTGTGACTGTGGTGATCTCCTTGTGACTGTGGTGATCTCCCCGTAACTGTGGTGATCTCCCCGTGACTGTGGTGATCTCCCTGTGACTGTGGTGATCTCACTGTGACTGTGGTGATCAGGTTGTGACTGTGGTGATCTCTCTGTGACTGTGGTGATCTTCCAGTGACTGTGGCGGTCTCCCTGTGACTGTGGTGATCTCCCTGTGACTGTGGTGATCAGGCTCTGTCTGTGGTGATCTCCCTGTGACTGTGGTGATCTCACTGTGACTGTGGTGATCAGGTTGTGACTGTGGTGATCTCTCTGTGACTGTGGTGATCTTCCAGTGACTGTGGCGGTCTCCCTGTGACTGTGGCGGTCTCCCTGTGACTGTGGTGATCTCCCTGTGACTGTGGTGATCAGGCTCTGTCTGTGGTGATCTCCCTGTGACTGTGGTGATCTCCCCGTGACTGTGGTGATCTCTCTGTGACTCTGGTGATCAGGCTCTGTCTGTGGTGATCTCCCTGTGACTGTGCTGATCAGGCTCTGTCTGTGGTGATCTCCCCGTGACTGTGGTGATCTCCCCGTGACTGTGGTGATCTCCCTGTGACTGTGGTGATCTTCATGTGACTGTGGTGATCTCTCTGTGGTGATCTCCCGCTGACTGTGGTGATCTCCCGGTAACTGTGGTGATCTCCCGGTGACTGTGGTGATCTCCCCGTGACTGTGGTGATCTCCCCGTGACTGTGGTGATCTCCGCGTGACTGTGGTGATCTCCCGGTGACTGTGGTGATCTCCCCGTGACTGTGGTGATCTCCGCGTGACTGTGGTGATCTCCCCGTGACTGTGGTGATCTCCCCGTGACTGTGGTGATCTCCCGGTGACTGTGGTGATCTCCCGGTGACTGTGGTGATCTCCCGGTGACTGTGGTGATCTCCCCGTGACTGTGGTGATCTCCCCGTGACTGTGGTGATCTCCCCGTGACTGTGGTGATCTCCCCGTGACTGTGGTGATCTCCCGGTGACTGTGGTGATCTCCCCGTGACTGTGGTGATCTCCCCGTGACTGTGGTGATCTCCCCGTGACTGTGGTGATCTCCCGGTGACTGTGGTGATCTCCCCGTGACTGTGGTGATCTCCCCGTGACTGTGGTGATCTCCCCGTGACTGTGGTGATCTCCCCGTGACTGTGGTGATCTCCCGGTGACTGTGGTGATCTCCCCGTGACTGTGGTGATCTCCCCGTGACTGTGGTGATCTCCCGGTGACTGTGGTGATCTCCCCGTGACTGTGGTGATCTCCCCGTGACTGTGGTGATCTCCCCGTGACTGTGGTGATCTCCCGGTGACTGTGGTGATCTCCCCGTGACTGTGGTGATCTCCCCGTGACTGTGGTGATCTCCCCGTGACTGTGGTGATCTCCTGGTGACTGTGGTGATCTCCCGGTGACTGTGGTGATCTCCCCGTGACTGTGGTGATCTCCCGGTGACTGTGGTGATCTCCCGGTGACTGTGGTGATCTCCCCGTGACTGTGGTGATCTCCCGGTGACTGTGGTGATCTCCCGGTGACTGTGGTGATCTCCCGGTGACTGTGGTGATCTCCCCGTGACTGTGGTGATCTCCCGGTGACTGTGGTGATCTCCCGGTGACTGTGGTGATCCCTCCGCAGTGGAGCAGATCCGCCTGTGCAGTGATCGCCTGCTCTGCAGCCAGTAACAGGTTAATTCTGCTCTCCTCCGCTCTCTCCTCCCCCGGACTCCTGCTCTGTATTAATGATTAATCGCGGCTCCGGGGAGCAGTCGCAGCGTCGTGCCGGGATCGGCGGCCTGTGAGTATGATGCGGCCGGTGTGGTCGCCATGTTCCGGGGTCTCTCGTGTGATTTGCTGTCGCCGTCTCCTCGGTTCACACCTGCACCTGTCAGGCTGCGGCTTGTCCGTCAGTACTCAGGTCGTGTGGTGGGCAACTGCGGCGTCGTAGGGGCTGTGCGACCACGGGGGTCTGTGCGACCACGGGGGTCTGTGTGACCACGGGGGTCTGTGTGACCACGGGGGTCTGTGTGACCACGGGGGAGGCCGGCTGTGCGACCACGGGGGTCTGTGCGACCACGGGGGTCTGTGTGACCTCGGGGGCTGCAGCAGTCACAAACATGCCGCCTCCCTGCACTGTGTTAGTGCAGAGGTGTCAGCAAGGTGGCTCCATTATCACCCGCCCTCACCTGTCTGTCAGGGCCGCCCGTTACCGGCAGGTGTGTGTTCTGACGTCGGGTCACACGGGGTGTTCACATGAATCATTTTTCATTAATGTGGGTGACTCAGGTCTTGGTGGTCGTCTCCTTCTGTTGTGGGATTATGCGGTGAGCTGGTTCCTCCGGTATGGTGTGTCCCCTGAGGCGTCCTGTGCGGGGTCTTCCGTGTAGCGAGTCCTATGTTGTGCGGGGTCTTCCGTGTAGCGAGTCCTATGTTGTGCGGGGTCGTCCGTGTAGCGAGTGCGGTGCGGGGTCGTCCGTGTAGCGAGTGCGGTGCGGGGTCGTCCGTGTAGCGAGTGCGGTGCGGGGTCGTCCGTGTAGCGAGTGCGGTGCGGGGTCGTCCGTGTAGCGAGTGCGGTGCGGGGTCGTCCGTGTAGCGAGTGTGGTGCGGGGTCGTCCGTGTAGCGAGTGCGGTGCGGGGTCGTCCGTGTAGCGAGTGCGGTGTCTTCCGTGTAGCGAGTGCGGTGCGGGGTCGTCCGTGTAGCGAGTGCGGTGCGGGGTCGTCCGTGTAGCGAGTGCGGTGCGGGGTCGTCCGTGTAGCGAGTGTGGTGCGGGGTCTTCCGTGTAGCGAGTCTTATGTGGTGCGGGGTCTTCCGTGTAGCGAGTGTGGTGCGGGGTCTTCCGTGTAGCGAATGTGGTGCGGGGTCTTCCGTGTAGCGAATGTGGTGCGGGGTCGTCCGTGTAGCGAGTGTGGTGCGGGGTCGTCCGTGTAGCGAATGTGGTGCGGGGTCGTCCGTGTAGCGAGTGTGGTGCGGGGTCGTCCGTGTAGCGAGTGTGGTGCGGGGTCTTCCGTGTAGCGAATGTGGTGCGGGGTCTTCCGTGTAGCGAATGTGGTGCGGGGTCGTCCGTGTAGCGAGTGTGGTGCGGGGTCGTCCGTGTAGCGAGTGTGGTGCGGGGTCGTCCGTGTAGCGAGTGTGGTGCGGGGTCGTCCGTGTAGCGAGTGTGGTGCGGGGTCGTCCGTGTAGCGAGTGTGGTGCGGGGTCGTCCGTGTAGCGAGTGTGGTGCGGGGTCTTCCGTGTAGCGAGTGCGGTGCGGGGTCGTCCGTGTAGCGAGTGCGGTGTCGTCCGTGTAGCGAGTGTGGTGCGGTGTCGTCCGTGTAGCGAGTGTGGTGCGGGGTCGTCCGTGTAGCGAGTGTGGTGCGGGGTCGTCCGTGTAGCGAGTGTGGTGCGGGGTCGTCCGTGTAGCGAGTGTGGTGCGGGGTCGTCCGTGTAGCGAGTGTGGTGCGGGGTCGTCCGTGTAGCGAGTGTGGTGCGGGGTCGTCCGTGTAGCGAGTGTGGTGCGGGGTCGTCCGTGTAGCGAGTGTGGTGCGGGGTCTTCCGTGTAGCGAGTCTTATGTGGTGCGGGGTCTTCCGTGTAGCGAGTGTGGTGCGGGGTCTTCCGTGTAGCGAGTGTGGTGCGGGGTCGTCCGTGTAGCGAGTGTGGTGCGGGGTCGTCCGTGTAGCGAGTGTGGTGCGGGGTCGTCCGTGTAGCGAGTGTGGTGCGGGGTCGTCCGTGTAGCGAGTGTGGTGCGGGGTCGTCCGTGTAGCGAGTGTGGTGCGGGGTCGTCCGTGTAGCGAGTGTGGTGCGGGGTCGTCCGTGTAGCGAGTGTGGTGCGGGGTCGTCCGTGTAGCGAGTGTGGTGCGGGGTCGTCCGTGTAGCGAGTCTTATGTGGTGCGGGGTCGTCCGTGTAGCGAGTGTGGTGCGGGGTCGTCCGTGTAGCGAGTGTGGTGCGGGGTCGTCCGTGTAGCGAGTGTGGTGCGGGGTCGTCCGTGTAGCGAGTGTGGTGCGGGGTCGTCCGTGTAGCGAGTGTGGTGCGGGGTCGTCCGTGTAGCGAGTGTGGTGCGGGGTCGTCCGTGTAGCGAGTGTGGTGCGGGGTCGTCCGTGTAGCGAGTGTGGTGCGGGGTCTTCCGTGTAGCGAGTCTTATGTGGTGCGGGGTCTTCCGTGTAGCGAGTGTGGTGCGGGGTCTTCCGTGTAGCGAATGTGGTGCGGGGTCTTCCGTGTAGCGAATGTGGTGCGGGGGCGTCCGTGTAGCGAATGTGGTGCGGGGTCGTCCGTGTAGCGAGTGTGGTGCGGGGTCGTCCGTGTAGCGAGTGTGGTGCGGTGTCGTCCGTGTAGCGAGTGTGGTGCGGGGTCTTCCGTGTAGCGAGTGTGGTGCGGGGTCGTCCGTGTAGCGAGTGTGGTGCGGGGTCGTCCGTGTAGCGAGTGTGGTGCGGGGTCTTCCGTGTAGCGAGTGTGGTGCGGGGTCGTCCGTGTAGCGAGTGTGGTGCGGGGTCGTCCGTGTAGCGAGTGTGGTGCGGGGTCGTCCGTGTAGCGAGTGTGGTGCGGGGTCTTCCGTGTAGCGAGTCTTATGTGGTGCGGGGTCTTCCGTGTAGCGAGTGTGGTGCGGGGTCTTCCGTGTAGCGAGTGTGGTGCGGGGTCTTCCGTGTAGCGAGTGTGGTGCGGGGTCGTCCGTGTAGCGAGTGTGGTGCGGGGTCGTCCGTGTAGCGAGTGTGGTGCGGGGTCGTCCGTGTAGCGAGTGTGGTGCGGGGTCGTCCGTGTAGCGAGTGTGGTGCGGGGTCGTCCGTGTAGCGAGTGTGGTGCGGGGTCGTCCGTGTAGCGAGTGTGGTGCGGGGTCGTCCGTGTAGCGAGTCTTATGTGGTGCGGGGTCGTCCGTGTAGCGAGTGTGGTGCGGGGTCGTCCGTGTAGCGAGTGTGGTGCGGGGTCGTCCGTGTAGCGAGTGTGGTGCGGGGTCGTCCGTGTAGCGAGTCTTATGTGGTGCGGGGTCGTCCGTGTAGCGAGTGTGGTGCGGGGTCGTCCGTGTAGCGAGTGTGGTGCGGGGTCTTCCGTGTAGCGAGTGTGGTGCGGGGTCTTCCGTGTAGCGAGTGTGGTGCGGGGTCGTCCGTGTAGCGAGTGTGGTGCGGGGTCGTCCGTGTAGCGAATGTGGTGCGGGGTCTTCCGTGTAGCGAATGTGGTGCGGGGGCGTCCGTGTAGCGAATGTGGTGCGGGGTCGTCCGTGTAGCGAGTGTGGTGCGGGGTCGTCCGTGTAGCGAGTGCGGTGCGGGGTCGTCCGTGTAGCGAGTGCGGTGCGGGGTCGTCCGTGTAGCGAGTGCGGTGCGGGGTCGTCCGTGTAGCGAGTGCGGTGCGGGGTCGTCCGTGTAGCGAGTGCGGTGCGGGGTCGTCCGTGTAGCGAGTGAGGTGCGGGGTCGTCCGTGTAGCGAGTGCGGTGCGGGGTCGTCCGTGTAGCGAGTGCGGTGCGGGGTCGTCCGTGTAGCGAGTGCGGTGCGGGGTCGTCCGTGTAGCGAGTGCGGTGCGGGGTCGTCCGTGTAGCGAGTGCGGGGTCGTCCGTGTAGCGAGTGCGGTGTCGTCCGTGTAGCGAGTGCGGGGTCGTCCGTGTAGCGAGTGCGGTGCGGGGTCGTCCGTGTAGCGAGTGCGGTGCGGGGTCGTCCGTGTAGCGCAGGGGTGTCAAACTGCATTCCTCGAGGGCTGTAAACAGGTCATGTTTTCAGGATTTCCTTGCATTGCACAGGTGATAATTTAACCCCTGAATGACCGCCAATACGTCTTTTAACTGACCTGAGATATAAGAGAATAGCCTCCCCATACAGGTGACAATCCAGCATCTGTCGGCTGTCCACTATAGCTGACAACTTGCTGTATCAGCCACGATCAGTATTTGCACCTTTTTAAATCTGTTTAACCCCTTAGATGCTGCTGTCAATAGTGACTACATCATTATAAATGGTTAACAGTGTGTGGGGGCTTCTTCTTTATCCCGATTGGTGCCCTCAGATCATGATTTTGTTGTCCTGATGTTTGCGATGGCAATTCATGACCAAATAGCGGCCTTAGAGTCTGACGGCTGTAGTAATCTGTTTAGAAGTTAGCAACATTTAGGTGGTAAAAATACACATTTTCATTTCTGTCATGCCACTTTGCATTAATTCCTGTAAAGCACCTGAAGGGTTAATAAACTACCTGACTGCAGTTTTCAATATGTTCAGGGGTGCTGTTTTTAAAATGATATCACGTTTGGGGGTTTCCCAATATATGGGACCCCTAAAGTCACTTCAAACATGGATAAGTGCCTAAAAAAATAAATGTGGTAAATTTCTTTGAAAAAATGAAAAATTGCTGCTACATTTTTAAACCTCCTAAAATGCTAACAAAATAAAATAACATTTTACAAATGGTGCTGATGTAAAGCCGACATGTGGGAAATGTTATTTATTAATGGTTTGCTGTTGTATGACTATCTGGATAAAAGGGATAATCATTCAAATTCAGAAAATTGCTAATTTTTTAACATTTTTCTCAAATTTTTTATATTTTTTTATAAATAAACACAAAAAATGTTGAACTAAATTTACCATTATCATAAAGTATAATGTGTCACGAAATACAATCTCAAAATCACTGGGATTTGTTGAAGCGTTGCAGAGTTATTACCACATAAAGTGACACTGGTCAGATTTCAAAAATTTGGCTCGGTCACTAAGGGGTTAATCACCTGCAGAGAATGATTCCAGCACCTTGTGTAATGCTAAGGAAATCTTGAAAACACGCATGGTCTGAGGTCCTCGAGGAATGCAGTTTGACACCCCTGGTGTAGCGAGTGCCGTGCGATTCGGGGTCTTCCGTGTAGCGAGTGCCGTGCGGTGCGGGGTCTCCCGTGTAGCGAGTGCGGGGTCTCCCGTGTAGCGAGTGCGGGGTCTCCCGTGTAGCGAGTGCGGGGTCTCCCGTGTAGCGAGTGCGGGGTCTCCCGTGTAGCGAGTGCGGGGTCTCCCGTGTAGCGAGTGCGGGGTCTCCCGTGTAGCGAGTGCGGGGTCTCCCGTGTAGCGAGTGCGGGGTCTCCCGTGTAGCGAGTGCGGGGTCTCCCGTGTAGCGAGTGCGGGGTCTCCCGTGTAGCGAGTGCGGGGTCTCCCGTGTAGCGAGTGCGGGGTCTCCCGTGTAGCGAGTGCGGGGTCTCCCGTGTAGCGAGTGCGGGGTCTCCCGTGTAGCGAGTGCGGGGTCTCCCGTGTAGCGAGTGCGGGGTCTCCCGTGTAGCGAGTGCGGGGTCTCCCGTGTAGCGAGTGCGGGGTCTCCCGTGTAGCGAGTGCGGGGTCTCCCGTGTAGCGAGTGCGGGGTCTCCCGTGTAGCGAGTGCGGGGTCTCCCGTGTAGCGAGTGCGGGGTCTCCCGTGTAGCGAGTGCGGGGTCTCCCGTGTAGCGAGTGCGGGGTCTCCCGTGTAGCGAGTGCGGGGTCTCCCGTGTAGCGAGTGCGGGGTCTCCCGTGTAGCGAGTGCGGGGTCTCCCGTGTAGCGAGTGCGGGGTCTCCCGTGTAGCGAGTGCGGGGTCTCCCGTGTAGCGAGTGCGGGGTCTCCCGTGTAGCGAGTGCGGGGTCTCCCGTGTAGCGAGTGCGGGGTCTCCCGTGTAGCGAGTGCGGGGTCTCCCGTGTAGCGAGTGCGGGGTCTCCCGTGTAGCGAGTGCGGGGTCTCCCGTGTAGCGAGTGCGGGGTCTCCCGTGTAGCGAGTGCGGGGTCTCCCGTGTAGCGAGTGCGGGGTCTCCCGTGTAGCGAGTGCGGGGTCTCCCGTGTAGCGAGTGCGGGGTCTCCCGTGTAGCGAGTGCGGGGTCTCCCGTGTAGCGAGTGCGGGGTCTCCCGTGTAGCGAGTGCGGGGTCTCCCGTGTAGCGAGTGCGGGGTCTCCCGTGTAGCGAGTGCGGGGTCTCCCGTGTAGCGAGTGCGGGGTCTCCCGTGTAGCGAGTGCGGGGTCTCCCGTGTAGCGAGTGCGGGGTCTCCCGTGTAGCGAGTGCGGGGTCTCCCGTGTAGCGAGTGCGGGGTCTCCCGTGTAGCGAGTGCCGGGTGGTACGGGGTCTCCCGTGTAGCGAGTGCCGGGTGGTACGGGGTCTCCCGTGTAGCGAGTGCCGGGTGGTACGGGGTCTCCCGTGTAGCGAGTGCCGTGTGGTACGGGGTCTCCCGTGTAGCGAGTGCCGTGTGGTGCGGGGTCTTCCGTGTAGCGAGTGCCTGTGTGGTGCGGGGTCTCCCGTGTAGCGAGTGCCTGTGTGGTGCGGGGTCTTCCGTGTAGCGGGTGTGGGGTCTCCCGTGTAGCGAGTGCCGTGCGGTGCCTCCCGTGTAGCGAGTGCCGTGCGGTGTGGGGTCTCCCGTGTAGCGAGTGCCGGGTGGTACGGGGTCTCCCGTGTAGCGAGTGCCGGGTGGTACGGGGTCTCCCGTGTAGCGAGTGCCGTGTGGTACGGGGTCTCCCGTGTAGCGAGTGCCGTGTGGTGCGGGGTCTTCCGTGTAGCGAGTGCCTGTGTGGTGCGGGGTCTCCCGTGTAGCGAGTGCCTGTGTGGTGCGGGGTCTTCCGTGTAGCGGGTGTGGGGTCTCCCGTGTAGCGAGTGCCGTGCGGTGCCTCCCGTGTAGCGAGTGCCGTGCGGTGTGGGGTCTCCCGTGTAGCGAGTGCCGGGTGGTACGGGGTCTCCCGTGTAGCGAGTGCCGGGTGGTACGGGGTCTCCCGTGTAGCGAGTGCCGTGTGGTACGGGGTCTCCCGTGTAGCGAGTGCCGTGTGGTGCGGGGTCTTCCGTGTAGCGAGTGCCTGTGTGGTGCGGGGTCTCCCGTGTAGCGAGTGCCTGTGTGGTGCGGGGTCTTCCGTGTAGCGGGTGTGGGGTCTCCCGTGTAGCGAGTGCCGTGCGGTGCCTCCCGTGTAGCGAGTGCCGTGCGGTGTGGGGTCTCCCGTGTAGCGAGTGCCTGTGTGGTGCGGGGTCTTCCGTGTAGCGAGTGCCTGTGTGGTGCGGGGTCTCCCGTGTAGCGAGTGCCGTGTGGTACGGGGTCTCCCGTGTAGCGAGTGCCGTGTGGTGCGGGGTCTTCCGTGTAGCGAGTGCCTGTGTGGTGCGGGGTCTCCCGTGTAGCGAGTGCCTGTGTGGTGCGGGGTCTTCCGTGTAGCGGGTGTGGGGTCTCCCGTGTAGCGAGTGCCGTGCGGTGCCTCCCGTGTAGCGAGTGCCGTGCGGTGTGGGGTCTCCCGTGTAGCGAGTGCCGGGTGGTACGGGGTCTCCCGTGTAGCGAGTGCCGGGTGGTACGGGGTCTCCCGTGTAGCGAGTGCCGTGTGGTACGGGGTCTCCCGTGTAGCGAGTGCCGTGTGGTGCGGGGTCTTCCGTGTAGCGAGTGCCTGTGTGGTGCGGGGTCTCCCGTGTAGCGAGTGCCTGTGTGGTGCGGGGTCTTCCGTGTAGCGGGTGTGGGGTCTCCCGTGTAGCGAGTGCCGTGCGGTGCCTCCCGTGTAGCGAGTGCCGTGCGGTGTGGGGTCTCCCGTGTAGCGAGTGCCTGTGTGGTGCGGGGTCTTCCGTGTAGCGAGTGCCTGTGTGGTGCGGGGTCTTCCGTGTAGCGAGTGCCGTGTGGTGCGGGGTCTCCCGTGTAGCGAGTGCCGTGTGGTGCGGGGTCTCCCGTGTAGCGAGTGCCGTGTGGTACGGGGTCTCCCGTGTAGCGAGTGCCGTGTGGTACGGGGTCTCCCGTGTAGCGAGTGCCGTGTGGTACGGGGTCTCCCGTGTAGCGAGTGCCTGTGTGGTGCGGGGTCTCCCGTGTAGCGAGTGCCTGTGTGGTGCGGGGTCTTCCGTGTAGCGAGTGCCTGTGTGGTGCGGGGTCTTCCGTGTAGCGAGTGCCGTGTGGTGCGGGATCTCCCGTGTAGCGAGTGCCTGTGTGGTGCGGGGTCTTCCGTGTAGCGGGTGTGGGGTCTCCCGTGTAGCGAGTGCCGTGCGGTGCCTCCCGTGTAGCGAGTGCCGTGCGGTGTGGGGTCTCCCGTGTAGCGAGTGCCTGTGTGGTGCGGGGTCTTCCGTGTAGCGGGTGCGGGGTCTTCCGTGTAGCGAGTGCCTGTGTGGTGCGGGGTCTTCCGTGTAGCGAGTGCCGTGTGGTGCGGGGTCTCCCGTGTAGCGAGTGCCGTGTGGTGCGGGGTCTCCTGTGTAGCGAGTGCCGTGTGGTACGGGGTCTCCCGTGTAGCGAGTGCCGTGCGGTGTGGGGTCTTCCGTGTAGCGAGTGCCGTGCGGTACGGGGTCTCCCGTGTAGCGAGTGCCGTGTGGTACGGGGTCTCCCGTGTAGCGAGTGCCGTGTGGTACGGGGTCTCCCGTGTAGCGAGTGCCGTGTGGTACGGGGTCTCCCGTGTAGCGAGTGCCGTGTGGTACGGGGTCTCCCGTGTAGCGAGTGCCGTGTGGTACGGGGTCTCCCGTGTAGCGAGTGCCGTGTGGTACGGGGTCTCC
The DNA here is from genome assembly GCF_032444005.1 of Ranitomeya imitator. Lineage (NCBI taxonomy): Eukaryota > Metazoa > Chordata > Amphibia > Anura > Dendrobatidae > Ranitomeya > Ranitomeya imitator. The sequence continues at coordinate 987,482 of NC_091285.1, read as the reverse complement.
CGTGTAGCGAGTGCCGTGTGGTACGGGGTCTCCCGTGTAGCGAGTGCCGTGTGGTACGGGGTCTCCCGTGTAGCGAGTGCCGTGTGGTACGGGGTCTCCCGTGTAGCGAGTGCCGTGTGGTGCGGGGTCTCCCGTGTAGCGAGTGCCGTGTGGTGCGGGGTCTCCCGTGTAGCGAGTGCCGTGTGGTGCGGGGTCTCCCGTGTAGCGAGTGCCGTGCGGTGTGGGGTCTTCCGTGTAGCGAGTGCCTGTGTGGTGCGGGGTCTCCCGTGTAGCGAGTGCCGTGTGGTGCGGGGTCTTCCGTGTAGCGAGTGCCTGTGTGGTGCGGGGTCTCCCGTGTAGCGAGTGCGGGGTCTCCCGTGTAGCGAGTGCGGTGCGGGGTCGTCCGTGTAGCGAGTGCCGTATGGTGCGGGGTCTCCCTTGTAGCGAGTGCCTGTGTGGTGCGGGGTCTCCCGTGTAGCGAGTGCCTGTGTGGTGCGGGGTCTTCCGTGTAGCGAGTGCCTGTGTGGTGCGGGGTCTTCCGTGTAGCGAGTGCCGTGTGGTGCGGGGTCTCCCGTGTAGCGAGTGCCTGTGTGGTGCGGGGTCTTCCGTGTAGCGGGTGTGGGGTCTCCCGTGTAGCGAGTGCCGTGCGGTGCGGGGTCTCCCGTGTAGCGAGTGCCGTGCGGTGTGGGGTCTCCCGTGTAGCGAGTGCCTGTGTGGTGCGGGGTCTTCCGTGTAGCGAGTGCCTGTGTGGTGCGGGGTCTTCCGTGTAGCGAGTGCCGTGTGGTGCGGGGTCTCCCGTGTAGCGAGTGCCGTGTGGTGCGGGGTCTCCTGTGTAGCGAGTGCCGTGTGGTACGGGGTCTCCCGTGTAGCGAGTGCCGTGCGGTGTGGGGTCTTCCGTGTAGCGAGTGCCTGTGTGGTGCGGGGTCTTCCGTGTAGCGAGTGCCTGTGTGGTGCGGGGTCTCCCGTGTAGCGAGTGCCGTGTGGTGCGGGGTCTTCCGTGTAGCGAGTGCCTGTGTGGTGCGGGGTGTTCCGTGTAGCGAGTGCCTGTGTGGTGCGGGGTCTTCCGTGTAGCGAGTGCCGTGTGGTGCGGGGTCTTCCGTGTAGCGAGTGGTGCGGGGTCTTCCGTGTAGCGAGTGCCGTGTGGTGCGGGGTCTTCCGTGTAGCGAGTGGTGCGGGGTCTTCCGTGTAGCGAGTGCCGTGTGGTGCGGGGTCTTCCGTGTAGCGAGTGCCGTGTGGTGCGGGGTCTTCCGTGTAGCGAGTGCCGTGTGGTGCGGGGTCTTCCGTGTAGCGAGTGCCGTGTGGTGCGGGGTCTTCCGTGTAGCGAGTGGTGCGGGGTCTTCCGTGTAGCGAGTGGTGCGGGGTCTTCCGTGTAGCGAGTGGTGCGGGGTCTTCCGTGTAGCGAGTGGTGCGGGGTCTTCCGTGTAGCGAGTGGTGCGGGGTCTTCCGTGTAGCGAGTGCTGCGGGGTCTTCCGTGTAGCGAGTGCCGTGTGGTGCGGGGTCTCCTGTGTAGCGAGTGCCGTGTGGTACGGGGTCTCCCGTGTAGCGAGTGCCGTGTGGTGCGGGGTCTTCCGTGTAGCGAGTGCCTGTGTGGTGCGGGGTCTTCCGTGTAGCGAGTGCCGTGTGGTACGGGGTCTCCCGTGTAGCGAGTGCCGTGCGGTGTGGGGTCTTCCGTGTAGCGAGTGCCTGTGTGGTGCGGGGTCTTCCGTGTAGCGAGTGCCTGTGTGGTGCGGGGTCTCCCGTGTAGCGAGTGCCGTGTGGTGCGGGGTCTTCCGTGTAGCGAGTGCCTGTGTGGTGCGGGGTCTTCCGTGTAGCGAGTGCCTGTGTGGTGCGGGGTCTCCCGTGTAGCGAGTGCCGTGTGGTGCGGGGTCTTCCGTGTAGCGAGTGCCTGTGTGGTGCGGGGTGTTCCGTGTAGCGAGTGCCTGTGTGGTGCGGGGTCTTCCGTGTAGCGAGTGCCGTGTGGTGCGGGGTCTTCCGTGTAGCGAGTGGTGCGGGGTCTTCCGTGTAGCGAGTGGTGCGGGGTCTTCCGTGTAGCGAGTGCCGTGTGGTGCGGGGTCTTCCGTGTAGCGAGTGCCGTGTGGTGCGGGGTCTTCCGTGTAGCGAGTGCCGTGTGGTGCGGGGTCTTCCGTGTAGCGAGTGCCGTGTGGTGCGGGGTCTTCCGTGTAGCGAGTGGTGCGGGGTCTTCCGTGTAGCGAGTGGTGCGGGGTCTTCCGTGTAGCGAGTGGTGCGGGGTCTTCCGTGTAGCGAGTGGTGCGGGGTCTTCCGTGTAGCGAGTGCTGCGGGGTCTTCCGTGTAGCGAGTGCCGTGTGGTGCGGGGTCTCCTGTGTAGCGAGTGCCGTGTGGTACGGGGTCTCCCGTGTAGCGAGTGCCGTGTGGTGCGGGGTCTTCCGTGTAGCGAGTGCCGTGTGGGGTCCTGATCGGCCATTTGTCCCTGTTAGGTTATTACAGCGGATTGGCTCCTCTCATTGTGGACTCCTTCTTCTGTACAGGGAGCTGCTTTGTTACAGTGTTTCAGTGATGTCTGCGCCGCTGTAGATCGGGTCAGACTCACCCCCTGCTGAATACGCTGCAGACACTGTTGGTTCGTGCGATGCTCTCCACACCGGTAGACTGTTCAGCTGCGCGTGTGTCGCGTGTGTACTCTCTCGGGTGGCTGCTTGGAGCATGAAGCCACAGAGTTTTCTTATGACCCATGGAATAACGTTTACTTCCATATGTAGGGGACCAAAACAAAAGCATAACCCTAAATCGCGGCCTTGTCCAGGCGTCGACTGCACAGCACAGACCCCAGCCACTCGCACAAGTCTGAGCTAGTCCCAGTCTGGTCACACACCTGCTCTCGGCCATAGCAGCTTCTGATACTTGTAGTTGGTGCACACGGCCTGTGCAGACTCTTCTGAGAGATTCTGGCCTGTCTGCAGCTCCAACACACATCCACTCTGCTCCACTCCCCTGGCTGACTGACCAGGGAACACATGGCCTGCTTCTAGTCAGGGCTATCCAGGTGCCCCTTATCAGGACCTGTAGAGATAGGATTTAACCCCATCCTACCTGACTTTCCTACATACCCTCTTCTGACCAGCGGATGGGCATCATCTGTCAACCCACAGAGAATACAGGGGGGCCAGGTATTATTTATTAGCGCCATTTATTCCATGGCGCTTTACATGTGAGGGGTATACATAATAAAAACGAGTGCAGTAATCTTAAACAATACAAGTATCGACTAGTACAGGAGGAGTGAGGACTGTTGTGAATTCTGTTGTTGAGCTCCCTCCTGTGGTCGTGAATGGTACTTCAGCGAGTTCTGTCTATGGACTCCCTCTGGTGGCTGTGAGTGGAGCTGCTGCTTCTGAGGTTCCTTACACAGGTGACGTGGTTTATCCTGTGGTTGACTGCTCTATTTAACTCCACTCAGATCGTTACTCCATGCCAGCTGTCAATGTTCCTGCATTGGTTCAGTTCGCTCTTGGATCTTTCTGGTGACCTGTCTATTCCAGCAGAAGCTAAGTTCCTGCTAGTTATTATTTGTTCATTGTTTCCTTGTCCAGCTGGATATCATGATTTTGTCTTGCTAGCTGGAAGCTCTGGGATGCAGAGTGGCATCTCCGCACCGTTAGTCGGTGCGGAGGTCTTTTTGCACACTCTGCGTGGTCTTTTGTAGTTTTTTGTGCTGACCGCAAAGATACCTTTCCTATCCTCTGTCTGTTTAGTAAGTCTGGCCTCCCTTTGCTGAAATCTGTTTCATTTCTATGTTTGTGACTTCATCTTAACTCACAGTCAATATATGTGGGGGCTTCCTTTACCTTTGGGGAATTTCTCTGAGGCAAGGTAGGCTTTATTTTCTATCTCTAAGGCTAGCTAGCTCTGAGGCTGTGAAGAGGCGTCTAGGGAGAGTCAGGAACGCTCCACGGCTATTTCTAGTGTGTGTGATAGGATTAGGGGTTGCGGTCAGCAGAGCTCCCACATCCCAGAGCTTGTCTTGTGTCAGTTTACCTATCAGGTCGTGCCGGGTGCTCCTAACCACCAGGTCATAACAGTGGACCCTGACCGCGAGGGCTCAGTCTACAAAGCCTGGGTGAGGAGAAAGGACCCTGCCCGCGAGGGCTCACAGTCTACAAGGGCTGTGCGAGGATAAAGGAGGAGTGAGGACCCTGCCCCTGAAGGCTCACAGTCTGCAAAGCCTGGGTGAGGACATGGGAGGAGAAAGGACCCTGCTCGCGATGGCTCACAGTCTATACAAGGGCTGGGTGATGATACAGGAGGAGAGAGGACCCTGCCCGCGAGGGCTCACAATCTACAAGGGCTGGGTGAGGATACAGGAGGAGAGAGGACCCTACCCGTGAGGGCTCACAATCTACAAGGGCTGGGTGAGGATACAGGAGGAGAGAGGACCCTGTCTGCGAGGGCTCACAATCTACAAGGGCTGGGTGTGGATACAGGAGGAGAGAGGACCCTGCCCGCGAGGGCTCACAATCTACAAGGGCTGGGTGAGGATACAGGAGGAGAGAGGACCCTGCCCGCGAGGGCTCACGGTCTACAAGGGCTGGGTGAGGATACAGGAGGAGAGGACCCTGTCCGCGAGGGCTCACAATCTACAAGGGATGGGTGAGGATACAGGAGGAGAGAGGACCCTGCCTGCGAGGGCTCACAATCTACAAAGCCTGGGTGAGAATACAGGAGGAGAGAGGACCCTGCCCGCGAGGGCTCACAATCTACAAGGGATGGGTGAGGATACAGGAGGAGAGAGGACCCTGCCTGCGAGGGCTCACAATCTACAAGGGATGGGTGAGGATACAGGAGGAGAGAGGACCCTGCCCGCGAGGGCTCACAATCTACAAGGGATGGGTGAGGATACAGGAGGGGAGAGGACCCTGCCCGCGAGGGCTCACAATCTACAAGGGCTGGGTGAGGATACAGTAGGTGAGGGCCGAGAAGGTAGAGGACAGGTCCAGGAGGAGGAGGATTAAATGGCAGTGTAGAAGGCAGAGGACAGGTCCAGGAGGAGAAGGAAAGGGCAGTGTAGAAGTCAGAGGACAGGTCCAGGAGGAGGAAAGGGCAGAGGACAGGTCCAGGAGGAGGAAAGGGCAGAGGACAGGTCCAGGAGGAGGAGGAGGAAAGGGCAGAGGACAGGTCCAGGAGGAGGAGGAGGAGGAAAGGGCAGAGGACAGGTCCAGGAGGAGGAGGAGGAAAGGGCAGAGGACAGGTCCAGGAGGAGGAGGAGGAGGAAAGGGCAGAGGACAGGTCCAGGAGGAGGAGGAGGAGGAAAGGGCAGAGGACAGGTCCAGGAGGAGGAGGAGGAGGAAAGGGCAGAGGACAGGTCCAGGAGGAGGAGGAGGAAAGGGCAGAGGACAGGTCCAGGAGGAGGAGGAGGAGGAAAGGGCAGAGGACAGGTCCAGGAGGAGGAGGAGGAGGAAAGGGCAGAGGACAGGTCCAGGAGGAGGAGGAGGAGGAAAGGGCAGAGGACAGGTCCAGGAGGAGGAGGAGGAGGAAAGGGCAGAGGACAGGTCCAGGAGGAGGAGGAGGAGGAAAGGGCAGAGGACAGGTCCAGGAGGAGGAGGAGGAGGAAAGGGCAGAGGACAGGTCCAGGAGGAGGAGGAGGAGGAAAGGGCAGAGGACAGGTCCAGGAGGAGGAGGAGGAGGAAAGGGCAGAGGACAGGTCCAGGAGGAGGAGGAGGAGGAAAGGGCAGAGGACAGGTCCAGGAGGAGGAGGAGGAGGAAAGGGCAGAGGACAGGTCCAGGAGGAGGAGGAGGAGGAAAGGGCAGAGGACAGGTCCAGGAGGAGGAGGAGGAGGAAAGGGCAGAGGACAGGTCCAGGAGGAGGAGGAGGAGGAAAGGGCAGAGGACAGGTCCAGGAGGAGGAGGAGGAGGAAAGGGCAGAGGACAGGTCCAGGAGGAGGAGGAGGAGGAAAGGGCAGAGGACAGGTCCAGGAGGAGGAGGAGGAGGAGGAAAGGGCAGAGGACAGGTCCAGGAGGAGGAGGAGGAAAGGGCAGAGGACAGGTCCAGGAGGAGGAGGAGGAGGAAAGGGCAGAGGACAGGTCCAGGAGGAGGAGGAGGAGGAAAGGGCAGAGGACAGGTCCAGGAGGAGGAGGAGGAAAGGGCAGAGGACAGGTCCAGGAGGAGGAGGAGGAGGAAAGGGCAGAGGACAGGAGGAGGAGGAGGAGGAAAGGGCAGAGGACAGGTCCAGGAGGAGGAGGAGGAGGAAAGGGCAGAGGACAGGAGGAGGAGGAGGAGGAAAGGGCAGAGGACAGGTCCAGGAGGAGGAGGAGGAAAGGGCAGAGGACAGGTCCAGGAGGAGGAGGAGGAAAGGGCAGAGGACAGGTCCAGGAGGAGGAGGAGGAAAGGGCAGAGGACAGGTCCAGGAGGAGGAGGAGGAAAGGGCAGAGGACAGGTCCAGGAGGAGGAGGAGGAAAGGGCAGAGGACAGGTCCAGGAGGAGGAGGAGGAAAGGGCAGAGGACAGGTCCAGGAGGAGGAGGAGGAAAGGGCAGAGGACAGGTCCAGGAGGAGGAGGAGGAAAGGGCAGAGGACAGGTCCAGGAGGAGGAGGAGGAAAGGGCAGAGGACAGGTCCAGGAGGAGGAGGAGGAAAGGGCAGAGGACAGGTCCAGGAGGAGGAGGAGGAAAGGGCAGAGGACAGGTCCAGGAGGAGGAGGAGGAAAGGGCAGAGGACAGGTCCAGGAGGAGGAGGAGGAAAGGGCAGAGGACAGGTCCAGGAGGAGGAGGAGGAAAGGGCAGAGGACAGGTCCAGGAGGAGGAGGAGGAAAGGGCAGAGGACAGGTCCAGGAGGAGGAGGAGGAAAGGGCAGAGGACAGGTCCAGGAGGAGGAGGAGGAAAGGGCAGAGGACAGGTCCAGGAGGAGGAGGAGGAAAGGGCAGAGGACAGGTCCAGGAGGAGGAGGAGGAAAGGGCAGAGGACAGGTCCAGGAGGAGGAGGAGGAAAGGGCAGAGGACAGGTCCAGGAGGAGGAGGAGGAAAGGGCAGAGGACAGGTCCAGGAGGAGGAGGAGGAAAGGGCAGAGGACAGGTCCAGGAGGAGGAGGAGGAAAGGGCAGAGGACAGGTCCAGGAGGAGGAGGAGGAAAGGGCAGAGGACAGGTCCAGGAGGAGGAGGAGGAAAGGGCAGAGGACAGGTCCAGGAGGAGGAGGAGGAAAGGGCAGAGGACAGGTCCAGGAGGAGGAGGAGGAAAGGGCAGAGGACAGGTCCAGGAGGAGGAGGAGGAAAGGGCAGAGGACAGGTCCAGGAGGAGGAGGAGGAAAGGGCAGAGGACAGGTCCAGGAGGAGGAGGAGGAAAGGGCAGAGGACAGGTCCAGGAGGAGGAGGAGGAAAGGGCAGAGGACAGGTCCAGGAGGAGGAGGAGGAAAGGGCAGAGGACAGGTCCAGGAGGAGGAGGAGGAAAGGGCAGAGGACAGGTCCAGGAGGAGGAGGAGGAAAGGGCAGAGGACAGGTCCAGGAGGAGGAGGAGGAAAGGGCAGAGGACAGGTCCAGGAGGAGGAGGAGGAAAGGGCAGAGGACAGGTCCAGGAGGAGGAGGAGGAAAGGGCAGAGGACAGGTCCAGGAGGAGGAGGAGGAAAGGGCAGAGGACAGGTCCAGGAGGAGGAGGAGGAAAGGGCAGAGGACAGGTCCAGGAGGAGGAGGAGGAAAGGGCAGAGGACAGGTCCAGGAGGAGGAGGAGGAAAGGGCAGAGGACAGGTCCAGGAGGAGGAGGAGGAAAGGGCAGAGGACAGGTCCAGGAGGAGGAGGAGGAAAGGGCAGAGGACAGGTCCAGGAGGAGGAGGAGGAAAGGGCAGAGGGCAGGTCCAGGAGGAGGAGGAGGAAAGGGCAGAGGGCAGGTCCAGGAGGAGGAGGAAAGGGCAGAGGGCAGGTCGAGGAGGAGGAGGAGGAGGAAAGGGCAGAGGGCAGGTCGAGGAGGAGGAGGAGGAGGAAAGGGCAGAGGGCAGGTCGAGGAGGAGGAGGAGGAGGAGGAAAGGGCAGAGGACAGGTCGAGGAGGAGGAGGAAAGGGCAGAGGGCAGGTCGAGGAGGAGGAGGAAAGGGCAGAGGGCAGGTCGAGGAGGAGGAGGAAAGGGCAGAGGGCAGGTCGAGGAGGAGGAGGAAAGGGCAGAGGGCAGGTCGAGGAGGAGGAGGAAAGGGCAGAGGGCAGGTCGAGGAGGAGGAGGAAAGGGCAGAGGGCAGGTCGAGGAGGAGGAGGAGGAGGAAAGGGCAGAGGGCAGGTCCAGGAGGAGGAGGAGGAAAGGGCAGAGGACAGGTCCAGGAGGAGGAGGAGGAAAGGGCAGAGGACAGGTCGAGTAGGAGGAGGAGGAGGAAAGGGCAGAGGACAGGTCGAGGAGGAGGAGGAGGAGGAGGAAAGGGCAGAGGACAGGTCCAGGAGGAGGAGGAAAGGGCAGAGGGCAGGTCGAGGAGGAGGAGGAAAGGGCAGAGGGCAGGTCGAGGAGGAGGAGGAAAGGGCAGAGGGCAGGTCGAGGAGGAGGAGGAAAGGGCAGAGGGCAGGTCGAGGAGGAGGAGGAAAGGGCAGAGGGCAGGTCGAGGAGGAGGAGGAAAGGGCAGAGGGCAGGTCGAGGAGGAGGAGGAAAGGGCAGAGGGCAGGTCGAGGAGGAGGAGGAAAGGGCAGAGGGCAGGTCGAGGAGGAGGAGGAAAGGGCAGAGGGCAGGTCGAGGAGGAGGAGGAGAGGGCAGGTCGAGGAGGAGGAGGAGGAGGAGGAAAGGGCAGAGGGCAGGTCCAGGAGGAGGAGGAGGAGGAAAGGGCAGAGGGCAGGTCCAGGAGGAGGAGGAGGAGGAGGAAAGGGCAGAGGGCAGGTCCAGGAGGAGGAGGAGCAGGAGGCTTTCGCTTGATGACACAAAAGTGACCTAGTAACTCTGAGAACCTGCCTCTTATTTTTGGTTGTGCTATTTTTGTCTCTACCCCTGTGGCACCTGCCTTGTTGGTTTCTGACTGGGCCAACAAGCAAGGGGGTTTGAGCGGGTACCTACCCATCCAGAGTTTTAGTTGGTTGCCATAATATATGGTGAAGGCCTTCCTATTCCCTGGTGGTACTTCATAGCTCCTCACTCCACCTTTTCCAGCATTCCATGGGGCCATTGCCACTTGGTAAGTAACTTGCTCTCCCTTTGGGCACTAACACAAGTATCCAAACCCCAGGAATACATTGTCACTCCAGTCAACTGATTATACCCTTTGGATTTTTCTCTTGGGCTTTTAGGAGGCACTCTTTTACCTGGCTACTCACTTTGGTCCCTCGAAACAACCAATCATTAGTTCTGGCCTCTTGCAGAACCCCACTTAAAACACACTTGCGTTTCTCATAGTACTTTCTACCGTTAAATCCCTGAGCTGGGCAGCCCCAAAGGTGTCCTGGGACTCCTCCAGGTCAGGGTTATTGGCTTCAGAGCTCCTCATTCTCCTCTCCAGCCAGTACAGTGAAATTTAAATTTACCAGTCACGTTATGTGGCTTCCATAGCCGGACTCCTGGTGGCATACTGGACTACTAGGTGCTACATGTTTAGCCCATAAGTCCCAGCACAACGGAAAACCTCATCCCATAACAATTGCATGTATTAAGTCCAATCACAGTCATACCGTTCACTGTCGCGTGGCGCAGCTGAGGTCCTTCCCTGTTGTGAATTCTGTTATCGAACTCCCTCCTGTGGTCATGAATGGTACTTCGGCGAGTTCTGTCCATGGACTCCCTCTGGTGACTGTGAGTGGAGCTGCTGCTTCTGAGGTTCCTTCCACAGGTGACGTAGTTTATTCTTTGGCTGGCTGCTCTATTTAACTCCACTCAGATCGTTACTCCATGCCAGCTGTCAATGTTCTTGTACTGGTTCAGTTCGCTCTTGGATCTTACGGGTGACCTGTCTACTCCAGCAGAAGCTAAGTCCCTGCTAGTTTATTATTTGTTCATTGTTTTCTTGTCCAGCTTGCTATCATGATTTTGCCGTGCTAGCTGGAAGCTCTGGGATGCTGAGTGGCACCTCCGCACCGTGAGTCGGTGCGGAGGTCTTTTTGCACACTCTGCGTGGTCTTTTGTAGTTTTTTTGTGCTGACCGCAAAGATACCTTTCCTTTCCTCAGTCTGTTTAGTTAGTCTGGCCTCCCTTTGCTGAAACTTGTTTCATTCCTGTGTTTGTGACTTTCATCTTAACTCACAGTCAATATATGTGGGGGTCTGCCTTTTCCTTTGGGGAATTTCTCTGAGGCAAGGTAGGCTTTATTTTCTATCTCTAGGGCTAGTTAGCTCTTAGGCTGTGAAGAGGCGTCTAGGCCTGTTAGGTACGCTCCACGGCTATTTCTAGTGTGTGTGATAGGATTAGGGGTTGCGGTCAGCAGAGCTCCCACTTCCCAGAGCTTGTTCTGTGTCAGTTTAACCATCAGGTCGTTCCAGGTGCTCCTAACCACCAGGTCCATAACACTTCCCCAGGATGAGGCACTGCGCTCAGGATGTGCAAAAAAGAAGTGTCGGTCTATGCAACAGTCCATCGTTTTTTAAACCCGACAGAGGGAGCTGATACCTGACCCCAAGCGCTTCTCCAACAGACAGTGGTACCAGAGGTACCCCAGGAGCCCAGCTCTGATCCCTCCTGGGTCTTTGTGCGCCCCTCAGATGTGGTGTTGCACCCCTTCTTTTCTGGGATACAGAAAAGTAACCTCAGAACTCCCAGGGAGTCCTTCACAATCAAATACGAGTGCTTCTCACAAAATTAGAATATCATCAAACAGTGAATTTATTGCAGTTTTTCAATACAAAAAGTGAATATCATATATACTATAGTCATTACACACAGAGTTATCTTTTTCACGTGTTTATTTCTGTTAATGTTGATGATAATGGCTTACAGCCAATGAAAACACAAAAGTAATTATCTCAGTAAATTAGAATAATTAGCAAACACCTGTAAAGGCTTCCTAAGCGTTTATAAAGGTCCATTAGTCTTTTTCAGTAGCTCCACAATCATGGGGAAGCCTGCTGACTGACATATCCAGAAGGCATCACTGACACACTCTGTTATGGCTGGCAATCAGGCAACACAGCGTGCAGTAATCAGCGCACATACAGAGATCTGGCAATAACCAAAAACAATAGGACGAGCTCTGAGACGTGGAATCTCTGTAGACTGCAGTACCTGATCTATCCTCACACAACTATAAGCAGCAGTGGATTGCGCCTATCACTACCTATGCAACTCGGCACTGCCTGAGGAGCTGACTAGCCTGAAGATAGAAATACAAGCCTGACTTACCTCAGAGAAATACCCCAAAGGAATAGGCAGCCCCCCACATATAATGACTGTTAGCAAGATGAAAAGACAAACGTAGGAATGAAATAGATTCAGCAAAGTGAGGCCCGATATTCTAGACAGAGCGAGGATAGCAAAGAGAACTATGCAGTCTACAAAAAACCCTAAAACGAAAACCACGCAAAGGGGCAAAAAGACCCACCGTGCCGAACTAACAGCACGGCGGTGCACCCCTTTGCTTCTCAGAGCTTCCAGCAAAAGTTAATAGCAAGCTGGACAGAAAAAACAGAAAACAAACTAGAAGCACTTATCTAGCAGAGCAGCAGGCCAAAGGAAAGATGCAGTAGCTCAGATCCAACACTGGAACATTGACAAGGAGCAAGGAAGACAGACTCAGGTGGAGCTAAATAGCAAGGCAGCCAACGAGCTCACCAAAACACCTGAGGGAGGAAGCCCAGAGACTGCAATACCACTTGTGACCACAGAAGTGAACTCAGCCACAGAATTCACAACAGTACCCCCCCCTTGAGGAGGGGTCACCGAACCCTCACCAGAACCCCCAGGCCGACCAGGATGAGCCACATGAAAGGCACGAACAAGATCTGGGACATGGACATCAGAGGCAAAAACCCAGGAATTATCTTCCTGAGCATAACCCTTCCATTTGACCAGATACTGGAGTTTCCGTCTAGAGACACGAGAATCCAAAATCTTCTCCACAATATACTCCAATTCCCCCTCCACCAAAACAGGGGCAGGAGGCTCCACAGATGGAACCATAGGTGCCACGTATCTCCTCAACAACGACCTATGGAATACATTATGTATGGAAAAGGAGTCTGGGAGGGTCAGACGAAAAGACACCGGATTGAGAATCTCAGAAATCCTATACGGACCAATAAAACGAGGTTTAAATTTAGGAGAGGAAACCTTCATAGGAATATGACGAGAAGATAACCAAACCAGATCCCCAACACGAAGTCGGGGTCCCACACGGCGTCTGCGATTAGCGAAAAGCTGAGCCTTCTCCTGGGACAAGGTCAAATTGTCCACTACCTGAGTCCAGATCTGCTGCAACCTGTCCACCACAGAATCCACACCAGGACAGTCCGAAGACTCAACCTGTCCTGAAGAGAAACGAGGATGGAACCCAGAATTGCAGAAAAATGGAGAGACCAAGGTAGCCGAGCTGGCCCGATTATTAAGGGCGAACTCAGCCAACGGCAAAAATGACACCCAATCATCCTGGTCAGCGGAAACAAAACATCTCAGATATGTTTCCAAGGTCTGATTGGTTCGTTCGGTCTGGCCATTAGTCTGAGGATGGAAGGCCGAGGAGAAAGATAGGTCAATGCCCATCCTACCACAAAAGGCTCGCCAGAACCTCGAGACAAACTGGGAACCTCTGTCAGAAACAATATTCTCAGGAATGCCATGTAAACGAACCACATGCTGGAAGAACAAAGGCACCAAATCAGAGGAGGAAGGCAATTTAACCAAGGGCACCAGATGGACCATTTTAGAAAAGCGATCACAGACCACCCAAATGACCGACATTTTTTGAGAAACGGGAAGGTCAGAAATGAAATCCATCGAAATATGTGTCCAAGGCCTCTTCGGGACCGGCAAGGGCAAAAGCAACCCACTGGCACGTGAACAGCAGGGCTTAGCCCTAGCACAAATTCCACAGAACTGCACAAAAGCACGCACATCCCGTGACAGAGATGGCCACCAGAAGGATCTAGCAACCAACTCCCTGGTACCAAAGATTCCTGGATGACCGGCCAGCACCGAACAATGAAGTTCAGAGATAACTTTACTAGTCCACCTATCAGGGACGAACGGTTTCTCGGCCGGACAACGATCAGGTTTATTAGCCTGAAATTTCTGCAACACTCTCCGCAAATCAGGGGAGATGGCAGACACAATGACTCCTTCCTTGAGGATACTCGCCGGCTCAGATAACCCCGGAGAGTCGGGCACAAAACTCCTAGACAGAGCATCCGCCTTCACATTTTTAGAGCCCGGAAGGTATGAAATCACAAAATCAAAACGAGCAAAAAATAACGACCAACGGGCCTGTCTAGGATTCAAGCGCTTGGCAGACTCAAGATAAGTAAGGTTCTTATGATCAGTCAAAACCACCACGCGATGCTTAGCACCCTCAAGCCAATGACGCCACTCCTCGAATGCCCACTTCATGGCCAGCAACTCTCGGTTGCCCACATCATAATTACGCTCAGCAGCAGAAAATTTCCTGGAAAAGAAAGCACATGGTTTGAACACTGAGCAACCAGAACCTCTCTGTGACAAAACCGCCCCTGCACCAATCTCAGAAGCATCAACCTCGACCTGGAACGGAAGAGAAACATCAGGTTGACACAACACAGGGGCACAGCAAAAACGACGCTTCAACTCCTGAAAAGCTTCCACGGCAGCAGAAGACCAATTAACCAAATCAGCACCCTTCTTGGTCAAATCGGTCAATGGTCTGGCAATGCTAGAAAAATTACAGATGAAGCGACGATAAAAATTAGCAAAGCCCAGGAATTTCTGCAGACCTTTTAGAGATGTCGGCTGAGTCCAATCCTGAATGGCCTGAACCTTAACCGGATCCATCTCGATAGTAGAAGGGGAAAAGATGAACCCCAAAAATGAAACTTTCTGCACACCGAAGAGACACTTTGATCCCTTCACGAACAAGGAATTAGCACGCAGTACCTGGAAAACCATTCTGACTTGCTTCACATGAGACTCCCAATCATCTGAGAAGATCAAAATGTCATCCAAGTAAACAATCAGGAATTTATCCAGATACTCACGGAAAATGTCATGCATAAAAGACTGAAAAACAGATGGAGCATTGGCAAGTCCGAACGGCATCACCAGATACTCAAAATGACCCTCGGGCGTATTAAATGCCGTTTTCCATTCATCTCCTTGCCTGATTCTCACCAGATTATACGCACCACGAAGATCAATCTTAGTAAACCAACTAGCCCCCTTAATCCGAGCAAACAAGTCAGAAATCAATGGCAAGGGATACTGAAACTTAACAGTGATCTTATTAAGAAGGCGGTAATCAATACACGGTCTTAGCGAACCATCCTTCTTGGCTACAAAAAAGAACCCTGCTCCCAATGGTGACGACGATGGGCGAATATGTCCCTTCTCCAGGGACTCCTTCACATAACTGCGCATAGCGGTGTGTTCAGGTACGGACAAATTAAATAAACGACCCTTAGGGAATTTACTACCAGGAATCAAATCGATAGCACAATCACAATTCCTATGCGGAGGTAGGGCATCAGACTTGGACTCTTCAAATACATCCTGAAAGTCCGACAAGAACTCTGGGATGTCAGAAGGAATGGATGACGAAATAGACAAAAATGGAACATCACCATGTACTCCCTGACAACCCCAGCTGGTCACCGACATAGAGTTCCAATCCAATACTGGATTATGGGTTTGTAGCCATGGCAACCCCAACACGACCACATCATGCAAATTATGCAGTACCAGAAAGCGAATAACTTCCTGATGTGCAGGAGCCATGCACATGGTCAGCTGGGCCCAGTACTGAGGTTTATTCTTGGCCAAAGGTGTAGCATCAATTCCTCTCAACGGAATAGGACACCGCAAAGGCTCCAAGAAAAATCCACAACGTTTAGCATAATCCAAATCCATCAGATTCAGGGCAGCGCCTGAATCCACAAACGCCATGACAGAATACGATGACAAAGAGCACATTAAGGTAATGGACAAAAGGAATTTGGACTGTACAGTACCAATAACGGCAGAGCTATCGAACCGCCTAGTGCGTTTAGGACAATTAGAAATAGCATGAGTAGAATCACCACAATAGAAACACAGTCTGTTCAGACGTCTGTGTTCTTGCCGTTCTACTTTAGTCATAGTCCTGTCGCACTGCATAGGCTCAGGTTTACTCTCAGACAATACCGCCAGATGGTGCACAGATTTACGCTCGCGCAAGCGACGACCGATCTGAATGGCCAAGGACATAGACTCATTCAAACCAGCAGGCATAGGAAATCCCACCATTACATCCTTAAGAGCTTCAGAGAGACCCTTTCTGAACAAAGCCGCTAGTGCAGATTCATTCCACAGAGTGAGTACTGACCACTTCCTAAATTTCTGACAATATACTTCTACATCATCCTGACCCTGGCATAAAGCCAGCAGATTTTTCTCAGCCTGATCCACTGAATTAGGCTCATCGTAAAGCAATCCCAGCGCCTGGAAAAATGCATCAACATTACTCAATGCAGAATCTCCTGGTGCAAGAGAAAACGCCCAGTCCTGTGGGTCGCCGCGCAAAAAAGAAATAATAATCAAAACCTGTTGAATAGGATTACCAGAAGAATGAGGTTTCAAGGCCAAAAATAGCTTACAATTATTTCTGAAGCTCAGGAACTTAGTTCTGTCACCAAAAAACAAATCAGGAATCGGAATTCTTGGTTCTAGCATCGATTTCTGATCAATAGTATCTTGAATCTTTTGTACATTTACAACGAGATTATCCATTGAGGAGCACAGAGCCTGAATATCCATGTCCACAGCTGTGTCCTGAAGCACTCTAATGTCTAGGGGAAAAAAAAGACTGAAGACAGAGCTAAGAAAAAAAAATGATGTCAGGATTTCTTTTTTCCCTCTATTGAGAATCATTGGTCTGGCTCCTTGTACTGTTATGGCTGGCAATCAGGCAACACAGCGTGCAGTAATCAGCGCACATACAGAGATCTGGCAATAACCAAAAACAATAGGACGAGCTCTGAGACGTGGAATCTCTGTAGACTGCAGTACCTGATCTATCCTCACACAACTATAAGCAGCAGTGGATTGCGCCTATCACTACCTATGCAACTCGGCACTGCCTGAGGAGCTGACTAGCCTGAAGATAGAAATACAAGCCTGACTTACCTCAGAGAAATACCCCAAAGGAATAGGCAGCCCCCCACATATAATGACTGTTAGCAAGATGAAAAGACAAACGTAGGAATGAAATAGATTCAGCAAAGTGAGGCCCGATATTCTAGACAGAGCGAGGATAGCAAAGAGAACTATGCAGTCTACAAAAAACCCTAAAACGAAAACCACGCAAAGGGGCAAAAAGACCCACCGTGCCGAACTAACAGCACGGCGGTGCACCCCTTTGCTTCTCAGAGCTTCCAGCAAAAGTTAATAGCAAGCTGGACAGAAAAAACAGAAAACAAACTAGAAGCACTTATCTAGCAGAGCAGCAGGCCCAAGGAAAGATGCAGTAGCTCAGATCCAACACTGGAACATTGACAAGGAGCAAGGAAGACAGACTCAGGTGGAGCTAAATAGCAAGGCAGCCAACGAGCTCACCAAAACACCTGAGGGAGGAAGCCCAGAGACTGCAATACCACTTGTGACCACAGAAATGAACTCAGCCACAGAATTCACAACAACACTCCACAAGGAGGGGAAGCCACAAAAGGTCATTGCTAAAGAAGCCCCGGCTGTTCACACAGTGCGGCATCCAAGCAAATTAATGGAAAGTGGAGTGGAAGGAAAAAGTTTGGTAGAGAAAGGTGCACAAGCAACCGGGATAACCGCAGCCTTGAAAGGATTAAGAAAAGGCCATTCAGTAATGTGGGGGAGATTCACAAGGAGAGGACTGCTGCTGGAGTCATTGCTTCACCATACACAGACGTATCTACGACATGGGCTACAAGTGTCACATTCCTTGTGTCAAACCACTCATGGCCAATAGACAACACCAGAAGCCTCTTGCCTGGGCCATGGAGAACAAGAATTGGACTGTTGTCAGTGGTCCAAGGTCGCAGAGTCTGGAGGAAGAGTGGAGAGGCCACAATCCAAGCAGCTGGAGGTTTAGTGTGAAGTCTCCACAGTCAGTGATGGTTTGGGGAGCCGTGTCATCTGCTGGTGGAGGTCCACTGTCCAAAGTCAGCGCAGCCATCTCCCAGGACATTGTAGAGCACTTCATGCTTCTCTCTGCCGACAAGCTTTATGGACATGGAAATTTTAGTCTCTGTCAGACGTGCCATAATCTCCCATCTTCAGTAGAGTTGAGCAAATTTGTTTGCGTCTGTGCTAATTCGGCAAGCTATAGCGCTTACCTAATAAGCTGCAGAGGGAATCTGGAGACGTGAGGCAATCCGGCTGATTGGCGCTGCATGTGTTGCTGCTATCTGTCACAGCACATACATGGAGAGCCCAACACACATGCCCTCCATGTATGTGCTGTGACTGTCATACAGCCGCGAGACAGCAGCTGCGGCGTTGATCAGCCGGAGCGCCCCACGTATCCAGGTTCGGCTAGGTTCACACTACGTTAGTGCAGTCCGTTCAACATATCCGTTAAACGGACTGCACTAACGCAAGTGCCGGCACTTGCACAGCGCTAGTGCAGATGGAGCTTCTGCTAGCTCCATCTGCGCTAGCGGCGAGCTAGCAGTGACGGACCCGGAAACGCTGCAGGCGGCGTCTCGGGTCCGGCACTCAATGACGGCACATCGCTAGCGCACGCCCATTGTGGGCATGCGCTAGCTATGCGCTCGCCATTGCTTGTAATGGCGGCGTTAACGGACTACGTTACACCGCGTTATGCCGCGGTGTAACGTAGTCCGTTAAATGGGTTCACACAACGCAGTGTGAACCCAGCCTTCCTTCTGCAGCTTATTTGGTAAGCGCTATAGCTTGACGAATAAGCAGTGACCCAAACAAATTTGCTCAACTCTAATCTTCAGCTAGCTGTGCTCCTTGGCATCCTTCAGGACAAGGTCATAGTGCACTTTCTGTGGCTCTCCAGTATGGTATGGAACTAGCACCTCTGGCCATTGCTCCAGGAGTAATTTCAACCATTCTGCCACCCTCTCAGAACAGCCAGGAAAGCATCAGTCTTCCAGAGTAATTTTCTGCAAGGCCTCCCACACTTTTCGCCTCACACGGTTGCTGTCGTTTTGACTGTCGGATTCTGAGAGCTGGCTGACCTGGACAATTTCTTGCAAGAGAGCCATCTGCTACTCATGCAACTGCTGGACCAGGAGTTTGTTGGTTTCTTGTTGAGTCTGCTGATGTTGTTGCTTCTGCTGCTGGATATTACCCTGGAGCATTTGCTCAATGAGCTCCGCCATGCCCCCAGACAGTGTTTGCAATGCTGTAGCCTTTACCAAGGACATCCGGTGTTTAAACTGTAATCACCTGTGCTCTTTGGGACATCGGGCCCGCATTCTCCACCAGTTGTAGAGGTGCACTTTCTTGTGTAGTCACTAAACCACTGGGTTTTTATCACACATGGAATAGTTTATTTCCACAGGTTGCACAGAACCAAAACCATAAACATAAATCTCGGCCTTGTCTAGATGCAAACTACACAATAGACCCCCAGCTGGCACGAACTTTGTAGGAACTTGCAGCGCTCTGGCGCCCCCTTACCTTGCTGGCCAATAAGGGTATTGACAGAATAAGAAAATGAGCCGCTGCTCTTATTTATGTTGAATATTGCGGCACGTGATGTGACGGATGTATATATACCACTGGTTCATGATAGGAACATATATAATATATATACACACCAAAAGTTTGGACACACCTTCTCATTTAAAGATTTTTCTGTATTTTCATGACTATGAAAATTGTACATTCACACTGAAGGCATCAAAACTATGAATTAACACATGTGGAATTATATACTTTAACAAAAAGTGTGAAAACACTGAAAATATGTCTTATTTTCTAGGTTCTTCAAAGTAGCCCCCTTTTGCTTTGATGACTGCTTTGCACACTCTTGGCATTCTCTTGATGAGCGTCAAGAGGTAGTCACCGGGAATGGTTTTCACTTCACAGGTGTGCCCTGTCAGGTTTAATAAGTGGGATTTCTTGCCTTATAAATGGGGTTGGGACCATCAGTTGTGTTGTGCAGAAGTCTGGTGGATACACAGCTGATAGTCCTACTGAATAGACTGTTAGAATTTGTATTATGGCAAGAAAAAAGCAGCTAAGTAAAGAAAAACGAGTGGCCATCATTATTT
This sequence comes from Ranitomeya imitator, assembly GCF_032444005.1. NCBI lineage: Eukaryota > Metazoa > Chordata > Amphibia > Anura > Dendrobatidae > Ranitomeya > Ranitomeya imitator. The sequence continues at coordinate 968,237 of NC_091285.1, read as the reverse complement.
TAAGAAATGAAGGTCGGTCAGTCTGAAAAATTTGGAAAACTTTGAAAGTGGCCTCAAGTGCAGTAGCAAAAACCATCAAGCGCTACAAAGAAACTGGCTCACATGAGGACCGCCCCAGGAAAGGAAGACCAAGAGTCACCTCTGCTTCTGAGGATGTTTATCCGAGTCACCAGCCTCAGAAATCGCAGGTTAACAGCAGCTCCTGGAAATCTAATTTTCATGTTTCTGCGATTAATGTGTATTATTGAATTTGACTTTGAGTGTTTTGCTTAGAAGACAAAGTTTTTTGTTTTTTTTTGGGGAGGGAAAAATGCATTCAGCTCTGCTAGTCCTGGCAGGCAATAAAACTTAGCATTCCAAGCTGACAATTTGCTTGAAGAAGGGGGGGGGGGGGGTGGAAATTCACAGAGAGAGGGCTGTCTGTAGGATTTGGTCCTACAGAAACCAATGGTCGGAGGAGTAGTAGGCCAGCTCTGGTTGTGTCCCCAGAACAATCAAAATACTAAATATTTTCCTGACACCAATGTCAGGAAATAGGAAAGTTCTGATCACTTACACATACAGAGCTCTGCTGCAGTTTCCTCTGCCTGCCAACATAACGCTGTAATTCTAAGAGTGTCTTTCTCCCTGTGTGTGTATTCTTCTCCCTCCCTCCCCCCCCCCCAGGAATTTATATGGCTCTGTGCTGCACAGATAAGGCTCTCCTTAAAATACTCATTTTCCTATCGCCACGACAGCACCCCTACGAGCGAGGGGATCCGCCCACCTTCCGGACAGGAACCTACAGGATTTAAAGGGGCGGTCCCCCTCACCACTCCAGTTTGGGTTCCTGTCCGGACGGCGGGAGCCTGCAGTAAAGGATCAGCAGTCTTACCCGGGCCTCCATGCCTCTGCGCGGTATCTGTGGGAACGGCAGAATCGGGGGCTCGGAAGCAGCGTCGGGGGTGTCCTGCTTGCAAGGACCAAGCGAATTGCGTCCCAGGAGTCGGGCAGTGCCGTCCTGGTCCGCAGTGGAGCGCGGTACACACGGCGCTGGTGAACCCGGAAGTAGTTCTTACACTTCCGGGGTAAGCCGGGGGAGGAGCGCTGCAGCGTTGTAAAAGAGCGGCGTCTATGGAATGATGCGTGCAGCAATGTCCTCAGTAGGGGACGCCGAGCACCCTCATGGAGAGGGAACGGAGCAGCGCAGCAAGAGTGGTAGCGGCCGCTCAAGGAGAAGCAGCAGCAGCGTGGTACGGGGGCAGCAGCGTGCGAGCGCCCCAGCGTCACATTTGGATCCTACTCCTCCAGAACCGGTATTCACAGAATCAGCCTTATGGTGAGTGTTAACAAAACACCTGGTGCTGATATGGTCCGTTATTTTCTGCTTTGTTTTAGGGGAAAAAATCAGCTAAATCTAAGCACAAGCAATGTGCTCTATGCACGACTCCTTTGCCTGACAGTTACACTAAAAGGCTTTGTCAGACTTGTATCTGTCAGACCTTAGAAGAGGAAGCTCCCCTTAGGTCATCAGACCTTAGAGCTGTCATCAGGGAGGAAATAAGCTATTCCCTTAGAAGCAGCCGCCAGGAAAGGTCGGGTAGGGACATATCTCCAGGATCTAGTCTGTCCCTGCAAGAAGGTGAATGTTCCCGCTCCTCATCTCCATCCTCCTCAGATGAAGAGGGAAGGCCTTGTTTCTCGGTGGATAACATGGACATGTTAGTTAAAGGAGTCCGAGCTACCATGGGTGTTACAGAGAACAAGGAACTAAGGTCCGCACAGGACATAATGTTTGCGGGCTTGTGCCAGAGGAGTCGTAAGACATTCCCGCTTGTGGATACAGTTAAGTCCCTTATAAAACGGGAATGGGATAAGCAGGATAAAGGTTTCCTGCCGTCATCAGCCAAAAGAAGGTATCCTTTTGACGACGATGATCTAGCAGAATGGATGAAAATCCCAAAAGTGGGCGCAGCGGTGGCTTCTACGTCTAAAGCCGGTGCTTTGCCGCTGGAGGACGTGGGCCTTCTGAAAGATCCGTCGGATAGAAAGGCCGACATGTTTTTGAAAAAAGTATGGGAATCATCTGCGGGAGCGTTCAAACCTGCTATCTCTAGCACGTGTACGGCTAGATCTGTCATGGTGAGGATATCACAGCTGGAGGAACAGCTGAAATCCAAGGTGCCCAGAGACAAGATGCTAAACTCCTTTTCGCAAATACGGGAAGGGGTGGCGTATTTAGCGGATGCCTCGGTGGATTCTTTAAAATTAGCAGCAAGATCAGCAGGTCTCTCAAACGCTGCTCGCCGAGCCCTATAGCTTAAGACCTGGAAAGGGGATGCCCAGGCGAGAGCTAAACTGTGTACAATACCGTGTAGGGGTGAGTACCTGTTTGGCCCGGTATTGGATGACATCCTAGCTAAGGCTGAGGATAGGAAGAAAGCTTTTCCTAAAGCTTTCAATCCTACCTTTAGGAATACCTTCAGGAGCCGCTTCCAATACCGAAGACCTTACCACAACCGAGACTGGGAACCAACAGACCCGAAAAAGAAAGGTTCGGACTTTAATGCTTCATCATCTTCCTCCGGAAGAAGAAGAAATTATCGTTAATAAAGATCTTCCAGTAGGGGGCAGGTTAAAATATTTCTATGCGCCGTGGGCTAAAATAACTGCGAGCAATTGGGTTCTGGGTAGAATTAATTCAGGGTTAAAATTAGAATTCCAGGAAAACCCCTCTGATTTTTATATCTTGACTGCCCCTGATTCCTTAGACCAACAAAAGGCCCTTGAAAAAGAGATTCAGATATTAAGACGGAAGGAGGTTATAGTAGAGGTTCCAAAACATCAGCAGGGGAAAGGGTTCTATTCCCCTTTATTTTTAATCTCCAAACCAGATGGATCCTTTTGAACCATCATAAATTTACGGAGATTGAACAAATACAATGCCTTTAAAATGGAATCTATTAAAACAGCGACTAAACTTCTTTTTCCCAGATGTTATATGACAGTCCTGGATTTAAAAGATGCGTATTACCATCTGCCCATTCACCAGGATCATCAACAATTCCTCAGAATGGCGGTGCGCTTAAACGACCAGGTCAAACACTTTCAGTTTGCTGCAATGCCATTTGGTCTATCTTTGGCGCCGAGGGTGTTTACTAAGATCATGGCGGAAGTAATGGCCTATGTCAGAGAGCATGATACGTTAATTATACCCTGCTTGGATGACTTCCTGGTAGTGGGAAATTTGTTTTCTCAGTGTAGAAGTCGCCTAAATCATGTAATATCTTCCTTACAGGACTTGGGTTGGCTAGTCAATATGGAAAAATCAAGATTGGAACCATCAACGACTCAGACTTTCTTGGGTATTCTGCTACATTCGGAAGAGCAACTATGTTTCCTTCCAGAAGAGAAAAAGCAGAGAATTGTACACAAAGTCAGTACGGTAACAAAAAGACCAGATCTGACTTTGAGAGATGCTATGTCCCTCCTGGGATCCCTAACATCTTGCATACCGGCCGTCCAGTGGGCTCAATTCCACACTCGAGTGTTGCAGGCCCAGGTCTTGGATGCAGAGAAGAGTCTTCAAGGGCAATTAGGCGGAAGACTCAGGCTATCCACCGCCACTCTACACAGTCTGAGATGGTGGCTAAACATGGGACATTTATGGAAAGGAGTACGCTGGAGTATAGTTCCAGACAACACTGTTACAACCGATGCCAGTCCGATAGGATGGGGAGCTCATATAGGAGATGTTTGGACTCAAGGGCAATGGTCTCTCTTAGAGGATCAAGAGTCCTCGAATTGGAAAGAGCTTACGGCAGTAAAAAAGGCCCTACTCAGGTTGCTACCATCTCTGCAGGATTCACACGTAAGAGTCCAGTCGGACAACACAACAGTAGTAGCGTATCTCAACCGTCAAGGAGGTACAAGGTCAAGATCTCTAATGAATACCACCACGGACATACTCAACGTAGCCGAGGCTCACTTTCGCTCTGTCAGCCGTTCACATTCGGGGAGAGCTCAACACAGAGGCAGATTACCTCAGCCGTCATTCTCTGCGTCAGGGAGAATGGGTGCTAAATCGACGGGTGTTCAAACAGATAGTAGACCTATGGGGGTTGCCAGTTATAGATCTATTTGCAACGAGAGAGAACAGACAGACCAGGAGGTTCGCTTCTCTTCGAGTGGCGGACAAGCCCTGTATAATAGACTCCCTTCAAATTCACTGGGATTTCCCTCTGGCTTATGCGTTCCCCCCCCCCCCCAATGTGTCTGATCCCTATAGTCCTCAGGAAGATCAGGGAGGAGAGGGCGAGAGTGATCCTGATTGCCCCCTTCTGGCCCAGGAGAGCATGGTTCTCGTTACTCAGGGCAATGTCTGTGACCGACCCCTGGGTACTACCGGTCAGTCAGGAGCTTCTTTCTCAGGGTCCGTTCAGCCACCCCAATGTGGGATCCCTGCATCTGACGGCGTGGAATTTGAGAGGGAGTTATTGAGGAGAAGAGGGTTTTCAGAAGCTCTGATAGCTACCCTTTTAAATAGCCGGAAAGAGGTTACTACTAAAATCTATGCTAAAACTTGGAAAAAGTTCCTTGCCTTCTACCAAAATCCCTATTCAGGCAAGGTTCCAATTCCGGCTATTCTGGAGTTTTTACAGAAAGGCCGAGAATTGGGCTTGGCGGTAAATACCCTTAGAGTCCAAGTGTCAGCTTTGGGGGCATTATATAACAGTGATGTGGCGGGAAATAGATGGGTTTCCCGATTTATTAAGGCCTCTGAACGTAGTAACCCAGTGTATATTCCTAGATTACCACCATGGGATTTAAATTTGGTTTTAGACGCCTTAACAGAACCCCCCTTTGAGCCGTTAGATTCTGTCTCCATCAAAAATTTAACTTTAAAGACAGCTTTCCTAGTAGCCCTGACCTCTGCTAGGAGAGTGAGTGATTTACAAGAGTTATTGATAGATCCTCCTTATTTAATGGTCTTTCAGGATAGGGTAGTGTTAAAACCTGATCCAGCATACCTACCAAAAGTGGCTTCCAAATTTCATAGAAGTCAGGAAATAATTTTACCATCTTTCTGTGACAATCCGAATTCAGCTGACGAGCAGAAATATCACATGTTAGATGTCAGAAGAACTCTATTAGAATACCTACACAAAACAGAACCATGGAGGCAGAGTAGGGCTCTGTTTGTTTCCTTTCAGAATCCAAGGAAAGGGGCGAGTGTAACTAAAGCGTCTATCGCCAGATGGATAAGAGATGCCATATATCTTGCTTATACTGCTAAAGGCCAGACACCACCAGATGGCATCAGGGCCCACTCCACTCGAGCCATGGCCTCATCCTGGGCGGAAAGAGCGGACGTCTCGATAGACGTAATATGTAAGGCGGCAACGTGGTCATCTCCTTCCACCTTTTATAGACATTATCGTCTTGATTTATCTTCAGAGGCCAATTTAGTTTTTGGCCGTACAGTACTTAGTGCTGTAGTCCCTCCCAGGTGATTGATCTTTGAAAATCTCTCGTAGGGGTGCTGTCGTGGCGATAGGAAAACCGGTTTTTACTTACCGGTAATAGGATTTTACGGAGCCACGACAGCACCCGCACATTCCCCCCCCCCCCCCCCCCCCCCCCCGTAGTTGATCACTGGTTTCTGCACCCTTTTGGGAAAGTGTGCTTTTAAAAAATCACTCTTTAGAAGGTGATGGTATTTAGTAATGTTTAAGTATATATGTTTATGTACTAACTCAATGGCGGTGTCCCTTATACTCTGAAACACAAACTGGAGTGGTGAGGGGGACCGCCCCTTTAAATCCTGTAGGTTCCTGTCCGGAAGGTGGGCGGATCCCCTCTCTCGTAGGGGTGCTGCCGTGGCTCCGTAAAATCCTATTATCGGTACATAAAACCGGTTTCCCCCCCTCCCACCTGATACTGGCTAAAACTAGTACAGAACGCATGGGATTCTATTGTCGTTTTATGGTTATGTATATTGGCACCGATCAGGGCTAGAGATGAAAGGATTATATATTCTGGGTGTCCATCAAGAGATCTATAACCCCCTGAAATCACAAGACGCTAAACCCAACCAGTGCAAGAAGCAGGTTTCTCCATACGTGGGTTGTGTACCTACGCCGTGTTTACATTAAAAGAATCCCCCTCCAACGTGGTGCACCTCCTGATCATTGTATCTTTTGTATACGAGGTTTATACAGCGAGCTAGTTATAAAAATGGTTGCCATCCCTCTAAGAAAGGGGAGGATTTGGCCTCTAAGTGAGGTCACCACAGGGGGAATGTCTTGGTTTTAGGCTAGGAAATGAGTGAAGCAACAGTCTTCACATGTCTTTGTCCGGGGTCTAGCTGCTATACAGATGTGTAGTATGTATCTAGATATGTCCCCCTCCCCAGCACACGGTCAGCCATGAGATAAGATGACATAACGAAATGTAAGTGTTCTTTATAACTTTAATCCCATTTTATTTGTAGTTGTTCATAATGTTTTTATACCTCTGTAAACACTGCCTACCTTTTTTGGAGTAAAATTACTACTTTTGTCTCTCCTTGCTCTATAACATACTGTCACGTCCTCTGTAGTGAATTACGCTGCTAATCTGGGATGGCTTCGGACCTGTTAATTAAGAAATCGGAGCTGGTGGCAGCAGATTTGCCCTGTGCGTTTGGGAGTCTTTGTAGCGACGGCGGCATTGATATTTATTGTTCCCGCCTGAGCGGTAGTAGTTATATCGCCCTCGCTGCAGTGTGCCCTTTAGCCAGTACAAAGTAAGGCACCCTTTCTGGCGATTAATTATCCGAGGTGCAGTACCTGATCTGACCTGAGGGTAAGGGGGGCACCAGAGAGTTGCAAGTTCCAAACTGGAACTAAGTGGGATATAGATAAATCCCCTTCAGAAAGAACCAGGGGCAACCAAACAACCCTTGTTCATGACAAATTGGTGGGGATGATAAAGGTATCCTCCCCGTGAACCGTGACAACCAGCCACTCAAACAAGTCTGAGCTAGTCCCAGTCCGGTCACACAAAGCAGCTCTCGTCCATAGCAGCTGCTGATACTTGTAGTTGGTGCACCCTGCCTGTGCAGATTCTTCTCTTGAGATTCTGGCCTGTCTGCAGCTCCAAAACGCATCCACTCTGCTCCACACCCCCGGCTGACTGACCAGTGAACAGATGGCCTGCTTCTAGTCTTGGCTATCCAGGTACCCCTAATCAGGACTTGGTAGTCGTAGGATTTAACGTCATCATACCTGGCTTTCTATAGTGTGTGTGTGTGTGTGTATACTGTGAGTCTATACGCACACGTGTGTGGGCTGCTCACTAGTATGCATGTGTATTTACGGACGTGTGGCCTTTGCGGTGTATGTGCACGTGTGGGGTTCGCATGTATGCGTGTGTATGTATGTGTTAGTGCTGTGTGCGATCTCGTTTACATGTGTGTGTGTGGGGTTAATGCTTTGTTGTCTGAGCTGAGGCTGCCGCATTGGGGAGTGGCACTGATTTCTCATCTCCCCAGGGACACCCCGGAAGTGATTCACCTTTTTATGCCGTCTTTTTGCGATCTGTAGGGAGCTGCCGGTAAATCAGGGGCTTTTGGTAAATTTTCAGACTGACAGACTTTGGTGGAGATCTGTCCTGGGTTTGGCCATGCCTGGAGAACAGACGATCATTTATATGGTCGAGGGAGGCTGATGAGAAACTTCATGGTCGTCACACCGATGCTGTCACACTTGGTCAGTGACATCAGGTGAAAGGCTGTTTCTTCGGTCTTTCACTATCCAGACAATGGTCATCAGTCGGCTCAGTTCATCAATTTCTGATGGCTCCTCTCTCATGTAGATCTGCTCTCTGGTGGTTGCCGCCATCAGTCTGCATTTTATGGCCCCTGGGAGAGTGACCACTTTAGTCTGTTTTGTGTGTGAGGGTCGAGACTGTCACCCATGGTGTTCAACCGCCTGCTCTGGGTACAGACTCGTCCTTCATACTGGTAGTGGAGCAGGTTAAGTTTTGGAGTCATAAATTCTTGATTTTTGGCACAGGCCCCGTCTTATGCACATCCCGGCCACTGTGGAGCCAAGGGATCGGCACACTCCTTGCTACACATCCCAGCCACTGTGGAGGCGCGGGTTCGCCACACTCCTCGCCGCACATCCTGCCCACTGTGTGGAGCCATGGGATCAGCACACTCCTCACCACACATCTCTGCCACTGTGGAGCTGCGGGACCGGCACACTCCTCTCCGCACATCCCGGCCTCTGTGGAGCCGCAGGATCGGCACACTCCTCACCACACATCCCGGCCACTGTGGAGCCGCAGGATCGGCACACTCCTCACCGCACATCCCAACCACTGTGGAGCTGCAGGATCGGCACACTCCTCACCGCACATCCCAACAACTGTGGAGCCGTGGGATCAGCACACTCCTCGCTGCACATCCCGGCCACTGTGGAGCCGCAGGATCGGCACACTCCTCGCTGCACATCCCGGCCACTGTGGAGCCGCAGGATCGGCACACTCCTCACCGCACATCCCAACCACTGTGGAGCCGCAGGATCGGCACACTCCTCACCGCACATCCCAACCACTGTGGAGCTGCAGGATCGGCACACTCCTCACCGCACATCCCAACCACTGTGGAGCCGTGGGATCAGCACACTCCTCGCTGCACATCCCGGCCACTGTGTATTATTATTATTATTATTATTAGTATTATTAGTATTATTCATTTTTATAGCACCATTTATTCCATGGCGCTTTACATGTGAATGGGGCAAATATAGACAAGTACAATAAACATGAGTAAGACCAGGCACACACAAGTACAGGAGGAGAGAGGACCCTGCCTGCGAGGGCTCACAGTCTACAGGAAATGGGTGAGGATACACTAGGTGAGGGTAGAGCTGGTCATGTGGCGGTTCAGTAGACTGGGGATCACTGCAGGTTGTAGGCTTGTCGAAAGAGGTGGGTCTTCAGGTTCCTTTTGAAGGTTTCCGTGGTAGGTGAGAGCCTGATGTGTTGGGGTAGAGAGTTCCAGAGTATGGGGGAAGCACGGGAGAAGTCTTGGATGCGGTTGTGGGAGGAAGAAATGAGAGAGGAGTAGAGTAGGAGATCATGAGATGATGGAAGGTTGCGTGTAGGTAGGTAACAGGAGACCATGTCACAGATGTATGGAGGAGTCAGATTGTGAATGGCTTTGTATGTCATTGTTAGTGTTTTGAACTGTAGCCTCTAGGCAATAGGAAGCCAGTGAAGGGCCTGGCAGAGAGGAGAGGCTGGGGAGTAACAGGGAGTTTAGGATGGATTGGAGTGGTGCCAGAGTGCTAGAGGGGAGGCTAGAGAGTAGGAGGTTGCAGTAGTCGAGGCGGGAGATGATAAGGGCATGTATGTAATTTTGTGGTTTCGTGGTCAAGGAATGTACGGATCCGGGAAATCTTTTTGAGTTGGAATCGGCAAGAGGAGGCAAGGGCTTGGATATGTGGCTTGAAAGAGAGGGTAGAGTCAAGGATCACCCTGAGGCACCGAGCGTGCGGGACCGGGGAAAGTAAGCAGCCATTGACATTGATGGATAGGTCGGGTGGAGGGGTAGAGTGAGGTGGGGGAAAGATGATAAATTCTGTTTTGTCCATGTTCAGTTTTAGAAAATGAGCAGAAAAGGATGAAATGGCAGACAGTGTGGGATTTTGGTCAGTAAGGAAGTGAGGTCGGGTCCAGATAGTTAGATCTGCGTGTCATCAGCGTAGAGATGATATTGTAAACCGTGGGATTCTATGAGCTGTCCCAGGCTGAAGGTGTAGATGGAGAAGAGTGGGGGTCCTAGAACTGAGCCTTGGGGAACACCGACAGACAGGGGGCGAGATGAAGAGGTGATGTGGGAGAGGGAGACACTGAATGTCCGGTCTGTTAGATATGATGAGATCCAGGATAGGGCCAAGTCTGTGATGCCAAGAGATGAGAGGATCTGTAACAGGAGGGAGTGGTCCACAGTGTCGAAGGCAGAAGACCGGTCCAGGAGGCGGAGGACAGAGTAGTGTCGCTTGCTCTTGGCGGTTAGTAGGTCATTGGTCACTTAAGTTAGGGCAGTTTCAGTTGAGTGTGTTCGGAAGCCAGATTGTAACTGGTCAAAGAGGGAGCAGGAGGAGAAGTGGGAGGACAGTTCAAGATGGACATGCTGTTCCAGTAGTTTGGAGACATAGGGGAGAAGGGATATCGGGCAACAGCTGGACACAGAGGATGGGTCGATGGAGGGTTTTTTGAGGATAGGTGTGATTGATGCATGTTTGAAGGATGAGGGGAAGACACCGTTTGTAAGTGAGAAGTTGATGAGCTGTGTTAGGGTTGGGATGAAGACTTTTGTGAGGTTAGGGATGAGGTGGGATGGGAGCAGGTCAAGCGTGCAAGTGGTGAGATGTGATCTTGATAGAAGGAGGGAGAGCTGATCGTCTGTCATGGTGGAGAGCTGGCTTTGGAACAGGGCTGAGAAGTCAAGAGGAGGGGCATTGTATCGGCAGATTCCTCGCCTCAGAATGTGAAATGTACAGCACCCAGGGCTCACTGTAGAGCTGCAGTCATCTGATGCACTGTTGGGAGCTACGACCTCTGCAGGTGGCTTCTTTGTTCACACGCTCTGGGGGTGGGTGACGTGCACTCTGTTGGCGGGTGGTGTCCTGGCTGTTACGCAGGAAGGGTCATAAATTCCTTGTTACTGTTCCACCTTTTCCCGTTGTGACACTGTCTATCTTTGGCTACACGGCAGGCGAGGGTGGTGTGCACACCGGGTCACTCCGGAGCTGACGGTGAGGAGCTTTCTGACTTTATCTTTAAACTTCTTTGCTCCTGTCTTGTGATCTGGGGCGTTTGTGATCAGCCTGAAGTATGTGCCCCCACCAGAGGCTGCGTACTGTTACAGAAGGGACATCAGAGAAAGTAAGTGCCCCTGATATGCCACGACTGGCTGGTCCTGTACTATTGGTCCTGGATGGTGTGGACCGGGTGTCTGTATACCGAGTATACAGCTCAGGGGATGGGGGCCTTGGGTAGGAGATCAGGGAGACGAGCAGCGTGGCTCCACAGACGGGATCACAACTACGTCTGTGTCTGTCATCAGGGTTGGACTGGCCCACCAGAGAACCGGATAATCCTCCGGTGGGCCCTGGCTTCTCCTTAATGAGAGTTCATAGTGTAAACCTTGCAGCTGCTATGGGGGAGAAAGGTGGGCCCACAGAATACAATCCGCTGGTGGGCCCAATGTTCTTCAGTCTGACACTGTCTGTCAATATTAATGTAAGGTGAAAAGCGCTTGTGCACGACATGACACAGCTCTGCTACATTCCACACCATTAGAGGAATGATGGGAAGGACTCGTCCTTTTCGTTCCTTTTTTTGTTTTAAGTTTTATTTTCATGCAATTCTGTTTGAGAAACTTATGGAAAATGTCTGAAGCGTTGACACGGAGCGAGAACCAAAGACTATACAAAGTGTGTACAGTCGCCATCACAAAAGATACCTTAAAGGCGAGAAACGTGAAGCCGCCCCAGAGAGGCTTTTCATGTATGTCTTCTCATGACGCACTGTGACGGGGTGTACGGCAGAGCAAGAAGGGACAACAGGCCGAGGGACGATCCAACGAGATTTGTTAAAGCAGGGAGCATACAACATCAAATATCCATAATGTCCTTCAAGTCCACGAGAAGTCCACAATAAGTCCAAGTAAAGAAACAGATCTGGAGGTGCTTTCCAGTAATCCCGCACCCGATAAACGAAACAATAGTCCTTCCACAAGTCCAACAGATCCACCACAATCACACGGATACCGATTGCTTCCTCAGACAGCTTCGGTTCCTTCTCTTCCAGTATCCAACACACAACTGGCTAGATCACACATGGGTCTCTTGTCTGTGCTCCTGGGATCCGCCCATGAAGGGGGTTAGGGGTCACACCTTCTATTCAATGGTTGGGTCCACCAGAAGATTCTAGACTGGTCGGCTCCGCTTAGTCTATCTAGTATGTACATTTGACTAGCCACCTACTGTGAGGAAGAATAACTATTCTTCACTAGTGGTGTTGACAAAGCTTAATTACACTATAGCTTAAGGCTGCAAGTTTTGGGGGAAGGAGACATATTGTTACAGGTGAACTCCCAGCACAAGAAAATACATAAATTACAGCTAATAGAAACCAGAGAACAGTTACATACATCAAATGGCATATTATTCAAATACAGGACAGGGCAAAAGTACATATGACACGCACCTCGTTGCCTCTCCGGATCACCCAGGGTAATAATCCTGGAAACCAAACCTTCCTGGAGAGTACAAAGGGCAGGGTCCCAGCTGTGAGACAGAGAGCCTCCTCACACTGCTCGCCAGAAGGCCGGCACAGCTCCCAGCTGTGAGACGTGGGGACAGAGGGCCTCCTCACACTGCTCGCCAGAAGGCCGGCACAGGTCCCAGCTGTGAGACGTGGGGACGGAGGGCCTCCTCACACTGCTCGCCAGAAGGCCGGCACAGCTCCTAGCTGTGAGACCGAGGGCCTCCTCGCACAGCTCCCAGCTGTGAGACGTGGGGACGGAGGGCATCCTCACACTGCTCGCCAGAAGGCCGGCACGGGCTCAGCCTACTAATACCTTGGGTCAGTGCTGGGCTTCTGCCCGGGATTTACCAGGTTACTGGAATGCCAGGCCGCAGTCACATCACAAGCATACCTGAGTATAGGTATCCTTCCGTGGTGCGGTGCCCTCTTGAAGCTTTTCCCTGTTTTACAGTGCAGACATGCACTGAACCATGGGTAGTTATGGCACACACTTCTCTTCCTTCTTACCTCAGTCTAGGGGTAGGTAGCCTTGTATTATGCAGCTCAGTGGTGCCCAGACCGATGTGTGCAGATCCATCTTCAGTCCCATGCGGCCATTCAGTGATCATATCACACTGAAACCATGCCTCTGATCCTGTGCCTTCACCCTACTGCTCCTCTCTGCTCCAGGACCTGCCCTTCGATCCTGCTGCCCCCAAACCTGATCCTCTATTCTATCACTGATTTGTAATCCTGCTTCTGTCCCCCTTATCCTGCTCTACCTTTTGATCTTGCCAACCCCTTTGATGGTCTCCTGTCTGTTTTGTCCCCTTTCTTCCCCACTTCGATCTTGCTGTCCATGATCCTCGATTCTGCCCTTTGATCCTTCCGTCAACTTTGTTGTTTCTTGCCTCTCTCCAGTCCTTTTGCCCCTGATCTTGCTCCTGTCCCCTGATCCTCAATTCTGCCCTTTGATCTTGCTATACCCCTTTGATGTTGCTGCCCTCTCTCCAGTCCTGTCCCCCTGATCCTTCTCGATCCTGCTGCCACTCTTTAATCCTGCTGTCCCCCGATCCTCAATTCTGCACTTTGGTCTTGCCGTCCCCCTTTGATGTTGCTCTCTTTTTCCAGTCTTCATGCTCCCTGATTATGAAGATAGTGATAGTCAGGGCTTCAGCGTGAACCCGGCAGGTGGAGAGCACTGTAGCATTTTGGAACGTGTGGTGGAGGCTGCTACCTTTTATTTTGGGAGACTGTTATCCAGCCGTCTTGGCTCTGGAGAGGTGGGGATGATTCCTCCATTGAGTGGGAGATATGGATATCATCCCTGTACTATTCTCACGATCTGTGTATGTGATTGACGTGCGCTCCGTTGTGTTATGCTGTCTGCTTTGTTCTACTGTTACGACCCCTTTGTGTGTGTCAGATAAGGCTGTGACGGGAGAGCACAAGACCGGCCTCATCCTGTGCCGCCGTCATTGAGAATATAGGGGGAGCACAAGACCGGCCTCATCCTGTGCCGCCACCAGGAATATGGGGGGAGCATGAGACTGGCCTCATCCTGTGCCGCCGTCATTGAGAATATAGGGGGAGCACAAGACCGGCCTCATCCTGTGCCGCCACCAGGAATATGGGGGGAGCATGAGACCGGCCTCATCCTGTGCCGCCGTCATTGAGAATATAGGGGGAGCACAAGACCGGCCTCATCCTGTGCCGCCACCAGGAATATGGGGGGAGCATGAGACCGGCCTCATCCTGTGCCGCCGTCATTGAGAATATAGGGGGAGCACAAGACCGGCCTCATCCTGTGCCGCCACCAGGAATATGGGGGGAGCATGAGACCGGCCTCATCCTGTGCTGCCGTCATTGAGAATATAGGGGAGCATGAGACCGGCCTCATCCTGTGCTGCCACCAGGAATATGGGGGGAGCATAAGACCGGCCTCATCCTGTGCCGCCGTCATTGAGAATATAGGGGGAGCACAAGACCGGCCTCATCCTGTGCCGCCACCAGGAATATGGGGGGAGCATGAGACCGGCCTCATCCTGTGCCGCCGTCATTGAGAATATAGGGGGAGCACAAGACCGGCCTCATCCTGTGCCGCCACCAGGAATATGGGGGGAGCATGAGACCGGCCTCATCCTGTGCTGCCGTCATTGAGAATATAGGGGAGCATGAGACCGGCCTCATCCTGTGCTGCCACCAGGAATATGGGGGGAGCATAAGACCGGCCTCATCCTGTGCTGCCACCAGGAATATGGGGGGAGCATGAGACCGGCCTCATCCTGTGCTGCCGTCATTGAGAATATAGGGGGAGCATGAGACCGGCCTCATCCTGTGCTGCCACCAGGAATATGGGGGGAGCATGAGACCGGCCTCATCCTGTGCCGCCACCAGGAATATGGGGGGAGCATGAGACCGGCCTCATCCTGTGCTGCCGCCACCAGGAATATGGGGGGAGCATGAGACCGGCCTCATCCTGTGCTGCCACCAGGAATATGGGGGGAGCATGAGACCGGCCTCATCCTGTGCTGCCACCAGGAATATGGGGGGAGCATGAGACCGGCCTCATCCTGTGCTGCCGTCATTGAGAATATAGGGGAGCATGAGACCGGCCTCATCCTGTGCTGCCGTCATTGAGAATATAGGGGAGCATGAGACCGGCCTCATCCTGTGCTGCCACCAGGAATATGGGGGGAGCATGAGACCGGCCTCATCCTGTGCCGCCGTCATTGAGAATATAGGGGGAGCACAAGACCGGCCTCATCCTGTGCCGCCACCAGGAATATGGGGGGAGCATGAGACTGGCCTCATCCTGTGCCGCCGTCATTGAGAATATAGGGGGAGCACAAGACCGGCCTCATCCTGTGCCGCCACCAGGAATATGGGGGGAGCATGAGACCGGCCTCATCCTGTGCTGCCGTCATTGAGAATATAGGCGAGCATGAGACCGGCCTCATCCTGTGCTGCCACCAGGAATATGGGGGGAGCATAAGACTGGCCTTGCCTGGTGCCACCATTATCGGAAATATGGGGGGAGCATGTGACCCACCTCATTCTGTGATGTCAGGATTTTGGGGGAGCACACAACTACTTCTTCCTGTGCCATCTTCTTTGGTGTAAATCTCCGTGATCGTGCCTATACTGTCTGTGCAGATAGGATATGACTGGATAGAGGACATGAGGGAGAGGCATCCATCTTTGAGCAGTTTTTCATGGTGACTGCTGGACTCCTGGAGTAGGCACACAGATTTACCTTACAAATGAGCTAGGAATGACCCTGGAGCGAGGAGCTGCTGCGGCCTCATGTAATGAATGTGTAAGAAGGCCTGACCACATGAGCTTACAATCTATGAGGAGAGGACACTGACCACAAGAGCTTACAATTTTATTATTTATTTATATAGCGCCATTAATTCCATGGTGCTGTACATGAGAAAAGGGGTTACGTACAGGGTTATAGATAACATTTACATTAAACAAATTGTCAATGACAGACTGGTGCAGAGGGGAGAGGACCCTGTCCTTGGAGACTTATATTCTGCAGGATAATGGGGAGGAGACAGAAGGTCGAGGGAGCGGCAGCTCTGACTGTGGTGACACGGCAGCTCTGTCGGTTGGTAACGCGGCAGAATGGTTATTTCTTTCCTGAAGAGATGGGTTTTCGGGTTCCGTCTGAAGGATCCGAGGGTGGTGGATATCTGAAGGATCCGAGGGTGGTGGATAATCGGACATGTTGAGGCATGGAGTTCCAGAGGATGAGGGATATTCGGGAGAAATCTTGGAGGCGGTTGTGTGAGGAACGAATGGAGGAGAATAGGAGGTCTTCTGAGGATCGAAGATTGCGTGAGGGAAGATATTGGGAGATTAGTTCAGAGTTATAGGGAGGGGACAGGTTGTGGATGGCTTTGTAGATCAGTGTTAGTAGTTTGAACTGGATTCGTTGGGGAATTGGGAGCCAGTGGAGGAATTTGCAGAGGGGCGAATCAGAGGAGGAGCGAGGTGAATTAGCCGGGCAGCAGAGTTGAGGACAGACTGGAGCGGTGCAAGAGAGCGGGGAGGCCACAGAGGAGGGTGTTGCAGTAAACGAGCCGGGAGATGATGAGGGCATGCACAAGAGTTTTAGTAGATTGAGGGCTGAGTAAAGGGACGGATTCTGGCAATATTTTTGAGTTGGAGGCGAAAGGAGGTGGCAAGAGTTTGGACGTGCGGCTTGAAGGACAGGGCAGAGTCGAGAGTTACCCCGAGGAAGTGGATTTCAGGTGCAGGAGAGAGCGTGATGCCGTTTACCATAATAGATAGACCAGGTAGGGGGGATACATGAGATGGGGGAAAGATGATGAGTTTGGTTTTGTCTACATTGAGTTTCAGGAAGCGAGAGGTGAAGAAGGAGGATATGGCTGATAGACACTCCCGGATTCTGGACAGTAGAGAGGTAGATCTGAGTGTCGTCCGCATACAGGTGGTACTGGAAGCCATGGGACTTTGAGTCGTCCTAGGCCAAGAGTATAGATGGAAAAAAGTAGGGGCCCTAGGACAGAGCCTTGAAGGACTCCAACAGAGAGAGGACGGGATGAGGAGGTGGTGTGGGAGTGGGAAAAGCTAAATGTGCGGTTGGAAGCAATCCAGGACAGGGCAAGGCCTTTGATGCCAAGGGAAGAAAGAATCTGTAGCAGCAGGCATTGGTCGACTGTGTTAAAAGCAGAGGACAGGTCAAGAAGGAGGAGGATGGAGAACTGTCTGTTGGCTTTGGCTGTAAGTCATTAGTAATTTTGGTCAGGGCAGTTTCGGTGGAGTGGTGGGGGGCGGAAGCCAGATTGGAGGTTGTCAAGAAGAGAGTTAGATGAGAGGTGGGAGGAAAGTTGAGCATGGACATGCTGCTCAAGGAGTTTAGAATCAAACGGGAGCAGTGATATGGGGCGATAACTGAGCTACTTCCCCGATACTCATCCTTATAGTGGGGGGAGCCGCAGCCTCGTCAATCACTCGTTGTGTACATTCCTTGCGATGGAATCGGGGGTGTATATACTATGCGCTCGGTTAGTTCCCCAATACTCGTCCTAGTAGCGGGAGCAGCCGATGCCTCGTCCATCACTCGTGTATATTCCTTGTTGGAATCGGGGGTGTATTTACCATGTGCTCAGTTAGTTCCCCAATACTCGTCCTAGTAGCGGGAGCAGCCGATGCCTCGTCCATCACTCGTTGTGTACGTTCCTTGTGTTGGAATCATGGGTTTATATACCATGTGCTCGGTTAGTTCCGCAGTACTCGTCCTAGTATCGGGAGCAGCCGATGCCTCGTCCATCACTCGTTGTGTACGTTCCTTGTGTTGGAATCGGGGGTGTATATACCATGTGCTCGGTTAGTTTCCCAATACTCGTCCTAGTAGCGGGAGCATCCGATGCCTCGTCCATCACTATTGTATATTCCTTGTGTTCGAATCGGGGGTATATATACCATGTGCTCGGTTAGCTCCCCAATACTCGTCCTAGTAGCGGGAGCAGTGTATATATACCATGTGCTCAGTTAGTTCCCCAATACTCGTCCTAGTAGCGGAAGCGGCCTCGTCCATCACTTGTTGTGTATATTCCTCGTGTTGGAATCGGGGGTATATATACCATGTGCTCAGTTAGTTCCCCAATACTCGTCCTAGTAGCGGGTGCATCCGATGCCTCGTCCATCACTCGTGTATATTCCTCGTGTTGGAATCGGGGCTATATATACCATGTGCTCAGTTAGTTCCCCAATACTCGTCCTAGTAGCGGGAGCAGCCGCGGCCTCGTCCGTCACTCGTTGTGTATATTCCTTGTGTTGGAATCGGGGGTGTATATACCATGCGCTCAGTTAGTTCCCCAATACTCGTGCTAGTAGCGGAAGCGGCCTCGTCCATCACTCGTTGTGTATATTCCTCGTGTTGGAATCGGGGGTGTATATACCATGTGCTCAGTTAGTTCCCCAATACTCGTCCTAGTAGCGGAAGCGGCCTCGTCCATCACTCGTTGTGTATATTCCTCGTGTTGGAATTGGGGGTATATATACCATGTGCTCAGTTAGTTCCCCAATACTCGTCCTAGTAGCGGGTGCATCCGATGCCTCGTCCATCACTCGTTGTGTATATTCCTCGTGTTGGAATCGGGGGTATATATACCATGTGCTCAGTTAGTTCCCCAATACTCGTCCTAGTAGCGGGTGCATCCGATGCCTCGTCCATCACTCGTTGTGTATATTCCTCGTGTTGGAATCGGGGGTATATATACCATGTGCTCAGTTAGTTCCCCAATACTCGTCCTAGTAGCGGGAGCAGCCGCGGCCTCATCCGTCACTTGTTGTGCATATTCCTTGTGTTGGAATCGGGGGTGTATATACCATGCGCTCAGTTAGTTCCCCAATACTCGTCCTAGTAGCGGGAGCATCCGATGCCTCGTCCATCACTATTGTATATTCCTTGTGTTGGAATCGGGGGTGTATATACCATGTGCTCGGTTAGTTCCCCAATACTCGTCCTAGTAGCGGAAGCAGCCGATGCCTCGTCCATCACTCGTTGTGTATATTCCTTGTGTTGGAATCGGGGGTGTATATACCATGTGCTCAGTTAGTTCCCCAATACTCGTCCTAGTAGCGGAAGCAGCCGATGCCTCGTCCATCACTCGTTGTGTATATTCCTTGTGTTGGAATCGGGGGTGTATATACCATGTGCTCAGTTAGTTCCCCAATACTCGTCCTAGTAGCGGGAGCAGCCGATGCCTCGTCCGTCACTCGTTGTGTATATTCCTTGTGTTGGAATCGGGGGGTGTATATACCATGTGCTCAGTTAGTTCCCCAATACTCGTCCTAGTAGCGGGAGCAGCTGCGGCCTTGTCCATCACTCGTTGTGTATATTCCTCGTGTTGGAATCGGGGGTGTATATACCATGTGCTCAGTTAGTTCCCCAATACTCGTCCTAGTAGTGGGAGCAGCCGATGCCTCGTCCGTCACTCGTTGTGTATATTCCTTGTGTTGGAATCGGGGGGTGTATATATCATGTGCTCAGTTAGTTCCCCAATACTCGTCCTAGTAGCGGAAGCAGCCGATGCCTCGTCCGTCACTCGTTGTGTATATTCCTCGTGTTGGAATCGGGGGGTGTATATACCATGTGCTCAGTTAGTTCCCCAATACTCGTCCTAGTAGCGGAAGCAGCCGCGGCCTCGTCCATCACTCGTTGTGTATATTCCTCGTGTTGGAATCGGGGGTGTATATACCATGTGCTCAGTTAGTTCCCCAATACTCGTCCTAGTAGCGGAAGCAGCCGATGCCTCGTCCATCACTCGTTGTGTATATTCCTCGTGTTGGAATCGGGGGTGTATATACCATGTGCTCAGTTAGTTCCCAATACTCGTCCTAGTAGCGGAAGCAGCCGATGCCTCGTCCATCACTCGTTGTGTATATTCCTTGTGTTGGAATCGGGGGTGTATATACCATGTGCTCGGTTAGTTCCCAATACTCGTCCTAGTAGCGGGAGCAGCCGCGGCCTCGTCCGTCACTCGTTGTGTATATTCCTTGTGTTGGAATCGGGGGTGTATATACCATGTGCTCAGTTAGTTCCCCAATACTCGTCCTAGTAGCGGGAGCAGCCGATGCCTCGTCCGTCACTCGTTGTGTATATTCCTTGTGTTGGAATCGGGGGTGTATATACCATGTGCTCAGTTAGTTCCCCAATACTCGTCCTAGTAGCGGGAGCAGCCGATGCCTCGTCCGTCACTCGTTGTGTATATTCCTTGTGTTGGAATCGGGGGTGTATATACCATGTGCTCAGTTAGTTCCCCAATACTCGTCCTAGTAGCGGGAGCAGCCGATGCCTCGTCCGTCACTCGTTGTGTATATTCCTTGTGTTGGAATCGGGGGTGTATATACCATGTGCTCAGTTAGTTCCCCAATACTCGTCCTAGTAGCGGGAGCAGTCGATGCCTCGTCCGTCACTCGTTGTGTATATTCCTCGTGTTGGAATCGGGGGTGTATATACCATGTGCTCAGTTAGTTCCCCAATACTCGTCCTAGTAGCGGAAGCAGCCGCGGCCTCGTCCGTCACTCGTTGTGTATATTCCTCGTGTTGGAATCGGGGGTGTATATACCATGTGCTCAGTTAGTTCCCAATACTCGTCCTAGTAGCGGAAGCAGCCGCGGCCTCGTCCATCACTCGTTGTGTATATTCCTTGTGTTGGAATCGGGGGTGTATATACCATGTGCTCAGTTAGTTCCCCAATACTCGTCCTAGTAGCGGAAGCAGCCGATGCCTCGTCCATCACTCGTTGTGTATATTCCTTGTGTTGGAATCGGGGGTGTATATACCATGCGCTCAGTTAGTTCCCAATACTCGTCCTAGTAGCGGAAGCAGCCGATGCCTTGTCCATCACTCGTTGTGTATATTCCTTGTGTTGGAATCGGGGGTGTATATACCATGCGCTCAGTTAGTTCCCAATACTCGTCCTAGTAGCGGAAGCAGCCGCAGCCTCGTCCATCACTCGTTGTGTATATTCCTTGTGTTGGAATCGGGGGTGTATATATCATGTGCTCAGTTAGTTCCCCAATACTCGTCCTAGTAGCGGGAGCAGCCGATGCCTCGTCCGTCACTCGTTGTGTATATTCCTTGTGTTGGAATCGGGGGTGTATATACCATGCGCTCAGTTAGTTCCCCAATACTCGTCCTAGTAGCGGGAGCAGCCGATGCCTCGTCCGTCACTCGTTGTGTATATTCCTTGTGTTGGAATCGGGGGTGTATATACCATGTGCTCAGTTAGTTCCCAATACTCGTCCTAGTAGCGGAAGCAGCCGATGCCTCGTCCGTCACTCGTTGTGTATATTCCTTGTGTTGGAATCGGGGGTGTATATACCATGCGCTCGGTTAGTTCCCAATACTCGTCCTAGTAGCGGGAGCAGCCGATGCCTCGTCCATCACTCGTTGTGTATATTCCTTGTGTTGGAATCGGGGGTGTATATACCATGTGCTCAGTTAGTTCCCCAATACTCGTCCTAGTAGCGGGAGCAGCCGATGCCTCGTCCATCACTCGTTGTGTATATTCCTTGTGTTGGAATCGGGGGTGTATATACCATGTGCTCAGTTAGTTCCCCAATACTCGTCCTAGTAGCGGAAGCAGCCGATGCCTCGTCCATCACTCGTTGTGTATATTCCTTGTGTTGGAATCGGGGGTGTATATACCATGTGCTCAGTTAGTTCCCCAATACTCGTCCTAGTAGCGGAAGCAGCCGATGCCTCGTCCATCACTCGTTGTGTATATTCCTTGTGTTGGAATCGGGGGTGTATATACCATGTGCTCAGTTAGTTCCCCAATACTCGTCCTAGTAGCGGAAGCAGCCGATGCCTCGTCCGTCACTCGTTGTGTATATTCCTTGTGTTGGAATCGGGGGTGTATATACCATGCGCTCAGTTAGTTCCCCAATACTCGTCCTAGTAGCGGAAGCAGCCGATGCCTCGTCCGTCACTCGTTGTGTATATTCCTTGTGTTGGAATCGGGGGTGTATATACCATGCGCTCAGTTAGTTCCCCAAAAGTAGCGGGAGCAGCCGAGGTTCCCTACGTGGCGCTGTCACTCGGGCCTTGATTGCCTCTTGGTGCCCATTTCTCATACATACACATAATATATGGACATCTAAGGTGATTTTTTTTTTTTCTTGTGTGGTTGACACGAAATTCTCCACAGATGTCGGTAACAATGACACCTTTAGGCTATGTGCACACGTTCAGGATTTCTTGCAGAAATTTTCTGCAAGAAATCCGCATGTGTGTTTCTTGCGTTTTTGGTGCGTTTTTTTTTTGCTGATTTTTCCAGAGGTTCCCAATGCAATGATATAATGGAAAATCCGCAAAAAATCCACAAAACTAATGAACATGCTGCGATTTTTACCACAATGCCTTTTTTTCACGGAAAAAAACGCATCATGTGCACAAAAATTGTGGAATGCATTCTAAATGATGGGATGCATAATGTATGCGTTTTTTCACGTTTTTATAGCGAAAAACACGAAAAAACATGAAAAATCTGCAACGTGTGCACACAGCCCTAGGCACAGGATTACTAAGAACATTGGTGACTTGTTCAATACTTATTTCACCCGCTGTGTGTGTATGTTGTGAGGGGTTGACTCGCTCAGCTGCTTCTCAAGGAAGACACAAGAATGCTGGTAAATCACCTGCTGGTTTATTGTGGACAGCATAGACCATAGCGGGGTTCAGCGCAAAATGAACATGGCTTTTCTGGCATAACTGTAAAACAAAACGATAGCATATGACAAAGTCCACTTGTCTGAGGGATTCGCCTGCTCAGGCCACCAGGTGTCTTCAGCTCCACCTGGAGCCACTGTTTGAAGTCTTTCCTCTTCAAAACCATAACACACACTGACTCTCAAGCCAAGCTATTAATGCCAGTCCATGTGATGATCACATGACCGTGACATCATCCCAGGTCCTGTCAGTACACCTGCCGGTGTTGGTTCTGCAGGTGGAGATATGGTGGGCACCCTCCCACCCACTCTATGGATGCCCACCTAAAACCAGCCCGTGTCTGCAACTTTAATTTAACCCTCACAACACGTAGTGTGCTGGAGGAAAATACTTGAGTTTCACTTCCCTAACGCCATTATGCACAGTGACACATATTTCCTCACACACTGTGCAAGTGACCCTGTCACATATTCCCACCTCTGCACAAAGCTGGGGATTTTGGCACCTTCATACTCCAAACAGGGAATTTGTGAGAGAGCATCCGCGTTACCATGTAACTTCCATGGTCTACACTCTACGAGTCTACATCAGGGGTGTGCAATTAATTTTCCCGAGGGGCCACATGAGACCGTGATTGTTGTGGCTGGCCGAACCAATAGGCTGAAATGAATTAAGCTCCGTATTAACATCAACATACAATTATTAATATAATAATTATAATATCACTCAATATTGAGCAGAATGAAGTATGCTGACATTACCCTATGTACCGTTTGAACCCAAATACAGCCTCTTCTATATATTGTATAAGCCTCGCACATCCTCCCCAGGTCTGGCACGTGAGGCCTGCACAGCCTCCCCATGTGCTGCCAAGCATCCCATATACATAACTATAAAAAAAACAAACAAAAAAAAACCCCTACACCACATACTCACCTTGGTCCCGTTTACCGGCGCTCTACTTCTGCTCCTGTCTCGGTGTCTGACACCGCAGTACAAATCCTCTCCTCCACCAGTGCATTTAGCATGGATAGACACAGATAGCGGGCAGGCACGGTGCGGACCATGGGTCACTCTATTCAGCCCCTTGGCTGTCTCCCTCTGCGGGCCGGACTGAGACACTCAGAGGGCCGGATGTGGCCCGCGGGCTGCACTTTGCCCAGGTCTGCTCTACGTGGAAACTGAAATCTTGAAGAGCTAAGAACCACCTAGTCACCCAGGCATTCTTACCCTTCTCTCTTAATCATCTCCGAGGGGCATGGTCTGACATTAGCTTAATCCTACGGCCTAGAAGGTAATACTTCAGTGTGACCACGGCCCACTTTATGGCCAAGCACTCCTTCTCAACAATTTTCCTCTCAGGAAGAGCGTTTCTTGCTCAGATACAGCATGTGATGCTCTTCTCCATTTATATCCTGAGACAGCACAGCTCCCAACTCGACTTCTGAAGCATCGGTCTGGACCACAAATTCTTTACTAAAGTCTGATGCGACCAGAACCGGATGCTTGCACAAAGCCCACTTGAGCTCCAGAAATGCCACCTCTGTATCAGGATTTCACCATCATCGACTTGGTGCCCATAAGGAAATCTGTTAAGGGTGCCGCAATTATGGCGAAATGTGGGATAAATCGCCGGTAATGCCCCACAATTCTAAGAAATGCCTTCACTTGCTTCTTGGAGAACGGTTGCTGCCACTTCTGAATTTCCTTGATCTTATTTAACTGCGGCTTGATTTCGCCTCTCCCAACGATGTAGCCTAAGTACCTGGCCTCTTCCTTCCCTATGGCACACTTCTTGGGATTTATGGTGAATCCCACTTTCCTCAATGCATCGATGATCGACTGTACCTTGCGCAGGTGTGAACTCCAGTCAGGACTGAAGACCACAATGTCATAAAGGTAGGCTGCGGCATACTTATGTGGAGCCAAGATCCAATCCCTTGCCCTCTGGAAGGTAGCTTGGACCCCCCGCAGTCCGAAGGGCATTCTGGTGTACTGGAAACACCCATCCGGCGTCGAGAAGGTCGTTTTCTCCTTGGTGCTCTGGGACATGGGGATCTGTCAGTACCTCTTCGTTAGGTCAAGGGTTCTGATGTACTTCACAGGCCCAAGTCAATCAATGACTTTGTCCACGCGGGGCATCGGATATGCATCAAAACTGGACACCTCAATCAGCTTGTGGTAGTCATTACAAAACTGCCACTTGCCATTGGGCTTCGGTATGAGGATGATGGTAAGCGATCATCCATTTTTTTTGACTCCTCTATCACCCCGAGGTCCAGCATTCTCTTCACCTCCTTTTGATATTCTCTCCCTGCGTGCTTCGGGGATTCTATAGTGCTTGAGGATCACCCTTACGAGTAGCTCTTTTAACATGTCATGTTCCACCACCTGTGTACTCCTGGCAACTCCGAGAACAGGTCGCGGTTCTGCACAGCAGTTCTCGACTCTGTTTCTTCTGGGTCGGCGTTAGTGTATCGTCAATGGTGACCACCTCCACCTTGGCTTCGAGACGGGCCCCCAGTAAAGAAGCTTCCAACGATTCCCAGTCTCGCCATGGTTTGAGCAAGTTCACATGCTACACTTGGCGCGGCTTCCTGTGACCGGACTCGTGTACCTTGTAATTACCGGGAGATACACAAGAAAAGTACTGGACCTGATGTCATATGTGTGGCGCAGATCTGCAGGAGGGGGGCGCTCCAATTATCCTCACCCATCCCTTGTAGGATGTGAGCCCTCGCATGCATGGTCCTCTCCTCCTGTATCCTCACCCATCCCTTGTAGATTGTGAGCCCTCGTGGGCAGGGTCCTCTCTCCTCCTGTATTCTCACCCATCCCTTGTAGATTGTGAGCCCTCGCGGGCAGGGTCCTCTCTCCTCCTGTATCCTCACCCAGCCCTTGTAGATTGTGAGCCCTCGCGGGCAGGGTCCTCTCTCCTCCTGTATCCTCACCCAGCCCTTGTAGATTGTGAGCCCTCGCGGGCAGGGTCCTCTCTCCTCCTGTATCCTCACCCATCCCTTGTAGGATGTGAGCCCTCTCATGCATGGTCCTCTCCTCCTGTATCCTCACCCATCCCTTGTAGACTGTGAGCCCTCGCGGGCAGGGTCCTCTCTCCTCCTGTATCCTCACCCAGCCCTTGTAGGATGTGAGCCCTCGCATGCATGGTCCTCTCCTCCTGTATCCTCACCCATCCCTTGTAGACTGTGAGCCCTCGCGGGCAGGGTCCTCTCTCCTCCTGTATCCTCACCCAGCCCTTGTAGACATGTCACCGAGTTTTTCCACAACCTCGTATGGGCCTTGCCACTTGGCCAGGAACTTGCTCTCCACAAGTGATATTTGTTTTTCTTAATTATTAAATTTGCAAAAAATACTACATTTCAGTTTTTTCAGTCAAGATGGAGTACAGAGTGGACATTAATGAGAAAAAAGAACTTTTCTGAAGTTACCAAATGGCTTCAATGAAACAAAGCGTGAAAAATGTAAAGGGGTCTGAATACTTTCCGTACCCACTGTATGCAAAAACAGACTTCACACTCAGCGTATGAAAATACGGTCCGTTTTTTACGGCCGTAATACGCACAGATGTCCCCAAAATAGTGATCCGTATGTCATCCGTAGGTAGGGTGTGGCAGCGTATTTTGCGCATGTCATCCTCCGCATTGTAATCCGTACTGCGAGATTTTTCTCGCAGGCTTGCAAAACGGACATACAATGGATCCATGGGCTCAAATATTTGTTATACATATACACACATAGTATATATGTTTTATAAATGTGTGTGTATGTGTGTATATATATATATATATATATATATATATATATATATATATATATATATATATATATAATTTTTTCATATAGCGCTGGATAGCATAGAAGCCGGTAATTCAATTGCCAGCTTTTGCTTTTTGCCATCTCCTTCCCTAACCCGACATTATATGAGACATAGTTACATACTCTAAACCATCTCATATCCCTTCTTTTATTACATATTCCTCTTTAGTAATGTAAGAAGTGTCTTGGGTTAAATTTTGGTGTCTCTAGCTATTAAATTAAAGGGTTAAATCGCAGAAAAAATTGGCGTGGGCTCCCACGCAATTTTCTCTGCCAGAGTGGGAAAGCCAGTGACTGAGAGCAGATATTAATAGCCTGGAGAGGGTCCACGGTTATAGGACCCCCCGACTAAAAACATCTGCCCCCAGCCACCCCAAAAAAGGCACATCTGGAAGATACGCCTATTCTGACACTTGGCCACTCTCTTCCCACTCTCGTGTAGAGGTGGGATATGGGGTGATGAAGGGTTAATGTCACCTTGTATTGTAAGGTGACATTAAGAGAATAAGCCAAACTATAGGGTGTATCCAGGTCTGATACCCCTAAAGGTCCTCTGATAGTAAATATCAAAACTAGCTAGGAGAATACCTTATATGGAATAAAACATGACGGAAATGAGGTAGGACGCTGTGTAATTATTGAAAAATATTACAAGGATGTTACAAATGAGACAATTGCAAATATGTACAGAGTTAATTATAAAGATAACGGGTTAAATGAGAAATAACACTTACATGTGTTCAGATCATTTGAGGCAACCAGGCTAGTGGAGTTCCCATATGTCCCAATGCATCAGGACTCTTGTTAGGAACAGATCTTCAAGTCAGACTCACATAGGCTCCAGCAGACAGACAGCAGGCTGGGGTGCCTGGCAGACTTATAGCTCAGCCTGATGACATCACAAAAAAGGGCTGGTTTTCCCAGACCCTCCTATCTCTTCAGTTTAACTAAATTTAACCTAAATTTGTCCTAATGCCTGTAACTCCGCTACAGAACATGTCATAGTCATAACAAACCCAGCATTCATCTCGTATTAACATTGGCATTCTAATGAGATCAAATATGTCCTATTTGTGATGCATAATTACAGATAAATCCCTACTTTTTACCTGATGGAGTTAGAAGCTCATGTTTAGAGTTTCGGATAGATCTGCCGATGGACGGTAACAATATGTATTCCTTGTTTTCCTAGCCCAAGTCGTTGGCCCAATATCTTACAATAATGGAACAAAGGACTTCTTGCATTTACAGAAGGGAATCAGACCAGTTTTAGCTAGCCCAACTTTCCACTGCAGCTATGCCAGTCGTAAATGCCTTTCTTCAATAAAACTCCCCCACGTGCATTGACAAGGCAAGCTTTTGCCTGAGTGAAAGGTAAGGGGGGTTTTAGCCCACAGCCTGGGCTAACAAGAGAAACTAAACTTACATGATATTTCATACAATATCATGACACCATATAAATATCTTCCAAGACTGCAAGTACCTGGTGGCCGGCCCGTCTTCACTCTTACTCTCTTAAATCTTAGGCATCTCGTCCTCTGTTGGCCCTACAAGATGCAGTGAGTAATTATTGGGGCCTTTGGTCTGTGGTCCTGTTGCATGGTTCCGCAACATGACCCTTTTCTGAGGAGCTGTTACAAAGGTGACTGGAGAAGCCATTTCCTTCTTTCGTTTACTGCTCTTTATGGTGTAATGAGTCTACGCTTTGCTATACTGTAAAGATACAGATCAGGAATGTGGACTCTGTCATCCTGATTCACATACGGCGTGATAGAGGGTGTAAACAATGTGCACGTTAAAATGTAGCACATGGCTTCCTTTGACAAACTGGATGGTATAAGGTCCAGGTAAGGAACTCCTGTGTCCGGGTGCTTGAGGTCCTCCCATGTATGAGTCAGTGGTGCCTGCTGGTGAGGGTGGGTGGTCTCTGAAATCCCATCTGTGGAGGACAGTTATTGGAGGTTATGCCATTGGTGGGCTGTCGCTGGTGTCCTGCCATTGGTGGGCTGTCTCTGGTGTCCTGCCATTGGTGGGCTGTCGCTGGTGTCTTGCCATTGGTGGGCTGTCGCTGGTGTCCTGCCATTGTCTGGCTGTCGCTGGTGTCTTGCCATTGGTGGGCTGTCGCTGGTGTCCTGCCATTGGTGGGCTGTCTCTGGTGTCCTGCCATTGGTGGGCTGTCGCTGGTGTCTTGCCATTGGTGGGCTGTCGCTGGTGTCCTGCCATTGTCTGGCTGTCGCTGGTGTCCTGCCATTGGTGGGCTGTCGCTGGTGTCCTGCCATTGTCTGGCTGTCGCTGGTGTCTTGCCATTGGTGGGCTGTCGCTGGTGTCCTGCCATTGGTGGGCTGTCTCTGGTGTCCTGCCATTGGTGGGCTGTCGCTGGTGTCTTGCCATTGGTGGGCTGTCGCTGGTGTCCTGCCATTGTCTGGCTGTCGCTGGTGTCCTGCCATTGGTGGGCTGTTGCTGGTGTCCTGCCTGGTTGTCTGGTAGTGCCGCTCCGCTCCATAGATATACGGTAACAAGCACTGAATGTTGAACTGATATTTGTATACCCTAAACTATCCTTTAAAGGTGGAAAAAGTTTTGAAATGATTCCTCTTGAAAGGATTTTTTTTTCACGCAACAAAGACCTGGGTGTGTAGACTTTTTATATTCTCTCTGTGTAACCTTCTCAGGCAGAATGAGACCTATATCCTCTATCTCACGAGAACACCACTCCAGCCTTAGCTCCTGAATCCGCCCTCAGCCCGTACCCTTACCGAACCCAAGGGAAGCAGTAGTATACCGTAATACGAACGGGGTTAACAAAAAATACTAAACATACAAATATACTCACACATATAACAGAGGAATGCATCGGGGAGTGGAAGATGGGGTTAAAGTAAAGTAGGAGAAGAAAGGGAATTATCGCACACTCAAAAACCTAGCAACAGTAACAGATAAATCCACCAACCGCCTTCTCCAATAACAGCCTCCAACCATGCAGCATGAAGCTACCTCTGACAATGAGTGCTAGCCAGGACCAGATTATATAGGAGATGGGAGCGGCTAACAGAGCACAGCTGAGAGCCTTAATGCAGGAAAGCATCCAGGAGCTCTCAACTGAGCAGATTAACTCCTGCACTGCTAAAAGAAACCTGCACTATTTAATATGAACGTGAAGTGCTTCTAAACGGCGAAGGAGTAGGAGAAATTAGACTCTGCAAACTTCTGGCTCCTCTCTCACAGTAAACCTGTGACAGTATTACAGCATAGACGGAAGCAAATTAACACTTTGTTCTTTTGATCCAGTCAGATTTAGTGATATCAACTTGCATAAAAACCGGGGTAGTAATCTCAGCTGTGAGGGACGGTGTCTGCTCTTCTATCGAAATAGATTCACAATGAAGGAGGAAGCATCGTCCTACAAGTCTGCGAGGCCTGCGTGGAGTAAATGCCCCACATTCTCT
This sequence comes from Ranitomeya imitator, assembly GCF_032444005.1. Classification (NCBI taxonomy): domain Eukaryota; kingdom Metazoa; phylum Chordata; class Amphibia; order Anura; family Dendrobatidae; genus Ranitomeya; species Ranitomeya imitator. The sequence goes on along the minus strand of NC_091285.1, from coordinate 938,456 downwards.
CCATAAAACTCCCTGGACTCTAATATTTTCTGATCCAACCGCATTGTTCAGTTTTCATAGAGGAAATCCGGTCAGGGGCTCTCTTGCCATCAATGACCCTCACCATGGCTACCAGGGTCACCAACCATCCAGAAAGTCCTGGAAAATCCATAAAAATAGGGCACTGTTTTCCCCTTACTTTAATATTCGTTGTGCCCATGATATTTTTGACACTGGAGAGACTTATGCTGATAATTCTGACTGTATTGATCACCCTCGTGCTGGTCCCAGTGAATGGATCTGATGTCTTCATATAGGATTCCTGGTCTGTAGACACCAATCACTTATGATTCTAATGGTTTATTATGATCATCTAATGTGTCTGTCAAAATGTCCCTTAAGTTTTTGAGAAGCTGTGAAGAAAAATTAAAATTGGCGACCCTGATGGCTATCTATCACCATTTTACCAAAAGTTCATAGCGATAATTTGCTCTTAAAAACGTCAGGAAAATGTGAATTTCAAATCGGTTGTCTGAGAAAAAATGATTTCAGTGTTAGTTTTGATAGCATCATCAAATTTTTTTTGCATTTGCTGCGAACCTAAAGTAGAAAGGCTCCATTTGCCCTGAAAAGACGTGTGCTAAGCCCCCAAACACATTAGTTTTAATAGTGTTTAAGCTTAAAAATGGACACGAATCCATTGAGTCCAACCTACAGCCTCGCATGATGATTCAGAGGAAGCAAAAACCCCATGGGGCAGACGCTAATATTAGGGGAAAATTCCTTCCCAACTCCACATACAGTGATCAGACGAGTTCCCTGCATCATCATTCTTTCGTTTGCATGAATATGTGACCTTACTTTTATCTACTGTACACTTCAATTCCATTTCTCAGCCCAAGCCTCAAGCTTATTTAAATCCTCCTGTAATATTAAATTGTCCTTGTAGCAAAATAGGTATAAGTGTGTGTGTGTGTGTGTGTATGTATATATATGTATATATATATATATATATATATATATATGTATGTATATATATATATATATATATATATATATATATATATATATATATATATATATATATATATAATGTGACTAGCAGTAATTTAACATCTGTCCTGAAGGCTGCAGGTTTCACAAAGGTCACAGCATATGTTATCCTGAGCAAGCAGTCTTCTGTCTCCAATCTCGCCAGGGGGTCTGGCTAAGAACCAGGAAGGGGAAACCTTTCACACCTTCCTCTCTTTTGAAGGAAGATGTCAATCACAGGCTGACACTATCTATCTGTGAGAAACTTACACAGGGAATTTCAGAGGAAATAATATATTCATTGGCGGAGTGGCCATGGTCCAGTCACAAACAAGCAATTATAAATATTCACATGAGAGGCTGGTCTAGAAATCTGACCTCCAAGGTAACTCTATAAATAAGGCCTATACACAAAGAATGGGGTTCACAGATTGAGGGCAGCCAAGCTGATGTTTCATTCCATATTCGTCCCCCCTCAGGGAGAAGAAAGCCGACTACAAAGTTAGATATTTCTGTAAGTTTTCTCCGTTTATTTTTATAACAGTTTTGCATACTTGTGTCTTTTTATTACCATATTTTATACCCTTTTTATTGTAAGCACTGTACCTTTTGTGTTAAAGCATAAAACTTTAATAAGTTGACCTTGCATGTTCTAAAGAATCCATAGCCTTAATGTGTGTGAGCCTTAAGATTGGCAGACAGTAGTATTAATATTTCCAGGACTCATCGCCCGTGTATTCGGTGAGTGGTGGCAGCGCGTATGAGCGGGTGTGTGGCCTGGGTCGGTGTGTGATTTATGCTCCCATTACAGCATAGGACAGAGGTTGGATGCTGGACTGAGAGTGGAGAGATAGATTAACCCTTGCAGGCACAACCCCAAGTCACGTACTGAGAAGAGAGTATGTAACAGTCCTTCTCTGTGCGGATTCCCTGCAGAGTTATCATCCTCTACAAATATTAAAGCTTTACTGTATTCCCTCTGCAAAGTCATTGATAATTATGTTGAAGAGGGCCCAATACTGACCTCTGTGGTGCCCAGTACTGAACCTGGCAGTTCCCAATACTGACCTGTTGTTGCCCAGTACTGACCCAGGCTGGGCCCAATACTGACCCTGGTGGTGCCCAGTACTGACCCCAGCGGTACCGGATGCTTACTCCTTTTGTACCCAATACTGACCCCAGCGCTAGCGGATACTGACCCTGGCGTTGCCCAGTACGGACCTCGGCGGTAGCGGATACTGACCCCTGTTGTACCCCTCGGTTAGCTGTAACTCAGTTTTCCATTATAATCCATCTTCTGTTTCCTGTCACTGAGCTCGTCGCTAATCCAGTTCCACATTTAGATTGTCGGCTGCACACATCAATATGGACAGTTGGCCGACACCCTGTGTGCGGTGGCCTAGCGCTTGTCGTGGACGACGTTGACTGCACTGGTCTGATTTTTGGGCTGTGATGCCAATCTGTGACTTTCTCATAAAGGACACAAATGTTTGAGTGCTCCTGTGTATGAACGTTGGCTGTAGGTCAGATGATTGGCTGCAGCATCGTTCTGCTGACAGTCATGTCCTGTATGGCCAGCCTTAACACTCTACAGTCTCCTAGAACTGCACGCATCACTTATCGAGCTCTTCAATACAAATGCAGCCTTAGGGTCCGTTCACACTCGGCAACTGGCGGCACGATATGGCTGCTGATCAGTAAGTGTTTGCACAGTCAGGCCGAAGTAAGCGATGCACACTGAGCGATCTATACTAGATTACCAGATCTGTTCTAGATCACACAGTCCGCATGGGCAGCACAAAAGTTTTGCTCCTTCATCAGATGAACAGCAGCCACCTTACATGGCAAGATAATTGTGAAATGAGTGTTAACCGCGCTCGTTCACTATGAACTTGCATCATAAATGCCCCTACACTAAGGTCGGTGAGCACCACATATATGGCTGTTACCACCGCTGTGCTGCCACGCACCGGAATGATTGTTCAGTGTTTTGTGGCTTTCCCTCTTTCTCGCTGAGCTGTGAGTCCTGGCTCTCCGGGATTCACTACAAAGTATCTGCTGCATTTCCTGCCACTGCTTTTTATAGTGACTTTCATAGTCCCTCCTGATTGGCTGTGCTATACCATGTGATATAACTGCAAGGGGAAGCCTGCGTGGCAACACTGCTACCTCTACTATTTTCTATTGAATTCTGGCCTCCAGCGCTGCTGATGTTGAGGTCAATCTGGCCATGGGTTCCCCAGAATTGTAAGCCACCCTTGCAGAATAGGCATTGCCCTCCTCCACCTCTGGCCCTTGTGTAGCTGTATTGGCGGTGTGTCCCCTCCTGCTGATCATGATTGTGGTACCATGTATATTGAATGCACTTGGGTCTGTTATTGGATCTATGTAATAAGCTTAGTTCTGGTACCACATCTATGTATTAATCATGGTTCTGGTACCACATCTATGTACTAATTATGGTTCTGGTACCACATCTATGTATTAATTATGGTTCTGGTACCACATCTATGTATTAGTCATTGTTCTGGTACCATGTCTGTCAGACCCTTGATTCTGTGACCTTATATGTAGTAAACTTATTTCTGGTACCTAACCTTTGTAGGAAGCTTTTAGTAACCACTCATCAGGTATCCGGGACGACACGTGTGTGCAATACCTACTTGAAAGCAACGCCATTCGTAGTCTTGCTGCAATTATGCAGCAACCAGAGTTAATCAGGTGAAGGTTGGAGCACCACCTGTGGGTCCATGCTGTGTGCTTGCCCCCGGGCAGCTTGCGATAATGCACCATTTGCCTTCTCTGTCATTTGAGCACATCTGGAAGTGCGTTTCTTAGGAAGTGCCATCATTTTCTTCATTTTTCTGACAGGCATATTATCTTTTCTACTTTCTCCAAAGTCTGAAATTTGCAGATTTACTCCTGAGCCAAAATTTAAAAAGATGGGAATTTCTGTGAAATCCTGACAACAGGACTTTGTTTTCCGGGACGTGTTGGAGCCACAGACCATAAGTAAGTGTTTCCAGTGCAAACTATCAAATGACAGATATTCAGAATGATGCAGAACCAAAGCCACTGTATAGATAGACGACCGGCATCCACTACACAGATACAGAACCATCATCATTCTGAGTACATGACTAGGAGATGGTCAGGAGCATTATATAGAAACAGAACCAGGACAATTACGTAGAGCTGGACACAGATAATGAACCATCATTATTCTGAGTACACAACCAGGAGATGTTCAAGAGCATTATATAGAAACAGAACCAGGACAATTACATAGAGCTGGACACAGATACAGAACCATCATCATTCTGAGTACACAACCAGGAGATAGTCAGGAGCATTATATGGAAACAGAACCAGGAAAATTACGTAGAGCTGGACATAGATGAAGAACTGACTTATTAAATGGTGTATCTTCCTAGAATATAATTTACCTTTGCTTTATTCCCGATGGTTTCTGGATTCCTGGCTCTGGTGCTGGTTACCATTTATGTCTGATGTATTTTTTGTTTTACAGATGTTCCATCATGAACGGACATTTGTCTAATTACTATGTGGGAGGAAACGCCTCTCCAGATCTCAGGTATGTAACTAGGAGATTCAACCATATCTATATGTAGAAATTTTTTTTTTTACTTATTTTGTTTCCACTAATAAAAATGGCACAAAACCCAATTGTCTGAAAGCCATCGACAATTCGCCTCACTGCTGTGGGTGCGGTAATTGTGACAAAATCCAGACATTCCGATATGGAGGATGTTCCACATTCATGCTGTGCCGCTCACTGCAGACCGGAGACCCCTGGTTCCCCTCATTCTGCGGTTGGAGTCATCATAGTAGTGGCAGTGTTTGTGCGGCAGTTGGGGTTCATTACGGACCTGACTTGTGGAGCGGTTGTGGATGTCCTTTGCATAGTCCTGAGGCTTATTGCTGAGCCGGCTCCTCCACTGCGGCTCCTCTGTGTGCAGACCGTTGCTCAGGGGCTGTACCTGTGTCTCCGTAGTGTGAGGCCGTCCTGCTCCCTCCTCCATGACGCCCCTGTGGAGCAGAACAAGTCCACTGATCCCCAATGATCGATGTCTCTCAGATGTTTCTTCTTTCACTTTCCTGCAGCAATTATGACTTGTCCTCTGTAAAATCGGAGAAGACCGGAAGAGGAAATGCCAAGAGTCTATACGGTAATCTGTTCATGGGCGTGAAACGCGCTACTGAGTATATACATGTATGTTATGTATAGTGGGGGACAGGGTAGAGTGGTCAGTCCTCCCTAAGGATAGGCAGTATGGGGCCTATAGTGGCAGACCACACAGGGTTATCCCTTATTCCTCCCCTCCACAGGGTGGCAGTATAGTGCCGGGGCCTATAGTGGCAGATCACACAGGGTTATCCCTTATTCCTCACCTCCAGAGGGTGGCAGTATAGTGCCGGGGCCTATAGTGGCAGACCACACAGGGTTATCCCTTATTCCTCCCCTCCAGAGGGTGGCAGTATAGTGCCGGGGCCTATAGTGGCAGATCACACAGGGTTATCCCTTAGTCCTCCCCTCCAGAGGGTGGCAGTATAGTGCCGGGGCCTATAGTGGCAGATCACACAGGGTTATCCCTTATTCCTCCCCTCCAGAGGGTGGCAGTATAGTGCCGGGGCCTATAGTGGCAGATCACACAGGGTTATCCCTTATTCCTCCCCTCCAGAGGGTGGCAGTATAGTGCCGGGGCCTATAGTGGCAGACCACACAGGGTTATCCCTTATTCCTCCCCTCCAGAGGGTGGCAGTATAGTGCCGGGGCCTATAGTGGCAGATCACACAGGGTTATCCCTTATTCCTCACCTCCAGAGGGTGGCAGTATAGTGCCGGGGCCTATAGTGGCAGATCACACAGGGTTATCCCTTATTCCTCCCCTCCAGAGGGTGGCAGTATAGTGCCGGGGCCTATAGTGGCAGATCACACAGGGTTATCCCTTATTCCTCCCCTCCAGAGGGTGGCAGTATAGTGCCGGGGCCTATAGTGGCAGACCACACAGGGTTATCCCTTATTCCTCCCCTCCAGAGGGTGGCAGTATAGTGCCGGGGCCTATAGTGGCAGATCACACAGGGTTATCCCTTATTCCTCACCTCCAGAGGGTGGCAGTATAGTGCCGGGGCCTATAGTGGCAGATCACACAGGGTTATCCCTTATTCCTCCCCTCCAGAGGGTGGCAGTATAGTGCCGGGGCCTATAGTGGCAGATCACACAGGGTTATCCCTTATTCCTCACCTCCAGAGGGTGGCAGTATAGTGCCGGGGCCTATAGTGGCAGACCACACAGGGTTATCCCTTATTCCTCCCCTCCAGAGGGTGGCAGTATAGTGCCGGGGCCTATAGTGGCAGACCACACAGGGTTATCCCTTATTCCTCCCCTCCAGAGGGTGGCAGTATAGTGCCGGGGCCTATAGTGGCAGATCACACAGGGTTATCCCTTATTCCTCCCCTCCAGAGGGTGGCAGTATAGTGCCGGGGCCTATAGTGGCAGATCACACAGGGTTATCCCTTATTCCTCCCCTCCACAGGGTGGCAGTATAGTGCCGGGGCCTATAGTGGCAGATCACACAGGGTTGTCCCTTATTCCTCCCCTCCAGAGGGTGGCAGTATAGTGCCGGGGCCTATAGTGGCAGATCACACAGGGTTATCCCTTATTCCTCCCCTCCAGAGGGTGGCAGTATAGTGCCGGGGCCTATAGTGGCAGATCACACAGGGTTATCCCTTATTCCTCACCTCCAGAGGGTGGCAGTATAGTGCCGGGGCCTATAGTGGCAGATCACACAGGGTTATCCCTTATTCCTCCCCTCCAGAGGGTGACAGTATAGTGCCGGGGCCTATAGTGGCAGATCACACAGGGTTATCCCTTATTCCTCCCCTCCAGAGGGTGGCAGTATAGTGCCGGGGCCTATAGTGGCAGATCACACAGGGTTATCCCTTATTCCTCCCCTCCACAGGGTGGCAGTATAGTGCCGGGGCCTATAGTGGCAGATCACACAGGGTTATCCCTTAGTCCTCCCCTCCAGAGGGTGGCAGTATAGTGCCGGGGCCTATAGTGGCAGATCACACAGGGTTATCCCTTATTCCTCCCCTCCACAGGGTGGCAGTATAGTGCCGGGGCCTATAGTGGCAGATCACACAGGGTTATCCCTTATTCCTCCCCTCCAGAGGGTGGCAGTATAGTGCCGGGGCCTATAGTGGCAGATCACACAGGGTTATCCCTTATTCCTCCCCTCCACAGGGTGGCAGTATAGTGCCGGGGCCTATAGTGGCAGATCACACAGGGTTGTCCCTTATTCCTCCCCTCCAGAGGGTGGCAGTATAGTGCCGGGGCCTATAGTGGCAGATCACACAGGGTTATCCCTTATTCCTCCCCTCCAGAGGGTGGCAGTATAGTGCCGGGGCCTATAGTGGCAGATCACACAGGGTTGTCCCTTATTCCTCCCCTCCAGAGGGTGGCAGTATAGTGCCGGGGCCTATAGTGGCAGATCACACAGGGTTATCCCTTATTCCTCCCCTCCAGAGGGTGGCAGTATAGTGCCGGGGCCTATAGTGGCAGATCACACAGGGTTGTCCCTTATTCCTCCCCTCCAGAGGGTGGCAGTATAGTGCCGGGGCCTATAGTGGCAGATCACACAGGGTTATCCCTTATTCCTCCCCTCCAGAGGGTGGCAGTATAGTGCCGGGGCCTATAGTGGCAGATCACACAGGGTTATCCCTTCTTCTGATGTTCTGCTCTTCCTGATCGCAGGAGATGGGATTTATTTCCTTCGATCTTCCTCAAAACACAAGAAAGGTATCTGTGTGCCGTGACCTGTTTGCTCATGTCTTTATGGTCTATACCTCGCTATGCAGGACAAAATGGCCGCCATATAGACCCTGTCACAGTCGGGACAGCAGGACTCTACGGGAAAGCTGGGGTCCTGTGTGCGATGTGTGACCCACATGGTTCATGCCCTATTTCAGTAGGTTATGGTGTGGAGCTGGGGCAATTGACCTTTTCCTTGTGGCGTGCTGTGCTTCTGGGGGCAATTATTCTTTATAAATGCACAAAAATCACATAATGACTGAGAAGTACGAGACAGCGAGGTCCATGATAATGGGAGAGTATACAAGCGTATGACGACAGCCCCAATATGCTAGTCTCCTGGGTGTGAGGACACTCCAATATACTAGCTAGCTAATTCTGGGGGTGACGATGCCCCGATCTATTAGCTGGCCCGTGCTGGGGGTGAGGATGCCCCGATCTGTTAGCTGGCCCGTGCTGGGGGTGAGGATGCTCTGATCTATTAGCTGGCCCGTGCTGGGGGTGAGGATGCCCCGATCTATTAGTGGGCCTTTGCTGGGGTTGAGGATGCTCTGATCTATTAGCTGGCCCGTGCTGAGGGTGAGGATGCCCCGATCTGTTAGCTGGCCCGTGCTGGGGGTGAGAATGCTCTGATCTATTAGCTGACCCGTGCTGGGGTGAGGATGCCCCGATCTATTAGCTGACCCGTGCTGGGGTGAGGATGCCCCGATCTATTAGCGGGCCTGTGCTGGGGGTGAGGATGCCCTGATCTACTAGTTGGCCCGTGCTGGGGGTGAGGATGCCCCGATCTACTAGTTGGCCCGTGCTGGGGGTGAGGATGCCCTTATCTATTAGCGGGCCAGTGCTGGGGGTGAGGATGCCCTTATCTATTAGTGGGCCTGTGCTGGGGGTGAGGATGCCCTTATCTATTAGCTGGCCTGTGCTGGGGGTGAGGATACCCCGATCTACTAGTTGGCCCGTGCTGGGGGTGAGGATGCCCCGATCTACTAGTTGGCCCGTGCTGGGGGTGAGGATGCCCTTATCTATTAGCGGGCCTGTGCTGGGGGTGAGGATGCCCCCATCTACTAGTTGGCCCATGCTGGGGGTGACGATGCCCTTATCTATTAGCATGCCTGTGCTGGGGGTGAGGATGCCCCGATCTATTAGCAGGCCTGTGCTGGTGGTGAGGATGCCCTTATCTATTAGCAGGCCTGTGCTGGGGGTGAGGATGCCCCGATCTACTAGTTGGCCCGTACTGGGGGTGAGGATGGCCCGATCTACTAGTTGGCCCGTACTGGGGGTGAGGATGCCCCGATCTACTAGTTGGCCTGTGCTGGGGGTGAGGATGCCCCGATCTACTAGTTGGCCTGTGCTGGGGGTGAGGATGCCCCGATCTACTAGTTGGCCTGTGCTGGGGGTGAGGATGCCCCGATCTATTAGCGAGCCTGTGCTGGGGGTGAGGATGCCCCGATCTACTAGTTGGCCCATACTGGGGGTGAGGATGCCCCGATCTACTAGTTGGCCTGTGCTGGGGGTGAGGATGCCCTTATCTATTAGCTGGCCTGTGCTGAGGGTGAGGATGCCCCGATCTACTAGTTGGCCTGTGCTGGGGGTGAGGATGCCCCAATCTATTAGCAGGCCTGTGCTGGGAGTGAGGATGCTCTGATCTACTAGTACACTCATGCTGGATGTGAGGACCCTGCGATCTGCTAGCTGGCCCATGCTGTGTGGGAGCACTCCCTGATGTACTAGTTGGTACACACTGAGTGTAAGGACTAGTGATGAGCGAGTGTACTAGTTGCTCGGGTGGTCTCAGAGTATTTGTTAGTGTTCGGAGATCTAGTTTTTGTTGATACAGCTGCATGATTTAATCTCTTAGCCAGCATAATTACATGTGGGGGTTGCCTGGTTGCTATGGAATCCTTACATGTAATCAAGCTGCCTAACAGTCGCAAATCATGCAGCTGTGATGACTAAAACTAAATCTCCGAACACTAACAAATACTCGGTGACCACCCAAGCAACTAGTACTCTCGCTCATCACTAGTAAGGACGCTTCACTCTACTAGCTGGCTCATGCAAGGTGTGCGGACGCCCCGATCTACTAGTTGGCCCATGCTGGGTGGGAGGAAGCCTCGAACTTCTAGCTGGCTGTGAGAACTCCCTAATCTACTAGCTGGCCCATGCTGGGTGGTAGGACACTCTGAACTAATTGGCCCATGCTGGGTGTGATGATGCCCCAATCTTCTACGGTAGCTGGCCCATGCTGGCTGTGAGGACACCTTAATATACTAGTTGGCACTTGCTGGGTGGTAGGACACTCTGAACTACTTAGCCCATGCTGGGTGTGAGGACTCCCTAATCTACTAGCTGGCCCATGCTGGGTGGTAGGACACTCTGAACTAATTGGCCCATGCTGGGTGTGATGATGCCCCAATCTTCTACGGTAGCTGGCCCATGCTGGCTGTGAGGACACCTTAATATACTAGTTGGCACTTGCTGGGTGGTAGGACACTCTGAACTACTTAGCCCATGCTGGGTGTGAGGACTCCCTAATCTACTAGCTGGCCCATGCTGGCTGTGAGGACACCTTAATATACTCGTTGGCACTTGCTGGGTGGTAGGACAATCTGAACTAATTGGCCCATGCTGGGTGTGAGGACTCCCTAATCTACTAGCTGGCCCTTGCTGGCTGTGAGGATGCACAGATCTATTAGGTGTATTATGTGTGGTTCCCTTGAAGAAAAGGTCTGTTCAACCTAGAAACGCGTTTGTAATAAACTAAAGTTTATTTCTATTCATCGGAATCCTGTGAATTGCTTGCCAGCAGTGCAGCACAGCCACATTTCTCTTTGATACCGATCTACTTGTTGGCACATGCTGGGCTTGAGAACCCTCTGATCTACTAGATGGCCGATGCTGAGTGCGATGATGCCTCAATATACTAGCTGGCACACATTGAGAGCAAGGAATCTCCAGGCTACAAGCTGGCACATAGAATCCTAGAGTGTTAGAGTTGGGCAGGACCTCCGGGGTCAACGTTTCAACACGATTGCACAATGCACGACTCGCTAAATCACATTAGACAGATGTCTGTCCAGCCTCTGATTGAAGTCTTCCATTGGAGGAGAACTCACCACTAGAGATGGGCGAACCCGAACCGTAAAGTTCGGCGTCTGTACCAAACACCTACTGTTCAGAAACGGACTTCATCAGGAAACTGTTTTGCCTTTTTGCTGCTGGATCACACTATTGACTCATATGCAGTCTGTGATCTATTAGTATACCCAAGTCTTTTTCAGACGCGCTGTTGTTTAGCTCTATTTCTCCCATTCCATAGATCTAATTTTCAATTTTCTTACCCATATGTAGAATCTTGCATTTGTCCCTGTTAAATACCATTCTTCACGGATCCCTTCTCCGTGGTGTCACTTATTCGTCACGTGCCTGCTCTCACACGTGACTTGGGGTTGTGCCTGCAAGGGTTAATCTATCTCCCCACTCTCAGTCCAGCATTCAACCTCTGTCCTATGCTGTAATGGGAGCATAAATCGCACACCGACCCAGGCCACACCCGCTCATACGCGCTGCCACCACTCACCGAAGACACGGGCGATGAGTCCCAGAAATAATAATAAAAATAAAAATGTCTATCACTCATTACGCTCACACACCTTAGGCTATGGATTCTTTTAGAACATTCAAGGTTCAACTTTTTAAAGTTTTATACTTTAATAACAAAAGGGTCCATGCTTACAATAAGAAAAGGTATAAAAATATGATAATAAAAAGACATACAACTTATGCAAAACAGTGTCAAAATAAACAGGAAAAACTTACAGAAATTATCTAACTGGTAGTTGCTTTCTGCTCCCTGGGGGTAGGAAGAATGTAGATTGGATCACACCAGCTTCTCAGGCTGCCCCTTCATGTGAACACAATTCTCTGTCGGCAGCCTGAATTTATAACTTTGGTCTGAGGTCAGGTTTCTAGACCGGCCCCTCAGGTTAATATCATAATTGCGAGCTGTTTGATTGGCCACGGCTGCTCTAGTAATGAATATATTATTTTCTCTTTTGAGACACTTGTGAAAAGGTTCTCAGGAATAGATCACCTCAGGCCGCAATTAGCATCTCCCCTCCAAGATCTAAGAGGTGCCAAATGTTACCTTCTTCTGGGCTCTAGCGAGATCTCCTGGTGAGATATGGAGACAGAATTTCTACTAGTCCCAAGGAAGTACCTATTAACACCTAGGTGTGACTTGCCTTCAGGACAGATGTTACATTATCACTAGTCCCACATATAATGCTAGACATATGTCACTGTATGTATGTATGTATGTATATATACATACATACATACATACATACATACATACATACATACATACATACATACATATTTCACCACACCATTCCATTAGTCGCTGCCTATTGTTCAAGCTTATCTAGATCATCCAGAATCCTTTCTATGTCTTTAGAGTTAGCTATCCCTCCTAGCTTTGTATTGTATGCAAACTTGATTAGTTTACCTTCAGTTCCCTTTTCTAGATCATTTATAAAATTGTTGCACAACACTGGGGCCAGGACAGAGCCTTGTGGTGCCCCACTTGAAACACACTTCCAATTGGATGTGGAACGATTTATTACCACTATTATTATTATTATTATTATTATCATTTATTGTTATAGCGCCATTTATTCCTTGGCGCTTTACATGTGAGGAGGGGGACTATGAATACAATCACTGAGCTTGTTATGAATCCACCTAACCGTAGACTTGTCAATCCCATGCTTGATCATTTTTTCAATAAGAATAGTATGAGATACTTTATTAAATGCTTTGCTGAAGTCGAGATATACTATATCTACCGCATTTCCCCGATCCACCCAGTCACTGATTCCATCATAGAAGGAAATTAGATGAGTCTGGCATAACTTGTTTGCAACAAACCCATGCTGGCTCTGGTTAATTACTGTATTCTTATGCAAGTACTTACATGCTGATTAATAATTTGTTCACAGATCTTTGCTAGTATAGAAGTAAGGCTCACTGGCCTGTAGTTTCCTGGCTCCAGCTTCTTTCCTGTTTTGAAGATAGTGACAGCATTTGCCATTCTCCAATCTTCTGGGACTTCTCCTGTGTTCTCCAGGATTTTTCAAACATTCTGGCTAGTGGTTGTGCAATTTCCTCTGCTAACTCTTTTAGTACCCTAGGATCTAATTCATCTGGACCAATAGATGTAAATTAGCTAAGTGTTCTCTCTCCATCTCTAACAAGTGATTAAGTTCTGTGTTCATCCATCCTGGTCTCTTTAAATGATTCCAATTCTTGTTTCTTTTTGGGATTGTTACTGATTTGTGCAGTGAGAATTTCATTTAGTAAAATCTCCCATCCTTCTTTGACATTTCTTTTCTTTTAGAACATCCAGCCATTGGACCTTTTCTACCCTCTTTGAGTCCAATAAATTCTGCCTTTCTGAAGTACAACCTTAAAGTCTCTTGTAATCGAAAATTCGAGGATAGCATGATCGCTGCCTCCTAGGGTCCCAGCCACCTTTACTTCCTCAACCATTTCCTACCTGTTGTTAAGAATTCGGTCCAAGATTGCAGATCATCTTGTTCTCTCTTCTACATTTTGAAAGATAAAGGTGTCAGAAAGAGAAGATAAGAATTTTCTGGACCCATTAATTTTGCCCGAGAGAGATTCCCAACAAATTTATGAATAGTTAAAATCTCCCATGATCAATGTTGTACTTTTTTGAGAATAGAGAAATCTGATGTATAGAGTTCATCCATATCTTCAGTCGGTCCAGGTCGTGTACAGTGCAGACCAAAAGTTTGGACACACCTTCTCATTTAAATATTTTTATGTATTTTGATGACTATGAAAATTGTACATTCACACTGAAGGCATCAAAACTATGAATTAGCACATGTGGAATTATATACTTCACAAAAAAGTGTGAAACAACTGAAATTGTCTTATGTTCTAGGTTCTTCAAAGTAGCCACCTTTCGCTTTGATGACTGCTTTGCACACTCTTGGCATTCTCTTGATGAGCTTCAAGAGGCTTTGGTTCCAACCACCGTGTCTTTGTGCGACGCAGAAAAGGTGAACGGATGGACTCTACATGCCTGGTTCCCACCGTGAAGCATGGAGGAAGAGGTGTGATGGTGTGGGAGTGCTTTGCTGGTGACACTGTTGGGGATTTAATCAAAACTGAAGGCATACTGAACCAGCATGGCTACCACAGCATCTTGCAGTGGCATGCTATTCCATCCGGTTTGCGTTTAGTTGGACAATCATTTATTTTTCAACAGGACAATGACCCCAAACACCTCCAGGCTGTGTAAGGGCTATTTGACCAAGAAGGAGAGTGATGGGGTGCTACGCCAGATGACCTGGCCTCCACAGTCACCAGACCTGAACCCAATCGAGATGGTATGGGGTGAGCTGGACCACAGAGTGAAGGCAAAAGGGCCAGCAAGTGCTAAGCATCTCTGGGAACTCCTTCAAGACTGTTGGAAGACCATTCCCGGTGACTACCTCTTGAAGCTCATCAAGAGAATGCCAAGAGAATGCTCATCAAGAGAATGTGCAAAGCAGGCATCAAAGCAAAAGGTGGCTACTTTGAAGAACCTAGAATATAAGACATAATTCTAGTTGTTTCACACTTTTTTGTTAAGTATATAATTCCACATGTGTTAATTCATAGTTTTGATGCCTTCAGTGTGAATGTAGAATTTTCATAGTCATGAAAATACCAAATATGTGTGTTCCTCTTAAGATGCAGCCTATCTGTAGCAAAAAGTCCACCATATACGTAATTTACTCTATGGTAACGAAACCCAAAACGTTGCTCATGACACCATTGACATATCCCGTTGTTCACATGTCGAATCATGTTCAATCTCCTTGGTCCATGTCCATCCATCGGGAGGATGCATGAGAAGACAACCTGCCCTCCCAGTTCCTTCAATTTCCGGCCTAGGTCTTCAAAGTCTCTGCATATATTTTCCAGGTCCTTTCTTGCACTGTCATTTGTTCCTACATGTATTTTATAGACATGTGTAGTCATCATTAGCATGGTCTTGATACCCTATCACACACATCTTTGATTTGGGCACCTGGAAGACTGCACACCTCTCGTGAGGTAATGTCCATTTGGCCGCTTCTGTTCCTCTTGGTAGGAAATCCCTCATGACCTCCACTCTCCTTTTCTTCTTCTTCACCACAGCACTTCTTTTTCTCCTTTGAAGAGGATTCTGATTTTTTTACTGGGGTGTTCTGTGTGGGCAAATCACTTTTTTGCTGTACATCGTCATACTTGTCCTGCGTGAGAGCCTGGTAGTGGTTCTTTAGCAGTATGGGTGCTGACTGCCTCCTTGTGGTCCTGCTTCTTTGGTTCACATGCTTCCATTTCTCTTCTTCTGCAGGTACATTGAAAGGTGCTCCTGTGCCATCATTATGAATAGTTATTTCTACTCCATCATTATCTTCTGCAGGAAAACGGAAAAGTTCTTCTCTGGCAACATTCTTTAGAGCTTTTTCTTCTCTATCGAGGAAATTCTCATCTTCTGTGATGAGCTTTCGGTGTTGCTATTCTCTCCTGAAGACTTTGCACCTTTTCCTCTAACAGTCACAAGCTTGCATTTCTGACACGTAAAGTTTACTTTCCTCTGGCAAGTCTGTAAACATAAAGCACACTCTGAAGACACGGGGGGTCCAGAGAGTGCTCTAGTCTGCTAGGTGAAACCGCATGGACCAGGGCACATCCCACCGAACGGCCACTCTCCTTTTATCGTGGGTATAATACTACTCAGACAACGCAGGGTGAGGGTAAAACTGTAGCAATACTTTATTGAACCAAAAAACAGGCAAAAAACGCATAGAACAGTCCCAGCAAAATGATTTTCTCTGATTCTTTGGACCTCTTGGCTATCTGAATGTATATTGTTAGAGGCATATCCCACTTAATATAGTTCCCAACTGTTGCCCTTCAAGCTAGCATCCAGAGGTCAAGAGAAAGATGTGATGAGATTAATGCTCATTGTTTGACTATTTAATCTATTTGCATACATTTTACTCGGTTTTGGGATCCAAGAAGTATCGTTTCTCCTTGTGGAGAGTGACATAAGCATGTCGAGGTGAGGAGACTTAAAGCCGCAATGCTCCTCTGGGAAATATGCAAATTGTCTCTTCAGAGAGGAAGAGAACTAGAACTCTAGTGCCACCTATTAGAAGTAGCAATCCTAACAGTCAATGTCGACCCTTTACCGAGCCTTGTCACATGACTTAGGATAATAGCCAAACCAGAATCTCAATTTGCAGACACTGTGTTTCGGGGAACTGCTCCTGGCACTAGAATTCTAGTTCTCTTCCTCTCTGAAGAGACAATTTGCACTCCTCTGTTTTGCAAGTCAACAAGCTTGCTGGCCTGGACAATGTGTAATGAACATATCAGCAAACATCATTGCTCAATTGCTTTGTTCAAAAAGAAAAAAAAAAAGAAAAAATCATCATTGCTCAATTGCCCTGCGTTTTTGTCATCCAGGACAACAGCACAATATGCTACTTCAAATGTCAAGTTACAAGTCAATATAACAGTCATATACAAACAAAAGTCTGTTTTCTTGACCATCCAAAGAGCAAAAACACAAATTCAAAAGTCAACATATAGATAAGTCTATTTCTCCTGGCTTACTCAGAATAGACCTCTGGTTCATTAAGATAAGATGCTGTCCTGTTACACTAATCGGGGTTCCTTCTAATGAGTGTGATCCATACCTCCTTCTCATCTATCTCCATGCATCGGGCAGGTCACTTCTGGCATGGCATTAACCAGTGAATCTTCTTTATTGTGCATGGACCGAAGATGTCTTTAAAACACAATTTCATTGATGGCTTTCCTGCGACTTGTGTTTTTGTAGAGCAAAGAAAGAACTATGCCCGGGACAGCGTCAGTGTGGTGTCTGAGACCTCCCAGTACCATGTTGAGGTAACTTTCTGTGGTTTTTTGAGGGCTTTGGGTGATATTGTTGCTGGGTTGTACTGTTGGGGAAATAATTTACTTAATCTAAAATACCGAAGACCCCAGCTTTGGTCCTTTAAATTCCCCCACAATCTTGTCTATTCCTTGACATAATAATGTAATATGAACACACTCCTACCATGTACTGCAGCACCTCACTACATTCGTCATGGATCGTAAGGATGCGGTGCTCACCATCGATGACGGGATCCGCAAACTAAAGTTACTAGATGCAAAGGGGAAAGTGTGGACACAGGATATGTATCTCCAGGTGGACGACAAAGCTGTTAGTCTGTATGATATAGAGACCAAGGTAACGCTCCTCTGCCATCATCCACAGAGGTGTAATAGTATCTGTGGTGCTGAAGAGGCGTCATGGCGTGTCGGTGTTCCCTTGGCGCAGTGGACACTGGTGTCTGGCTGCAGGGTGGGTGGTCCATCAGCTTGGTGGTTCCTGGGCATGGGGTGGGTGGCAGTGGTCCCTGAGTGTGGGCGTCACTGATCCTTGTATGCAGAGTCGGTGGGTGTTTCCAGGGTGCAGGGTGGGTGCGTGCTCCCTGACTGAAGTGGGCATTGGTCCGTGGGTGCGGAATTGTGATCACTGAGTGTGGTAGTCGTGATTTCTGGGTGCAGGGTGGGTGGTCCTGTAGTGAGGTGGGCACTGGTCCATGGGTGTGGAATCGTGATCATGGAGCGTGATAGTTGGTGGTCCCTGAGTGAGGTGGTCAGTAGTGGTGGTCCCTGGCCACGGGGTGGGTGGTTGCTGGTAGCAGGGTCAGTGATCCCAGAGTGCGGTGGTTGTTAGTTGTGGTACCTGGGAGCAGTGTTTATTATCACAGGGTGGGTGGTCCCTGGGAGCAGGGTTTGTGTTAGTGGTGCCTGGGAGCAGGGTTTGTGTTAGTGGTGCCTGGGAAAGGGATGGGTGGTCTCTGGGTACGGGGTTGGTGTGGGTGGTCCCTGGGAGGATGGGTGGTCTCTGGGTATGGGGTTGATGTGGGTGGTTCCTGGGAGAAGGATGGGTGGTCTCTGGGTACAGGGTTGGTGTGGTGGTCCCTGGCAGAAGGATGGGTGGTCTCTAGGTACGGGGTTGGTGTGGATGGTCCCTGGGAGGATGGGTGGTGTCTGGGTACAGGGTTGGTGTCAGTGGTCCCTGGGAGGATGGGTGGTCTCTGGGTACGGGGTTGATCTGGGTAGTCCCTGGCAGAAGGATGGGTGGTCTCTGGGTACGGGGTTGGTGTGGTGGTCCCTGGCAGAAGGATGGGTGGTCTCTGGGTACGGGGTTGGTGTGGTGGTCCCTGGGAGAATGGGTGGTCTCTGGGTACGGGGTTGGTGTCAGTGGTGCCTGAGAGAGGGATGGGTGGTCTCTGGGTACAGAGTTGGTGTGGGTGGTCCCTGGGAGGATGGGTGGTCTCTGGGTACGGGGTTGGTGTGGGTGGTCCCTGGGAGGATGGGTGGTCTCTGGGTACGGGGTTGGTGTGGGTGGTCCCTGGGAGGATGCGTGGTCTCTGGGTACGGGGTTGGTGTGGTGGTCCCTTGGAGGATGGGTGGTCTCTGGGTACAGGCTTGGTGTGGTGGTCTCTGGGTACGGGGTTGGTGTGGTGGTCTCTGGGTACGGGGTTGGTGTGGTGGCCCCTGGGAGGATGGGTGGTCTCTGGGTACGGGGTTGGTGTGGGTGGTCCCTGGGAGGATGGGTGGTCTCTGGGTACGGGGTTGGTGTGGGTGGTCCCTGGGAGGATGCGTGGTCTCTGGGTACGGGGTTGGTGTGGTGGTCCCTTGGAGGATGGGTGGTCTCTGGGTACGGGGTTGGTGTGGTGGTCCCTGGGAGGATGGGTGGTCTCTGGGTACGGGGTTGGTGTGGTGGTCCCTGGGAGGATGGGTGGTCTCTGGGTACGGGGTTGGTGTGGTGGTCCCTGGGAGGATGGGTGGTCTCTGGGTACGGGGTTGGTGTGGTGGTCCCTGGGAGGATGGGTGGTCTCTGGGTACGGGGTTAGTGTGGGTAGTCCCTGCCAGAAGGATGGGTGGTCTCTGGGTACGGGGTTGGTGTGGTGGTCGCTGGGAGGATGGGTGGTCTCTGGGTACGGGGTTGGTGTGGTGGTCGCCGGGAGGATGGGTGGTCTCTTGGTATGGGGTTGGTGTGGTGGTCCCTGGGAGGATGGGTGGTCTCTGGGTATGGGGTTGGTGTGGGTGGTCCCTGGGAGGATGGGTGGTCTCTGGGTACAGGCTTGGTGTGGTGGTCTCTGGGTACGGGGTTGGTGCGGTGGTCTCTGGGTACGGGGTTGGTGTGGTGGTCCCTGGGAGGATGGGTGGTCTCTGGGTACGGGGTTGGTGTGGTGGTCCCTGGGAGGATGGGTGGTCTCTGGGTATGGGGTTGATGTGGTGGTCCTTGGGAGGATGGGTGGTCTCTGGGTACGGAGTTGGTGTGGTGGTCCCTGGGAGGATGCGTGGTCTCTGGGTACGGGGTTGGTGTGGTGGTCCCTGGGAGGATGGGTGGTCTCGGTACGGGGTTGGTGTGGTGGTCCCTGGGAGGATGGGTGGTCTCTGGATATGGGGCTGGTGTGGTGGTCCTTGGGAGGATGGGTGGTCTCTGGGTACGGGGTTGGTGTGGTGGTCGCCGGGAGGATGGGTGGTCTCTTGGTATGGGGTTGGTGTGGTGGTCCCTGGGAGGATGGGTGGTCTCTGGGTATGGGGTTGGTGTGGGTGGTCCCTGGGAGGATGGGTGGTCTCTGGGTACAGGCTTGGTGTGGTGGTCTCTGGGTACGGGGTTGGTGTGGTGGTCTCTGGGTACGGGGTTGGTGTGGTGGTCTCTGGGTACGGGGTTGGTGTGGTGGTCCCTGGGAGGATGGGTGGTCTCTGGGTACGGGGTTGGTGTGGTGGTCCCTGGGAGGATGGGTGGTCTCTGGGTATGGGGTTGATGTGGTGGTCCTTGGGAGGATGGGTGGTCTCTGGGTACGGAGTTGGTGTGGTGGTCCCTGGGAGGATGCGTGGTCTCTGGGTACGGGGTTGGTGTGGTGGTCCCTGGGAGGATGGGTGGTCTCGGTACGGGGTTGGTGTGGTGGTCCCTGGGAGGATGGGTGGTCTCTGGATATGGGGCTGGTGTGGTGGTCCTTGGGAGGATGGGTGGTCTCTGGGTACGGGGTTGATGTGGGTGGTCCCTGGGAGAAGGATGGGTGGTCTCTTGGTACGGGGTTGGTGTGGTGGTCCCTTGGAGGATGGGTGGTCTCTGGGCACGGGGTTGGTGTGGTGGTCCCTTGGAGGATGGGTGGTCTCTGGGTACGGGGTTGGTGTGGTGGTCCCTGGGAGGATGGGTGGTCTCTGGGTACGGGGTTGGTGTCAGTGGTGCCTGAGAGAGGGATGGGTGGTCTCTGGGTACAGAGTTGGTGTGGGTGGTCCCTGGGAGGATGGGTGGTCTCTGGGTACGGGCTTGGTGTGGTGGTCTCTGGGTACGGGGTTGGTGTGGTGGTCGCTGGGAGAATGGGTGGTCTCTGGGTACGGGGTTGGTGTGGTGGTCCGTGGGAGGATGGGTGGTCTCTGGGTACGGGGTTGGTGTCAGTGGTGCCCGAGAGAGGGATGGGTGGTCTCTGGGTACAGAGTTGGTGTGGTGGTCCCTGGGAGGATGGGTGGTCTCTTGGTATGGGGTTGGAGTGGTGGTCCCTGGGAGGATGGGTGGTCTCTGGGTATGGGATTGATGTGGGTGGTCTCTGGGTACGGGCTTGGTGTGGTGGTCTCTGGGTACGGGGTTGGTGTGGTGGTTCCTGGGAGGATGGGTGGTCTCTGGGTACGGGGTTGGTATGGTGGTCCCTGGGAGAATGGGTGGTCTCTGGGTACGGGGTTGAAGTGGGTAGTCCCTGGCAGAAGGATGGGTGGTCTCTGGGTACGGGGTTGGTGTGGGTGGTCCCTGGGAGGATGGGTGGTCTCTGGGTACGGGGTTGGTGTGGTGGTCCCTGGGAGGATGGGTGGTCTCTGGGTACGGGGTTGGTGTGGTGGTCCTTGGGAGGATGGGTGGTCTCTGGGTACGGGGTTGGTGTGGTGGTCCCTGGCAGGAGGATGGGTGGTCTCTGGGTACAGGGTTGGTGTGGTGGTCCCTGGGAGGATGGGTGGTCTCATGGAATGGGGTTGGTGTGGTGGTCCCTGGGAGGATGGGTAGTCTCTGGGTACGGGGTTGGTGTGGTGATCCCTTGGAGGATGGGTGGTCTCTGGGTACAGGGTTGGTGTGGTGGTCTCTGGGTACGGGGTTGGTGTGGTGGTCTCTGGGTATGGGGTTGGTGTGGGTGGTCCCTGGGAGGATGGGTGGTCTCTGGGTACGGGCTTGGTGTGGTGGTCTCTGGGTACGGGGTTGGTGTGGTGGTCTCTGGGTATGGGGTTGGTGTGGTGGTCCCTGGGAGGATGGGTGGTCTCTGGGTACGGGGTTGGTGTGGTGGTCCCTGGGAGGATGGGTGGTCTCTGGGTACGGGGTTGGTGTGGTGGTCCCTGGGAGGATGGGTGGTCTCTGGGTACGGGGTTGGTGTGGTGGTCCCTGGGAGGAGGATGGGTGGTCTCTGGGTACGGGGTTGGTGTGGTGGTCCCTGGGAGGATGGGTGGTCTCTGGGTACGGGGTTGGTGTGGTGGTCCCTGGGAGGAGGATGGGTGGTCTCTGGGTACGGGGTTGGTGTGGTGGTCCCTGGCAGGAGGATGGGTGGTCTCTGGGTACGGGGTTGGTGTGGTGGTCCCTGGCAGGAGGATGGGTGGTCTCTGGGTACGGGGTTGGTGTGGTGGTCCCTGGCAGGAGGATGGGTGGTCTCTGGGTACGGGGTTGGTGTGGTGGTCCCTGGGAGGATGGGTGGTCTCTGGGTACGGGGTTGGTGTGGTGATCCCTTGGAGGATGGGTGGTCTCTGGGTACGGGGTTGGTGTGGTGGTCCCTGGGAGGCTGGGTGGTCTCTGGGTATGGGATTGATGTGGGTGGTCCCTGGGAGGATGGGTGGTCTCTGGGTACGGGCTTGGTGTGGTGGTCTCTGGGTACGGGGTTGGTGTGGTGGTCTCTGGGTACGGGGTTGGTGTGGTGGTCGCTGGGAGAAGGATGGGTGGTCTCTGGGTATGGGGTTGAAGTGGGTAGTCCCTGGGAGGATGGGTGGTCTCTGGGTACGGGGTTGGTGTGGGTGGTCCCTGGGAGGATGGGTGGTCTCTGGGTACGGGGTTGGTGTGGTGGTCCCTGGGAGGATGGGTGGTCTCTGGGTACGGGGTTGGTGTGGTCCCTGGGAGGATGGGTGGTCTCTGGGTACGGGGTTGGTGTGGTGGTCCCTGGCAGGAGGATGGGTGGTCTCTGGGTACGGGGTTGGTGTGGTGGTCCCTGGCAGGAGGATGGGTGGTCTCTGGGTACGGGGTTGGTGTGGTGGTCCCTGGGAGGATGAGTGGTCTCTGGGTACGGGGTTGGTGTGGTGGTCCCTGGGAGGATGGGTGGTCTCTGGGTACGGGGTTGGTATGGTGATCCCTTGGAGGATGGGTGGTCTCTGGCTACGGGGTTGGTGTGGTGGTCCCTGGGAGGATGGGTGGTCTCTTGGTATGGGGTTGGTGTGGTGGTCTCTGGGTACGGGGTTGGTGTGGTGGTCGCTGGGAGAAGGATGGGTGGTCTCTGGGTACGGGGTTGAAGTGGGTAGTCCCTGGCAGAAGGATGGGTGGTCTCTGGGTACGGGGTTGGTGTGGGTGGTCCCTGGGAAGATGGGTGGTCTCTGGGTACGGGGTTGGTGTGGTGGTCCCTGGGAGGATGGGTGGTCTCTGGGTACGGGGTTGGTGTGGGTGGTCCCTGGGAAGATGGGTGGTCTCTGGGTACGGGGTTGGTGTGGTGGTCCCTGGGAGGATGGGTGGTCTCTGGGTACGGGGTTGAAGTGGGTAGTTCCTGGCAGGATGGGTGGTCTCTGGGTACGGGGTTGGTGTGGTGGTCCCTGGGAGGATGGGTGGTCTCTGGGTACGGGGTTGGTGTGGTGGTCCCTGGGAGGATGGGTGGTCTCTGGGTACGGGGTTGGTGTGGTGGTCCCTGGGAGGATGGGTGGTCTCTGGGTACGGGGTTGGTGTGGTGGTCCCTGGGAGGATGGGTGGTCTCTGGGTACGGGGTTGGTGTGGTGGTCCCTGGGAGGAGGATGGGTGGTCTCTGGGTACGGGGTTGGTGTGGTGGTCCCTGGGAGGAGGATGGGTGGTCTCTGGGTACGGGGTTGGTGTGGTGGTCCCTGGCAGGAGGATGGGTGGTCTCTGGGTACGGGGTTGGTGTGGTGGTCCCTGGCAGGAGGATGGGTGGTCTCTGGGTACGGGGTTGGTGTGGTGGTCCCTGGCAGGAGGATGGGTGGTCTCTGGGTACGGGGTTGGTGTGGTGATCCCTTGGAGGATGGGTGGTCTCTGGGTACGGGGTTGGTGTGGTGGTCCCTGGGAGGCTGGGTGGTCTCTGGGTATGGGATTGATGTGGGTGGTCCCTGGGAGGATGGGTGGTCTCTGGGTACGGGCTTGGTGTGGTGGTCTCTGGGTACGGGGTTGGTGTGGTGGTCTCTGGGTACGGGGTTGGTGTGGTGGTCGCTGGGAGAAGGATGGGTGGTCTCTGGGTATGGGGTTGAAGTGGGTAGTCCCTGGGAGGATGGGTGGTCTCTGGGTACGGGGTTGGTGTGGGTGGTCCCTGGGAGGATGGGTGGTCTCTGGGTACGGGGTTGGTGTGGTGGTCCCTGGGAGGATGGGTGGTCTCTGGGTACGGGGTTGGTGTGGTCCCTGGGAGGATGGGTGGTCTCTGGGTACGGGGTTGGTGTGGTGGTCCCTGGCAGGAGGATGGGTGGTCTCTGGGTACGGGGTTGGTGTGGTGGTCCCTGGCAGGAGGATGGGTGGTCTCTGGGTACGGGGTTGGTGTGGTGGTCCCTGGGAGGATGAGTGGTCTCTGGGTACGGGGTTGGTGTGGTGGTCCCTGGGAGGATGGGTGGTCTCTGGGTACGGGGTTGGTGTGGTGGTCCCTGGGAGGATGGGTGGTCTCTTGGTATGGGGTTGGTGTGGTGGTCCCTGGGAGGCTGGGTGGTCTCTGGGTACGGGCTTGGTGTGGTGGTCTCTGGGTACGGGGTTGGTGTGGTGGTCGCTGGGAGAAGGATGGGTGGTCTCTGGGTACGGGGTTGAAGTGGGTAGTCCCTGGCAGAAGGATGGGTGGTCTCTGGGTACGGGGTTGGTGTGGGTGGTCCCTGGGAAGATGGGTGGTCTCTGGGTACGGGGTTGGTGTGGTGGTCCCTGGGAGGATGGGTGGTCTCTGGGTACGGGGTTGGTGTGGGTGGTCCCTGGGAAGATGGGTGGTCTCTGGGTACGGGGTTGGTGTGGTGGTCCCTGGGAGGATGGGTGGTCTCTGGGTACGGGGTTGAAGTGGGTAGTTCCTGGCAGGATGGGTGGTCTCTGGGTACGGGGTTGGTGTGGTGGTCCCTGGGAGGATGGGTGGTCTCTGGGTACGGGGTTGGTGTGGTGGTCCCTGGGAGGATGGGTGGTCTCTGGGTACGGGGTTGGTGTGGTGGTCCCTGGGAGGATGGGTGGTCTCTGGGTACGGGGTTGGTGTGGTGGTCCCTGGGAGGATGGGTGGTCTCTGGGTACGGGGTTGGTGTGGTGGTCCCTGGGAGGATGGGTGGTCTCTGGGTACGGGGTTGGTGTTGTGGTCCCTGGGAGGAGGATGGGTGGTCTCTGGGTACGGGGTTGGTGTGGTGGTCCCTGGGAGGATGGGTGGTCTCTGGGTACGGGGTTGGTGTGGTGGTCTCTGGGTACGGGGTTGGTGTTGTGGTCCCTGGGAGGAGGATGGGTGGTCTCTGGGTACGGGGTTGGTGTGGTGGTCCCTGGGAGGAGGATGGGTGGTCTCTGGGTACGGGGTTGGTGTGGTGGTCCCTGGGAGGAGGATGGGTGGTCTCTGGGTACGGGGTTGGTGTGGTGGTCCCTGGGAGGAGGATGGGTGGTCTCTGGGTACGGGGTTGGTGTGGTGGTCCCTGGGAGCAGTGTCGGGGATCCCCGAGTGCGGTAGTTACATAGGATTATGGAGCCCATCGATTTGATGGGGTGTGCATGTTGCTGTCGTAGTGGTGACGTCTGTGCATGCCGCTGTGATAAAAGCCGTCCCCCCAGGAGTGGAACAATCTGTGGTTTCATTTCTGCACAGACTGAATTAGAGAACTTCCCAGTGGGCGGCATCCAGCACTGTAAGGCTGTGATGAACTCCTGCAGATACGACTCCATTCTCGCCCTTGTATGTAAGGAGCCGACACAAAGCAAAGCTGATCTGCACCTCTTCCAGTGTGATGAGGTCAAGGTAAGGCGGGGACCCCGGAGCTGCACGTGGTCTGTGGTGGGCTGCTGCATGCTGTGTGCTGTGCATGTCACCTGCACGTGTCCATGTGAGGGGCCACCATGTCACGGAAGGACGGGCCCTGGCGGATCTGGCACCACGGCGGCACACACAATGTTCAGGAGAAGTTGTCACCCTCCGAATGTTGAAACCAAGAACGGTGTAAAGGGCCAGAAATGGGAGAACTGAGGCCATCAGCTGCAAAATGCTGAAGAATCGGTGGAGGTCGCCCTCCAAAAAGAGGGGAGAGGAGCAGAGAAACGACAATGGAAGGCCGGAGACTACTGCTAACGAACAGAGGGCCAAACTGTGTCCAGAGAGATCACATTGGGATCTGTGCTCCTCTCCTGTGTAGTGATCACATTGGGATCTATGCTCCTTTCTATAGTGATCACATTGGGGTCTGTGCTCCTCTCCTCTGTAATGATCACATAGGGATCTGTGCTCCTCTCCTCTGTAGTGATCACATAGGGATCTGTGCTCCTCTCCTCTGTAGTGATCACATTGGGATCTGTGCTCCTCTCCTCTGTAGTGATCACATTGGGATCTGTGCTCCTCTCCTCTGTAGTGATCACATTGGGATCTGTGCTCCTCTCCTCTGTAGTGATCACATTGGGATCTGTGCTCCTCTCCTCTGTAGTGATCACATTGGGATCTGTGCTCCTCTCTGTAGTGATCACATTGGGATCTGTGCTCCTCTCCTCTTTAGTGATCACATTGGGATCTGTGCTCCTCTCCTCTGTAGTGATCACATTGGGATCTGTGCTCCTCTCCTCTGTAGTGATCACATTGGGATCTGTGCTCCTCTCTGTAGTGATCACATTGGGATCTGTGCTCCTCTCCTCTTTAGTGATCACATTGGGGTCTGTGCTCCTCTCCTCTGTAGTGATCACATTGGGATCTTTGCTCCTCTCCTCTGTAGTGATCACATTGGGGTCTGTGCTCCTCTCCTCTGTAGTGATCACATTGGGATCTGTGCTCCTCTCCTCTGTAGTGATCAAATTGTGGTCTGTGCTCCTCTCCTCTGTAGTGATCACATTGGGATCTGTGCTCCTCTCCTCTGTAGTGATCACATTGGGATCTGTGCTCCTCTCCTCTGTAGTGATCACATTGGGATCTGTGCTCCTCTCCTCTGTAGTGATCACATTGGGATCTGTGCTCCTCTGTAGTGATCACATTGTGGTCTGTGCTCCTCTTCTCTGTAGTGATCACATTGGGATCTGTGCTCCTCTCCTCTGTAGTGATCACATTGGGATCTGTGCTCCTCTCCTCTGTAGTGATCACATTGGGATCTGTGCTCCTCTCCTCTGTAGTGATCACATTGGGATCTGCTCCTCTCTGTAGTGATCACATTGGGATCTGTGCTCCTCTCTGTAGTGATCACATTGTGGTCTGTGCTCCTCTTCTCTGTAGTGATCACATTGGGATCTGTGCTCCTCTCCTCTGTAGTGATCACATTGGGATCTGTGCTCCTCTCTGTAGTGATCACATTGGGATCTGTGCTCCTCTTCTCTGTAGTGATCACATTGTGATCTGTGCTCCTCTTCTCTGTAGTGATCACATTGGGATCTGTGCTCCTCTCTGTAGTGATCACATTGTGGTCTGTGCTCCTCTCCTCTGTGGTGATCACATTGGGGTCTGTGCTCCTCTCTGTAGTGATCACATTGGGGTCTGTGCTCCTCTCCTCTGTGGTGATCACATTGGGATCTGTGCTCCTCTCCTCTGTAGTGATCACATTGGGGTCTGTGCTCCTCTCCTTTGTAGTGATCACATTGGGATCTGTGCTCCTCTCCTCTGTAGTGATCACATTGGGGTCTGTGCTCCTCTCCTTTGTAGTGATCACATTGGGATCTGTGCTCCTCTCTGTAGTGATCACATTGGGATCTGTGCTCCCCTCTGTAGTGATCACATTGTGATCTTTGCTCCTCTCCTCTGTAGTGATCGCATTGTGATCTGTGCTCCTCTTCTCTGTAGTGATCACATTGGGATCTGTGCTCCTCTGTAGTGATCACATTGTGGTCTGTGCTCCTCTTCTCTGTAGTGATCACATTGGGGTCTGTGCTCCTCTCCTTTGTAGTGATCACATTGGGATCTGTGCTCCTCTCTGTAGTGATCACATTGGGATCTGTGCTCCCCTCTGTAGTGATCACATTGTGATCTTTGCTCCTCTCCTCTGTAGTGATCACATTGTGGTCTGTGCTCCTCTTCTCTGTAGTGATCACATTGGGATCTGTGCTCCTCTGTAGTGATCACATTGTGGTCTGTGCTCCTCTTCTCTGTAGTGATCACATTGTGATCTTTGCTCCTCTCCTCTGTAGTGATCACATTGGGATCTGTGCTCCTCTCCTCTGTAGTGATCACATTGGGATCTGTGCTCCTCTCCTCTGTAGTGATCACATTTGGATCTGTGCTCCTCTCCTCTGTAGTGATCACATTGGGATCTGTGCTCCTCTCCTCTGTAGTGATCGCATTGTGATCTTTGCTCCTCTCCTCTGTAGTGATCGCATTGGGATCTGTGCTCCTCTCCTCTGTAGTGATCGCATTGTGATCTGTGCTCCTCTCCTCTGTAGTGATCGCATTGTGATCTTTGCTCCTCTCCTCTGTAGTGATCGCATTGTGATCTTTGCTCCTCTCCTCTGTAGTGATCGCATTGTGATCTTTGCTCCTCTCCTCTGTAGTGATCGCATTGTGATCTTTGCTCCTCTCCTCTGTAGTGATCGCATTGTGATCTTTGCTCCTCTCCTCTGTAGTGATCACATTGTGATCTGTGCTCCTCTCCTCTGTAGTGATCGCATTGTGATCTTTGCTCCTCTCCTCTGTAGTGATCGCATTGTGATCTTTGCTCCTCTCCTCTGTAGTGATCGCATTGTGATCTTTGCTCCTCTCCTCTGTAGTGATCGCATTGGGATCTGTGCTCCTCTCCTCTGTAGTGATCGCATTGTGATCTTTGCTCCTCTCCTCTGTAGTGATCACATTGGGATCTGTGCTCCTCTCCTCTGTAGTGATCGCATTGTGATCTTTGCTCCTCTCCTCTGTAGTGATCGCATTGTGATCTTTGCTCCTCTCCTCCGTTGTGTTGGCACATTGGGGCGATGGCTGTGATGTTTGTTGCTTTTCTCCTTATCTGACTCGTTTTGCTTTTTTCAGGCTTCTTCGATTCACCAAGATATCTACAGTTCAATGATCGATGGCAAAGGAGGAAAACTGAGGATGCGGCCAGATGTTCTCCGGTAATTTGTGCTCATGTAGTTCATGTTTCCCCTCTTCCTGATCGGGCTCCAGGCACCATATCCTTCCTGTTGAGGATATGGGCGCGTCTTCATGACCAGACTGCGTGCGCCTCCTCCTCCTTGCGATCGTGCTGCGTGCGCCTCTTCCTCCTTCCGATCGGGCTGAGTGCACTTCCTCCTCCTCCTCCTCCTTCTGATCGGGGTGAGTGCACTTCCTCCTCCTTCCGATCAGGCTGTGTGCACTTCCTCCTACTCCTCCTTCTGATCGGGGTGAGTGTACTTGCTCCTCCTTCCGATCAGGCTGTGTGCACTTCCTCCTCCTCCACCTCCTTCTGATCGGGCTGAGTGCACTTACTCCTCCTCCTCCTTCCTATCTGGCTGCGAGCACTTCCTCCTTCCGATCGGGCTGCGGAAGCCTCCTCTTCCTCCCGATCGGGCTGAGTGCACTCCTCCTCCTCCTTCTGATCGGGCTGAGTGCACTTCCTCCTCCTCCTCCCGATTGGGCTGAGTGCACTTCCTCCTCCTCCTCCTCCTTCTTCTGATCGGGCTGAGTGCACCTCCTTCTCCTCCTCCTCCTCCTCCTCCTCCTCCTCCTTCTCCTCCGCCTCCGCCGCCTCCTCCTCCGCCGCCGCCTCCTCCTCCGCCGCCTCATCCTCCTCCTCCTTTTCCTCCTCCTCTTTCTTCCTCTTCCTCTTTCTTCCTCTTCCTCTTTCTTCCTCTTCCTCTTTCTTCCTCTTCCTCTTTCTTCCTCTTTCTCTTTCTTCCTCTTCCTCTTTCTTCCTCTTCCTCTTTCTTCCTCTTCCTCTTTCTTCCTCTTCCTCTTTCTTCCTCTTCCCCGGCGGGCGCCTTCTGTAGGCTCAGGTGACTGCTTTTTCCATATTTATGGCCAGTATCACCTGGTAACAGTGATTCTTTCTGCCATAGGAACATCAATGCCGGTGACAAGGTCCCGCCACCTCCCCATGCGGCTGCTCCTCGGCCCCCGGGATCTGTTACACAGGCGGATGTGCGGAGTCGTGTGGCCGCCTGGGCGGCAGAGTATGGAGACAGTAAGTGAAGGTGTACAGCAGTGCTGACCGCAGCGCTCCTCTTGGTAGCCGCTCCCCTTGGTAGCCGCTCCTCTTGGTAGCCGCTCCCCTTGGTAGCTGCTCCTCTTGGTAGCCGCTCCCCTTGGTAGCCGCTCCCCTTGGTAGCCGCTCCCCTTGGTAGCCGCTCCCCTTGGTAGCCGCTCCTCTTGGTAGCCGCTCCTCTTGGTAGCCGCTCCTCTTGGTAGCCGCTCCCCTTGGTAGCCGCTCCCCTTGGTAGCCGCTCCCCTTGGTAGCCGCTCCTCTTGGTAGGCTCTCCTCTTGGTAGCCGCTCCTCTTGGTAGCCGCTCCTCTTGGTAGCCGCTCCTCTTGGTAGCCGCTCCTCTTGGTAGCCGCTCCCCTTGGTAGCCGCTCTTTGTCTTCTCACACTTCTCTCTGTTCTGATTCAGACGACCGAAGCCAGGACAACTACGATCAGGAAGAAACGCCGCAGATGGCCGAGGCGCGGGTCGACAGAGACGTGGTAATCCTTCCTTGTCATGAGCCCTGGATGACCCAATCACTGACAGCAAGCAGAGATTGGAACGTGTCCGCGCCGGCCAATAATACTCCTATAAATGTAGAATCCACTGCCTCATCTGTGATCCATCCCACGTCTCATGTGGAGCGATACCGGGTCAGGACTTGTTCATGCGGGCGGATCAACAAACCTGTGCCGAAAAACTCGCCTGCTCTAAAGAGAGGAAATGCATGCGAGCCAACGGTGCATCCCGGACCCTGCTGCCTATCCCCGACCCTTTGCTGTATCCCCGACCCTTTGCTGTATCCCCGACCCTTTGCTGTATCCCCGACCCTTTGCTGTATCCCCGACCCTTTGCTGTATCCCCGACCCTTTGCTTTATCCCCGACCCTTTGCTTTATCCCCGACCCTTTGCTTTATCCCCGACCCTTTGCTGTATCCCCGACCCTTTGCTGTATCCCCGACCCTTTGCTGTATCCCCGACCCTTTGCTGTATCCCCGACCCTTTGCTGTATCCCCGACCCTTTGCTGTATCCCCGACCCTTTGCTGTATCCCCGACCCTTTGCTGTATCCCCGACCCTTTGCTTTATCCCCGACCCTTTGCTTTATCCCCGACCCTTTGCTTTATCCCCGACCCTTTGCTTTATCCCCGACCCTTTGCTTTATCCCCGACCCTTTGCTGTATCCCCGACCCTTTGCTGTATCCACAACTTTTTTTTTGATCTGACGCTTTGTTGTGTTCAATTTTCTTGCAGCAAATCCTGAACCACATTCTTGACGACATTGAATTCTTTATTTTGAAACTGCAAAAAGCTGCAGAAGCATTTTCTG
Source organism: Ranitomeya imitator (assembly GCF_032444005.1). NCBI lineage: Eukaryota > Metazoa > Chordata > Amphibia > Anura > Dendrobatidae > Ranitomeya > Ranitomeya imitator. Next base: position 907,677 of record NC_091285.1, on the reverse strand, counting down.
AACTATCCAAAAGGAGGAAGACGAAGAAGAAGAAAGGTCCTGGAGGTAGGAACATTAGGGCCCCTCGTGTGATGTGTTCCTGGGTGGGCCACTATTATGGCCCCTCGTTTGATCTGTTCCTGGAGGTAGGAGCATTAGGACCCTCTGTGTGATGCTGTCCTGGGTGTGGCCTTATTAGGGCCCCTCGTGTGATGCGGTCCTGGGTGTGGCCTTATTAGGGCCCTTCGTGTGATGCGGTCCTGGGTGTGGCCTTATTAGAGCCCTTCGTGTGATGCGGTCCTGGGTGTGGCCTCATTAGAGCCCTTCGTGTGATGCGGTCCTGGGTGTGGCCTTATTAGGGCCCCTCGTGTGATGCGGTCCTGGGTGTGGCCTTATTAGAGCCCTTCGTGTGATGCGGTCCTGGGTGTGGCCTTATTAGGGCCCCTCGTGTGATGCGGTCCTGGGTGTGGCCTCATTAGAGCCCTTCGTGTGATGCGGTCCTGGGTGTGGCCTCATTAGAGCCCTTCGTGTGATGCGGTCCTGGGTGTGGCCTCATTAGAGCCCTTCGTGTGATGCGGTCCTGGGTGTGGCCTTATTAGGGCCCCTCGTGTGATGCGGTCCTGGGTGTGGCCTCATTAGAGCCCTTCGTGTGATGCGGTCCTGGGTGTGGCCTCATTAGAGCCCTTCGTGTGATGCGGTCCTGGGTGTGGCCTCATTAGGGCCCTTCGTGTGATGCGGTCCTGGGTGTGGCCTTATTAGGGCCCTTCGTGTGATGCGGTCCTGGGTGTGGCCTCATTAGGGCCCTTCGTGTGATGCGGTCCTGGGTGTGGCCTTATTAGGGCCCTTCGTGTGATGCGGTCCTGGGTGTGGCCTTATTAGGGCCCCTCGTGTGATGCAGTCCTGGGTGTGGCCTCATTAGGGCCCTTCGTGTGATGCGGTCCTGGGTGTGGCCTCATTATGGCCCTTCGTGTGATGCGGTCCTGGGTGTGGCCTTATTAGAGCCCTTCGTGTGATGCGGTCCTGGGTGTGGCCTCATTAGGACCCTTCGTGTGATGCGGTCCTGGGTGTGGCCTTATTAGGGCCCTTCGTGTGATGCGGTCCTGGGTGTGGCCTTATTAGGGCCCTTCGTGTGATGCGGTCCTGGGTGTGGCCTCATTAGGACCCTTCGTGTGATGCGGTCCTGGGTGTGGCCTTATTAGGACCCCTCGTGTGATGCGGTCCTGGGTGTGGCCTTATTAGGGCCCTTCGTGTGATGCAGTCCTGGGTGTGGCCTTATTAGAGCCCTTCGTGTGATGCGGTCCTGGGTGTGGCCTCATTAGGACCCTTCGTGTGATGCGGTCCTGGGTGTGGCCTTATTAGGGCCCTTCGTGTGATGCGGTCCTGGGTGTGGCCTCATTAGGGCCCTTCGTGTGATGCGGTCCTGGGTGTGGCCTCATTAGGACCCTTCGTGTGATGCGGTCCTGGGTGTGGCCTCATTAGAGCCCTTCGTGTGATGCGGTCCTGGGTGTGGCCTTATTAGGGCCCTTCGTGTGATGCGGTCCTGGGTGTGGCCTTATTAGGGCCCTTCGTGTGATGCGGTCCTGGGTGTGGCCTCATTAGGACCCTTCGTGTGATGCGGTCCTGGGTGTGGCCTCATTAGAGCCCTTCGTGTGATGCGGTCCTGGGTGTGGCCTTATTAGAGCCCTTCGTGTGATGCGGTCCTGGGTGTGGCCTTATTAGGGCCCTTCGTGTGATGCGGTCCTGGGTGTGGCCTTATTAGAGCCCTTCGTGTGATGCGGTCCTGGGTGTGGCCTTATTAGAGCCCTTCGTGTGATGCGGTCCTGGGTGTGGCCTTATTAGGGCCCTTCGTGTGATGCGGTCCTGGGTGTGGCCTTATTAGAGCCCTTCGTGTGATGCGGTCCTGGGTGTGGCCTTATTAGAGCCCTTCGTGTGATGCGGTCCTGGGTGTGGCCTTATTAGAGCCCTTCGTGTGATGCGGTCCTGGGTGTGGCCTTATTAGAGCCCTTCGTGTGATGCGGTCCTGGGTGTGGCCTTATTAGGACCCCTCGTGTGATGCCCACAGTCTGTCAGGGTGATGGGAAAGTGTTGTTGTTCACCTGGGAGATGGCCTACATAGCTGCTGTCACCCACAGTCTGAGTGCACGTAACTTTCTGCCTTCTGGACCCTCATCATCCAGTAGGATAACAGGACTAGTGATGAGCGAGTATACTCATTGCTCGGGTTTTCCTGAGCACGCTCGGGTGACCTCCGAATATTTTTTTAGTGCTCGGAGATTGTTTTCATCGCCTCAGCTGAATGATTTACAGCTACTAGCCAGGCTGAGTAAATGTGGGGGTTGCCTGGTTGCTAGGGAATCCTCACATGTAATCAAGCTGTCTAGTAGCTGTAAATCATTCAGCTGAGGTGATGAAAACTTAATCTCGGAACACTAACAAATACTCGGAGACTACCCGAGTACTCACTCATCACTAAACAGGACCAGTTACTGACCCAGCGCAGGTTCCAGAGGGTTCCTGGGAGGTTGAGCCTTAGCCTCACTTCTGGCTAGGCGTTCCATTCTCAAGGTGTTGAGGGGGTCTCGCAGAGAAGCCCACTGCCGAGTTCAAGAAGGAGCTGGCATTGTGGGAGAGTTTATGATGGAAGATGGGCTTGGGAGGCGATCTCTACAATGGGGAAGTGTCATAGATGTATCTGTAAGCTCTATAAAGCCATCTGCCATCTCCTAGTTCTCACAGTGAACATTGAAGCATGGCTTCATCAGGAATTGAGAGGAACAAAAGCTGGCACTCTAAAGGTACCGTCACACTAGACCAGCGATCAACGATGCCGGTAACCAGGGTAAACATCGGGTTACTAAGCGCAGGGCCGCGCTTAGTAACCCGATGTTTACCCTGGTTACCATCGTTAAAGTAAAAAAACAAACACTACATACTTGCCTTCCACTGTCTGTCCTTGGCGCTGGGCTTCTCTGCTCTGGCTGTGAGCGCCGGGCAGCCGGAAAGCAGAGCGGTGACGTCACTGCTCTGCTTTCCGGCCGCTGTGCTCACAGCCAGACCAGAGAAGCAGAGCGCCGAGGACAGACAGCGGTAGGTAAGTATGTAGTGTTTGTTTTTTTACTTTAACGATGGTAACCAGGGTAAACATCGGGTTACTAAGCGCAGCCCTGCGCTTAGTAACCCGATGTTTACCCTGGTTACCGGCATCGTTGGTCGCTGGAGAGCGGTCTGTGTGACAGCTCTCCAGCGACCAAACAGCGACGCTGCAGCGATCCGGATCATTGTCGGTATCGCTGCAGCGTCGCTTAGTGTGACGGTACCTTAAGACACTCTACATGACGCTGGTGCAGCTGGGGCCGTCCTGCTGTGAACAGGTAATTAACGTGGGTTATCTGATGGATCACAGACACAGTCCATTCACAGATTGCAGAAGAATTTGGGAGGTGACAGATTTATGGCCTGCTGCTTCCCAAAGGGCGTTATTACCCTGACCTCCCTGTGTACAGAGAGCAGCAAATGAACTCTTATGCTGTGAGCCCAATGTCCAGTTCTGAATATTGGGGGTTTTGTGAGCAGCATAAGCCCTACAGTTATGGGTGACATATTTTTGATGTCATGGCGAAGTGGCGAACAACTTACATCACTGGACTGTGGCTGCATCAGCCCCAAATGAAAATCTGACATATGGATAAAACTATATGTTTACCTTGAATAAATCTAGAAGTGGGAAACGGTGTGCAATAGGGTGATACCCAGTGTAGTGAGAGTCCTGGTTATTCTCACATAATGGAGGCAGAGTAGTAGAGTGCTTGTTACGCTCACCTGTTGGAAGGAAAGTAGGAGAGTGCTTGTTACGCTCACCTGTTGGAAGTAAAGTAGGCGAGTGCTTGTTACGCTCCCCTGTTGGAAGGACAGTAGGAGAGTGCTGGTTACGCTCCCCTGTTGGAAGGAGAATAGGAGAGTGCTGGTTACGCTCCCCAGTTGGAAGGACAGTAGCAGAGTGCTGGTTACGCTCCCCTGTTGGAAGGACAGTAGGAGAGTGCTGGTTACGCTCCCCTGTTGGAAGGACAGTAGCAGAGTGCTGGTTACGCTCCCCTGTTGGAAGGAGAATAGGAGAGTGCTGGTTACGCTCCCCTGTTGGAAGGAGAATAGGAGAGTGCTGGTTACGCTCCCCTGTTGGAAGGAGAATAGGAGAGTGCTGGTTACGCTCCCCTGTTGGAAGGAGAGTGCTGGTTACGCTCCCCTGTTGGAAGGAGTAGGAGAGTGCTGGTTACGCTCCCCTGTTGGAAGGAGAATAGGAGAGTGCTGGTTACGCTCCCCTGTTGGAAGGAGAGTGCTGGTTATGCTCACCTGTTGGAAGGAGAGTAGGAGAGTGCTGGTTATGCTCCCCTGTTGGAAGGAGAATAGGAGAGTGCTGGTTACGCTCCCCTGTTGGAAGGAGAGTAGGAGAGTGCTGGTTACGCTCCCCTGTTGGAAGGAGAGTGCTGGTTATGCTCCCCTGTTGGAAGGAGGGTAGGAGACTGCTGGTTATGCTCACCTGTTGGAAGGAGGGTAGGAGACTGCTGGTTATGTTCCACTGTTGGAAGGAGAGTAGGAGTGTGCTGGTTACACTCCCCTGTTTGAAGGAGAGTGGTGGTTATGCTCCCCTGTTGGAAGGAGGGTAGGAGACTGCTGGTTATGTTCCCCTGTTGGAAGGAGAGTAGGAGAGTGCTTGTTACACTCCCCTGTTGGAAGGAGAGTGGTGCTTATGCTCCCCTGTTGGAAGGAGGGTAGGAGACTGCTGGTTACACTCACCTTTTTTGCGAAACGATCGTCGTCCAGTTCTTTGTTCCACTCATAGCTCTCCTAGCCTGGATGTTTTAAAATTGCCTAAATAAAGTGAAATTTTAGGACGGGGAGTGCCACTCTTCCCTTACTTGCTGCATGGACATTTGTTTTGTTTTTCATGAGTGGGCACTCAGGAGTCTGATGTGGGCAGCCATTAAGCAGGTTGGATGTGCACTAATAGCTGTGCACATGTGGTGCAGATCATTTTGCCTGAATTGGAATTCTATACATTTTAAAAAGAACCTTCCCTGTTACAGGCTAACGAGCCGAACCGAATCCTTTAAGTGTCTGGAGTTGCTGCATAATGTTCCAGGATGGTTTCTTTAATGTCCTCATAATCGCGGTTCCATCGAGGGTCCATAGCTTGATATGCTTCCATAGCTCCACCCTCTAAGAGCCCCACCAGATGGCTGACTCTCTCTATTTCTGGAATTTCCATTAACTGACATTAATAATCAAAATCTTGGAAGAATCCCTCAATGTCCCCTGATGCCTCATTAAATGGCTTAAACTCTTTGCAGGACACTCTTGGGGCTTCCTTCATGGTGGATGTTGTGGTTGTCTGCCTTGTTCTTCTAGCTGCTTCCACAGCGAGCTGTCTTTCATGAGCTCTCCGAATGGCCGCCTCTCATTTATCTTTTTTGGTGGTTTCATCCCTCAGCAATGCCAACTCCTCATCATACCACACAACCCACTGACTTTTCTAGATATTTACCTCCAGGCCCCTCTTTCCTCCAATTGCTCTGGGAGTCCCTTTTTTGTGCATTCTTGAATGCTAGCTCCTTCCAAAACCTCATTTAGTTGCTCTTTGAACAGTCTTTTGTAACTGACCCCTAATTTATGGGCCTTTGTAGGTTCCCACAGTCTAATTCCTGTATCCTGAGGTTCTGGCTCTATTTGTTGCCTTGCCAGGCCGCAGTTCTCCGTTCCTTCTGCTCTGATCCCTCCGCTGTCAACCAATTTGTGACGGGTGTGTGTGACAGATCAGACAGGGAAAGTAGGCCAATGAACAATCCAACAACTTTTATTCAGGCTGGGAGAATATAACCTCAAACGTAGATGTGGTTCCTTAGAGTCTGCACGGTGGCCACACAAAAGGGACAAATCTGTGGGCGCCACCCGGTAATCGGACGCCAAGGATTATGGAACAACAGTTTTTAGATTTGGTCCTCAAATCCAGCAGGGTGGTGAGACCTCACAATCCCTAGTGGAAAATGATCTCCAATCTCTATACATAGCACCACGAACTGGAAGCAGCAGCAGATCCTCACCCTTCACAAGACCCACCATCAATTAACTAACCAAACTTGGTTTATTGTCCTACTTCTCATGGGATCAGCCCGCTTGTTGGGCAGAGTTGCTCACACTCCCTTAAACATAGTTCAAAGGATGAAGAATGTTCCAGAAGATCGGTTTCCATCTGTCTGCAGGTTTGTGTATTCTGGATGCCACTTGCAGAGAGGAACAAAGACAAACATGCTCCCACCAGATACAGGACAAGAAATGCTAATGTAGGCCTGTTTACAGTATGGTCCATGCAAACAAGCTGGAGTGATATTGTGTTAGACTGGACACTGTGCTGACAGACACCGCTACCCTTCTTACCACAGCTCGCATTGATGTGCCATCCTGGATGAGCTGCACTACCTGATCAATTTCTGTGGGTTGTAGACACCGCATTATGCTACTGTACAGTACCGCTAGGGGTGAGAGACAAAATGCAAAAGGGACCTGAACAGCCAAAAAGAATGAGAAATGGTCTTTGGTCTCCCCCTGCCACAATTCTCCTTTTATAGGGGTTGTGTTGCTGATTGTCTATCATTTCTACCTGTTGTCTGTTTTATTTGCACAATTGCAATTGTGAAAATTGATTCACAATCATTGTTACTTCGTAGCATGACAGGTTGATGTCATAGAAGTGTGATTGACTTGGAATTACATTGTGTTCTTCATGTTCCTTTTTTCTTAGAGCAGGGGACATACGTGTACACACACCTGCACTTGCACACTTGTACATCTTGTAACAAAGTCACTAGTAAAGTGCTGGAGGTGAGATATGTTTCACTGTGCTTAATGGTGTCATTGACCTAAAACCCAGAGATTTTCCTCCAGTACACTAAGTGCGGTGAGGGGGTTAAAAGCTAATTTGTGTAATGAGTTTTATGTGGACATCTATAGAGTGGGTGGGGGGATGTCCACCTTATCTCCACCCTAGAGGGTGGTTCAGGGCTTAAATAGCTGGCGTCCAGAGGCAGCAGTGTTCAGTGTCTGGAGGGGAACACGCCAGAGAAGTTGTTGCGTTGGAACAAACCTGAACTGTGTGTGTTCTGCTAGCGAGGAGCCCCGCTTTCAGAAGGACTGTGTTTGGTGTCACCATTTTGTTTTGTTTTCAGACTACTGTATTTGTTTTACTACACCTTGGTTTATGCTGCCTCTAATAAACCACAGGAAGTCCTTAAAGAGACCATGTTCCCATGTCTACCTCTGTGAATGGCCGAGTGAGCCAATCTTCCATAGGTGCTGTTAGATCTGCGGGCAGCGTTCCCAGCGAACACATGTGACGGATACAAGAGGTATTGCATGTCCTGGGTGAAGGAGGCCACAAGCCAGCGTATGACATCAGGCAAGATGGAGACCTGCTCAAACATCTGGTAAAAGAGCAGCATCAACAGCAATTACAGCAGCAACAGATGGCGCAACGAGAGCAGAAAGCTGCTTATGTAGCAGATGCAACAGCAGCACAAGCAGCAGATTGACTTGCTTGCAGAGTCGCTTCATGGAAGTTCGGCAGCACCTCCCCCAAGTCCAGGTGACGACACATACGTCCGGAAGTCGGTAAGACGAGCCTTGCAGAAAGTGACCCCAGGTGGTGATGTGGAGGCATTTTTGACTGTGTTTGAGTAGAGCATGAGACTCTAGCACTAGAACAGTAGCATGGTTTGGCATTACATGATGTACAAGAGTATGCCAAATTAAAAACTGAAATTTTAGGATGCGCAGGAGTGACTATGTTGGTGAGAGCACAAAGGGTTCACCACTGGGCATATTATTGGGACAGGCCTCCCCGATCCCAAATGTGTGATTTACTGCATCTTGTGCAAAAATGGTTGCAGCCGGAATCCTCCACTCCAACTCAGATGGTGGAGCGGGTCATCATCGACAGATTAGTTCACTCCCTTCCTAACCAGTGCAGACCTGGGTTGCCCAGGGAGATCCCTGGAATCGGGACGAACTCGTGGGCCTAGTGGAGCGATACCAGATAGCCGAGATCTCCCTAAGAAATTCTGGGGGTGATGCATCCTCATAATGAGTCCTAAAAGAGGGGTAGTAGAACCACCAGTGGGGGAGTCCTAGTTCCCAAGAAGTTTCTGAAGGTGTTGTGAAGGGCCATTGGTAAAAACTTGCTCTGCTGGATATGTTGCGGTGTGGGACATATACCTGCCCATTATCCTTTGTCCTCCGAGGAGATGGACTGCAGCCTTGGGAGGCGCTGCTCTTACTTAGTCCACAATGCAGGCAGGATAGACAATCAGCCCAGTAAGGGGCCGCAGGCATGTCCTGTGACATTAAATGGGTTACTGGGGTCAGAACTCTTGGACTCTGGGAGTTTGGTGATCCTGATATGGGCCACAGTTCCCCACCTGTTGATCCCAGGGAAACACGTGGCTGTATCCATGGTGACGCAAAGGACTACCTTGTCGCCAGAGTGTCGATAAAAGCAAACCATGGAACAGAGTCCCCTGCGGTCGGAGTAATCGAAGACTTGCTACACTCTGTGATCATCAGGCGGGACTTTAGCCTGTTTTGGGACTTGTGTGAAAAGGCAAGGGTGCCTGCTAACACAGACAGGAGCCGGTCCATACATGAAGATTTCCCATCGCAGTCGAAGGTCAAGGAGTTCCCCCTGTTTGTCCTTGATGGTGATGAGGACGAGACAGTAACCCATGAGGCCGAGATTCCTGAGTTGGGTGTGTCTGGAGAGAATTTTGGGACTGCCCAAAAGCTGGATCTTACTTTAAAAAATTTTTTGACAATGTGACTGTGATAAATGGGGTTGCTCAAGAGTCGGGGGATGACACCAGGTTTCTGTATTTCACTTAAAAAGAAAAGCTACTTTATCGGGTCACTAAACCTAGAGGAGAAGTGATACAGCAGTTGTTGGTGCCAGGTCCCTATAAGCTTAGTGTATTGATCTGGTCCATTCTCATATCTTGGGTTGGCATCTGACAGTAGACAAAACTCAAGAGTGGGTCCTTCAGTGGTTCTAGTGACCTGGGTGTTACCAAGACATGGTCAATTTCTGCCAATCCTGCCTTACCTGTCAGCTAACTGCTCCCGTGTCCAATTTACACAGTCCCGTAGTGCTATTGCCCATAAAAGTCCCATTTGACCGGATTGCCATGGACCTGGTTGGGCTGTTAGATAAGTCTGCCAGGGTTCATCAATACATCCTGGTGGTAATGGACTATGCAGCACGGTACCTTGAGGCGGTGCCAATGAGAAACTCCTCTGCTCAAAGTATAGCGCAAGAGCTAGTTCATATTTTCTCCCGGACAGGCCTGCCAAAGGAGATCCTGATGGACCAAGGGACACCATTCATGTCCAAGGTAATGAGGGAATTGTGTAAGGCTCACCGGATTACCCAACTCAGGACGTCTGTGTACCATCTGCAGACAGGCGGTCTGATAGAGAGGTTCAATAAGACTTTGAAATATATGCTGAAGAAGTTCATGGAGAAGGATGATTGAGACTGGGATTGCTTGCTACGATACCTACTGTTCTTCGTTAGAGCAGTCCCACAGGCCTCTACGGGGCTCTCACCATTTCAGCTGTTATACGGATGACACCCTCAAGGACTTCTGGAAATTGCAAAGGAGACCTGAGAAGCGGAGGTCACACCCCACCATATCGTTTTCAAACATGTGTCCCAAATGCTGGACAGGATCGCGAGCATGATGCCGATTGTCAGGCAGAGCCTCCAAGCGCAAGAGGCCCAGGCAAGGGTCTACAATCTGTCGACAAGACTGAAACCGTTTAGCCCTGGAGATCGGGTGTTGGTGTTGATCCAAACTGTTGAAAGTAAGTTCCTGGCCAAGTGGCAAGGGCCATACGAGTTGGTCGAGAAGTTGAGTGACGTCAACTACAAGGTCCACCAACCAGGTAAAAGGAAGCCATGCCAAGTGTACCACATCAACCTGCTCATACAATGGCAAGACAGGAAACCAGTGAAAGCTACATGCTTGGGAGCCAGTACTGAAGCCAGGGTCGAGGATGTCAGTGGCAGAAACACTGTCACCAGCCCAGAAACAAGAGTGCCATAAGCTGCTTCAGTGGAACCGGGACCTGTTTACAGAATTACCAGGTTGTACGCAGGTTGTGGGGCTCAAAATCCTGACTGAATCGCACATAAGCGTGAGCTAAAAGCCATATCTGATTCCCGAAGTCTGTCGTGAGGTGATCTCCAAGGAAGTAAAGAGAATATTGAGCCTGGGCGTTATCAAGGAGTTAGAGTGGCTGGTCCAGCCCAATTGTCCTTGTGCCGAAGCCAGATGGAGAGTGGCGCTTCTGTAACAACTACAGAAAGCTAAATGCGGTGTCCAAGTTCGCCATGTATCCGATGCCCCAGGTCGATGAGCTCATTGAGAGGCTAGGATCAGCCAAATATATCACCACCCTGGACCTAACAAAAGGATACTGGCAAATTCTCCTGTCCCCAAGTGCTAAGGAGAACATGGCCTTCTCTATACTTGATGGGTGTTTTCAGTATACCAGAATGGCTTCGGACTGCAAGGAGCCCCGGCTACCTTCCAGAGGTCCATGGACCAGATCCTAGCCCCTCACCAAAACTATGTGGCTGCTTATTTGGATGACATCCTGATCTTTAGCCCGGATTGGGGAAGTCACCTGCAGAAGGTACAGTTGGTACTGGATGCACTGAGGAAGGCAAGGTTTACCATAAACCTAAAGAAGTAGATTCAAAATATTTAGGCCACATCTTTGGGAGGAAAGAGATAAAGCTCCAAGTAGACAAGGTGGAGGCAAATGTGGCCACAATCGGTCTCCAAAAAACAGGTCAGGTTTTTTTGGGGGAATTGTGGGATAGTATCATAGATTTATCCTGAATTTTGCCATGATCGCCACCCCCTGACTCATCTTCTCAAGGGCACAAAGTCGTCGATGGTCAAATAGTCCTCTGAAGCAGAGATGGCATTCCAGGAGATGAAGCTCGTCCTGTGCAGACAGCCGGTCTTGGTCGCACTGGATTTCATTAAGGCGTTCGTCTTCAGATGGATATCCAAAAAAATCAGGGTGGGAGCTGTGTTGTCCAAGGAGATAGATGGGGATGAACATCCAGTCCTATACCTGAGTAGGAAACTCCTCCTGTGAAAAGAACTTTGACATCGTAGAAAAAAGTGCTTGGCCATCAAGTGGGCAATCGACACCCTGAGATATTACCTATTATACATGGACTTCAGGCTAGTCTAAGATCATGTGCCCCTGAGATGGATGAGGGAAAGGAAGGGGAAGAATGCCTGGGTGACTAGATGGTTTTTTAGTGCTCCAGAACTTAATTTTCATGTTGAGCATAGGCCAGGGAAGTTGCATGGGAACGCAGAAGCTCTGTCCAAACTCCCCCTACTTAGCGAGTGAAAGTGGCAAAACCCCCGGTTTTGGGCACAGGAGGGGGGATATGTGACAAAGGGCTGTAGGGAGGGATATGATTCACTGCGCTTAATGGTGTCAGTAATATAAAACCCAGAGATTTTCCTCCATCACACCAAGTGTGGTGAGGGGTTAAAAGCTAATTTGCATAATGGGCTGAGTTTTCTGTGAACATCCATAGTGTGGGTGGGAGGATATCCAGCTTATCTCCACCACAGGGGGTGGTTTGGGGCTTAAGTAGCTGGCCTCTGGAGAGAGCAGTGTTCAGGGTCTGGAGAGGAACACTCCAGAGAAGTTGTTGTGCTGGAACCATCCTGAACTGTGTGTGTTTTGCTAGCGATTGAAACCCCGCTCTCAGAAGGACGGTGCTTGGTGTTACCGTTTTGTTTTCCTGTTTTGCTCAGAGGCCTGTATTTGTTTTAATACACCATGGTTTATGCTGCCTATAATAAACCAAAGTAAGTTCTGAAAGCAACAGTGTACCCTTGTCTGCCTCGGTGAACAGCCAAGTGAGCCGATCTACAACACGCAAACACGCACACACACATATATATATATATATATATATATATATATATATTATACAGTTCTGGCCAAAAGTATTGACACCCCTGCAATTCTGTCAGATAATACTCAGTTTCTTCCTGAAAATGATTGCAATCACAAATTCTTTGGTATTATCTTCATTTACTTTGTCTTAAATGAAAAAAACACAAAAGGGAATGAAGCAAAAAGCAAAACATTGATCATTTCACACAAAACTCCCAAAATGGGCCAGACAAAAGTATCGGCACCCTCAGCCTAATACTTGGTTGCACAACCTTTAGCCAAAATAACTGCGACCAACCGCTTCCGGTAACCATCAATGAGTTTCTTACAATGCTCTGTTGGAATTTTAGACCAATCTTCTTTGGCAAACTGCTCCAGGTCCCTGATATTTGAAGGGCGCCTTCTCCTAACTGCCATTTTTAGATCTCTCCACAGGTGTTCTATGGGATTCAGGCCTGGTCTCATTGCTGGCCACCTTAGAAGTCTCCAGTGCTTTCTCTCAAACCATTTTCTAGTGCTTTTTGAAGTGTTTTGGGTCATTGTCCTGCTGGAAGACCCATGACCTCTGAGGGAGACCCAGCTTTCTCACACTCGGCCCGTGTTCTTTTCTTTGAATGCCTCTTTTTTTTCTCCTGTAAACTCTATGTTGATGCCTTTGCCCA